>NC_090375.1:204819920-205419920 GCF_036365525.1 Heterodontus francisci | reverse complement strand
AGTTTCCAGGGGATACAGATTTAAGGTTATTGGTAGAAGGATTGAAGGGAGCATGAGGAAAATTCTCTTTTTTTTCACCCAGAGGTTCGTGGGTGCCTGGGATTCACTGCCAGGATTGCTGGTGGAGGCAGGGACCCTCAATTCTTTAAAAATGTACCTGAACACACACCTCAGGTGCTGTCACCTGCGGGGCTACAGATCAGGTTTTGGAAGGTATTTAGTTTGGGTGGATAGCTTATTCAGCCTGTGCGAACACAATGGGCTTAATTGCCTCCTTCTGTGCTGTATTTTTTCTATGTTCTTTATTTTATGAGATATGTTGTTTCAAAACTGGCATACAGTCTAATTTCTGAATATATGGGGATAGGTCGCTGAGATCTTTTAGAACAGTTCTTTTCAGGCAGCATTGAAAAGTAGTTTGCAGGTTTTTTTGAAAGAAAGGAAACAAGATGAATTGACATAGTGGAGTTCTCAGCGTTCCACAGGGATTTGATAGAAAACAAAGCTGGGTTGTGGTCTTCTCTCCTTTTTACACTTCTTCAGCAGACTTGACTTTATCAGCTGCTCACTCCAGAAGGTAAAACATACACACTGACCCACAAACATAAAGCTTGTGAGTTTTCTGCCCATTCCAGGAGCTCTCTGCTGCTACTGGACTTGTCCAATCATGGGACACTTGTCACTTCTCTGCCCCTGTTATCAGGATTTCTGTTCTATCTTTCAATTGAGTCATGTGGCCACCAATGACATTATTGCCAATCCAGTTCCTTCAGTGCCCCCTTGATGGGTTTCTTGAAAAAAAACTGCTCCAACATTTATTCAGTTGAGCGATAAATTCCTTCAAAGATAATTTTTAACAAAAACATGATCACTTTCATAGCAACACCTATTTCTACTGATCCATTACCACACGCAACACTGACACTGCTTGAATTACGTTCAGTATTTATGATTCAGCTTCCTCCAGTTAAACATTGGGAGGACAGGAACCACCATCTTTGAATCCACAGCACACAGTCTGTACCTTCCACTTTCCACAACAACTCCCAAACCTTTGTCTCAGTTGGACCAATCATGTGTGTTTATTTAGAGATACAGCACTGAAACAGGCCCTTCGGCCAACAACCACCCATTTAGACTAAACCGACATTAATCCCATATTCCCGACTACATTCCCATCATTCTCCCATCACAGACCTACACTAGGGCCAATTTACAATGGCCAATTTACCGATCAACCTGCAAGCCTTTGGCTGTGGGAGGAAACCGGAGCACCTGGCGGAAACCCCTACAGTCACAGGGAGAACCTGCAATCTCCGCACAGGCAGTACCCAGAACTGAACCTGGGTCGCTGGAGCTGTGAGGCTGCGGTGCTAACCACTGCGTCACTGTGCCGCACAACCTTGTTTACAACCTTGGCTTCCTTTTCGATCCCACGATGAGCTTGAGGAACTCAATCTCTCATCGAAAAGACAACCTACTTCCATAATGTCAAAGTTCACCATTCACTCCGCAGTCCACGTGCTGTTGAATCTCTCATCCATTCTCTTGCCATCTTGAGACTCACTTTATCCAATGTCCTCCTGGTCGACATTCCATTTACAAGATCAACAAACCTCAATTCCGCTAAAACTATGCTGCCCACATCCTCTCACCACCAAGCTCCTCTGAAACAGAATGCAGAAGCTGGCTGAGCGTGTCTACCCTGAGGCACAGTGTGGCTTTTCAGCAGAGATTTCCACCATTGACATGCTGTTCTCCCTTCACCAGCTTCAGGAGAAATGCCACGAACAACAGATGCCCCTCTATGTTGCCTTAATGGATCTCACCAAAGCTTTTGACCTCGTCAGCAGACGTGGTCTCTTCAGACTACTAGCAAAGATCGGATGTCCACCAAAGCTACTAAGTATCATCACCTCATTCCATGACAATATGAAAGGGACAATTCAAAATGGTGGCTCTTCATCAGACCCCTTTCCCATCCTGAGTGATGTGAAGCAGGGCTGTGTTCTCGCACCAACACATTTGAGATCTACTTCTCATTGCTGCTCTCTCACACATTCAAGTCTTCAGAAGAAGGAATTTTCCTCCACACAAGATCAGGTGGCAGGTTGTTCAACCTTGCCTGTCTTATAACAAAGACCAAAGTACAGAAAGTCCTCATGAGGGAACTCCTCTTTGCTGACGATGCTGCATTAACATCCCAAACAGAAGAGTGTCTGCAGAGACTTAGCGACAGGATTGCGGCTGCCCGAAACGAATTTGGCCGAATCATCAGCCTCAAGAAAACGAACATCATGGGACAGGACATCAGAAATGCTCCATCCATCAATATTGGCGACCACGCTCTCGAAATGGTTCAAGAGTTCACCTACTTAGGCTCAACCATCACCAGTAACCTGTCTCTCGATGCATAAATCAACAAGCGCATGGGAAAGGTGTCTGCTGCTATGTTCGGAATGGCCAAGAAGTTGTGGGAAAATGGCGCACTGACACGGAATATAAATGTCCGACTGTATCAAGCCTGTGTCCTCAGTACCTTGCTTTACAGCAGTGAGGCTTGTACAATGTATGTTAGCCAAGAGCGACGTCTCAACGCATTCCATCTTCGCTGTCTGCGGAGAATCCTTGGCATCAGGTGGCAGGACCGTATCTCCAACACAGAAGTCCTCGAGGCAGCCAACACCCTCAGCATGTATGCCCTAGTGAGCCAGCGGTGCTTAAGATGGCTTGGCCATGTGAGCCGCATGGAAGATGGCAGGATCCCCGAGGACGCATCGTCAGCGAGCTCGTCACTGGTACAAGACCCATCGGCTGTCCATGTCTCGCTTTAAAGGCAACTGCAAACACAACAGGAAGCCTTCGACATTGACCACAAGTCATAGGGGTCAGTTGCCAGTGATTGCCAGAGCTGGCGGACAGCTATAAAGGCGGGGCTGAAGAGAGGCGAGTCGAAGAGACCTAGCAGTTGGCAAGAAAAGAGCCAACTGTGTAATAGCCCCAACAACCAATTTTATCTGCAGCGCCAGTGGAAGAGTCTGTCACTCTAGAATTGGCCTTCATAGCCACTCCAGGTGCTGCTCCACAAACCACTGACCACCTCTAGGTGCTTACCCATTGTCTCTCGAGACAAGGATGCCAAAGAAGCAGAGTATCTAGACTCTTATGAGGAATGGAAGTGTGTGTAGGAATAATCAGGATCTCTCTTAACCTATCCAACCTTTCACTATTTCTGGGTGTATCATTAGTCTGGGAAAGTGAAACGTCAGGTTCACTTATTGGTCTGAGCTGTGATATTTCTGACATTTCCGATATCCTTGGTAAGATAAGCTCTACATAGCATTTCCAGATTCCTGTTTGTACTTGAAGCCTATAATTGAGTGCACCTTCCCTGCCTACTCTGATTCCTGGGATCCTCTTCTGCTTACCTATGTAATTTCTAACAAGAACCATCTCTCCTGAGAACTCTCTCCGTTTGCCAACCCTGCTAGGCTTATCTCGATTACTTGTCTGTTTATACAATTGCTCTTTATATTGAACATCAATGATTGGGTGGATGTTGTCGAGTGATCTGTCCATGAACAAGGTGGATGGAGATTCCCCTGTGACAGAATGAGTTGTGTTGCTGTACACGAACGGGAACGTGTCTTTCCTTGTCTGGATTGGATCTCTGTCCTGATTAGATACTCACATCACCTGCTTCAATGTTTGAACAAAATTCTCTGCTTGTCTATTTGTGCTTGGATGGAATGGCGCACTGAACTTGAGTTTTAAACCATTCATGTGCGTGAAGTGTTGAAATTCTACCAACGTGAATTGACTACATTGTCAGACACTAAAATCTGAGGTAATCTACATCTACTGAACAGACTATGTAACGTAACAATGGTACATTCTGATGTCACGCTCTGCATGATAAACACTTGAGGCCACTTTATAAAGCTTCCACTAGTACCATGTAGGTGACACCTTCAAATGAACCTGCAAAAATCAACATGGAGATGTTCCCAATGTTTAAAGTCAGGGATCCAATGGTGTAAGAATTCCTATGCGGGACTGTTCTGTCTGACCAGCAATGATCCACATGCTTTTGTACACAGTTCAATCTGGTCATCAATCCAGGACCACCACAAGATGGTGGTGCGATGGTTTTCATCTTCACGACTCCCAGGTGACGGTCATGTAGCTCAGATCGAACAGCACTGTGCAGCTTGGGTGGAATGATAATTACCAATCCCCACATGTGAATTCCGTGCTCAGTCGTGATCTCTTGCTTACCATTGTGAAAGGTTTCAAATTCCCTTCTTCGGAGAGCTTGTTTGACCATCCATCTAAGATATAACACATGACTTTAGAAAGGATGGTGTCCTTGTGCATTTGTTTGTGCATTTCTTCCCTAGTGCATGGCAACATATCAACATGGCAAACCAAACACATCTGATTCGCCTGTCATCTGATCTGTGGTAGCATCAGGCAACACTGACAAGCAATCCACACTGGCGTTTTGCTTTGAGCTGCTGTATTTAATGTCATGATCAAATCCTGCGAGACACATTGCCCATCTTTGCATTCTCCCTGCTGCAAGTACTGGTTACTCTTTGTGTGCACTGAGCAAAGCAGTTAACAGTTTATTACCCATAAGAACTGTGAACTTTTGTCCAATACGTGCATGTAAAAGTTCCTCAGTGTAAGCCCGATGGCGAATTCTTCACGCTCTATCTAAGGTTATTTTCATTCAGTCTTTGAGAACATTCTTGGCACAAACTGTATCGACCTCTTATCCCCATTGAGAAAGAAATGTGAAAGAGCCATCATCTGGCATCAGCCCTGATCAACACAGCCATTCAGTGCCTGACCCTGCCCATCTCAAAGACTGCTCTGTGTTCTTTCCTTGGGCTGGTGAGGTATCAATGGACCTTTATTCCTCAATTTGCGGAAACTGCAGAACAATTGTACGAGCTACTTAAAAGCCATGATGACCAGGTTCAACCTGATTGGGCTGAAGCGTGTACGTAAACTGTCAAACAGCTGAAAACTCTGTTGTCCAGGTAACATGGCTTATCCTGCTTAATTCTAACAAAGCCTTTCACATGGAAGAGGGGGTCATGGAGAAAGGTTTGGCTGACATCCTCTGCCAAGAATATCAGGGGAGAGTAATTTCCATTGCATCTGCCTCTGAAATGCTGAGGGGGAACTTACCGTGCCTGGCAAACACTTGTTAGCCACGTTCTGGTCCATCGAACATTTCACTGTCACAGGTTTCAACAGGGTGACAGAGTACAGCCCACATATTCCGCACTGCTTCGACCGGGCACACACTCGTGTCATCAGACTGACATTGGAACTGGGACACACTAGTGTCATCAGACTGACATTGGAACTGGGACACACTCGTGTCATCAGACTGACATTGGAACTGGCACAATGCGCTCTGGAAGTCACTCCCAAACAGACCTCTCTACTGCCTCAGCGCATCCTGTACAACCTCATGAGTGTCGCCTTCCCACATTGGACTTCCACACCCCTTTGATCTGGGCTGAGCTGATTAATGGGCCATCAGATGTCTTCATTGATGTATCATCCATTCACAGCCTGATAAAGCAAAATTGAAGTCAATGTGAATCGGGAAAATCTCTCTACTAGTTAGACTCACACCTAGCACAAAGGAAGATGTTTATGATGGTTGGAGGCCAATCATCTCAGTCCCAAGACATCACTGCAGGTGTGCCTCAGGGTAGTGTTCTAGGCACAACCATCTTCGGCTGCTTCATCAATGACCTTCCCTCCATCAGAAGCTCCATCAAATGGGGATGTTTACTGATGATTGCACGATGTTCATCACCATTTGCGACTCAGATACTGATGCAGTCTGTATCCATATGCAACAAGACCTGGACAACATCCATGATTGTGCTGGTAAATGAAAAGTTCCATTCACATCACACAAGTGCCCGGCAATGACCATCACCAACAAGAAAGAATGTAACCATCTTTGATTGACTCTACCAATCAGAGTCCACCAGAATCAATCAGCACTCTCTTCTCATATAGTATAAAGTTGTTGCTTTCCCTTACATTGGTATTCCTGCAAGTTGTCCTGATGCGCGCAAGACAAAAAGCTTCGACAAAATGTCTCTGTTTTCGACATTACCATCGATGAATTCCACACTATCAACCTCCTGGGGCATACCATTGACCAGAAGCTTAACTGGACCAGTTAAATAAATACTGTAGATACAGGAGCAGGTCAGAAGCTGTGCATTCTGTGACAAGTAAATTCCCTCCTGATTCTCCAAATCCTGTCTACTGTCTACAAGGCACAAGTCAGGAGTGTGATGGAATACTCTCCACTTGCCTGGTTGAGTGCAGCTCATTGGCACACCATCCTTTCTTTTGGGCCTCCTTATCTCGAGAGACAATGGATACGCGCCTGGAGGTGGTCAGTGGTTTGTGAAGCAGCGCCTGGAGTGGCTATAAAGGCCAATTCTGGAGTGACAGGCTCTTCCACAGGTGCTGCAGAGAAATTTGTTTGTTGGGGCTGTTGCACAGTTGGCTCTCCCCTTGCGCCTCTGTCTTTTTTCCTGCCAACTACTAAGTCTCTTCGACTCGCCACAATTTAGCCCTGTCTTTATGGCTGCCCGCCAGCTCTGGCGAATGCTGGCAACTGACTCCCACGACTTGTGATCAATGTCACACGATTTCATGTCATGTTTGCAGACGTCTTTATAACGGAGACATGGACGGCCGGTGGGTCTGATACCAGTGGCGAGCTCGCTGTACAATGTGTCTTTGGGGATCCTGCCATCTTCCATGCGGCTCACATGGCCAAGCCATCTCAAGCGCCGCTGACTCAGTAGTGTGTATAAGCTGGGGGTGTTGGCCGCTTCAAGGACTTCTGTGTTGGAGATATAGTCCTGCCACCTGATGCCAAGTATTCTCCGAAGGCAGCGAAGATGGAATGAATTGAGACGACGCTCTTGGCTGGCATACGTTGTCCAGGCCTCGCTGCCGTAGAGCAAGGTACTGAGGACACAGGCCTGATACACTCGGACTTTTGTGTTCCGTGTCAGTGCGCCATTTTCCCACACTCTCTTGGCCAGTCTGGACATAGCAGTGGAAGCCTTACCCATGCGCTTGTTGATTTCTGCATCTAGAGACAGGTTACTGGTGATAGTTGAGCCTAGGTAGGTGAACTCTTGAACCACTTCCAGAGCGTGGTCGCCAATATTGATGGATGGAGCATTTCTGACATCCTGCCCCATGATGTTCGTTTTCTTGAGGCTGATGGTTAGGCCAAATTCATTGCAGGCAGAAGCAAACCTGTCGATGAGACTCTGCAGGCATTCTTCAGTGTGAGATGTTAAAGCAGCATCGTCAGCAAAGAGGAGTTCTCTGATGAGGACTTTCCGTACTTTGGACTTCGCTCTTAGACGGGCAAGGTTGAACAACCTGCCCCCTGATCTTGTGTGGAGGAAAATTCCTTCTTCAGAGGATTTGAACGCATGTGAAAGCAGCAGGGAGAAGAAAATCCCAAAAAGTGTGGGTGCGAGAACACAGCCCTGTTTCACACCACTCAGGATAGGAAAGGGCTCTGATGAGGAGCCACCATGTTGAATTGTGCCTTTCATATTGTCATGGAATGAGGTGATGATACTTAGTAGCTTTGGTGGACATCCGATCTTTTCTAGTAGTCTGAAGAGACCACGTCTGCTGACGAGGTCAAAGGCTTTGGTGAGATCAATGAAAGCAATGTAGAGGGGCATCTGTTGTTCACGTCATTTCTCCTGTATCTGACGAAGGGAGAACAGCATGTCAATAGTCGATCTCTCTGCACGAAAGCCACACTGTGCCTCAGGGTAGACGCGCTCGGCCAGCTTCTGGAGCCTGTTCAGAGCGACTCGAGCAAAGACTTTCCCCACTATGCTGAGCAGGGAGATTCCACGGTAGTTGTTGCAGTCACCGCGGTCACCTTTGTTTTTATAGAGGGTGATGATGTTGGCATCGCGCATGTCCTGGGGTACTGCTCCCTCGTCCCAGCACAGGCATAGCAGTTCATGTAGTGCTGAGAGTATAGCAGGCTTGGCACTCTTGATTATTTCAGGGGTAATGCTGTCCTTCCCAGGGGCTTTTCCGCTGGCTAGGGAATCAATGGCATCACTGAGTTCCGATTTGGTTGGCTGTATGTCCAGCTCATCCATGACTGGTAGAGGCTGGGCTGCATTGAGGGCAGTCTCAGTGACAGCATTCTCCCTGGAGTACAGTTCTAGGTAGTGCTCAACCCAGCGGTCCATCTGTTTGCGTTGGTCAGTGATTATGTCCCCCGATTTAGATTTGAGGGGGGTGATCTTCTTGATGGTTGGCCCAAGAGCTCTCTTCATGCCATCATACATTCCTCTGATGTTTCCGGTGTCTGAGGCCAGCTGAATATGACTGCATAGGTGTTGCCAGTAGTCGTTTGCGCAACGCCTAGCTGTTCTTTGTGCAGTACTTCTGGCTGCTTTAAGTGCTGCGGATGTTAAATCGCTGGGGGCTTTCTTGTAGTTCAAAAGTGCAATGCGCTTAGCGGCTATGACAGGTTCCAGCTCTTCATTATGAGATTGAAACCAGTCTGCATTTCTCTTCGCACTTTTGCCGTAGGTGGTCAAAGCTGACTCATAGATGGCGTCTCTGATGTGGGCCCACTTGGTCTCAGCATCCCCTGTGGGAGTGTTTTGAAGGGCTGTTACAAGTGAATTTAGAAATTTTTGTAACAGCTGTGGGTGAGAAATTCTGCTCGTGTTGATGCACGGGTGGCCCTTCTGCTTGGAATGATGCAACTTCTTTGGTCTGAGTCTAACCTTGCTGCACACCAGGGAGTGGTCGGTGTCGCAGTCCGCACTGTGGAAGCTGCGTGTGATTTGAACACTGTTTAAGGCGGCTCGCCTTGTGACAATGAGGTCTAGCTGGTGCCAACGACGTGATCTTGGGTGCCTCCATGAAACCTGGTGACAGGGTTTAGTGTGAAAGAACGAGTTGGTGATGCAGAGGTTATGATAGGTACACAACTCAAGCAGTCTCTGCCCGTTCTCATTCATCCTTCCAACGCCATAGCGCCCAAGGCAGGAGGGCCATGAGTCATGGTCGGCCCCAACCCTGGCATTAAAGTCCCCCAGCAGGAATAGGTGTTCGGTGTTGGGGATGCTGCTAATGATGTTATGGAGTTGTTCATAGAACTGGTCTTTAGCTTCAGGTGCGGAGCAGAGTGTTGGAGAATAGATGCTGAGTAGGTGTACTGGACCAGAGGTGGTGAGCAGTCGGATGGACAGTATGCGTTCCGAGCCATTTGAGGGAGGCTCTATCATGCTGAGCAAGGAGTTTCTGATGGCGAAGCCCACTCCATGCTGTCTTGGTTCTTCAGGATCCCTGCCCTGCCAGAAGAAGGTGTAGTCTTGCTCTGCTAGAGAGCCACTCGCGGGGAGGCGAGTCTCCTGAAGTGCTGCAATGTCCACATTGAATCTACTGAGCTCGTTGTTAATGATGGCGGTCTTCCGAGAATCGTTGATTTGTGTAAGGTCTTCCGACAGGCCAGGACACATAGTTCTGACGTTCCAGCTTGCAAAGCGAAGGGCTGGTACCTTCTTTCCTTTTTTCATGTTGTTTGGTGCGGTGTATCAGTCCACCTTTCGGGCAATGACCCTGAGCTCCAAGCACCCATTGAAGCAGGCAGACTGTGGCGGGACAGAACCTTATTGACCGGGGGCTGCCCGGTTTGAGGCGGGCGGTAGCTGTCCAGTGAGGTGCAATGACCTCTCCCACCGACAAAGGCAACCCGTGGCGCCCAGTTTCTACGCCAATTCATCTGGACTTATAACCCGTAACTGCTGCCTTCCGTGTTGTTTTAGTCGCTGTGAGGCAACTATGGAGTGACCTCTCCATGGCGCATGCCTGGGCAAATTTATGGAGGTTGTGAGTTGCCCAGTCGTCAAAACCCCCCTCTCGGCCTTTCTGGTGGGGTCCAAAGGAGTGCAGGACACGACGTTTGGCACCAGTATGGCTGCAGGAACTGCCGGAAACATGCCAAAGGTGACACATGACCGCCTACGGGGTTCCGCTCCGGATTTTCTGTTAGGGTTTACTCCCTTAGCCTTGGTCTCTCCCGAGACGCCCACAAGGCAGTGGGGTTGTTGGGGCCCCTACACAGGTGTAGGATGGTGCCGGTGGGAGGAGGGGATGCAAGGGGGAGGGGTATAGGGAGGGGGTGGGGGGGGGGTGCAGGGGAAGGGGGTGCGGGGTGAAGATGGTGCGAGGGGGGGGGCGGGCTGGGACGGGGTTGTGAGGGGGTGAGCTGAGAGGGTGGAGCAGGGAAGGGGACGGGGGTGGGGGGGGTGGAAGGGGGGTAAAGGGGGGGGGGGGAGGGGGGGTGGAATCTGGTGCAGGTAATAAGCCATTTCCTCAGTGCCCACCATCGACGTCCGGAAAGCTCATCCACGTCCTTCGGGAGGTGAAGCATCATTTGGCAGACTTAGAGGTGATTACATTTGCTAAGGGTTTGTTTTTTTTTTGCAGTGGTTTAAATAAAGGCATGCAGCATTGCCGACAGTGCGCTGCAGATGCTCTCCGAGCCATCTCCCGCGGGCGCTTTGAAGTTGCGGCCGGGGGGGCCGTTCGTGGATGTTTTGGGTGTTCGGGGCACCTTTTCACAGGACTTCTCTCGGGTCCTGCAGCTCCTTCTTCACCTCAATGGACTTACCGCATGCCGTGGCTGCAGACACTCTGGACTGTGAAGACAGCAGGATCGGAGATTGAAGTATCGGCAGCTGTGCTCGTCAGTTTCATCCGGATCAATTTCATTGAGAAAACAAAGAGCAGGTGTGGCTGGGGGAGGGCAGTGGGCCCAGGTAACATACACTAAACTAACTGTTAACTTTTAGATAGGGCTAAAATGAACTGATTTAAAGAGCCAGGGGAATTTAAACAGTTTAAGAGGGCAGATTGGGGGAGAAAACGTTAGGGATGGGAGCAGATGGCCATGGATAGAGTTGAACAGCAAGGGAGCTTCCTTGTGGAAAAAAATCCACAACCTTCAATATTCACTCCTTCCTGCACCAACACATAGCAGCAGCAGTGTGTATCATATACAAGATGCACTGCAGCAACTAACCACACCTCCTTCGACAGCACCTTTCAATCCTGTGACCTCTACCACCTTGAAGGACAAGGGCAGCAGATGCATGGGAACATCACCACCTATACATTCCCCTCCAAGCCACACACCATCCTGACTTGGAACTATATCACCGTTCCTTGTCACTGGGTCAAAATCATGAAACTCCCTTCCTAACAACACTGTGGGTGCACCTGCACCCGATGGACTGCAGTGGTTTCAGAAGGCGAGTCAGTACCACCTTCTCAATGGCAATTAGGACGGACAACAAATGACAGTGATGCACACAACTCAAGAAGGAATAAAAAAAAACAGAACTCTGCATCTGACATCTCCCCAAATCTGACTCACAGTTTCAAGGGAGGTCCCTCAAAAAACTTCCTCACACCTCTGTGTACTATCTTGTCATTGTGCTATTAGTAATGAATGAGAAATGTAGGCTCTGGGTCAAAGTAACAGGAGTTTATTTATAGGGGTCGTCTTACTAGGCTATTTACATGAACACTGAACAGCATGAGGTACAGACACATGACATCACATCCTGTGATGATGCTTAAGATCTATCTGCAAAATTTACCCAGCAACAGCTTATGTACATTATATTACACTCTATATTCCCTCTAACTGGGGAGGACCGTGTAACACGTCTCTCACACTCCTGTATCTGTGATAATCCTTTTAACTCCCTCGCACATCACAGTATTGAGGAATCCCCTCTAATCTGTGTCTCACACTACTGTATTTGGGGAGGACCATTTAATCCCTCTCTCACACTCCTGTATCTGGAGAAGTCCCTCTAAATCTTATCTCACTCTCCTGTACCTGGGGAGATCCCTCTAACCCCTCTCTCACACTCCTGTATCTGGGGAGGTCCCTTTCACCCCTCTCTCACTCTTCTGTATCTGGGGAGGTCCCTGTTACCCCTGTCTCACACTCCTGTATCTGGGGAGTTCGCTCTGTTAGGGTCAAGTCAGGAGGGGTCAAAGGCCTTCCCTCTTTTCCCTCTCAAAAGATTCTTTTTTTCTTTAAGTGGATGTACTGGCCAATTCAGTTGGTGCTTCATTACCGACTGCTGCAATCAGAACAAGAACCAATCGGACAGGTTTTCTTGCTTTAACAATGGAAGGGGTTAACTTTATTGCAGTAAACCGAACCAATAAAATAATAAAAACACACAAACTTTCACTCTCACACGCACTCACACTGAAGGTTGAAATACACAAATAGGTTATCGAGTGGGGAAAGATAGATTGGTTGAGTCAAAATCCATTGGAAAAAAACGATTTACAATCTGTGGGGTTTGTTCATTTGGCTGGCTTCAAGCTGAATTCAGTGTTCCTGAGGCTTTTAGTTTGAAGAGATTGATGACTGGTTCAGTGAGTCTCTTGGAGACAGCGATGTGGATGATTTCCTCCAATGGGGTTTTTGATTGCAGACGGAAGATGCAAAGGTGGTCGTCAACAAGCAGGATTTGAAAGCTATCAAGTTTGAATGGAGAAAGAGAGGGATTTCCAACTCAGGTCTGCACATGTCAGAGTCCAGCTGCTTCTCCTCAGTTGCAGAAAAAAACACCTGTTTAAAACCACAGGTGGGGAGGGGCTTGTCACATGACATTTAATCAGTCATTCGAACATAACAGTTAGTAGTATGTATCTGCTTGCTGAGAGAACAGGTAGTTGTTTTAATCTTCCCGAGTCTTGGTTCTTGCTGGGTTCCTGCAGACATTTCGTCTTTCTCCTCAATGCCGGATACAGTGGAACAAACTAGTAATGATCTGAAGCTGAAAGGATGACCATGCTGGCAGTTTGTCTTTTAAAAATGTGTTTAAAAATATACAAATTCAAATCTCCAGTCAGTGGATTGCAGAAAATTATCATCGAACAAAGCACATTGTGGAACACCTCCCCACCACACTGATAAGGTGACACACAAAAGGTTAATTGGCAAGATAAGGGCTCATGGATTTGTGGGTAATATATTAGCATGGATAGTTGATTGGTTAACAAACAGGAAGCAATGAGTGGGCATAAACAGGGCATTTTCAAGTTGTCAGGCAGTTTTTTTTTTATTTATTCTTTCATGGGATGTGGGCGTCGCAGGTCAGGCCAGCATTTATTGCCCATCCCTAATTGCCCTTGAACTGAGTGGCTTGCTCGGCCATTTCGAGGGCATGTAAGAGTCAACCATATTGCTGTGGGTCTGGAGTCACATGTAGGCCAGACCAGGTAAGGACAGCAGATTTCCTTCCCAAAAGGACATTAGTGAACCAGATGGGTTTTTACAACAATCGACAATTGTTTCACGGCCACCGTTAGACCAGCTTTAAATTTCAGATTTATTAATTGAATTCAAATTCCACCATCTGCTGTGGTGGGATTTGAACCCATGTCCCCAAAGCAATACCTGGGTCTCTGGGTTACTAGTCCAGCGACAATACCAGCACGTCACCGCCTCCCTATCGTAAATAGTGGAGTGCTGCAAGGATCAGTGCTGAGTCCTCAGCTATTTACAATCAATATTATTGACTGAGATGAAGAGACAGAGAGTAATGTATCTAAGTTTGCTGATGATACAATGGTAGATGGAAAGGTAAGCTATGGGGAGAACACAGAGAGGCTGAAAAGAGATAGAGACAGGTTAGGTGAGTGGGCAACAAGATGACAGATGGATATAAACTAGGGAAATGTGAAGTTATGCACTTTGGTTGCATGAATAGGGAAGCAGAAATTTTTAAAGGATGTGAAATCTGCAAGTGTCGATGTTCAAAGAGGCTTGTGTCTGTTTGCACAAGGAATGCAAAAAGTTAACATGCAGGTACAACAAGCAATGAGGAAGTGTTATAACAAGGTGGGAGTGTTAATTCAGTCCCACTCCTCGACAGGTCATAGCATATTAGTAAAGTTTCCCACCTACCAGAAAGTTACCAAATTAAACACACTGTTTGTCCCCCAGAATAAAGCACATCAAACCAGCTTTCTTTAAACAACAAAATTAACTATTTATTAATAAACTGTCTTAAATAATAATGAGATAACTCGATATGCAAAAAGTTTCTTTTAACACTTCTTATTCTTCCTAACCCTCATGCACACACATATACATTCAAAAACCGGTTAACCGGGGAAAAAGGCTTTTTTGGTTTACAACTGTTTCTTAGGAATAATAAAATAATTGGGTTTCACGGACTGGTAGAATATTTCCAGGGCGGTTAGGTGTCCCAGAGTCAAGTTGTCGGATGCCACTCGAAGTCTCTTCAGGCGAGGTTGTTGAACAGTCTGTGATGGGTGGGCATTCAAGGCAATTTCTCTGCAGTACGCAGCGTACAGATCTTTCATCAAAAGGCTGTAGCAACAGGTCTGCTTGGGTTTGGAAGTAGCAGTCTAGCAATAAAAGCTTTCTTGAGATTTCAGAATTTCCCAAAACACAAACGGCAACAGGAAGCACTCTTGAGGCAGAGATTTTCCAGAGACTGGACGCACTAGGAATGTGTTACCTTTAAAATTACAGGGGTTTTCTCTCTGCAAAACAGAATAGCAAATCCTCTTTTCCTGGGTCTTTTCCTCTCTCCGGGCAGACTCCAGCTATACCTTAAATGTAGGATTTCCTTCATCAAGAGAGGCAAGTCTTCTTTTACAGGGAGTAGGTCTTTTTATCTGGTCTGCAAACAGGTCCCAGACAGCTCACTGCATGCTGCTGCTCCAGCCCACACTTCTTTCACAATGCAAAGTGAAACTAAAACCCACAATCAGGTCATGTGACAGTCATACATCTTCCTGTCATTTCCCTGTTGTGCTGCTTGGAAACAGGTGCCTTGCAGTCCGTGTGCACACTTCATTCAGTCCACAATTCAAATATCAGCTCTTAAAGCACTTTTTACACAGAAAAATAGAAACACTCACATAACAGGAGGCAAATGGCATGTTGACCTTTCTTGTAAGGGGATTGGAATACAGGAATAAGGAAGTAGTGCAACAGTTGTACAGGATTTTGGTGAGAACACATCTAGAATATTGTGTGCAGTTTTGGTCTCCACATTTCAGAAAGGATATACTTGCATTGGAGGTGATACAGGGAAGGTTCACCAGATTGGTCCTTGGGATGAGGGGGTTGTCCTATGATGAGTGACTGAGTAAATTGGGCCTTTATTCTATGGAGTTTCGAAGAATGAGAGGGATGATCGCATTGAAACATGTAAGATTCTAAAGGGGTTGGATAGGGTAGACACTGAGAGAATATTTCCACTTGTCGGGGAGTCTAAAACACAGGGGCACAGTCTCAAGATAAGGGTCCATTCATTTAGGACTGAGATGAGGAGAAATTACTTCACTTCAAAGCGTTTTGAATCTTCATAACTCTCTACCCCAGAGGCTTGATGGGTCATATTTGGAGCTGCCAGCACTGGTTCATTGGTTAAGATGGCTTTCAGCCTCTCAAAAGCTGTTCGGCATCTCCCCGAGTGCACTACCTTAGCTTCTTTCTGGAATACGTCAGTCAGTGGGGTGATTATCGTGCTGAAGTTTGGGACAAACCTGCAATAAAGCCCACACATCCCCAAAACTTGCATTATTTCCCATTTGGTCGTGAGCATGGGAAAATCTATCAGTGCCTCTACCTTTGCTTCCTTGGGCAATATTCTCCTTTAATCCACAATATGCCCCAGGTAGGTTACTTGAGCATTATCGAACTCACTCTGTGCACGATTTACCATGGGGTCAGCTGACTGTAACTTTCATAAGAGTATTTCTAACTGGTCTGGGTGGTCCCCCCAGGTATCACTGTACACGAGCAGATCATCCAGGTACACTACACAGTTGGACAGGCCAGTCACTACCTGGTTCATCAGCCTTTAGAAGGTGGAGGGGGCATTTCCTAATCCAAAGGCATCGCCCAGCTCTGGAATAAGCCGTCTGGGGTGACAATAGTCGAGATCTATTTAACTGGGGGGTTATGGGAACCTGCCAGTATCCTTTTATAAAGTCTATTTTGGTTATGTAGATGGAGTTTCCTGATCTATCTATACAATCTTCCAGGAGGAGAAATAGACAGGAATCAGCTCGGGTCACTGTAATAATCTTTCTGCAATCAATGCAGAGCCTTGTTGAGTCATCACATTTGGGCTCAGGCACAAGTGGGGAACTCCAACTGCTCTGACTGGGCTCAATCAGCTTGTTTTCCAGAATATACTGAATGTCCTCCCCAACTTGGGTCAGTTTCCTGGGACCTAGGCGATACGGATTTTGTTTTATGGGAGGGGTCTCTCCTACATCCACATCATGTAGGTTTAGGGTTGGGTATCCTGGTTTGTCCCTGCAGATCCATTTAAATGCTGTGAACAGCCTTGTTAGCTCTCCTCTTTGTTTTGCATTTAAATAGCAGAGGACGGTGTCTAATTTCCCCTAACATTTCAGTGTTAGCTAACTGGACGGTAGGGGGTTCGATTTGGGAATTCTCCAGGCCTCCCTTTAACTTGTCCTCACTGTGCCTTTTGCCGTCCTCTTTCCTGACTGCCTGACAGACTGTGCTTGTTTGTCTCCTTCCCTGTGATACCGTTTTAACATATTGATGTGGCACAGCCTTGCTTTTTCCTCGTGACAATTGTATAATTTACGGTGCTAATTCTCTTTGCTACCCTTTCGGCCATTGAACTGGGCTTTCAATGTTCCTTCCTGTGTTGGTAATAGCATTAACACATGGTCTTCGGGCTGAAATGTTCTGACCTTGGTGTGTTTATCTGACTGCCTTTTCATTGCTGCCTGTGAGGTTTTTAGGTGGTTCCTGAGCCACCGCACAGGTTCTCGTGAGCTGTTCTCGGAACATGAAGATTTAGTCTAACAGGGAAGATTCGTCCCTTTGTCCCATAAAAAAACTCTCCTAAGCTTTACAGCACCTCTCACCTCGTGTCCATACACTAATTCAAAGGGACTAAAAGCCAGTGGATTTATTAGGTGAATCCCTGTTGGCAAACAGAAGAAATCCTAGTCCTTTGTCCCAGTCATGGGGGTGCTTATAGCAGTATGGCCTGATCATTGTCTTTAGGGTCTGGTGATACTGTTCCAAAGCCCCGTGTGACTGTGGGTGGTAGACTGAGGATTTGAGCTGGGTTATGCCCAGATTAACCATGACCTTTTGAAAATACTGGATATAAAATTTGTGCCCTGATCCGACTGGTTCTCAACAGGCAGCGCATATCGTGTGAAGAATTGGATTAGCTCCTCCACCACTACCTTGGCAGAGATAGTTCTCAGAAGGATAGCCTTTGGAAATTGGATATCCACGTCCATAATGGTGAGAAGATACCGGTAACCCCCTTTTGTTTGCTGCAGAGGTCCCACACAAAGTGCCAGCACAATGCTGAAGGGTTCCCCAAAAGCTGATATGGGAATTAGGGTGCCAGTTTTATTGCAGTTTGAAGCTTCCCCACAACCTGGCATGTGTGGCAAGTCTTGCAGAACTCCACCACATCCTTGTGGAGTTGTGTCCAGTCAAGATGCTGTCTTATGTGGTTTGGGTTTTTCTAATAATGACATGTTCAGCCATTGGAATCTCGTGGGATATTCTCAATATTTCCTTCCAGTACCTCAGCAGCACTATTACCTGTTGGGCTACTGACCACTCTTCATCTCCAGGTCAGTGAGGAGCTCTCCATTTCCTCATCAGCACCTCATAGTAGCACGCTGGAACTCCCCGTGATTCATCGTCAGTTTGGGCACGCCAACCACCAGCGACGCTTAGCGAATTGGTCACACCGCAGATTCGGATTGCTGAGGGTGAAAGGGAATGGGTGACCAAAAGGCAGAGAAAGAGCAGGAAGGCAGCGCAGGTGTCCCCTGCGGTCATCTCCCTCCAAAGCAGGTATACTGTTTTGGATACTGTTGAGGGAGATGGCTCACCAGGGGAAGGCAGCAGTAGCCAGGTTCATGGCACCGTGGCTGGCTCTGCTGTTCGGAAGGGCGGGAAAAAGAGTGGAAGGGCTACAGTCATCGGGGATTCCATTTTAAGGGGAGTAGATAGGCGGTTCTGTGGTCGAAAACGAGACTCCCGAATGGTATGTTGCCTCCCAGGTGCACGGGTCAGGGATGTCTCAGATCGGCTGCAGAACATTCTGAAAGGGGAGGGTGAACAGCCAGTTGTCGTTGTGCACATAGGCACCAATGATATAGGTAAAAAACAGGATGAGGTCCTCCAAGCAGAATTTAGGGAGTTAGGAGCCAAGTTGAAAAGTAGGACCTCCGAGGTAGTAATCTCAGGATTGCTACTAGTGCCACGTGATAGTCAGAGTAGAAATGAAAGAATAGTCAGGATGAACGCGTGGCTTGAGAGATGGTGCAGAAGGGAGGGGTTCAGATTTTTGGGACATTGGGACCGGTTCTGGGGGAGGTGGGACGATTACAAATTGGACGGTCTACACCTGGGCCGGACTGGAACCAATGTCCTTGGGGGTGCTTTTGCTAACGCTGTTGGGGAGGGTTTAAACTAATGTGGCAGGGGGATTTGTTTTAATGCAAGAAGTGTAGTAGGTAAGGCAGATGAACTTAGGGCCTGGATTAGTACCTGGGAGTATGATGTTAGTGCCATTAATGAGACTTGGTTGAGGGAAGGGCATGATTGGCAACTAAATATCCCAGGATATCGATGCTTCTGGCGGGATAGAGAGGGAGGTAAAAGGGGTGGAGGAGTTGCAGTACTGGTCAAAGAGGATATCACAGCTGTGCTGAAGGAGGGCACGATGGAGGACTCGAGCAGTGAGGCAATATGGGCAGAACTCAGAAATAGGAAGGGTGCGGTAACAATGCTGGGGCTGTACTACAGGCCTCCCAACAGCGAGCGTGAGATAGAGGTACAAATATGTAAACAGATTATGGAAAGATGTCGGAGCAACAGGGTGGTGGTGATAGGAGATTTTAATTTTCCCAACATTGACTGGGATTCACTTAGTGTTAGAGGTCGAGATGGAGCAGAATTTGTAAGGAGCATCCAGGAGGGTTTTCGAGAGCAGTATGTAAATAGTCCAACTCGGGAAGGGGCCATACTGGACATGGTGTTGGGGAATGAGCCCGACCAGGTGGTTAAAGTTTCAGTAGGGGACTACTTTGGGAATAGTGATCACAATTCCGTAAGTTTTGGAATACTCATGGACAAAGAAGAGAGTGGTCCCAAAGGAAGAGTGCTAAATTGGGGGAAGGCCAACTATACCAAAATTCGGCAGGAGCTGGGGAATGTAGATTGGGAGCAGCTGTTTGAAGGTAAACCCACATTTGATATGTGGGAGGCTTTTAAAGAGAGGTTGATTAGCGTGCAGGAGAGACATGTTCCTGTGAAAATGAGGGATAGAAATGGCAAGATTAGGGAACCATGGATGACAGGTGAAATTGTGAGACTAGCTAAGAGGAAAAAGGAAGCATACATAAGGTCTAAGAGGCTGAAGAACGACGAAGCTTTGAAAGAATATCGGGAATGTAGGACCAATCTGAAACGAGGAATTAAGAGGGCTAAAAGGGGTCATGAAATATCTTTAGCAAACAGGGTTAAGGAAAATCCCAAAGCCTTTTATTCATATATAAGGAGCAAGAGGGTAACTAGAGAAAGGATTGGCCCACTCAAGGACAAAGGAGGAAAGTTATGCGTGGAGTCAGAGAAAATGGGTGAGATTCTAAACGAGTACTTTGCATCGGTATTCACCGAGGAGAGGGACATGACGGATGTTGAGGTTAGGGATAGATGTTTGATTACTCTAGGTCAAGTCGGCGTAAGGAGGGAGGAAGTGTTGGGTATTCTAAAAGGCATTAAGGTGGACAAGTCCCCAGGTCCGGATGGGATCTATCCCAGGTTACTGAGGGAAGCGAGAGAGGAAATAGCTGGGGCCTTAACAGATATCTTTGCAGCATCCTTCAACATGGGTGAGGTCCCGGAGGACTGGACAATTGCTAATGTTGTCCCCTTGTTTAAGAAGGGTAGTAGAGATAATCCAGGTAATTATAGACCGGTGAGCCTGATGTCAGTGGTAGGGAAGCTGCTGGAGAAGATACTGAGGGATAGGATCTATTCCCATTTGGAAGAAAATGGGCTTATCAGTGATAGGCAACATGGTTTTGTGCAGGGAAGGTCATGTCTTACCAACTTAATAGAATTCTTTGAGGAAGTGACAAAGTTGATTGATGAGGGAAGGGCTGTAGATGTCATAGACATGGACTTCAGTAAGGCGTTTGATAAGGTTCCCCATGGTAGGCTGATGGAGAAAGTGAAGGCGCATGGGGTCCAGGGTGTACTAGCTAGATGGATAAAGAACTAGCTGGTCAACAGGAGACAGAGAGTAGCAGTGGAAGGGAGTTTCTCAAAATGGAGACGTGTGACCAGTGGTGTTCCACAGGGATCCGTGCTGGGACCACTGTTGTTTGTGACATACATAAATGATTTGGAGGAAAGTATAGGTGGTCTGATTAGCAAGTTTGCAGACGACACTAAGATTGGTGGAGTCGCAGATAGTGAAGGGGACTGTCAGAGAATACAGCAGAATATAAATAGATTGGAGAGTTGGGCAGAGAAATGGCAGATGGAGTTCAATCAGGGCAAATGCGAGGTGATGCATTTTGGAAGATCCAATTCAAGAGTGAATTATACAGTAAATGGAAAAGTCCTGGGGAAAATTGATGTACAGAGAGATTTGGGTGTTCAGGTCCATTGTTCCCTGAAGGTGGCAATGCAGGTCAATAGAGTGGTCAAGAAGGCATACGGCATGCATTCCTTCATCGGACAGGGTATTGAGTACAAGGGTTGGCAGGTCATGTTACAGTTGTATAGGACTTTGGTTCGGCCACATTTGGAATACTGTGTGCAGTTCTGGTCGCCACATTACCAAAAGGATGTAGATGCTTTGGAGAGGGTGCAGAGGAGGTTCACCAGGATGTTGCCTGGTATGGAGGGTGCTTGCTATGAAGAGAGGTTGAGCAGATTAGGATTATTTTCATTAGAAAGACGGAGGTTGAGGGGGGACCTGATTGAGGTGTACAAAATCATGAGATGTATAGACAGGGTGGATAGCAAGAAGCTTTTTCCCAGAGTGGGGGATTCAATTACTAGGGGTCACGAGTTCAAAGTGAGAGGGGAAATGTTTAGAGGGGATATGCGTGGAAAGTTCTTTACGCAGAGGGTGGTGGGTGCCTGGAACGCGTTGCCAGCGGAGGTGGTAGACGCGGGCACGATAGCGTCTTTTAAGATGTATCTAGACAGATACATGAATGGGCAGGAAGCAAAGAGATACAGACCCTTAGAAAATAGGCGACATGTTTGAATAGAGGATCTGGAACGGCGCAGGCTTGGAGGGCCGAAGGGCCTGTTCCTGTGCTGTAATTTTCTTTGTTCTTTGTTCTTGACGCACAGTGGCAGCAGTGTGTACCATCTGCAAGATGGTACAAGATGCACAGTGGTGCAGTGGTTAGCACTGCAGCCTCACAGCTCCAGCGACCCGGGTTCAATTCTGGGTACTGCCTGTGTGGAGTTTGCAAGTTCTCCCTGTGTCTGCGTGGGTTTCCTCCGGGTGCTCCGGTTTCCTCCCACATGCCAAAGACTTGCAGGTTGATCGGTAAATTGGCCATTATTAATTACCCCTAGTACATGTAGGTGGTAGGGAAATATAGGGACAGGTGGGGATGTGGTAGGAAAATGGGATCAGTGTAGGATTAGTATAAAATGGGTGGTTGATGTTCGGCACAGACTCGGTGGGCCGAAGGGCCTGTTTCAGTGCTGTATCTCTAAAAAAAAAGATGCACTGCAGCAACGCTCCAAGGCTCTTTAGAAAGCATCTCCCAAACCCGAGACCTCTACCACCTAAAAAGACAAGGGCAGCAAATGCATGGGAACACCACCATCTGAATGTTCCCCTACAAGTCACACACCATCCTGACTTAGGACTACATCGTCGTTCCTTCACCATCGCTGGGTCAAATCCTGGAACTCCCTTCCTAACAGCGCGATGGGTGTACCTACCCCAGATGGACTGCAGCGGTTCAAGAAGGCAGCTCACCACCACCTTCTCAAGGGCAATTAGTAATGGGCAATAAATGCTGGTTTGGCCAGCGACACCCACATCCCATGAATAATAACAATAAAACAAAACCTATGCTAACTATTTTAACCCTGGCTTGCTGTGCGTCAAACAAGGAAGGCTTGTATAACCCATCCGCTGGGTCTTCTAACGTCCCAAAGAAGGTTTCAGATAACCAGGCAGTCCAGTCATCTGTCTGCAGTGTCATTTCAGCCTCCTCTGTCGGAGCTTGTTTGACCATGGACCGAGTCACCACACAATCAGAGAAAATGCCATGGACCTTCTCCTGGAACTGCGATGTCTTCCTGACCTCTTTCGGTCTCTCTAAACACACTGGGGAAGCTACCACCTTCGCCCCCACCAGATCATTACACGGGAGCAGGTCAACCCCAGTCACAGGTAAACTAGGGACAATCCCCACGGTTACTGGTCCTGAAACAAGGTCACATTCCAAGTGCACCCAATATAAAGGTATGGGCATATACTTTCCTCTGATACCTTTTGCTAACACCCCAGCATTCAATGCACTCTCTGGGGAAAGGTCATGCCTTTACCCAGCAGGAGGCTTTGGGTGACCTCTGTATCCCAATGTAGGACAATGGGCGGACTCTCCTCACTCGAGGAGTATGGGGTCACTTTTACCGTGTTAATTCTCTCATATTTTGTTAAGTTTTCCTGCAGTCTCAGTGGTAGATGCACTGGGTTTTACTGCTGCAGTCAAATCTACAGCCTGGTCTGCTGTGCTTTCCATCAGGGCCCCTTTTCCTGAACCTGTCTGGTGTACTCTCACTAAACCTATGGGTTAACTCAAAACTTTTAGCAGGCAGCTGGAAGGTGATGTGCCTTGTTACAATGGAAACATACAGGCTTTTCAGCATCACTCCCGTTCTCAGCACCTTCCTTTTTGGCCTGAGGAGGGCCCCCTGTGTTTCCAGCTCTCCCTTCTCACTCATGGCTGTTCATCCTCCTATCACCCCCCCACCTTCAATCCTTTTCATGTTTTTGGAAGTGACTAGGGAAGAGTTTCCCTTGGAGAAAGGGCTTGTGAATAAATGCATAATCACCAGCCAGGATTGCTACCTGCCTGGCTCCAGAACCTTTTCTTCCTCCACGTTGTTTCTTATGGAAAGGAGAAGCGAGTTTTTGAGCTCCTCGAGGAGAATATCGTCTCTGAGGTTTTCATAGGTGGACTCTATCTTATGTGCCTGTATCCACTGGTCAAAAGCAAGCAGTTTAACTCTTTCAAACCCGAGGCAAGTTTGTTCCAGCTGCTTTGAGAGAGTTCGGAACTTTTGGCGGTACACCCATGGTAACAGCTCATAGGCACTCAGGATAAAAAAACTTACCTCGGGGATTCGAGCCTAGATCCAGGGAGAAGACTCGGAGGGCAGAGTTCCAGGCTGGTAAGTATGCAAAACTACCTCTGGTAAAAAAAAACCTGACAAAAACTTTAAAAAAGACCTGAAAAAGTGACGTCACAGGAAAACTGTGACCTGATTGGTTGGCAGGGAAGTTGTACTGAATTTGAAAATAAAACATTGATAAAAATTGATTAAAACCCTAATTAGCTAATTAATTAATAAGTAGGGCATTTAAACCGGAGGGAGGAGATTACTGTATTTAGCATTTAATATTTATAGTAGAAATCTCGCACTCGGGACCACATAGTTAATTGTAACATAATTTAGTAAGGATTTAATAAGTATTTATTTCTTTTAAATTAATTTATTAATTAGTGCTAGCAATATCAGTTAGAGAGTGTGAGATGTGGGAGGTCTGTGACTCTTCCAGCGTTCCGGACGACTGTATCTGCAGGAAGTATACCCAGTTGCAGCTCCTCACAGACCGCATGGATCGGTTGGAGCGGCAACTGGATGCACTTAGGAGCATGCAAGTGGCAGAAAGTGTTATAGACAGCAGTTTTAGAGAAGTGGTTACACCCAAGGTGCAGGCCGATAGGTGAGTGACCGCTAGAAGGGCCAGGCAGTCAGTGCAGGAATCCCCTGTGGCTATCCCCCTCTCGAACAAGTATACCATTTTGGATACTGTTGGGGGGGATAGCCTATCAGAGGAAATCAACAGCAGCAGCCAGAGCAGTGGCACCACGGCTGGCACTGTTGTTCAGTAGGGAGGGACAAAGCGCAGAAGAGCAATAGTTATCGGGGACTCTATAGTCAGGGGCACAGATAGGCTCTTCTGTGGACCTGAAAGAGACTCCAGGATTGTATGTTGCCTCCCTGGTGTCAGGGTTAAGGATGTCTCTGAACGGAAAGGGGGCATTCTGAAGGGGGAGGGTGAACAGCCAGAGGTTGTGGTAGTTTAGTTTAGTTTTGAGATACAGCACTGAAACAGGCCCTTCGGCCCAGCGAGTCTGTGCTGACCATCAACCACCCATTTATACTAATCCTACACTAATTCCATATTCCTACCACATCCCCACCTCTCCCTATATTTCCCTACCACCTACCTATACTAGGGGCAATGGCGTAAGGCCAATTTACATATCAACCTGCAAGTCTTTTGGCTTGTGGGAGGAAGCCGGAGCACCCGGAGAAAACCCATGCAGACACAGGGAGAACTTGCAAACTCCACACAGGTAGTACCCAGAATCGAACCCGGGACGCTGGAGCTGTGAGGCTGCGGTACTAACCACTGCGCCACTGTGCCGCATCGGTACCAACAACACAGGCAGGAAGAGTGACGAGGTCCTACAGGGGGAGTTTAGGGAGTTAGGTAGAACGTTAAAAAACAGGATCTCGAGGGTTGTAATCTCGGGATTACTCTCTGTGCCACATGCCAGTGAGGCTAGAAATAGGAAGATAGTGCAGCTAAACACGTGCCTAACAGCTGTTGCAGGAGGGAGGGTTTCAGATATCTGGATCATTGGGATCTCTTCAGGGACAGGTGGGACCTGTACAAGAAAGACGGGTTGCATCTAAACTGGAGGGGCACAAATATCCTGGCTGCGAGGTTTGCTAGCATCACTCGGGAGGGTTTAAACTGGTGCGGCAGGGGGTTGGGAACCACAGCAGTAGGACAGCTAGTGAAATAAATGAGGGGGAACCAGTAAATAAGACCAGTAAGACCAAGAGGAAGAGCAGGCAGGGAGATGTTGCTAAGCACAGCTGGACTGGTGGTCTGAAATGCATTTGTTTCAATGCAAGAAGTATAACAGGTAAGGCAGATGAACTTAGAGCTTGGAATAGTACTTGGAACTATGATGTTGTTGCTATTACAGAAACTTGGTTGAGGGAAGGGCAGGATTGGCAGCTAAATGTTCCAGGATTTAGAAGCTTTGGGCTGGATAGAGGGGGATGTAAAAGGGGTGGGGGAGTTGCATTACTTGTTAAGGAGAATATCACAGCTGTACTGCGGGAGGACACCTCGGAGGAGTCATGCAGCGAGGCAATATGGGTGGAGCTCAGGAATAGGAAGGGTGCAGTCACGATCTTGG
This sequence comes from Heterodontus francisci, assembly GCF_036365525.1. Classification (NCBI taxonomy): domain Eukaryota; kingdom Metazoa; phylum Chordata; class Chondrichthyes; order Heterodontiformes; family Heterodontidae; genus Heterodontus; species Heterodontus francisci. The sequence goes on along the minus strand of NC_090375.1, from coordinate 205,394,282 downwards.
GGGTTTACTACAGGCCTCCCAACAGCCAGCAGGAGGTAGAGGCGCAGATATGTAGACAGATTTTGGAAAAATGTAAAGGTAACAGGGGTGTCGTGGTTGGTGATTTTAACTTCCCCTATATTGACTGGGACTCACTTCGTGCTAGGGGCTTGGATGGGGCAGAATTTGTAAGGAGCATCCAGGAGGGCTTCTTGAAACAATATGTAGATAATCCAAGTAGGGATGGGGTCGTACTGGACCTGGTATTGGGGAATGAGCCCGGCCAGGTGGTCAAAATTTCCGTAGGGGATCATTTCAGGAATAGTGACCATAATTCCGTAAGTTTTAAGGTACTTGAGGATCAGGATAAGAGGAGTCCTCGGGTGAAGATGCTAAATTGGGGGAAGGCTAATTATAACAATATTAGGCAGGAACTGAAGAATTTAGATTGGGGGCGGCTGTTTGAGGGTAAATCAACATCTGACATGTGGGAGTCTTTCAAACGTCAGTTAATTAGCATCCAGGACCGGCATGTTCCTGTGAGGAAGAAGGATAAGTTTGGCAAGTTTCGGGTAGCTTGGGTAATGAGCGATATTGTTAGCCGAGTCAAAGCGATAAAGAAAGTAATCGTAAAGGCTAGAAGGCTGGGAACAGACGAAGCCCTTGAGGAATCTCAAGACAGTAGGAAGAAAATTAAGCAAGGAGTCAGGAGGGCTAAAAGGGGTCATGAGAAGTCATTGGCAAACAGGATCAAGGAGAATCCCAAGGCTTTTTATACGTATATAAAGTGCAAGAGGGTTAGCAGGGAAAGGGTTATTCCACTCAAGGACAGAGGAGGGAATCTGTGTGTGGAGCCAGAGGAAATGGGCGAGGTACTAAATGAGTACTTTGCATCAGTATTCACCAAAGAGAAGGACTTGGTGGATGATGAGTCTAGGGAAGGGAGTGTAAGTAGTCTGGGAAATGTCGTTATCAAAAAGGAGGAGGTGTTGGGTGTCTTGCGAAGCATTAAGGTAGATAAGTCCCCAGGGCCTGAAGGGATCTATCCCAGAAAACTGAGGGAGGTAAGGGAAGAAATTGCTGAGGCCTTGACAGAAATCTTTGTATCCTCATTGGCTACAGGTGAGGTCCCAGAGGACTGGAGAATAGCCAATGTTGTTCCTTTGTTTAAGAAAGGTAGCAAGGATATTCCAGGAAATTATAGGCAGGTGAGCCTTACATCAGTGGCAGGGAAATTATTAGAGAGAATTCTTCGGGACAGGATTTGCTCCCATTTGGAAACAAATGAACTTATTAGCGAGAGGCAGCATGGTTTTGTGAAGGGGAGCTTGTGCCTCACTAACTTGATTGAGTTTTTTGAGGAAGGGACGAAGATGACTGATGAAGGAAGGGCGGTGGATATTGTCTATATGGACAAGGTCCCTCATGGCAGACTGGTACAAAAGGTGAAGTCACACGGGATCAGAGGTGAGCTGGCAAGATGGATACAGAACTGGCTCGGTCATAGAAGACAGAGGGTAGCAGTGGAAGGGTGCTTTTCTGAATGGAGGGCTGTGACTAGGGGTGTTCCGCAGGGATCAGTGCTGGGACCTTTGCTGTTTGTAGTATATATAAATGATTTGGAGGAAAATGTAGCTGGTCTGATTAGTAAGTTTGCGGATGACACAAAGGTTGATGGAATTGCGGATAATGATGAGGATTGTCAGAGGATACAAATACAGTTGGAGCCTTGGGCAGAGAAATGGCCGATGGAGTTTAATCCAGACAAATGTGAGGTAATGCATTTTGGAAGATCTAATACAGGTGGAAAGTATACAGTAAATGGCCCTTAGGAGTATTGACAGGCAGAGAGATCTGGGTGTACAGGTCCACAGGTCACTGAAAGTGGCAACGCAGGTGGATAAGGTAGTCAAGAAGGCATACGGCATGCTGGCCTTCATCGGTTGGGGCATAGAGTATAAAAATTGACAAGTCATGCTGCAGCTGTACAGAACTTGAGTTAGGCCACACTTAGAATATTGCGTGCAATTCTGGTCGTCACACTACCAGAAGGACGTGGAGGCTTTGGAGAGGGTACAGAAGCGGTTTACCAGGATGTTTCCTGTTCTGGAGGGCATTAGCTATGAGGAGAGGTTGGATAAACTCGGATTGTTTTCACTAGAATGACGGCGGGGGAGGGGCGACATGATAGAGGTTTACAAAGTTATGAGCGGCATGGACAGAGTGGATAGTCAGATGCTTTTTCCCAGATGGAAGAGTCAGTTACTAGGGGACATAGGTTTAAGGTGCGAAGGGCAAAGTTTAGAGGGGATGTGCGAGGCAAGTTCTTTGCGCAGAGGGTGGTGAGTGGTCAAATATCCACTGGTCAAAAGCAAGCAGCTTAACTCTTTCAAACCCGAGGCAAGTTTGTTCCAGCTGCTTTCAGAGAGTTCAGAACTTTTGGCGGTACACCCATGGTAACAGCTCATAGGCACTCAGGATAACATTTTTAGTCATCTCATAATCTGATGAACTCTCATCAGGCAACAGTGAAGAAACCTCATGGGCTTTTCCTGTTAGTTGGCTTTACAATTACACTGTCCAGCTCTCTATTGTCCACTTCAGCTGTTTGCAAGATTTTCAAATTAAATGAAAATTAGATTAGATTAGAGATACAGCACTGAAACAGGCCCTTCGGCCCACTGAGTCTGTGCCGAACATCAACCACCCATTTATACTAATCCTACCAAACATCCCCATGTTTCCACATCCCCCTCATTGAAGTCTGGTTTCAACTGACAGAACTTTAAGAGCTCAGCACCCAGTCCTGAGCTCGGGGTAACTCCTTCACGAGCAGTGCCATCACTTGGTACATTGGCTCTTCCCCGATTCAGTTCGAGCTGCCTTAACTCCTTTTGGAACACTCTTTCTTTTTGTGTTTGTGGCACTCTCTCTCCTCCTTCTCCCTCGAGAAAGCTCTTTCTTTCTCTCTTTCTTGAAATTCTAATTCTCGTCTCCTCTATTCTAATTGTACCTTAGCTGATTTTACCTCGTTTCAGATTCTATGCCTGTCTCCCGATCTTCAGTGTCAATTTTAAAAAGGTTGGCTATAAGCTTCAGGACTTCAGACTTCTTAGCTTTTGGACTGATAGTAATCTCTGATTGCCCAGCCACTTTCCTCAACTCTTCAACAGATAGGGCTTTTAACCTGGTACAAGTTATTTCACACTGCCCATGAAGGTGCTGGCCTCAAATGTGGACATTTTAGTACTGTAGCACTGAAAATTACAAGAGAACCTGTTTTGATTTTTTAAATTATTGCTAGGCATCAATTTGGTTTCCTGATTCCAATTTCCTGTTCGTCTTTGGGTTTGATCCCAGACATGAGCCCCCAAATTCTGTTACAGTCAAGTAAGGAGGTGTTGAAGGGCCTCCCTCTTTTTCCTCTTTCTACGAGATTTTTAAAAAATCTGTCATTAGGAACATATCGTTGAATTATGGACATTGATTCATCTGGAGATGGTGAACTTTGTGGTTTTTTTTAAAGGAAGTTCACAGAGGGTTGAGACTGAGAGTGGAACTGTAAACAGTTATTGGAAGGCATCTGTATTCAAATAAAAACAGCAGGGGTTGTTCTGGTTTGGAGAAATGGTTGAAGAGAGGTGGCAGGTCACGGTTTCTTGAGATCATGCGACCTGCTTCTGAAAAAGTTCTAGTTTCATTTTGAACAGTTCAAAAAACCCAGTTGGTGTCTGGCTTGAAAACTGATTAAATTGTTGTGCGCCTGCCAAGAGAAGACAGCTGATATATTTCACTCTTGAAAAGAATTTCTGCATTGGGAATGTTTACTATTTCCTTCTATACTTGAATAAACCTTTACTGCAACATAGCTGCTACAAAATCGAAGAAAATCCTTATTGCTGCTTCCTGCTGCAAGGCCTGACTGGTGTTTTCTGTGCTGTATCTCTTTGAAAGCCTACCCAGACTGATCATCAACATCGCCTGGAAAGAACTGTTCTCGGAAGATCCCATTGACAGCTGCATATATGCCTTTGGGAAACCTCAGCAAAACAAAAGACTTCCTTCCATAGCTTCTTTGAAGCCTTGGTGGCTTTTTATATTCTTTCTCTTTCTTTTTAACTGCTGTAAAAAAAAAACTTTTTTTCTGGGTAAAACGAGTGTGTGTGTGTGTGTGTGTGTGTGTGTGTGTGTGTGTGTGTGTGTGTGTGTGTGTGTGTGTGTGTGTGTGTGTGTGTGTGTGTGTGATGGCTGGGATAAATAAGGAGCTTTAACATTTCAATTTGAATGTCTGTTTTACTTCATTATTGATTAGAACTTGGTTTATCATAAACTGATAATTTTGTTGTTTTTAATGAAACCTGGTTGGTGTGCTTTATTCTGGCAGGAAATAGATTATCTGATTGACTGTTTCAGTCAGTGGGAAGCTTTAATTATATGTTGTGACCAGTGGAGAAGTGGGACTGAATTAGCAGAGCACTTCTCCCGCCTAGGTTGTCACATAATAACTGAGAGCTGTTGTCGGGATTTAAACCCAATGCCGAACACATTCAATTGTAAATGGAGGTATTAATAATTGTAAAAAGGAAAATAAAATAACAAGGTCTCTTGTGTAATAGAGTAAAGCCTGCACCACCAGAAGGTCTGTAGCAGTTGTTGAGACTTTTCTGGGGAAGGAGGATGTACCATGATTGACATGTGGAACTTAACCAAGGTTAAACTAAAGGAATTGGCAGCAACATTGGGGTTAGAATTAAAATCAGGAGCAACAAAAAACAGTGATAATTGAAATAATAGCCCAACATTTGAAATTGGAAGAAGAAGAAAGTAAATCAGAGGATAGTGCAGTTGAATAAGCGAAAATTCAGTTAGAAATGGAGAAACTTAAGCGTCAACAGGAAAATGAAAAAGAAATAGAAATAGAAAACCTAAGCTTGAACAGAAAAAGAAGCAAACATCATTGAGAAAAAACTTGAACTTGAGAAAGAAGTGACAGTGAAAAGATTTGAGTTTGAGGAAAAGGAAAAAGGAAAGAGCAACAGAAAGAGAGGCAATGGAATTCAGTTAAGAAACATGGAACTAAGACAACATGTGGTCTTGATGCCAGTAGAGATTCTGGTCAGGAAGAATCTGAGTTCAGCCCAGGACCCGGCGGAAAGCTGTTTAAGTTTATAGAAGCTCTTCCCAAGTTTGAGGAAATGGATGTAGAAGCATTTTTCATTTCTTTTGAAAAGATAGTCATCAAATGAAATGGCCAAAGGAAAGGTGGACATTGCTTATGCAAAGTAGGTCAATGGGCAGAGATCATGATGTTTATGCCCTGCTTTCTGAGGAGGCTTCTGCACATTATGAGATGGCAAAAAGGCTACACTCACTGCGGATGAGTTTACAGACAGAAATTTCGAAACGTCTGAAGATTGGCTGGGCAAACATAGACAGAATTTGAGAGGGTAAAGCAAATTAATTTTGTTCATTGGATAAGGGCACAAAAGATGGAAGCCATGTATGAGAAACGTAGGGAACTAATTCTCCCTCCATTGTTTAGAACTCGTAGAGAACAGAAGTTTTCAAAGGCTCGACAAGCAGTGGAAATGACGAATGATTTTGAGGTTGTGAAAAAGCCAAAATAATTTTGTCCATCACCCCCACATCCTTGAGGAGGATAGCAGGTGGGAGGGCGAAAGGAAGGCAAGTAGCCGGGGACAAGAAAGGACAGCTGGGAACGCCCCAGGATCTCCTCCTCAGGCCAGATATTAATGGTGCTGATGGTGGAAGTGAGGTCTGCAAGCCAAAGTGTTATCATTGTCACAAGGTGGGACACCTTCATGCAGAAATCTGGCAGTTGTGGGGGAAACCCATGGGACTTGTTAGGGTACACAAAGCCAATGCAGAAAAAGGGGCAAACAGCATGCGAAGACCCAAACGTTTCGACCAGGGGATGAAGTCTTCACATTGATGCTTTTACAGGGTGAACCATTAATAGCACCGTTCTGTGGTCAGTATAAAGTAGTCAAGGGAATTGGTAAGGTAAGTTATTTGATTGACACCCCAGATCGCCGAAAAAAGGATTAGCTGTGTCATATCAATATGCTAAAACAATATTATCGCCGGGAGGAGGATAAACAAGAACAGGTATTTCAGGTAGCAGGGACAGTGAAGAATGAAAGGGAGGATGAGTCAGAAGGAGGCCTGGACAATTCTCAAATTGAACCTCTTACTATCCAGTTAGCTAATACTGAATTGCGAAGGTGATTGGACAACATTCTTTCACATTTAGATGCAGAACAACAAGACCTAACCATGCTACTCACAGCATCTAAAAGAGTCTGTATGAATAAGCTAGGATGTACAACCTTAGCCACACATGATGTGGATGTAGAGAAATCCGTTCCGAAAAAACAGCATCCTTACCATTTAAGTCCAGGCAAACATGCCCAAGTAAAAGCAGAAAACCAATGCATGCTGGAAAATCACGTAATTGCAGTCAAAGCAGCTGGAGTTCACCAATAGTATTATTGCCTAAACCTAATGGTTCAACTAGACTTTGCATAGACTACACAAAGTTTAAAGCTGTCATAAAACCAGACTCCTTCCCAATTCCTTGTGTGGAAAACCGTATTGACAGAATGGGCAGTGCCATGTTTCTTACAAATATATATATATATTTAACGGGATACTGTCAAGTTCCTTTAGCAACATAAAATATCAGCTTTTGTCACACTGGACAGTTTTCCCACTGCCAATTGAGACCATACAGGTTAAGGGGTTCCCCAGAAACTTCTCAGAGACTAGTGAACCCAGTGATAGCCAGTGTAACTCGTCATGTAGTTTATGTTTGGAATGTGCGAGTCTGTAGTTACAGTTGCAAGGAACACTTGGAGCACCTGGGGCGGGGGACTTTGTGTTTTATTTTAAGAACGGAAGGTCAATCGAAGATTGAGACTGAGAGTGGAACTGTGAACAGTTACTAGAATGCATCTGTTTTCAAATAAAAAACAACAGGGATTGTTTTCGTTTAGAGAAATGTTTGATGTGAGGTGACAGGCCAAGATTTATAGAGATCATGAGTTTTGCTTCTGGAATGGTTTGAGTTTCATTTTACACTGGTAAAAAAGCCATTTGGCGTTTGGCCTGAATAAGTTGCTGCGTGCCTGCCAGGAGAAGACAGCTGCTATCTTTCTCACTTGAAAAGACTTCCTGCATCAAGTATATTTATCATTTCCTCTTGTATTTGAATAAATCTTTACTGAAACATTTCTGCTATAAGACCTAAGAACATCCTTGTCGCTGCTTCCGGCTGCAAAGCCTGACAGGTTCTTTCTGTGCTGCATCTCTTGGAAAGCCTACCCAGACTGATCATCAACATCGCCTGGAAAGAACTGGAAGATTCCATTAACAGCTGCCTTTGAGACACCTCGCCAAAACAAGGACTTCCAGCTATACATTCTTTGAAGCTTAAGTGTTTTATTTTGTACCTTCTATTTCTTTGTTACCGCTGTAAACAAAAATATTGTCCCCAGTTAACTGGTTGTGTGTGTGTGTGTGTGTGTGTGTGTGTGTGTGTGTGAATGAGGGCTAGGATAAATTTGTATGTATGCTTTACTTCATTGATGATTAAAACTTAGATAATAATAAACTGATAATTTTGTCGTTTATTAAATGAAACTGATTGGTATGCTTTATTCTGGGGGGGAAATAGACTATCTGATTGCCTGTAATGCTAAGTGGGAAAATTTTAATATATGTTGTGATCTGTGGTAAAGTGAGACTGAATTAACAGTGCCCTACTCTCGCCTCAGTGATAACACTCTCCTTGTTAGACCACAACAGGTTTAATTCTTTCTTCAAGTGGATGTACTGGCCAAGTCAGTAGGTGATTGATTACTTGCTTGTTATGATCATAACAATCAGACAGGTTTTCTGGCATTAACAAAAAAAAATAGGTTAACTTTATTCTACCTAAACCAAACTAATAAAATAATAAACAACACTCCAACTTTTAATCACGTACACATTCGGGAGGTTTATACCAACACACAAATAGGTTACAGTGTGGTAAAAGGTAGATTGGTTGAGTTAAAGTCCATGGGAAAAAAAGGTATACAGCCTGTGGATTTCGGAGATTCGGCTGTCTTCTAGCTGAATTCAGTTGCCCTGAGGCTTTTAGTTTGAAGAGGTGATGACTGGTTCACCGAGTCTCTTGGAGACAGCGATGCAAATGATTTCCTCCAATGGGGTATCTGATTATAGCCGGAGTATGCAAAGGTGGTCAGTCAACAGGCAGGATTTGAAAGCTTAAAAGGAGAAAGGGTGAGCGAGATCCCTCACTCGGGTCTGCACGTGTCAGAGTCCAGTTGCTTCTCCTCTGCTGCATGGAAAACATCAGCTTAAAACCACAGATGGGGAAGGGCTTGTCACATGACAGTCACTCAGTCATTCAAGCATAGCAGTTAGCAGCATTGCTCTGCTTGCTGAGAGAACAGGTAGTTCCTTTAAACGTCCTGGGTCTTGGTTCTTGCTGGGGACAGAGCAGACATTTTGTTTCTCTCTTCACAGTTCTTTGCAATGTCGGCTACAGTGCAGCAAACTAGGTGATCAGCTTGAGCTGAAAGAATGACATTTCGGGCAGCTTGTCTTTTAAAAATGACTTTTAAAAATATAAATTCAGATCTCCAGTCATTGAATGATAGAAAATTATCATTCAACAAAGCACATTGTGTAATAGCTCAAACCCGTCTCTCACACTCCTGGGGAGGTCCCTCTAAACCCTTTCTCACACTTCTGTACTGAGGTATTCCCTCAAACCCTCTCTCACTCTCCTGCATCTGGAAAGATACTTCTAACATCTCTCTCTCACACTCCTGTATCTGCAAAGGTCCCTCGAACTCCTCTCTCACACTCTTGTATCTGCGAAGGTCCCTTGAACCCCTTTCTCACACTCCTGTATCTGCGAAGGTCCCTCGAACTCCTCTCTCACACTCTTGTATCTGCAAAGGTCCCTCGAACCCCTTTCTCACACGCCTGTATCTGCGATGGCCCCTCGAACCCCTTTCTCACACTCCTGTATCTGCGAAGGTCCCTCGAACCCCTCTCTCACACTCCTGTATCTGCGATGGTCCCTCGAACTCCTCTCTCACACACCTTTATCTTGGATTGGTCCATCTAATTGCTCGCTCACACTCCTGTATTGGAAGAGATCCCTTCAATCCCCACCCACACTGATGTATATTGGCAGTTTCCTGTAACCCTCACTGCCATTCCCTCTGTTTATATCTCACAGACTCTGTCTCTCTGTGTGATTTTTCCTGTCTCATTCTCCAACTGTAAGATTCCCTGTGAATATTTGTCTCCCTCTCTCTTTCCCTTTGTCACTTTCTCTGATTGTCTGAAACAGAAAGGCAGATGGGCAGGGATGGAGAGAGCAGAAAGGGAACAGCATGGAGAGAGAGAGAGGAACAGATACAGAGAGGGGGAGACACAGACACAGGTATGGTCTGGATAACGGAAAGAGACTCAGAGAGAAAGAGAGAGACAGATGTACAGAGATGGAGCGAGAGAGAGAGGCAGAGACGGGCAGACATGGTGTGAGAGGGAAAAATTAAACATTGACAGGCATAGGGAGACAGACAGTCATTGAGGAAGGGAGGCAGAATGAGAGAGAGAAAACAAATCAGAACTAAACATGGACATGGTGTGGGTTGGATGAATGGAAATCAGACTCATGTTTCAGGATGAGACTGATCCGCTTCCTGGCACTTGGAGAGCAGCTACATTTAGCAGGAACTGTTTGGACGCAAAAGGTGGTGAGAAATTTGACTGTGTTTCCCCGCACCCCACCCCTCCACTCTGCATGTCTGTCCCTGTTTCTCTGTCTCCTCATCAGCTTCAGTATCTTACTTTCCATCTTCACATCAGTCACTGGTATTTTTTACTGCGTCCATCTCTTATTTCTCGGCCATGTCCCTCTCCATTTCCATTACTGTCTCATTTGTCCTCTCTCCTCCCCCACAGCTCTATTAGTCTTTATCTCTCTCTTGCTCTCCATGTCTATCCCTTTGTCGCTCTCTTTCCCTCTGCATTTGTGTCCTCTGTCTTTCTTCTCTTTTCCACATCTGCCAATGTATTATCTTTCCCTCTTTATGTTTCTTTCTGTGTCTCTCACTCACTCTCTGACTCGACACAGATCTTTGTTGAGTTCAACCAAATCCTAATACTCTAAATGTCTAAGCAATCGTCATACAGAGAAATAAATCGTGTTACTCTGCTTTTCCTCTGTGTAGGGAGGTTGAATAGATGACAGCTTTGCCCCATAACCTGTATATTGTAACAGGATAACTAGCTGATATGGAGTGGCAGCGGTGGCATACTTATTTAAGTGGCAGGAATCACCAGCCAGTTTCCAGGAGCTAGTAACATCTTTAATGGTCATGTGGGTGCATTATTCCGGGAAACATATTCCCGTTTTTTTCCTGATCTAATAGGGACTTAATAACCAATTGCTTGTTCCGCTTCCTTTGGATACAGACAATAATTCTGTGGTGGGACGTCGGGATTGGGGAGGGTGGTCCTCACTGTTTACTGCTATCACCATTTTCATCACCCTCTCACAATCATGCTTATGTTGTGCCCAAACGCCTTTTGCAGCTTCTCATGAATGTGCATCATGTACAAAGTTCGGCACATGTGTATCATGGTGTGGCTCAGGAACCTTCTGAATAATATGATTTGCAAGATCAATGATTAGTCTCCCTTTTCTCATCCAGTCAGACACTAACATTGTGTGATTGTCATATGCAATGGTCATTTGAAATTATCATTGCTAATTTCCAGTTGATGGGGAACAGCCATTGCCGATGAAATATCTTCACCCCATCCCACCAATACCCTCAATAACTGCAAGCAATTCCCACTAGAAGGGAAATCTTTGTGCTGAGTGACAGAACAGGAAGTCTCAGAGTCCAGTAAAAAGTTATCTCTGCGGCCCCCTACCAAAGCTGGAACACACAGTTTACCCTCTTCATCATATTTATGCTGACTCACCACAGCTACTGAGGCGAGTCGGTGTTAAATCTTCACAAAAGTATTTGTAGGGCCCCTGTTACTCACCTGGTTATTACCTCCTATCATTTTCTGTATGGTCCATAAAGCATCCCATTATAAGTTCTGATCATCCAGGAGAGAAGGAAATGAAGCTCCCTGATGTTGTTTCTGTTTAGGTTCCTGCCCATAGGCTCCTCCACATTGAAGCAAGTACTATTGCTTGCCATAGTTATGACAGTCTTGCTGTGCATGACAATCTCTGCCAAATTATCCCTGTCTCCTGCAGCTAAAACAAGGTCTCCCTGCCTTTATTAGTTTAGAGATACAGCACTGAAACAGGCCCTTCGGCCCACCGAGTCTGTGCCGACCATCAACCACCCATTTATACTAATCCTACACTAATCCCATATTCCTACCACATCCCCACCTGTCCCTATATTTCCTACCACCCACCTATACTAGGGGCAATTTATAATGGCCAATTTACCTACCAACCTGAAAGTCTTTTGGCAGGAAACCGGAGCACCCGGAGAAAACCCACGCAGACACAGGGAGAACTTGCAAACTCCACACAGGCAGTACCCAGAATTGAACCCGGGTCGCTGGAACTGTGAGGCTACAGTCCTAACCACTGCGCCACTGTGTCCTTCATGTAAGGACACTGACCTGAAACAGTAACTCTGCTTCTCTCCCTGCAGATGCTGGCTGTTCTGCTGAGTATTTCCAGCACTTTCTGTTTTTATGTCTCCTTGGCTTTGCTCCCTCATTAGTCACATGTGCTCCTTCCTTTGTTTTGGTGAGTTAGGAAGGTTTTTAGTCAGACTGAGACTTACACCAGGCATGGAGAACCACCTGGATGTCCCTGCCTATTGTTTCCCTTAGTTCAGTTGCTGTTAAGTCATGAAAACACTGAGAAAGTATATAATCACAAAGGGTTGATGAGAGTCTTACACTTTTAAATCACCAACACTCAAAATGTCGGGCGATTCTCTGTCAATTCCACATTTTATGCATTCACTCTGTTTGTGCTATGTGTTTCCACAAAGGCCCGTAAGAATTGACTGCGTATTCATTTCCCGACTTATGGCCAATCACCTTTACCATGTCTGACACCACTCAATACCACACTGCTCTCGATACTATATCCACTCAGTCCATATAGTTTGGGAAGGTATCTGGTCCTTTACACAGACAAAGACAAACCTTATGCAGGTCTACATAATGTGGCAGTGCACCTTGTTTAAAAATGACAAGCGTCTTTGTCCATCAGAATGCAGTTTAACTGCACTGCCAGTAATTTATTTAACAATGGGTGGGGCCATCTGCACCCTCATACTTTGGTGGTTTTGTACCCATCTGGCAGAACTGGCAAAAAGTTAAATGCCAATCAATCTGCTGATCCTCATAATTGCAAGCTCTCATTTCTGTACTTGGGTCAACTTAACTCTTTACCCTCTTCCTCACACAGAGGGTTGTGAATCTTTGGTGTAGTCTACTGCAGAGGGATCTGGATGTTCCATCATTCAGTACATTTAAGACTAAGATTGGTAGATGTTTGATCTCTCAGGGAATCAAGGGATATGGGAGGTGGGCAGGAAAATGCAGCTCAGTTAGAAGATCATCCACAATCACATTGAATGGCAGAGCAGACACAAGGCACCAGATGGTCTCTCCTGCTCCTATTTCTTATGATCTTATGGGAGCTCTATTCAGACTTGAATTATGGACTTCAGAGTTGGTACGAGCAAAGACATGGCTTTCATGACTGGAGAGTGAGGTGGGTTTTGTGCCATTACTGGATGTTCCCATCTGTTGCTCTCCTCGCCCTATGTTGGGCTTCCTCAGGAGCTGATGGGATTACAAAACAATATGGTGTTCACTAGAAAGGCCCCATCATTATCGCCACTATTAGACTCCTCTTTATATTTGCCCAAGGTAAGAATTGCCACATGCTCCTTTAACCCCTTAATCTTTTTTTTTCTGATCCAGCTCTCTTCCCTGTCATTCCTCTCTCCATTTCCTCACTACTTCCCTGTCCTTGTCCTTGTTCTCAATTGACAAGCTTCATCGCACTCCATATGCTGTTTTATGCCATTTAATTTTGCCTGTGTTTTAATCAGTGCCTCAATCATATTCTGTATTTGGGATAGAAATGCAATACGGTACCAATTTGCTTCCTGGCTTGCCATAGTCATGTGGCCTCTACCATGAGTTACTCTGACTGCAGGAAGCCATTGCAGTCAGTTTAATTAAAGACAGAGTATACAGAAGACTGGTGTCCTGTGAGCTCATAATATGGTATCAGAGTGGAGGTGAGATTGAGTGTTGAAGAATTTTTCTATGGTTCTAATGGTAGAAGGATTAGAGGGGACATGAGGAAAAAAACTTTTTCACCCAGACGTTGGTGGGTGTCTGGAATTCACTGCCTGGAACGGTGGTGGAGTCAGAAACCTTCAACTCATTTAAAAGGTACCTGGACATGTACCTGAAGTGCTGTAACCTGCAAGGCTTTGGACCAGGATCTGGAAGGTGGGATTAGATTGGGTGGCTATTTTCTTTGGCCGAGGCAGACACGATGGGCTGAATGGTCTCCATCTGTGCCGTAATTTTTCCATGGTTCTAAGACCATGGAACTAAGGCCACAGGAATGGTCAGAACTGCTAAAGGCCACAGAAAATGAACAAATAAACAGATGAAAGCCAAGAGTAAGACACTGGCTTCAAATTTTCCTCTGCCCGCACCGGTTGAAATGAAAGGTAATGTGAAACAGGACTGGCAGTTTTCTCCACTCGCAATGGCATAATTATGAAATTGCAACAGATTTTAATTAACGAACAGAACAGCTGTGAGTAGCGACTCTTTTATCAATGTTACGGACAGACTGTTGCAAAGTGTATTCCACCCTAAATCTCTCTGAAGAACAAAAAAAATGTACAGCAGAAGTTTTGAAAGCCTTGAAGGCACATTTCAAACCTCAAGTGAATGTTAATCATGAACGGTATGTGTTCAATATTAATGCCCAAGGCGAAAAAGAATCCATTGATCAATATGTGATTGCATTAACACAGCTTGCAGAATCCTGTGAATCTGCACAACTAAAAGATGATCTAATAAAAGACATCTAATGAAGGATCACTGACCTGCAACGTTAACTCTGCTTCTCTCTCCACAGATGCTGCCAGACCTGCTGAGTATTTCCAGAATTTCTTGTTTTTTATTTCTATTTAAAGACAGGATTGTATTAGACATAAGAGATTCCGTAGTGAGGGATGTCTACTGAGAGAGGAGAAACTGACTCTCAGGAAAGTGATCGTTGTGTACAGAAGCACTGAGGTTATAAATCAGCAGCTAGAACATATTCATGGCAGAACAGACCAGGCCTTGTATGATGCTGATAAACACTCAAGGCCGAAAGGGCAGAAAGATCACAGACAAAGGGCAGGATGAAAATTCTACAGAGGATATCACGCACAGGAAAAGAAGGCATGTCCAGCATGGGGAGAGTAGTGTTCACACTGCAGGAAGGTGAATCATTCTGCACACAAGTGTGTGTTTAGAAGGAAGCAGAACAAGCAGGTACAGATGGCCGAAGATTGTGACGAATCACTATACACCATACAACGGGTTTCTTCAGACAGGTCGATCGGTGATAACTGGTTTGTGACTGTTGGAATGATGAATACAGAAGGAGAATATTGAGTCAATATAAAGTGCCAGACAGACAACAGTGTGTCATGCAACATCATGGTGTTCCCAGACCTGTGCAAAATGGCTCAACATGGCGATCCAAAAATGAAGCCCTCAAAAGTAAGGTTGAGGATAGATGATGGTCCCATAGGAGTACCAAGAGGACAGTTACTCTGAGAGCCCAATGCAATGACAAGAATGACTATCTGGAGTTCCAAATTATAGACGGCAAGCAGAAGCCACGCATCTCAGCAGAAGCAAGTCTAAAGCTTGGACTGGTAACCCTCAACGTGCAAAAAGAGAAAACCCAGAAGATGGCCGACAGGATCGGGCACTGGAGCTTGGAACAAGAACACCTTTGCCAGTCGCAAGGTGATGCGGATCGTACAGGCGATGAGCAAGAGGAAGATCTGTCAGTCGTCTGCTCAGGCGCCCACCAGATCTTCCTCTTCCTGATGGTTTGAAACTTCTGGTGGTAGGCTTCCTGTACTTCTGGTACTGGCTCATATTCCCCCAGGATAGCAGTTTTTGTCTGTTCAAAATTTGATCATCTCTCATCTGGCAACAGGTAATAAACCTCATGGGCTTTGTTCTGTTAGTTACTTTGCAACAGAAGAGTGCAAGTCCCAGCGAGCCATTTTAACTGCTTTGCAGGATTTTCTAAAGATGCAAAAAATGCTTCCATGTCTCCCTCACTGAATTTTGGAATCAATTGGGAAAATTTTTCCGATTAAGTACACAGCCCCAAATTACTATTCTCCAGATTGCCCATGCTTTCACTGGGGTTACTCTGTTGTTGTCGAGTTAACTCAAGCTGCCTCAGCTCTCCTTCCTCACGTTCCTTCGGAAATGTCTTTCTCTTTCTCTCCTCTCTTTTTCCGTCTTCTGTCTTTCTTTCTGTCTCTCCTTGCTCTCCCTTTTATCTCCTGTGTCTCCCTTTCTATCTC
Source organism: Heterodontus francisci (assembly GCF_036365525.1). Lineage (NCBI taxonomy): Eukaryota > Metazoa > Chordata > Chondrichthyes > Heterodontiformes > Heterodontidae > Heterodontus > Heterodontus francisci. The sequence goes on along the minus strand of NC_090375.1, from coordinate 205,378,632 downwards.
TCTTTGCCTGTCTTCTATTTGAATTTACCTCTGTTCCAATTTTATTTTTGCTGGCAATACCCTGTTGGAATCTATTTCTAACCCTGTTTCTGATTCTTCAGCTTCAAGGGAAAAATAGTTGCCTACTAGTCTTAGGAGTTTGCACTTCCTATCCTTGGTACAGAATGTGATCACACACTGTTCAGCCAAATTCTGCAACTCTTCCATAGACAGTGCATTTATCTTATCCCAAGTTACTTCACCCTGGCTTGGGGAGTTACTGGCTTCAGGTGCAAACATGTTAGTATTCTCGCACAAAACAACAAGAAAACCTGTCTTGAAATCCTTTCTCTTTTTGACTGGGATCAATTTGAATTCCCACTCCCAAATTCTCGTTTGTCTGTTGGTCCAATCTTGGACGCTAGCCCCCAGATTTCTGTTACGACCAGGTAAGGCAAAAGTCTAAGGCACACCTCTCAGACTTTGCCTGGTTTGGCCATAACAGAGTTTTTTTTCTTTAAACACTGTGTTTTTAGCCTCCCTTCAGTGAAACCTTGTTCACTGCTCTCTAATTGTAATGGCTAACCAGACAGGTTGTCTTAGATTTCAACAAGAAAGATGCAAGTTTATTAACCTTAAAACTTTAATTCAGTTAAAACTACTAAAATGCATAACACAACCACGCTATCATACATACGCAATAAACACACATGCAAATAGAGACAGAAAAGGAGAAAGAATCATTTTTGTATCTTTCGAAAAACCTGCAAGACAGTTAAAATGACGAGCTGGGATTGGACTCTTCTGTTGCAAAGTAAGCGAAAATATCAAAGCCCTTGAGGTTTGTTCCCTGTTGCCAGATGAGTGATGATCAAATTATGAACAGACAAAAAACGCTATCCTGGGGGAATATAACAAACCGTCTGGCCTATCTGAATCAGGGAGGCACTCCCATTATCTTCTTCATGCAACTGTCTTTTAAAATGCAAACGTGCAGCGATGTTTTCAGCCAATGTTGTGGTCTTTTTTGCACAATTTATTTCCAGTAACAATTTAAAATTCATGTGCCGAAAGTAATATGTCTCATTTTGGCAGGTTAGGTTTTCATCACAGAATAGTCATGTCTGGAGGTAAAAAAAAGACCTGGATGAGGGTTTCAGCAGCAGAAGAGCTGAGGCACAAACAGAGATGGGCAATGTTATAGAGGTGGAAATAGGCAGTCTTCGTGACAGAGTGGATATGTGGTTGTAAGCTCATCCTAACTTCAAAAATGTCAGTGAGGTTGCAACAGTTTGGTTTACACAGAAACATAAAATAGGAGCAGGAGTAGGCCATTCGGCCCTTCGAGTCCGCTACACCATTGATTATAATCATGGCTGATCATCCAACTCAGTAACCTGTTCACAATCCCCCCCACCCGCCCCCCTCCACTTATCCTTTGATCCCTTTCGCCCCAAGAACGATATCTAACTCCTTCTTGAAAACATTCAATGTTTTGGCCTCAACTGCTTTCTGTGCTAGCGAATTCCACAGGCTCACCACTCTCTGGGTGAAGAAATTTCTCCTCATCTCTGTCCTGAAAAGGTTTATCCCGTATCCTTAGACTATGATCCCTGGTTCTGGACTCTCCCACCATCGGAAACATCCATCCTGCATCTACCTTGTCAAGTCCTGTTAGAATTTTATAGGTTTCTATGAGATCCCCCCTCTCTTCGGAACTCCAGCGAATATAATCCTAACCGTCTCAATCTCTCCTCATACGTCAGTCCGACCATTCCAGGAATCAGTCTGGTAAACCTTTGTTGCACTCCCTCTATACCAAGAGCATCCTTCCTCAGATAAGGAGACCAAAACTGCACACAATATTCCAGGTGTGGCCTCACCAAGGCCCTGTATAATTGCAGCAAGACATCCCTGCTCCTGTACTGGAAGCCTCTCGCTATGAAGGCCAACATACCATTTGCCTAATTTTACCCCCTGTTGCACCTGCATGCTTACGTTCAGCGACTGGTGTACGAGAACTCCCAGGTCACGTTGCATATTCCCCTCTCTCAGTTAATAGTCATTCAGATAATAATCTGCCTGCCTGTTTTTGTTACCAAAGTGGATAACCTCACATTTATCCACTTAATACAGCATCTGCCATGCATTTGCCCAATCACTCATCTTGCCCAAATCCCCCTGAAGCCTCTCTGCATCCTCCACAGAGCTCACCCTCCCACTCAGTCTTGTGTCATCTGTAAATTTGGAGATATTACATTTAGTTCCCTCATCTAAATCATTAATATATATATATTGTGAATAGCTGGGGTCCTAGCACCAGTCCCTGTGGTACCCCACTAGTCACTGACTGCCATTCAGAAAAAGACCCTTTTATTCCGACTCTTTGTTTCTTGTCTGCCAACCAATTTTCTATCCATCGCAATACACTACCTCCAATCCCATGCACATTAATTTTGCACGTATGTGGGACTTTGTCTAAAGTCCAAATAAACCACATCCACTGGCTCCCCCTCATCAACTCTACCAGTTCCATCCTCGAAGAATTCGAGTAGAGTTGTCAAGCATGATTTCCCTTTCGTAAATCCAGGCTGACTCTGTCCGATTCTACCACTGTTCTCCAAGTGCTCTGCTGTAAAATCTTTTAAAATAGACTCCAGAATTTTCCCCACTACCGACGTCAGGCTGACTGGTTTATAATTCCCTGCTTCCTCTCGACCTCCCTTTTTAAATAGTCAGGTTACATTAGCTACCCTCCAATCTGTAGGAACTGTTTCAGAGTCTATAGAATTTTGAAAGATGGTCACCAATGCATCCACTAGTTCCAGGGTTACTTCCTTAAGTACTCTGGGATGTAGATTATCAGGCCCTGAGGATTTATCGGCATTCAATCCCATCAATTTCTTCAGCACCATTTCTCTACTGATACTGATTTCCTTCAGTTCCTCCCTCTCACTAAACCCTGTGTTCCCCAGCATTTCTGGCATATTATTTGTGTCCTTCTTTGTGAAGACAGAACCAAAGTGTGCATTTAGTTGGTCAGCCATTTCTTTGTTCCCCTTAATAAATGCCCCTGTTTCTGACTGTCAGGGACCTACATTTGTCTTCACTAATCTTTTTCTCTTCACATACCTGTAGAAAGTTTTACAGTCAGTTTTTATGTGCCCCGCAATATTACTCTCGTACTCTCTTTTCCCCTTCTTAATCAATCCCTTGGTCCTCCTTTGCTGAATTCTAAACTGCTCCCAATCCTCAGGTCTGTTGTTTCTTCCGGCGAATTTGTATGTTTCTTCCTTGGATCTAACGCTTTCTCTAATTCCCCTTGTAAGCTGTGGTTTGGCTCCCTTTCCCATTTTACTTTGCACCAGACAGGAATAAACAATTGTTGCAGTTCATCCATGTGTTCTTTGAATGTTTGCCATTGCCTATCCACTGTCATTCCCAATCCATCATCGCCAATTCGCGCTTCGTACCCTCGTTGCTTCCTTGATGAAGATTCAGGACCCTAGTCTTAGAATCAGCTATGCCACTCTCCATCTTGATGAAAAATTCTATCATATTATGGTCACTCATCCCCAAAGGGGCCTTGCACACCTAGATTGCCAATTATTCCTCTCTCATTACATAATACCCAGTCTAGGATGGCCTGTTCTCCAGTTGGTTCCTCAATGTATTGGTCCAGAAAACCATCCTGTATACACTTCATGAATTCCTCCTCTACGGTATTGTGACTAATTTGTGTTTTGTTCTTTTCCTTGATCCCCCCCGCCCCCGTTGCATGCAAAGGTTCCCATTCTCCGGCCATTTTAGTTTAAACCCTCCCAAACCACTCTAGCAATACTCTCCCTAGGACATCAGTCCCGGTCCTGCCCAAGTGTAACCTGTCCAGTTTGTACTGATCCCACCTCCCAATGTCCCAGGAATCTAAAACCTCCCCCTTACACCAGCTCTTCAGCCACGTATTCATCCGATATATCCTGCTATTTCTCCTCTGTCTATCACGTGACACTGGTAGTAATCCTGAGATCACTACCTTTGAGGTCCCACTTTTCAACTTACTTCCTAACTCCCTATATTCTGCTTTTAGGACCTCATCCTTTTTTTTTAACCTATGTTGTTTGTGCCAATATCTCCCACGACCACCGGCTGTTCTCCCTCCCCCTTCAGAATATCCTGTAACCGCACTGAGACATCCTTGACCCCAGCACCAGGGAGGCATCATACCATCCTGGAGTCTCGTCTGCGGCCAGAGAAACGCCTATCTGTTCCCCTTACAATTGAATCCCCGATAACTATTGCATTCCCGCACTTTTTACTCCTCCCCTGTGCATCAGAACTAACCATGGTGCAACGAACTTGGCTGTTACTGCTTTCCCCTGAGAGACCATTCCCCCCAACAGTATCCAAAACAGTATATCTGTTTTGCATGGAATAGCCACAGGAGATTCCTGCACTGCCTGCAAAGTGCTCTTGCTCTGCCTGGTGGTCACCCATTCCCTTCCTGTCTGTGGAGTCTGAGCCTGTGGTGTGACCACCTCTCTATATGTGCTGTTCACGATACTCTCCACCTCGCGGATGCTCCACAGTGTCCCCAGCTGCCGCTCCAACTCTGAAACCTGGGCTTCCAGGAGCTGCAGCTGGAGACACATCCTGCACACATGCTGATTCAGGGCACTGCAATTGTTCCCGGCTTCCAACATGGAGCACGAGAAGCACACCACGGCTTTGAGCTCGCCTGCCATGACTTAACCCTTTAAATTAAACCTTTTGGAAGATTCTTAATATCAAATGATATCAATTACTCTGGGGCCCTTCTTCCCTGATCCTCGTTACTTTAGAACTCCCTAAAATACACGACTTACTGTGTATAAAAATAAACTGTACACCTTTCTGACCTCAGTTACTCCCTTTAATATAAAGTGCTAATTACACTAGGGACCTTATTCCACTCCAAACAGTACCTACTACAATCTAAAATCCCTACCTTTACTTCAGCTGCTGAAAGTAGTAAAAATAGGGTAGAACTACCCACCTGTTCCGACTTACCAATCAGCTGCCTCACCTTGCAACGCGTCACTTTCTGAACTGTGACATCAGTTGTTGAACTCTCTCGCGGTCCCAGTGAGAGTCTTTGGGAATATGCCTCACTGGAACTCCCACTCGCCAGTGCCTGTCCACTCACAGGTCCACCTTGGTCTCGCTCGGACCATTGCCAGCAAGGGGGCTGGAATACATGGCAAGGGAGCAGAGTCTGTGGTGAGGACAGAAGACAACAGCTTTGGTCTTCCCAATATTTAATTGTTCGAAATTTCTACTCATCTAGTATTGAATGTTGGACAAGCAATCTGATGATTTAGAGACTGTGGAGCTGCTGAGAGAGGTGGTGGTGTCATACAGCTGGGTGTCGCAGCATAAGTGTCGAAAAATGACATGCTTTAGGATGTTGTCGCCATTGGGCAACATAAAGATGAGAAATGGAAGGGGTCAAGGATAGATCCTTTGGCGATACAAGGTAACTGTGCGGGAATCAGAGAGAATTCAGTGGTGGCGATTCTCTGACGATGATTAGATGGATAAAAATAAAACCAGGCAGGTGCAGTCCCAACTAACTGCACGAAAGTGAAGAGGCATTGGAGAAGGATGGTGTGTGTGGTCAACTGTGTCCATGGCTACAGACAGTTTGAGAAGAACGAGGAGAGATCACTTGAATTTGTCAGTCACATGGGATGCCATTTGTGAGTCTGATAAGAGTCGTTTGCACTATGGCAGAGGAGGGAACCGGATTGAGGGATTCAAGCTTCAAATTCCAGGAAAAGTGAGCATGAATCTGGGAGATGGTAACAAGTTGAAAGACTTTGGAGAAAGGGAGTTTTGTGAGGGGCAGAAATTTGCAAGGATAGAGGCATCAAGAATGTTTTTAGGAGAGAGGTGTTGATGACAGATTTGAAGGTGGGAGGAACAGAATGTGACAAGAGAGAATAATTTACAAAGTCTGCTAACCTGGGGACCAAGAAGGGAAGTTGGGTGGTCAGCAATTTCGTGGGAATAGGGTTGCGAGAGCAGGAGGTGGGTGTCAGTGACAAGATAAGCCTGAGAGGAAGTTAGGCCCGGTAGACTAGGGGAAGGGAGGGAAGTGACAGAGGTGGCTGATCAGATGGTTTCAGTGTTCATGACCAAAAAAATCATGAGCTCTTTGCGTTTGGTGTTGGAAGAACGTTTGAAAAAGACAGGGAAAAGGTGTTAACGAATATGGCCTGCTGAAATGAAAAGAAGCCAGGAGTTATCTTTGTATTCCAGGATATTCCTGGAATAGTTTGCAGTTTTCACTTGCAAGACCAGGACCCGATAGTGTTTTAGGTTGGCCAGCTAGATTTGGCAGTGAATGGCTCTACCAGTTAGAATCATAGAAAGTTTGCAGCACAGAAAGAGCCCACTTTGCCCATCATGTCTGCGCCGGGCAAAAATAAAAAGAATCAGCCACCCAGACTAATACCACCTTCCGTCATTTGGTCCGTAGCCCACAGGTTACGGCACTTAAGATGCCTATCCAGACACCTTTTAAATGTGTTGAGGATTTCTGCCTCAACTAACCTTACAAGTAGTGAGTTCCAGACACCCACCAACCTTTGGGTGAAAAAAAAACTCTTCCTCATTTCCCATCTAATCCTTCTACCAATCACTGTAAATCTATGCCCCCTAGTCACTGACATTTCTGTTAAAGTAAATAGGCCATGCCCATCCACTCTATCTCGTCCCCTCACAATTTTGTACATCTCAATCAGATCTCTCCTCAGTCTCCTCTGTTCCAAGGTTAACAAAACCAGCCTTTCCAATCTTTCCTCATAGCTGCAATTTTTCCAGTCCTGGCAACATCCTCGTAAATCTCCTCTGTCCCCTCTCCAGAGCAACTACATCCTTTCTGTAATGAGGTGTCCACAACTGCACACAGTACTCAAGTTGTAGCCCAACGAATGATTTATACGTTACAACATAACCTTCCTGCTCTGATATTCTATACCTCAGCTAATAAAGGAAAGTTTTTAGTTTTAGTTTTAGTGTTAGAGATACAGCACTGAAACAGGCCCTTCGGCCCACCGAGTCTGTGCCGACCATCAACCACCCATTTATACTAATCCTACACTAATTCCATATTCCTACCACATCCCCACCTGTCCCTGTATTTCCATCCCACCTACCTATACTCGGGGCAATTTATAATGGCCAATTTACCTATCAACCTGCAAGTCTTTTGGCATGTGGGAGGAAACCGGAGCACCCGGAGGAAATCCACGCAGACACAGGGAGAACTTGCAAACTCCACACAGGCAATACCCAGAATTGAACCCGGGTCGCTGGAGCTGTGAGGCTGCGGTGCTAACCACTGCGCACTGTGCCACCCCTGAGGATTCCATATGCCTTCTTAACCAGCCCATTGACCTGTCCTGCTACCATCAGGGATCTGTGGACATTCACTCCAAGGTCTGTCACTTCCTCTACACTTCTCAGTATTTATCCATTAATCAGATATTCTTTTGCATTGTTTCACCTCCCCAAATGCATCACCTCACACTTCACCGGGTTGAATTCCATTTGCCACTTTTCTGCCTACCTGACCAGCTCACTGATATCTTCCTGCAGTCTCCTCGCTATCTACCACACTGCCAATTTTTGTGTCTTCTGAAAACTTCTTGATTATCCCCCTTATATTTATATCCAAATTGTTAATAGGCACCACAAAAAGCAGGGGACCTCGTACTGAGCACTGCAGAATGCCACTGGAAACAGCCCTCCAGTCGCAAAGAAACATGCGTTAACAATTGTCCTTTTTTCCTGATACTGAGACATTTTGTATCCCGCTTGCTACATTCCCCTGGATCCTAGACGCTTTTATTTTTTTTTAACATGCCTACAATGTGGGACCTTGTCAAAAATCTTGTTAAAATCCATGTAGACCATATCAATCGCACGACCCTCATCAACCCTCCTTGTTACATCTTCAAAAAATTTAATTATGTTCGTCAGTCTTGATCTTTCCTTAACAAATTCCTTCTGACTATCCTTGATTAATCTGTGCCTTTCTAAGTGACAGTTTATCCTATCGCAAAGAATTGATTCTAATCATTTTCCCACTACCGAGCTTAGACTGACTGGCCTGTAATTATGTGGTCTATCCTTCAATCCCTTTTTAAACAGAGTTACACCGTTAGCAGTTCTCCAGTCCTCCTGCACCACTCCTGTATCCAATGAGGACTGGATAATGATGGTCAGACCTTCTGCTGTTTCATCTCTGGCTTCTTTTAACAGCCTGGGGTACATTTCATCTGGCCGTCATGATTTATCAGCTTTCAAGATTGCTAATCCCCTTCATACCTCCTCTCTCCCTATGTTTATCACATCCACGACTTTACACTCCTCCTCCTTCACTGCAATATCTGCATTGTCCGCCTCTTTTGTGAAGACATAAATAAAGTATTGGGCAGCACAGTGGTGCAGTGGTTAGCTCCGCAGCCTCACAGCTCCATGGACCTGGGTTTGATTCTGGGTACTGCCTGTGTAGAGTTTGCAAGTTCTCCCTGTGACCGCGTGGGTTTTCGCCGGGTGCTCCGGTTTCCTCCCACAGCCAAAAGACTTGCAGGTGACAGGTAAATTGGTCATTGTAAATTGCCCCGAGTGTAGGTAGGTGGTGGGAAATGTGAGATCACTGCAGGGTTAGTATAAATGGGTGGTTGTTGGTCGGCACTGACTCGGTGGGCCAAAGGGCCTGTTTCAGGGCTGTATTTCCAAATAAATTAAAAACCATAACAACACCTTTCATTGTTCCAGTTGTTTGCTATATCCATTCACATCTGCATCCCTTGGGCTTAAAGGAGTGGAGATGAAGCTGTACAAGTGAGAATGGGCAATGTGAGAGAGATTTATGGTTTAAATGGGGTCTCGGGCATCATCAGTAGAAGTGAGGGTGTGGTTAAGCTGATCGGTAGCTGCAGAAATCGGGATTTGAGATTGCAGTTGGAAGTGAACTGGGGAAGAGTTCTATTTCCCAGTGGTGGATTAATAAGGAAGTAAGGTTTTGAGAAGGAAGTGATCAGCCTTATCTGTGACTGAAATAACCTTCCAAACCCACACCTCTACCACCTAGAAAACAAGAGCAGCAGATGCATGGGAACACCACCACCTGCAAGTTCCCCTCCAAGCCACACACCATCCTGACTTGGCACTATATTGTCGTTCCTGCACTGTCGCTGGGTCAAAATCCTGGAACTCCGAGCGTGAGATGGAGGTACAAATATGTAAACAGATTATGGAAAGATGTAGGAGCAACAGGGTGGTGGTGATAGGAGATTTTAATTTTCCCAACATTGACTGGGATTCACTTAGTGTTAGAGGTCTAGATGGAGCAGAATTTGTAAGGAGCATCCAGGAGGGTTTTCTAGAGCAGTATGTAAATAGTCCAACTCGGGAAGGGGCCATACTGGAGCTGGTGTTGGGGAATGAGCCCGGTCAGGTGGTTGACTTTTCAGTAGGGGACTACTTTGGGAATAGTGATCACAATTCCGTAAGTTTTAGAATACTCATGGACAAAGACGAGAGTGGTCCTAAAGGAAGAGTGCGAAATTGGGGGAAGGCCAACTATACCAAAATTCGGCAGGAGCTGGGGAATGTAGATTGGGAGCAGCTGTTTGAAGATAAATCCACATTTGATATGTGGGAGGCTTTTAAAGAGAGGTTGATTAGCGTGCAGGAGAGACATGTTCCTGTGAAAATGAAGGATAGAAATGGCAAGATTAGGGAACCATGGATGACAGGTGAAGTTGTGAGACTAGCTAAGAGGAAAAAGGAAGCATACATAAGGGCTAGGCGGCTGAAGAAAGACGAAGCTTTAGAAGAATATTGGGAATGTAGGACCAATCTGAAACGAGGAATGAAGAGGGCTAAAAGGGGTCGTAAAATATCTTTAGCAAACAGGGTTAAGGAAAATCCCAAAGCCTTTTATTCATATATAAGGAGAAAGAGGGTAACTAGAGAAAGGATTGGCCCACTCAAGGACAAAGGAGGAAAGTTATGCGTGGAGTCAGAGAAAATGGGTGAGATTCTAAACGAGTACTTTGCATCGGTATTCACCGAGGAGAGGGACATGACGGATGTTGAGGTTAGGGATAGATGTTTGATTACTCTAGGTCAAGTCGGCATAAGGAGGGAGGAAGTGTTGGGTATTCTAAAAGGCACTGAGGTGGACAAGTCCCCAGGTCCGGATGGGATCTATCCCAGGTTACTGAGGGAAGCGAGAGAGGAAATAGTTGGGGCCTTAACAGATATCTTTGCAGTATCCTTAAACACGGGTGAGGTCCTGGAGGACTGGAGAATTGCTAATGTTGTCCCCTTGTTTAAGAAGGGTAGTAGGGATAATCCAGGTAATTATAGACCGGTGAGCCTGACGTCAGTGGTAGGGAAGCTACTGGAGAAGATACTGAGGGATAGGATCTATTCCCATTTGGAAGAAAATGGGCTCATCAGTGATAGGCAACATGGTTTTGTGCAGGGAAGGTCATGTCTTACCAACTTAATAGAATTCTTTGAGGAAGTGACAAAGTTGATTGATGAGGGAAGGGCTGTAGATGTCATATACATGGACTTCAGAAAGTGAAGTCGCATGGGGTCCAGGGTGTACTAGCTAGATGGATAAAGAACTGGCTGGGCAACAAGAGACAGAGTAGTAGTGGAAGGGAGTTTCTCAAAATGGAGAAGTGTGACCAGTGGTGTTCCACAGGGATCCGTGCTGGGACCACTGTTGTTTGTGATATACATAAATGATTTGGAGGAAAATATCGGTGGTCTGATCAGCAACTTTGCAGACGACACTAAGATTGGCGGAGTAGCAGATAGTGAAGGGGACTGTCAGAGAATACAGCAGAATATAGATAGATTGGAGAGTTGGGCAGAGAAATGGCAGATGGAGTTCAATCAGGGCAAATGCGAGGTGATGCATTTTGGAAGATCCAATTCAAGAGTGAACTATCCAGTAAATGGAAAAGTCCTGGGGAAAATTGATGCACAGAGAGATTTGGGTGTTCAGGTCCATTGTTCCCTGAAGGTGGCAACGCAGGTCAATAGAGTGGTCAAGAAGGCATACGGCATGCTTTCCTTCATCGGACGGGGTATTGAGTACAAGAGTTGGCAGGTCATGTTACAGTTCTATAAGACTTTGGTTCGGCCACATTTGGAATACTGTGTGCAGTTCTGGTCGCCACATTACCAAAAGGATGTGGATGCTTTGGAGAGGGTGCAGAGGAGGTTCACCAGGATGTTGCCTGGTATGGCGGGCGCTAGCTATGAAGAGAGGTTGAGTAGATTAGGGTTATTTTCATTAGAAAGACGGAGGTTGAGGGGTGACCTGATGATTGAGGTGTACAAAATCATGAGAGGTACAGACAGGGTAGTCAGCAAGAAGCCTTTTCCCAGAGTGGGGGATTCAATTACTAGGGGTCACGAGTTCAAAGTGAGAGGGGAAATGTTTAGGGGGCATATGCGTGGAAAGGTCTTTACGCAGAGGGTGGTGGGTGCCTGGAAAGCTTTGCCAGCGGAGGTGGTAGACGCGGGCACGATAGCATCTTTTAAGATGTATATAGACAGATACATGAATGGGCAGGAAGCAAAGAGATACAGACCCTTAGAAAATAGGCAACAGGTTTAGATAGAGGATCTGGATCAGCGCAGGCTTGGAGGGCTGAAGGGCCTGTTCCTGTGCTGTAATTTTCTTTGTTCTTTGGTCTTTGTTCTTTGAGACTGTTCATCCACATCAACACTAGGGCTATTGTTCCTGAGACTGTACATCCACATCAACACCAGGGCTATTGTTCCTGAGACGGTTCATCCACATCAACACCTAAGATCATAACAAAATAATTTGCAAATCATGTTTGAAGACATTTATAATCAATACAAAATTATATTGCTTTCTTTATCCTCTAATGACTATATTTTATTACGCACAACTTAAATCGGTTAATTTAATCAGTTTGTTCAGTGGAATGTAACTAATATCCCGGCACACTTTCCCTGGATGACTGTCCCTATGGAGATTGCTCTGTACTATGAATAAGGGCTCCTCTGAAGAAGTCTCTGCATTGGTGTTTCACACAAGAAATGGAATACCCTGTAATTTACCAGATAGAGCTCATTTACTACCTGATTCTTGCAGCTGTCAGTATTCCTGGTAAGATAGTGAAATGATACAGTTAAAGTTGAATATCAATGTTGACTGTTCATGTTATATTTTCCCTGTTTGATGGTGTCAGTTAAGTGCCATGTAATTGTCTTACTTTCTCAATGTGATTTCTTAGTTAAAATTATAACAGTTCTTGAATTTTCACCACAGCAAGTGTAAAAACAACAATTCATTTCAATGTTTACAATAGAAACGCATCCTTCGAGTCTTTAAGGACATCAGATCAGAAATAAATGAGCTAGTTTAAACTATCTGATGTTGTTAAGTGGGTTACAGGTGTAATATGGAGATTCTAGGAGATACTGCATTGCAACATTCATTCATGTTGACATTTGGTTTTACTGCAGAAGTTTCTCTTCTTTGCACGTATTTGAATTTAGCTTTGATTTTGTTTCTGAATGTAAGTGGAAGGGAACACCTGGCGATTTCTGTTGCTGGTGCACGATCGACCCCACCAGACATTTCGAGTCTGCACTTTGTCCGGCCAGTGTTTAAAAAGAGGGTGGGAGTTCACTCTCCCTGTTGTACAGACAATAACCCAACAGGGTGAGAGTGCGGTCTCCACCCAACAGGCTGAAGCTGATCTGCAGTTGTTTACTTTTGGAGACTCTGGTGTCTTGGATACCAGAACTCTCCAGAAAAAACTTCTGTGCTTTTCTTTTAACCTCAGCAATTTTTTCTCTATCTGAGGTGAACAATTATTTTTGTATTTTAACTTTCTCATACCTTATTTTGCCTTTGATTTTCCTTATGCCAATAAACAGTTCATTAAATTAACAATTACATTTAGTTTGGAAATGTCCATACTGTCGTCTTCAACTTTAAATGCTCACTTAAAAAATGTTTTGTGACAGTGTGGAGGTAAATTTCATTTTTTCTATTTCTTACAGTTAACTTGGTGGCGATTGTGATTTTGTCCCGAGGCAAGTGCGGTCTCTGCAAATGTATCACTCGTTACCTGGTGGCCATGGCAGTGGCGGATCTAATGGTGGTTATCATCCATGTGATATTACACCGCATTAATTTCATGTACTTTCCAGTTAGCTTCCTGTATATAACTCCTGTGTGTCTGCTAAACCTAGCCGCATATGTTGTAGCTGCAGACTGTTCTGTCTGGTTTACTGTCGCATTCACTTTTGATCGCTTTGTAACAATTTGCTGTCAGAAGCTACGCTCAAAATACAGCACTGAGAAAACAGTGATAGTGGTTATCGCCACTGTGTTTGTGGTGAGCTGTCTCAGGAGTATTCCCTACTACTATTCCACTGAGCCTGTATTTATAATTGACAATGTGCCTTGGTATTGTGTTCCTGCAGCTGATTATCTCACTTCCCCCTTGTGGAGGGTTTATGCGTGGATTGAGAGCATCATAACCCCTCTGTTACCAATCCTTTTAATTCTGTTGTTCAATACTCTGACTGTCAGACACATTATAATGGCAAATAGAGCACGCAGGGGACTACGGAGCAACAGTGAGAATCAGAATGATCCAGAGGTGAAAAATCGGAGGAAATCCATGATTTTGCTTTTCACTATTTCTGCCAATTTTATACTATTGTGGATGCCTCTTGTTGTCTATTTGCTGAAATGGCCAGTGATAAACTTTTATTACACAGACAAATATTACAGTAACCCTCTATATAGTTTCCAACAAGTTGGAGTCATGCTGCAGCTTCTCAGTTGCTGCACAAACACTTGTATCTATGGATTGACACAGAGGAAATTCAGAGAGGAGTTGAAGAATGGGGTGAAATATTTGTTTACACTGAATGGGAAATTGTGTCAATAAAAAGTAATGATCTGGAGCAGGGCTAAGAGGTTTATAAGTCACTTGCTCTTATATTCCTGAAACCTTTGTGTGTAGGTGAAGGACAATGAGAATTCTGACCACCTTTAACAAGATTTTGGACAGTAGTGCATAATTATTATCATATTAAAGATGAATTTTAATGTGGTAAATTAAACTAGATAATAAGAAATATTCTGATGCCAATTTAACTGCTGGCTTTGTGGAGTTACAGCATCCGTACACCAACAAAAGACATCAAATTAATTCGACAAAAAGGAGCAGCTACACTAAATCACATATTCTGTCCCCTTAGAACAACCTCAGACAAGGATGTTCTGACAATCATTACAATTCATCATTGGATCAATCCATGAAAACTATTTTGTTTTTAAGAACAAAAGGTACAAAAGCAGGAAAGAAAAAATATTTCTCAAGAAGAGGCCAAAATGGATTCAAATGTTAGAGAAATATCCAGTCTTTGTCGGTACCCATACTGTCTCATACACACATGTCATGTCCTGTTTTGCCCTCATATTTTCTGTCCCTCATCCATGGGATGGATTCTTGAGTGTTTCTGCTCCACAACTGGTTCATGCTGGACCACATGAAGTGGCCTCATGTCCTCTATGTGGTCAATCCTCCAGGAGGATCATGGAATGCAAATATATCCCCTGTGTCTCTTCTTCACCAACATCAGACTTTATAAACCACTCTCCCCTTCTCCTCACTCACCTCCAACAATATGCGAAAAACTAAGTGATCTTTGCCTCTAATATTGAGAGCAACTGTTCACCTGCTCCTGTTGAAATCAGCCTTCGATTGTCCACTCAATCAACCCTTTCTGTCCTGAACCAACTGCTTTCACCAATACCTCACCTACATTCCTTCGATCTTTATGACAATTTGTCTCGTACATGAAAGCCACCTCCTGCAGCCTTGAGCTTATTTCCACTCGAATAATAACCGCTTCTGTTTCTGGTCCCATATTAGTTGATATTTGACATGTGTCCCTCTTCTCAGCTTCTTCCCCATCCCTTTCAAAACCACTATTGTCACCCCTTCTTCAACAGTCAAGGCACAACCCTCTGTTCTTAAAAAGCTACGATCCCATCTCCCACCTCCCTTTCCTCTCCAAATCTCTTCAACTTGTTGCTCCTTCCCACATCCTTCCGCCATTATCATGTTTGATTCTCTTCAATCAGGTTTCGTCCCCTGCCACAGTAATCCGTTAGTGAAGAATCTCTGTTGTCCTTGCCTGGTCTGGTTTACATATGACTCCAGACCAACAGCAATGGGGTTGACTCTTACATACCCTCTGAAATGGCCTATCAAGCCACTCAGTTGTATCTAACCTCTATGAAGTCAATAAAAAGGAATGAAACTGGACAGACCAACCGGCATCGACGTAAGCACCGGAAACGACAACGGCAAACCCAGTCCTGTCGACCCTGCAAGGTCCTCCTGTCAAACAACTGGGGGCTTGTGCCAAAGTTGGGAGAGCTGTCCCACAGACTAGTCAATCAACAGCCTGACATAGTCATACTCACAGAATCATACCTTACAGACAATGTCCCAGATACTGTGAGCACTCTTCCCGGGTATGTCCTGTCTCATCGGCAGGACAGACCCAGCAGAGGTGGGGGCACGGTGCTATACAGTTGGGAGGGAGTTGCCCTTGGAGTCCTCAACATTGACTCCGGACCCTATGACGTCGCATGGCATCAGGTCAAAGATGGGCAAGGAAACCTCCTGCTGATTACCACCGACTGTCCTCCCTCAGTTGATGAGTCAGTACTCCTCCAAGTTGAACACCACTTGGAGGAAGCACTAAGGTTGGCAAGGGTGCAGAGTGTACTCTGGGTGGGTGACTTCAAAATCCATCAGCAACAGTTGGTCGGTTGCACCACCACTGACTGAGCTGGCCAAGTCTGAAAGGGCATAGCTGCTCGACTGGGTCTGCGGCAGTTGGTGAGGGAACCAACACGAGGGAAAAAGATACTTGACCTCGTCCTCACCAATCTGCCTGCCACAAACGCATCTGTCCATGACAGTATTGGTAGGAGTGACCACCGCACAGTCCTTGTAGAGACCAAGTACCGCCTTCACATTGAGGATACCGTCCATCGTGTTGTGTGGCACTATCACTGTGCTAAATGGGCTGGATTTCGAACAGATCTAGCAATACAAAATTCGGCATGCATGAGGCACTGTGGGCCATCAGCATCAGGAGAATTGTACTCACCCACACTCTGTAACCTCATCGCCCGGCATATCCAGTACAGCTACAATACTGGCATCTATCCGGCAATGTGGAAAATTGCCCAGGTATGTCCTGTACATAAAAAGCAGGACAAGTCCAGCACGGCCAATTACCGCCCCATCAGTCTACTCCCAATCATCAGTAAAGTGATGGAAGGTGTCATCAACAGTGCCATTAAGCAGCAGTTGATTAGCAATAACCTGCTCAGTGCCGCTCAGTTTGGGTTCCAAGAGGCCCATTCAGCTCCTGACCTCATTACCGCCTTGGTTGAAACACAGAAAAAAGAGCTGAACTCCTGAGATGAGGTGCGAGTAACTGCTCTTGACATGAAGATAGCATTTTTCCGAGTATGGCATCAAGGAGCCCTTGCAAATCTGAAGTCAATGGGAATCAGGGGCAAAACTCACCGCTGCCTGGTGTCATAACTAACGTAAAGGAAGATGGTTGTGTTTGTTGGCGGTCAATCATCTGAGCTCCAGGACATCACTGCAGGAGTTCCTCAGGGTAGTGTCCTCGGCCCAAACATCTTCAGCTGCTTCATCCATGACCTTCCTTCAATCATAAGGTCAGAAGTGGTGATGTTCGCTGATGATTCCACAATGCTCAGCACCATTCGCAACTCCTCAGGTGCTGAAGCAGTCCATATAACAATGCAACAAGACCTGGACAATATCCAGGCTTGGGCTGATAAGTGGCAAGTAACATTCGCGCCACACAAATGCCAGGCAATGCCCATCTCCAACAAGAGAGAATCTAAACATCTCCCTTTGACATTCAACGATATTACCATCGCTGAATCCCCCACTATCAACATCCTCGGGGCTACCATTGATCAGATACTGAACTGGAGTAGCCATATAATTACCCTGGCTACAAGAACAGGTCAGATGCTCGGTACCCTGAGGCGAGTAACTCACCTCTTGACTCCCCAAAGCCTGTCCACCATCTACAAGGCACAAGTCAGGAGTGTGATGGAATACTCTCCACTTGCCTGGATTGATTGACACCCCATACAAACATTCACTCCCTCCACTGCCGAAACACAGTGGCTGCAGTGTGTACCATCTACAAAATGCACTGCAGCAACGCACCAAGGCTCCTTAGACAGCACCTTCCTAATCCGTGACCTCTCCCAACTAGAAAGACAGGGGCTGCAAATGCTTGGGAACACCACCACCTGCAAGTTCCCCTCCAAGTCACACACCATCCTGACTTGGAACCATATCCCTGTTCCTTCACTGTCGCTTAGTCAAAATCCTGGAACTCCCTTCCGACAGCACTGTGGGTGTAGCTACCCCACATGGACTGCATCACTTCAAGAAGGTAGCTCACCAGAACCTTCTCAAGGGCAATTAGGGATGGGCAATAAATGCTGGCCTCGCCAGCGACGCCCACATCCCATGAATGAATAAAAAAAAAAGATCCCAAAGTGAAACATCACACAGTCTGTAACTGTTACTGTGGTGCCTGATCCAACCACACGACCTCCTCAGTCTCTCTGCAATCTTTGACATGGCTGACCACGCAATTCTCCTTCAGTGCCTCTGATCCATTCACCAGATAACTGGTACTGTCCTCGTGTTTTCCCACTGTTACCCCCGCTCCAATAATAGCCTCAATTGTTTCTTTGGAGCCTCCAAGGATCTACTGTAAACCCTCCAGCTGTTCTTTCCCATCTCCATGCTGTCTTTTGAAGGTATTATCAGAACACACCGGGTCAGCTTCCACATGTACGCTGATGACACTGTTACGACAGAGCGGGAGGAATGCACTGTTTATTCTCGTTCTACTTCTCCACAGGTCACAACATATTAATTTAATTTTTACCACTTACCAATACGGTCAATCACATACTCTCATTTTTCCCAGAAGAGAACACACTAGAACAAAGAACAAAGAAAATTACAGCACAGGAACAGGCCCTTCGGCCCTCCAAGCCTGCGCCGATCCAGATCCTCTATCTGAACACTAACCAGGTTTCTTTAATGAACAACAAAATTATCAGTTTATTATGAAAACAAGTCTTAACCAGTAATGAAGTAAAACATAAACACACAGATTGAAATGTTAAAGTTGCCTTTTTTTTTTACCTCTGGCCCTACACACTCACACAAACACATATACACTGGTTAACCGAAAACAAGGGATATTTAAAAAATAAATTCAGAGCTCTATTCCAGACAAATAAAAAAATTGGGCAGATTACTTGCTCGTTTTGGAAGAAAACAACAGATGAGTCCGGGTTTCGGAGCTAAGGCAAGGCTGTCGTCACTGTGGCCCATCCGTGAGGTGGAGGACTATGCAGATAGCATTTTGCAGGAGTTAGTCAACCAGGTGCCTAAGCGAGCACATGCAGAGCAGACTGGATAGCTGCCAGACAGACAAGAAGGTCAGGGCATGTAATACAGTACTCCTCCGAGGGCATCCCACTTTATAACTGGTATTCAGTTCTGTGTACCGATGGGAAGTAGCGTTCCTCTGTCGAGTGCAGTGAGACTCATGACCGGAACATCATGGGTGACTCAGCAATAGTGGTTGGGGATTCTCTGGTGAGAGGAATAGATATATGTTTTTGTTGCAGCAGATGTGATTCCTGGATGGTATGTTGCCTCCCTGGTGCAAGGGTCATGGATATTATCGAGCAGCTACAGACCATTCTGGAGCGTGAGGGTACACAGCCAGAGGTCGTGGTCCACATTGTACCAACGATATGGCAAGAAAGAGAAATAGGGACCTGCAGGCTGAGTTAAGGGAGTTGGGAAAGAGATTACCAAGCAGGACAGCAAGGGTAATAATCTCTGGATTACTCCCAAGGCCACGTGCTGGTGTGTTTAGTAATAAGAAAATACACCACATGAATGCGTGGCTGGAGAGGTGGTGCAGGAGGGTGGTCTTCAGATTTCTGGGGCATTGGGACCAGTTCTGGGGTAGGTGGGACCTGTGCAAGCCGGATGGTCTGCACCTGAACAGGACTGGGGCAAATATCCTTGAGGAAGGTTTGCTAGTGCTGTTGGGGATGGTTTAAACTAGATTGGCGGGGGGGAAACCTGAGCGCAATCTTAGATCGGGCAATTTTAGGGCAGGGAATGGGAGACAGATAATTAGCAAAATTAGTGAGTGACTCTGAAAGACAGAAGAAGAAAAGGTTAAAAAGTGTGCAGCACAGGAATTTGGCAGAGTTAAAGGTTATTTATTTAAATGCAAGGAGTATAGCAAATAAAGCCGATGAGTTGTGATTACAGATAGACACATGGCAACACAATATTGTTGCGAGAATGGAAACTTGACTTAAAGAGGGGCAAGGATGGCAGGTCAACATCCCTGGATTTAGAGTATTCAGGCATGACAGAGAGGGAGATAAAAAAAGTGGTGCAGTGTAGCATTATTAGCTAAGGAATCAATAATAAATTGAGGAGGGATGAAAGGCTAAATGAATCATCAAACGAGGCCATATGGGTGGAGCTCAGAAATAAAAAGGGCGCAGCCATATTAATGGGAGTGTACGATAGACCCACAAATAGTGAGAGGGAGATAGAGGAACAAATATGTAGGCAAATTTCTGAGTGCAATAAACTAGGGCAGTGATAGTTGGGGATTTCAACAACCCCAATACCGACTGGGATACAAACCGTGTGAAGGACACAGAAGCGACAAAATTTTTGGACTGCATTCAAGAACAGCCAGCACGTAACAAGCCCAACAAGAGAAGGGACGCAATTCTAGATTTAATTTTAGGTTATGAAGCTCGGCAAGTGCATGAAGTAACAGTGGGTGACCATTTTGGAGAAAGTGACCATTTCCAGCTAGTTTTAGCATAATCATGAAAAAGGACAAAGATAAAAGAGGAGTAAAATTTCCAAATTGGGGGAAGGCGAATTTTACGAAACTGAGAGGTGACCTGGCGAAGGTAAACTGGATATAACTACTTGAAGGAAAATCAGTGGCAAATCACTGGGTGGGATTCGAGAGCATGATACTAGAGGCACAGTGTAGGCTTGTCCCCACAAAGGTAAATGACCATGCTGCCAAATCTAGAGCTCCCTGGCTTTCTAGAAGCTTACAGGGTAAGTTAAAACTTATGATAATCACAAATATCTTACTACTTTGGAAAGCCCAGAGAAGTATAGGGGTGAAGTAAAAAAGGAAATTAGAAAAGCAAAGGACATGGCATGTAAAATCAAGGAAAATCCAAAAATGTTTTATCAGTATATTAAGAGTAAGAGGATAACTAAGGAAAGGGTAGGACCTATCAGAGATGTACAAGGGAACTTACAGGTGGATGCAGAAGATGTGGGCAGGTTTCAGAATAAACATAAAACATAGAACATAGAACATTACAGCGCAGTACAGGCCCTTCGGCCCTCGATGTTGCGCCGACCTGTGAAACCATATGACCTACACTATTCCATTTTCATCCATATGTCTATCCAATGACCACTTAAATGCCCTTAAAGTTGGCGAGTCCACTACTGTTGCAGGCAGGGCATTCCACGCCCCTACTACTCTCTGAGTAAAGAAACTACCTCTGACATCTGTCCTATATCTATCACCCCTAACTTAAAGCTATGTCCCCTCGTGTTTGCCATCACCATCCGAGGAAAAAGACTCTCACAATCCACCCTGTCTAACCCTCTGATTATCTTATATGTCTCTATTAAGTCACCTCTCCTCCTCCTTCCCTCTAATGAAAACAACCTCAAGTCCCTCAGCCTTTCCTCGTAAGACCTTCCCTCCATACCAGGCAACATCCTAGTAAATCTCCTCTGCACCCTTTCCAAAGCTTCCACATCCTTCCTATAATGTGGTGACCAGAACTGCACGCAATACTCCAGGTGCGGTCTCACCAGAGTTTTGTACAGCTGCAGCATGACCTTGTGGCTCCGAAACTCGATCCCCCTACTAATAAAAGCTAACACACCATATGCCTTCTTAACAGCCCTATTAACCTGGGTAGCAACTTTCAGGGATTTATGTACCTGGACACCAAGATCTCTCTGCTCATCTACACTACCAAGAACCTTCCCATTAGCCCAGTACTCTGCATTCCTGTTACTCCTTCCAAAGTGAATCACCTCACACTTTTCTGCATTAAACTCCATTTGCCATCTCTCAGCCCAGCTCTGCAGCCTATCTATGTCCCTCTGTAACCTACAACATCCTTTGGCACTATCCACAACTCCACCGACCTTCGT
The DNA here is from genome assembly GCF_036365525.1 of Heterodontus francisci. NCBI lineage: Eukaryota > Metazoa > Chordata > Chondrichthyes > Heterodontiformes > Heterodontidae > Heterodontus > Heterodontus francisci. The sequence continues at coordinate 205,357,186 of NC_090375.1, read as the reverse complement.
GTCATCCGCAAATTTACTAACCCACCCTTCTACACCCTCTTCCAGGTCATTTATAAAAATGACAAACAGCAGTGGCCCCAAAACAGATCCTTGCGGTACACCACTAGTAACTAAACTCCAGGATGAACATTTGCCATCAACCACCACCCTCTGTCTTCTTTCAGCTAGCCAATTTCTGATCCAAAGCACTAAATCACCTTCAATCCCATACTTCCGTATTTTCTGCAATAGCCTACCATGGGGAACCTTATCAAATGCCTTACTGAAATCCATATACACCACATCCACTGCTTTACCCTCATCCACCTGTTTGGTCACCTTCTCAAAAAACTCAATAAGGTTTGTGAGGCACGACCTACCCGTCACAAAACCGTGCTGATTATCTCTAATGAACTTATTCTTTTCAAGATGATTATAAATCCTATCTCTTATAACCTTTTCCAACATTTTACCCACAACTGAAGTAAGGCTCACAGGTCTATAATTACCAGGGCTGTCTCTACTCCCCTTCTTGAACAAGGGGACAACATTTGCTATCCTCCAGTCTTCCAGCACTATTCCTGTCGACAATGACGACATAAAGATCAAGGACAAAGGCTCTGCAATCTCCTCCCTGGCTTCCCAGTTTTTTGTCTCTGTCTTCACAAAGGAGAGGGTTGAGGTAGACATTGTAGTTAAAGTGTGAAATATGAGATAAGATAAGCATAATGAGAGAGGAAGTACTTGAGGGTCTGACATCCTTGAAAGTGGATAAATCGCCAGGATCGGATGGATTGTATCTCAGGTTGTTAAAGGAAGCCAGGAAGGAAATAATGGATGCACTGAGGATCATCTTCAAATCCTCACTAGATACAGACGAGGTCCCAGACGATTGGAGGTCTGCGAACATTGTACCATTGTTTAAAAATGGTGCCAGAGATAAGCCAGGTAATAATCGGCCAGTCAGTCTGACCTCGGTGGTGGGTAAATTGTTAGAATCTACTCTACTGGGAAGGATAAACTGTAACTTCAAAAGGCACAGATTAATCGTAGATAGTCAGCATGGATTTGTTAAGGGAAGGTCATGCCTTACTAACTTGATTGAGTTTTTTGAGGAAACAACAAGGAGGGTTAATAAGGATGGTGCAGCGGATGTGGTCTACATGGACTTTAGTAAGGCAGTTGACAAGGTCCCCCACGGCAGACCGGTCTGTAAAATGAAAGGCAATGGGATACAGGGGAAGGTGGCGGATTTGTCTCAGCGACAGGAAACAAAGGGTAGTAGTCAATGGATGGTTTTTGAGAATCGAAAGTGGTTTCCAGTGGTGTTCCACAGGGCTCAGTGTTTGGTCCCTTGCTGTTTGTGGTATATATTAATGATTTGGACTTAAATGTGGGAGGCATGATTCGGAAATTTGCTGACGACACAAACATTGGCTGTGTAGTAAATAGAGAGAAGGAGAATCATTGACTCCAGAATAATATCAATGGTGATTTGGACTTAAATGTGGGAGGTATGATTCGGAAATTTGCTGACGACACAAACATTGGCTGTGTAGTAAATAGAGAGAAGGAGAATCATTGACTCCAGAATAATATCAATGGTTTGGTTGAGTGGGAGGAAAAGTGACAAATGGAATTCAGTCCTGAGAAGTGTGAGGTGATGCATTTGGGGGGGACAAATAAAGTGGCGGAATATACAGTAAACGGGAGGATATTGAGAGGGGTAGAAAAAGTAAGAGACCTTGGAGTGCATGTCCAAAGGTCCCTGAAGGCAGCAGGACAGGTCGATAGAGTGGTGAAGAAGGCATATGGATTGCTTTCCTTTGTTGGCCAAGGTATAGAGTACAGAGCAGGGATGTGATGCTGGAGCTGTATAGAGTGCTGGGTAGGCTGGAGTATTGCGTGCCGTTCTGGTCACCACATTACAGAAATAACTTAATTGCTCTGGAGAGAGTGCAGAGGAGATTTACAAGAATGTTGCCAGGGCTTGAGGGTTGCAGCTAGGAGGAAAGATTGGATAGGCTGAGGCTGTTTTCCCTGGAATTGAGGAGGCTGAGGGGTGAATTAATTGAGGTGTACAAAATTATGAGGGTCCTAGATTGCGTAGACTGAAAAGACTTGTTTCCCCTGGCAGGAGGTCAGTTTCCAGAGGATACAGATTTAAGGTTATTGGTAGAAGGATTAAAGGGAGCAATAGGAAAATTATTTTCTTTTTCACCCAGAGGGTGGTGGGTGCCTGGAATTCACTGCCAGGATTGCTGGTGGAGGCAGGGACCCTCAATTCTTTAAAAATGTACCTGAGCACACACCTCAGGTGCTGTAACCTGCGGGGCTACAGATCAGGTGTTGGAAGGTATTTAGTTTGGGTGGATAGTTTATTCAGCCTGCGCGGACACAATGGGCTGAATGGCCTCCTTCTGTGCTGTATTTTTTCTATGTTCTTTGATTTATGAGGTATGTTGTTCCAAAACTGTCATATAGTCTAATTTCTGAATATCTGGGGACAGGTCACTGAGATCTTTTAGAACAGTTCTTTTCAGGCAGCATTGAAAAGTACTTTGCAGGCCTTTTTGAAAGAAAGGAAACAAGATGAATTGACACAGCGGAGTTCTCAGCATCCTTCAGGGATTTGACAGAAAACGCAGCTGGGTTGTGGTCTTCTCTCCTTTTTACACTTCTTTAGCAGACTTGACTTTATCAGCTGCTCACTCCAGAAGGTAAAACATACACACTGACCCACAAACAAAAGGCTTGTGAGTTTTCTGCCCATTCCAGGAGCTCTCTGCTGCTACTGGACTTGTCCAATCATGGGACACTTGTCACTTCGCTGCCCCTGTTACCAGGGTTTCTGTTCTATCTTTAAATTGAGTCATGTGGCAACCAATGACATTATTGCCAATCCAGTTCCTTCAGTGCCCCCTTGATGGGTCTCTTCAAAAAAAAACTGCTCCAACATTTATTCAGTTGAACAATAAATTCCTTCAAAGATATTTTTTCACAGAAACATAATCACTTTCATAGCAACACCTATTTCTACTGATCCATTACCACACGCAACACTGACACTGCTTGAATGATGTTCAGTATTTATGATTCAGTTTCCTCCAGTCAAACATTGGGAGGACACGATCCACCATCTTTGAATCCACAGCACACACTCTGTACCTTCCACTTTCTCCGACTACTCCTTTTCCTTTGTCTCAGTTGGACCCATAATGTTTATTTATTTAGAGATAAAGCACTGAAACAGGCCCTTCGGCCCATCGAGTCTGTCCCCCGACCAACAACCACCCATTTATACTAATCCTACATTAATCCCATATTCCTACTACATCCCCATCATTCTCCAATCACCTATCTACACGAGGGGCAATTTACAATGGCCAATTTACCGATCAACCTGCAAGTCTTTGGCTGTGGGAGGAAACCGGAGCACCTTGCGGAAACTCACACGGTCACAGGGAGAACTTGCAAACTCCACACAGGCAGTACCCAGAACTGAACCTGGGTCGCTGGAGCTGTGGTGCTAACCACTGCGCTAGTTTGCCGCACAACCTTGTTTCCAACCTTGGCTTCCCTTTCAATCCCACGATGAGCTTCAGGAACTCATTCTGTCATCAAAAAGACAACCTACTTCCATAATGTCAAAGTTCACCATTCACTCCGCAGCCTACGTGCTGTTGAGAATCTCTCATCCATTCTCTTGTCATCTCGAGACTCACTTTATCCAATGTCCTCCTGGTCGACATTCCATTTACAAGATCAACAAACCTCAATTCCGCTAAAACTCTGCTGCCCACATCCTATCACCTCCAAGCTCCTCTTAAAGAGAATCCAGAAGCTGGTTGAGCGTGTCTACCCTGAGGCACAGTGTGGCTTTTGAGCAAAGAGATCCACCATTGACATGCTGTTCTCCCTTCACCAGCTACAGGAGAAATGCCACGAACAACAGATGCCCCTCTATGTTGCCTTCATAGATCTCACCAAAGCTTTTGACCTCGTCAGCAGACGTGGTCTCTTCAGACTACTGGCAAAGATCGGATGTCCACCAAAGCTACTAAGTATCATCACCTCATTCCATGACAATATGAAAGGCACAATTCAGCATAACTGTGCCTCATCAGAACCCTTTCCCATTCTGAGTGATGTGAAGCAGGGCTGTGTTCGCGCACCAACACTGTTTGGGATCTACTTCTCATTGCTGCTCTCTCACACGTTCAAGTCTTCAGAAGAAGGAATTTTCCTCCACACAAGATCAGGTGGCAGGTTGTTCAACCTTGCCCGTCTTACAACAAAGGCCAAAGTACAGAAAGTCCTCATCAGGGAACTCCTCTTTGCTGACGATGCTGCATTAAAGTCCCACACAGAAGAGTGTCTGCAGAGACTCATCGACAGGTTTGCGGCTGCCTGAAACGAATTTGGCCTAATCATTAGCCTCACGAAAACGAACATCATGGGACGGGGACATCAGAAATGCTCCATCCATCAATATCAGCGACCATGCTCTCGAAATGTTCAAGAGTTCACCTACTTAGGCTCAACCATCACCAGTAACCTGTCTCTCGATGCATAAATCAACAAGCACATGGGAAAGGTGTCTGCTACTATGTCCAGAATGGCCAAGAGTTTGTGGGAAAATGGCGCAATGACACGGAACATAAATGTCCGACTGTATCAAGCCTGTGTCCTCAGTACCTTGTTTTACAGCAGGGAGGCCTGGACAATGTATGTTAGCCAAGAGCGACGTCTCAACGCATTCCATCTTCACTGTCTGCGGAGAATCCTTGGCATCAGGTGGTAGGACCGTATCTCCAACATGGAAGCCCTCGAGGCAGCCAACATCCCCAGCATGTACGCGCTACTGAGCCAGCGGTGCTTAAGATGGCTTGGCCATGTGAGCCACATGGAAGATGGCAGGATCCCCGAGGACGCATTGTACAGCGAGCTCGTCACTGGTATCAGACCCACCGGCCGTCCATGTCTCCGCCTTAAAGACATCTCCAAACACAACAGGAAGCCTTCGACATTGACCACAAGTCATGGGAGTCAGTTGCCAGTGATTGCCAAAGCTGGCGGACAGCTATAAAGGCGGTGCTGAAGGGAGGCGAGTCGAAAAGACCTAGCATTTGGCAGGAAAAGAGACAGAAGTATAAGGAGAAAGCAAACTGTGTAATAGCCCCAACAACCAATTTTATCTGCAGCGCCAGTGGAAGAGTGTCACTCTAGAATTGTCCTTCATAGCCACTCCAGGTGCTGCTTCACAAACCACTGACCACCTCTAGGTGCTTACCCATTGTCTCTCGAGACAAGGATGCCAAAGAAGCCGAGTATCTAGACTCTTGTGAGGAATGGAAGTGTGTGTAGGAATAATCAGGATCTCTCTTAACCTATCCAACTTCTCATTATTTCTGGGTGTATCATTAGTCTGGGAAAGTGAAACGTCAGGTTCACTTATTGGTTTGAGCTCTGATATTTCTGACATTTCCGATATCCTTGGTAAGATAAGCTCTACATAGCGTTTCCAGATTCCTGTTTGTACTTGAAGCCTATAATTGAGTGCACCTTCCCTGCCTACTCTGATTCCTGGAATCCTCTTTGCTTACCTATGTAATTTCTAACAAGAACCATCTCTCCTGAGAACTCTCTCCGTTTGCCAACCCTGCTAGGCTTATCTCGATTACTTGTCTGTTTATACAATTGCTCTTTATATTGAACATCAATGATTGGGTGGATGTTGTCGAGAGATCTGTCCATGAACAAGGTGGATGGAGATTCCCCTGTGACAGAATGAGTTGTGTTGCTGGACACGAACGGGAACGTGTCTTTCCTTGTCTGGATTAGATCTCTGTCCTGATTAGATACTCACATCACCTGCTTCAATGTTTGAACAAAATTCTCTGCTTGTCTATTTGTGCTTGGATGGAATGGCGCACTGAACTTGAGTTTTAAACCATTCATGTGCGTGAAATGTTGAAATTCTACCAACGTGAATTGACTACATTGTCAGACATTAAAATCTGAGGTAATCTACATCTACTGATCAGACTATGTAACGTAACAATGGTACATTCTGATGTCAAGCTCTGCATGATAAACACTTGAGGCCACTTTATAAAGCTTCCACTAGTACCATGTAGGTGACACCTTCAAATGAACCTGCAAAAATCAACATGGAGATGTTCCCAAGGTTTAAAGTCAGGGATCCAAAGGTGTAAGAATTCCTGTGCGGGACTGTTCTGTCTGACCAGCAATGATCCACATGCTTTTGTACACAGTTCAATCTGGTCATCAGTCTGGGGCCACCATACATAATGTGGTGCGATGGTTTTCATCTTCACGACTCCCAGGTGACCGTCATGTAGCTCAGTTCAAACAGCACTGTGCAACTTGGGTGGAATGATAATTACCAATCTCCACATGAGAATTCCGTGCTCAGTCGTGATCTCTTGCTTACCATTGTGAAAGGTTTCAAATTCCCTTCTTCGGAGAGCTTGTTCGACCATCCATCTAAGATATAACACATAGCTTTAGAAAGGATGGTGTCCTTGTGCATTTGTTTGTGCATTTCTTCCCGAGTGCATGGTAACATATCAACATGGCAAACCAAACACATCTGATTCGCCTGTCATCTGATCTGTGGTAGTATCAGGCAACACTGTCAAGCAATCCACACTGGCGTTTTGCTTTGAGCTGCTGTATTTAATGTCATGATCAAATCCTGCGAGATACATTGCCCATCTTTGCATTCTCCCTGCTGCAAGTACTGGTTACTCCTTGTGTGCGCTGAGCAAATCAGTTAACAATTTATTATCCGTAAGGACTGTGAATTTTTGTCCAATACATGCATGTAAAACTTCCTCAGTGAAAACCCGATGGCGAATTCTTCACGCTCTATCTAAGGTTATTTTCACTCAGTCTTTGAGAACATTCTTGGCACAAACTGTATCGACCTCTTATCCCCATTGAGAAAGAAATGTGAAAGAGCCATCATCTGGCATCAGCCCTGATCAACACAGCCATTCAGTGCCTGACCCTGCCCATCTCAAAGACTGTTCTGTGTTCTTTCCTTGGGCTGGTGAGGTATCAATGGACCTTTATTCCTCGATTTGCGGAAACTGCAGAACGATTGTACGAGCTACTTAAAGGCCATGATGATCAGGTTCAACCTGATTGGGCTGAAGATTGTACGGAAACTGTCAAACAGCTGAAAACTCTGTTGTCCAGGTAACATGGCTTATCCTGCTTAATCCTAACAAAGCCTTCCACATGGAAGAGGGGGCCATGGAGTAAGGTTTGGCTGACATCCTCTGCCAAGAATAACAGGGGAGACTAGTTTCCATTGCATCTGCCTCTGAAATGCTGAGGGGGAACTTACTGTGCCTGGCAAACACTTGTTAGCCACGTTCTGGTCCATCGAATATTTCACTGTCACAGGTTTCAGCAGGGTGACAGAGTACAGCCCACATATTCCGCGCTGCTTCGACCGGGCACACACTCGTGTCATCAGACTGACATTGGAACTGGGACACACTCGTGTCATCAGACTGACATTGGGACTGGCACAATGCGCTCTGGAAGTCACTCCCAAACAGACCTCTCTACTGCCTCAGAGCATCCTGTACAACCTCATGAGTGTCGCCTTCCCACATTGGACTTCCACACCCCTTCGATCTGGGCTGAGCTGATTAATGGGCCATCAGATGTCTTCATTGATGTATCATCCATTCACAGCCTGGTAAAGCAAAATTGAAGTCAATGTGAATCGGGAAAATCTCCCTACTAGTTAGACTCACACCTAGCACAAAGGAAGATGTTTATGATGGTTGGAGGCCAATCATCTCAGTCCCAAGACATCACTGCAGGTGTTCCTCAGGGTAGTGTTCTAGGCACAACCATCTTCGGCTGCTTCATCAATGACCTTCCCTCCATCAGAAGCTCCATCAAATGGGGATGTTTGCTGATGATTGCACGATGTTCAGCACCATTTGCAACTCCTCAGATACTAATGCAGTCTGTATCCATATGCAACAAGACCTGGACAACATCCATGATTGTGCTGGTAAGTGGAAAGTTCCATTCACATCACACAAGTGCCCTGCAATGACCATCACCAACAAGAAAGAATGTAACCATCTTTGCTTGACTCTACCAATCAGAGTCCACCAGAATCAATCAGCACTCTCTTCTCATATAGTATAAAGTTGTTGCTTTCCCTTACATTGGTATTCCTGCAAGTTGTCCTGATGCGCGCAAGACAAAAAGCTTCGACAAAATGTCTCTGTTTTCGACATTACCATCGATGAATCCCACACTATCAACCTCCTGGAGCATACCATTGACCAGAAGCTTAACTGGACCAGTTAAATAAATACTGTAGATACAGGAGCAGGTCAGAAGCTGGGTATTCTGTGACAAGTAACTCCCCTCCTGATTCTCCAAATCCTGTCTACTGTCTACAAGGCACAAGTCAGGAGTGTGATGGAATACTCTCCACTTGCCTGGTTGAGTGCAGCTCATTGGCACACCATCCACAACCTTCAATATTCACTCCTTCCTGCACCAACACATAGCAGCAGCAGTGTGTATCATATACAAGATGCACTGCAGCAACTAACCACACCTCCTTCGACAGCACCTTTCAATCCTGTGAGCTCTACCACCTAGAAGGACAAGGGCAGCAGATGCATGGGAACATCACCACCTATACATTCGCCTCCAAGCCACACACCATCCTGAGTTGGAAATATATCACCGTTCCTTGTCACTGGGTCAAAATCATGAAACTCCCTTCCTAACAACACTGTGGGTGCACCTGCACCCGATGGCCTGCAGTGGTTTCAGAAGGCGAGTCAGTGCCACCTTCTCAATTGCAATTCAGACGGAAAACATAAGACAGTGATGCACACAACTCAAGAAGGAATAAAAAAAACAGAACTCTGCATTTGACCACTCCCCAAATCTGACTCACAGTTTCAAGGGAGGTCCCTCAAAAACCTTCCTCACACCTCTGTGTACTATCTTGTCATTGTGCTATTAGTATTGAATGAGAAATGTAGGCTCTGGGTCAAAGTAACAGGAGTTTATTTAGAGGGATCGTCTTACTAGGCTATTTACATGAGCACTGAACAGCATGAGGAACAGACACGTGACATCACATCCTGTGATGATGCTTAAGATCTGCATGCAAAATTTACCCAGCAACAGCTTATGTACATTATATTACACTCTATATTCCCTCTAACTGGGGAGGACCGTGTAACACGTCTCTCACACTCCTGTATCTGTGATAATCCTTTTAACTCCCTCGCACATCACAGTATTGAGGAAACCCCTCTAATCTGTGTCTCACAATACTGTCGTTGGGGAGGACCATTTAATCCCTCTCTCACACTCCTGTATCTAGAGAAATCCCTTGATACCTTCTTTCACTCTCCTGTATCTGGAGAGATCCCTCTAACCCCTCTCTCACACTCCTGTATCTGGGGAGGTCCCTTTAACACCTCTCTCACTCTTCTGTATCTGGGGAGGTCACTGTTACCCCTGCCTCACACGCCTGTATCTGGGGAGTTCGCTCTGTTAGGGTAAAGTGAGTAGGGGTCTGGGGCTTCCCTCTTTTCCCTCTCATTGTTTGACCAAAACAGATTCTTTCTTTCTTAAAGTGGATGTACTGGCCAATTCAGTAGGTGTTTGATTACTTACTGCAACAATCATAATAAGAACCGATCGGACAGGTTTTCTTGCTTTAACAAAGAAAGGGGTTAACTTTATTGTCGTAAACCGAACTAATAAAATAATAAACAACACACCAACTTTCACTCTCACACGCACTCACACTGAAGGTTGAAATACACAAATACGTTACAGAGTGGGGAAAGGTAGATTGGTTGAGTCAAAAATCATTGGAAAAAAAATGATACACAGCATTTGAATGCTATCAAGTTTGAATGCAGAAAGAGGGGGATTTCCAACTCAGGTCTGCACATGTCAGAGTCCAGTTGCTTCTCCTCTGTTGCAGAAAAAAACACCAGTTTCAAACCATAGGTGGGGAGGGGCTTGTCACATGACAGTTAATCAGTCATTTGAACAGAACAGTTAGCAGTATTTCTCTGCTTGCTGAGAGAACAGGTAGTTGTTTTAATCTTCCCGAGTCTTGGTTCTTGCTGGCTTCCTGCAGACATTTCGTCTTTCTCCTCACTGTCGGATACAATGGAACAAACTAGTGATCATCTGAAGCTGAAAGGCAGTTTGTCTTTTAAAAATGTGTTTAAAAATATACAAATTCAAATCTCCAGTCAGTGGATTACAGAAATTTATCATTGAACAAAGCACATTGTGGAACACCTCCCCACCACACTGATAAGGTGACACACAAAAGGTTAATTGGCAAGATAAAGGCTCATGGATTTGGGGTAATATATTAACATGGATAGATGATTGGTTAACAAACAGGAAGCAATGAGTGGACATAAACAGGGCATTTTCAAGTTGTCAGGCAGTGAATAGTGGAGTGCTGCAAGGATCAGTGCTGAGTCCTCAGCTATTTACAATCAATATTAATGAAGTAGATGAAGAGACAGAGAGTAATGTATCTAAGTTTGCTGATGATACAATGGTAGATGGAAAGGTAAGCTCTGGGGAGAACACAGAGAGGCTGAAAAGAGATAGAGACAGGTTAGGTGAGTGGGCAACAAGATGACAGATGGATATAAACTAGGGAAATGTAAAGTTATGCATTTTGGTTGCATGAATAGGGAAGCAGAAATTTTTAAAGGATGTGAAATCTGCAAGTGTCGATGTTCAAAGAGGCTTGTGTCTGTTTGCACAAGGAATGCAAAAAGTTAACATGCAGGTACAACAAGCAATGAGGAAGTGTTATAACAAGGCGGGAGTGTTAATTCAGTCCCACTCCTCGACAGGTCATAGCATATTAGTAAAGTTTCCCACCTACCAGAAAGTTACCAAATTAAACACACTGTTTGTCCCCCAGAATAAAGCACATCAAACCAGCTTTCTTTAAACAACAAAATTAACTATTTATTAATAAACTGTCTTAAATAATAATGAGATAACTCGATATGCAAAAAGTTTCTTTTAACACTTCTTATTCTTCCTAACCCTCATGCACACACATATACATTCAAAAACAGGTTAACCGGGGAAAAAGGCTTTTTTGGTTTACAACTGTTTCTTAGGAATAATAAAATAATTGGGTTTCACGGACTGGTAGAATATTTCCAGGTCGGTTAGGTGTCCCAGAGTCAAGTTGTCGGATGCCACTCGAAGTCTCTCCAGGCGAGGTTGTTGAACAGTCTGTGATGGGTGGGCATTCAAGGCAATTTCTCTGCAGTACGCAGCGCACAGATCTTTCATCAAAAGGCTGTAGCAACAGGTCTGCTTGGGTTTGGAAGTAGCAGTCTAGCAATAAAAGCTTTCTTGAGATTTCAGGATTTCCCAAAACACAAACGGCAACAGGAAGCACTCTTGAGGCAGAGATTTTCCAGAGACTGGACGCACTAGGAATGTGGTACCTTTAAAATTACAGGGGCTTTCTCTCTGCAAAACAGAGCAGCAAATCCTCTTTTCCTGGGTCTTTTCCTCTCTCCGGGCAGACTCCAGCTATACCTTAAATGTAGGATTTCCTTCATCAAGAGAGGCAAGTCTCCTTTTACAGGGAGTAGGTCTTTTTATCTGGTCTACAAACAGGTCCCAGACAGCTCACTACATGCTGCTGCTCCAGCCCACACTTCTTTCACAATGCAAAGTGAAACTAAAACCCACAATCAGGTCATGTGACAGTCATACATCTTCCTGTCATTTCCCTGTTGTACTGCTTGGAAACAGGTGCCTTGCAGTCCGTGTGCACACTTCATTCAGTCCACAATTCAAATATCAGCTCTTAAAGCACTTTTTACAAAGAAAAACAGAAACACTCACATAACAGGAGGCAAATGGCATGTTGACCTTTATTGCAAGGGGATTGAAGTACAGGAATAAGGAAGTAGTGCAACAGTTGTACAGGATTTTGGTGAGATCACATCTGGAATACTGTATTCAGTTTGGGTCTCCACATTTAAGAAAGGATATACTTGCATTGAAGGTGATACAGCGAGTGTTCACCAGATTGGTCCTTGGGATGAGGGGGTTGTCCTATGATGAGTGACTGAGTAAATTGGGCCTGTATTCTCTGGAGTTTAGAAGAAAGAGAGCGATGATCTCATTGAAACATGTAAGATTCTAAAGGGGTTGGATAGGGTAGACACTGAGAGAATATTTCCATTTGTCAGGGAGTCAAAAACACAGGGGCACAGTCTCAGGATAAGGGTCCATTCATTTAGGACTGAGATGAGGAGAAATTACTTCACTTCAAAGCGTTTTGAATCTTCATAACTCTCTACCCCAGAGGGTTGTGGATGCTCCATCGTTGAATACATTCGAGGCTGGGATGGACAGATTTTTGGTCTCTCATGGAATCAAGTGGTGTGGCAAGTGGGCGGGAAAGTGCCATTGAATCCTAACATCAACCATGGTAATTTTGAATGGTGGAGCAGGCTTGATGGGCCATATTTGGAGCAGCCAGCACTGGTTCATTGGTTGAGATGGCTTTCAGTCTCTCGAAAGCTGTTCGGCATCCCCCCGAGTGCACTACCTTTGCTTCTTTCTGGAATACGTCTGTCAGTGGGGTGATTATTGTGCTGAAGTTGGGAACAAACCTGCAGTAAAGCCCACACATCCCCAAAAATTGCATTATTTCCCATTTGGTCGTGAGCATGGGAAAATCTATCAGTGCCTCGACCTTTGCTTCCCTGGGCAACATTCTCCCGTGATCCACAATATGCCCTCGGTAGGTTACTTGAGCATTAGCAAACTCACTCTGTGCACGATTTACCACGAAGTCAGCTGACTGTAACTTTCGTAAGAGGGCTTCTAACTGGTCTAGGTCGTCTCCCCAGGTGTCACTGTACACTAACACTTCATCCTCGTACACTACACAGTTGGACAGGCCAGTCACTACCTGGTTCATCAGCCTTTAGAAAGTGGAGGGGGCATTTCCTAATCCAAAGGCATCGCCCAGCTCTGGAATAAGCCATCTGGTGTGACATTCGCCGAGATCTCTTTAGCTAGGGGGTTATGGGAACCTGCCAGTATCCTTTTATAAAATCCATTTTGGTTATGTAGATGGAGTTTCCTAATCTATCTATACAATCTTCCAGAAGGAGAAATAGACAGGAATCAGCTCGGGTCACTGCAATAATCTTTCTGTAATCAATGCAGAGCCTTGTTGAGTCATCATATTTGGGCTCAGGCACAAGTGGGGAACTCCAACTGCTCTGACTGGGCTCAATCAGCTTCTCTTCCAGTATATACTGAATTTCCTCCCCAACTTGGGTCAGTTTCCTGGGACCTAGGCGATACGGATTTTGTTTTATGGGAGGGGTCTCTCCTACATCCACATCATGTAGGTTTAGGGTTGGGTATCCTGGTTTTTCCCTGTAGATCCATTTAAATGCTGTGAACAGCCTTGTTAGCTCTCCTCTTTGTTTTGCATTTAATAACAGAGGAAGGTGTCTAATTTCCCCTCACATTTCAGTGTTAGTTAACTGGACGGTAGGGGGTTCGATTTGGGAATTCTCCAGCCCTCCCTTTAACTCGTCCTCACTGTGCCTTTTACCCTCCTCTTTCCTGACTGCCTGACAGACTGTGCTTGTTTGTATCCTTCCCTGTGATACCGTTTTAACATATTGATGTGGCACAGCCTTGCTTTTTCCTCGTATCAATTATATAATTCATCTGGCTAATTCTCTTTACTATTCTGTGGAGGCCACTGAACTGGGCTTTCAATGTTCCTCCCTGTGTTGGTAATAGCATTAACACATGGTCTCAGGGCTGAAATGTTCTGGCCTTGGTGTGTTTATCCGACTGCCTTTTCATTGCTGCCTGTGAGGTTTTTAGGTGGTTCCTGAGCCACCGCACAGGTTCTCGTGAGCTGTTCTCGGAACATGAAGATTTAATCTAACAGGGAAGATTCATCCCTGTGTCCCAAAAAAATACTCTCCTTGATAAGTTTTACAGCACCTCTCACCTTGTGTCCATACACTAATTCAAAGGGACTAAAAGCCAGTGGATTTATTGGGTGAGTCCCTGTTGGCAAACAGAATAAATCCTAGTCCTTTGTCCCAGTCATGGGGGTGCTTATAGCAGTATGCCCTGATCATTGTCTTTAGGGTCTGGTGATACTGTTCCAAAGCCCCGTGTGACTGTGGATGGTAGACTGAGGATTTGAGCTGGGTTATGCCCAGATTAACCATGACCTTTTGAAATTACTGGATATAAAATTTGTGCCCTGATCCGACTGGTTCTCAACAGGCAGCGCATATCGTGTGAAGAATTGGATTAGCTCCTCCACCACTACCTTGGCAGAGATAGTTCTCAGAAGGATAGCCTTTGGAAATTGGATATCCACGTCCATAATGGTGAGAAGATACCAGTAACCCCCTTTTGTTTGCTGCAGAGGTCCCACACAAAGTGCCAGCACTATGCTGAAGGGTTCCCCAAAAGCTGGTCTCGGAATTCGGGTGCCGGTTTTATTGCAGTTTGAAGCTTCCCCACAACCTGGCAAGTGTGGCAAGTCTTACAGAACTCCACCACATCCTTGTGGAGTTGTGTCCAGTCAAAATGCTGTCTTATGTGGTTTGGGTTTTTCTAATAATGACATGTTCAGCCATTGGAACCTCATGGGATATTCTCAATATTTCCTTACAGTACCTCAGCAGCACTATTACCTGTTGGGCTACTGACCACTCTTCATCTCCAGGTCTGTGAGGAGCTCTCCATTTCCTCATCAGCACCTCATTCTTTAAAAAGTAGCACTCTGGAACTCCCCGTGCTTCAGCTTCAGTTTGCGCACGCCCTCCACCAGCGACGGACAGTGGCAGCAGTGTGTACCATCTACAAGGTGCACTGCAGCAATGCACCAATGGTTCCTTAGAAAGCATCTTCCAAACCCGCGACCTCTGCCAACTAGAAGGACAAGAGCAGCAAATGCATGGGAACACCACCATCTGCAAGTTCCCCTCCAAGTCACGCACCATCATGACTTAGAACTTCATCGCCGTTCCTTCACCATCACTGGGTCAAATCCTGGCACTCTCTTCCAAACAGCACTGTGGGTATACCTACCCCAGATATACTGCAGCGGTTCAAGAAGGCAGCTCACCACCACCTTCTCAAGGGCAATTAGGGATGATCAATAAATGCTGATTTGGCCAGCGCCGCCCACATCCCATGACTGAATAATAAAAAAATACTGTGCTAGCTTTTTTAACCCTGGGTTGATTCACTGTGCGTCAAACAAGGAAGGTTTGTATAACCCATCCTCTGGGTCTTCCAACGTCCCAAAGAAAGTTTCAGATAACCAGACAGTCGTGTCATCTGTCTGCAATGTCATTTTAGCCTCCTTTATCGAAGCTTGTTTGACCATGGACCGAGTCACCACACAATCAGAGAAAATGCCATGGACCTTCTCCTGGAACAGCTATGTCTTCCTGACCTCTTTCAGTCTCTCTAAAGTCACTGGGGAAGCTACCACCTTCGCCCCCACCAGATCATTACACGGGAGCAGGTCAACCCCGGCCACAGGTAAACTAGGGATAATCTCCACGGTTACTGGTCCTGAAACAAGGTCACATTCCAAGTGCACCCAATATAAAGGTATGGGCATATACTTTCCTCTGATACCTTTTGCTAACACCCCAGCATTCAATGCACTCTCTGGGGACAAGGTCATGCCTTTTCCCAGCAGGAGGCTTTGGTTGTCCCCTGTATCCCTATGTCGGACTATGGGCGTAATCTCCTCACTCGAGGAGTACGGGGTCATTTTTACCGTGTTCATTCTATCATATTTTGTTAAGTTTTCCTGCAGTCTCAGTGGTAGATGCACTGGGTTTTACTGCTGCAGTCAAAGCTACAGCCTGGTCTGCTGTGCTTTCCATCAGGGCCCCTTTTCCTGAACCTGTCTGGTGTACTCTCACTAAACCTATGGGTTTAACCCAAAACTTTTAGCAGTCAGCTGGAAAGTGATCTACTTTGTTACTATGGAAACATACAGGCTTTTCAGCATCTCTCCTGTTCTCAGCACCTTCCTTTTTGGCTTGAGGAGGGCCCCTTGTGTTTCCAGCTCTCCCTTCTCACTCATGGTTGCTCATCCTCCTATCACCCCCCCACCTTCAATCATTTCAGGTTTTTGGAAGTGACTAGGGAAGAGTTTCCCTTGGAGAAAGGACTTGTGACGAAATGCATAATCACCAGCCAGGATTGCTACCTGCCTGGCTCCAGAACCTTTTCTTCCCCCACGTTGTTTCTTATGGAAAGGAGAAGCGAGTTTTTGAGCTCCTCGAGGAGAATATCGTCTCTGAGGTTTTCATCGGTGGACTCTATCTTATGTGCCTGTATCCACTGGTCAAAAGCAAGCAGCTTAACTCTTTCAAACCCGAGGCAAGTTTGTTCCAGCTGCTTTGAGAGAGTTCGGAACTTTTGGCGGTACACCCATGGTAACAGCTCCCAGGATAACATTTTTCGTCATCTCATAATCTGATGAACTCTCATCAGGGAACAGTGAATAAACCTCATGAGCTTTTCCTGTTAGTTGACTTTACAATTACAGTGTCCAGCTCTCAATTGGCCACTTCAACTACTTTGTAATCTTTTCAAATGAGATGAAAATGCTTCCACATCCCTCTCATTGAAGTTTGGTATCAACTGACAGAACTTTAAGAGCTCAGCACCCAGTCCTGAGCTGGGGGTAACTCCTTCACTAGCAGTGCCATCACTTGGTACATTGGCTCTTCCCTGATTCAGTTCGAGCTGCCTTAACTCCTTTTGGAACGCACTTTCTTTTTGTATTTTGTGGCACTCTCTCTCCTCTTTCTCTCTCTAGAAAGCTCTTTCTTTTTCCCTTTTCCTGGAAAGCTCTTTCTTTCTCTCTTTTCTGAAATTCTAATTCTAGTCTCCTCTATTATATTTGTGCCTTAGCTGATTTTACCTCGTTTCAGATTCTATACTTGTCTCCCGATCTTCAGTGTCAATTTTAAAATGGTTGGCTCTAAGTTTCAGGACTTCAGACTTAGCTTTTGGACCGATAGTAATCGCTGATTGCACAGCCACATTCCTCAACTCTTCAACAGATAGGGCTTTTAACCTGGTCCAAGTTATTTCACTCTGCCCATGAAGGTGCTGGCCTCAAATGTGGACATTTTAGTACTGTAGCACTGAAAATCACAAGAGAACCTGTATTGATTTTTAAAAAATTATTGCTAGGGATCAATTTGGTTTCCTCCTTCCAATTTCCCTTTCGTCTTTGGGTTTGTTCCCAGACTTGAGCCCCCAATTTCTGGTACAGTCAAGTGAGGAGGTGTTGAAGGGCCTCCTTCTTTTTCCTCTTTCTATGAGATTTATTTACTATTTTATATGTTATTAGGAACTTATCTTTGAATTATGGACATTGATTCATCTGGAGATGGTGAACTTTGTTTTTTTTTTAAAGGAAGGTCACAGAAGTTTGAGACTGAGAGTGGAATTGTAAACAGTTACTGGAAGGCACCTGTTTTCAAATAAAAACAGTAGGGGTTGTTTTGGTTTGGAGAAATGGTTGAAGAGAGCTGGCAGGTCAAGGTTTATAGAGATCATGTGACTTGCTTCTGAAAAAGTTCTAGTTTCATTTTGAACTGTTAAAAAAGCCAGTTGGTATCTGGCTTGAAAACAGAAGAAATTGTTGTGCGCCTGCATTAGGTATGTTTACTATTTCCTCCCATATTTGAAGAAACCTTTACTGCTACATAGCTGCTACAAAACCTAAGAAAATCCATATTGCTGCTTCCTGCTGCAAGGCCTGACTGGTGCTTTCTGTGCTGTATCTCTTGGAAAGCCTACCCAGACTGATCATCAACATCGCCTGGAAAGAACTGTTCCAGGAAGATCCCCTTGACAGCCGCTTATATGCCTTTGGGACACCTCAGCAATATAAAAGACTTCCTTCCATAACTTCTTTTAAGCCTCCGTGACTTTTTATATTCCTTCTATTTCTTTGTAACTGCTGTAATCAAAAAAAAAACCTTTTTTTCTGGGTTAAACGGTTGTGTGTGTGTGTGCATGTGTGAGAGAGAGAGAAGGCTAGGATAAATAAGGAGCTTTAACATTTCAATTTGAATGTCTGTTTTACTTCATTATTGATTAGAACTTGGTTTATCATCAACTGATAATTTTGTTGTTTATTAAAGAAATCTGGTTGGCGTGCTTTTTTTCTGGGGGAAAATAGATTGTCTGATTGATTGTTTCAGTAATTGGGAAGCTTTAATTATCTGTTGTGACCAGTGGAGAAGTGGGACTGAATTAGAAGAGCACTTTTCCCGCCTAGGTCGTAACATATTAATTGGGAGCTCTTGTTGGGATTTAAACCCAATGCCGAACACATTCAATTGCAAGTGGGGGTAATAATAATTGACAAAAGGAAAATAAAAGAACTAGGTTTCTTGTGTAATAGAGTAAAGTCTATACCACCGGAAGGTCTGTAGCAGTTGTTGAGACTTTTCTGGGGAAGGAGGATGTACCCTGATTGACTTGTGGAACTTAACCAAGGTTAAACTGAAGGACTTGGCAGCAGAACTGAGGTTAGAATTAAAATCAGGAGCTGAAAAAAACCAGAGATAATTGAAATAATAGCCCAACATTTGAAATTGGAAGAAGAAGAAAGTAAATCAGAGGATAGTGCAGTTGAATAAGCGAAAATTCAGTTAGAAATGGAGAAACTTAAGCGTCAACTGGAAAATGAAAAAGAAATAGAAATAGAAAACCTAAGCTTGAACAGAAAAAGAAGCAAAAATAATTGAAAAAAAACTTGAACTTGAGAAAGAAGTGACAGTGAAAAGATTTGAGTTTGAGAAAAAGGAAAAAGGAAAGAGCAACAGAAAGAGAGGGAATGGAATTCAGTTAAGAAACATGGAACTAAGGGCGGCAGAGTGGCGCAGTGGTTAGCACCGCAGCCTCACAGCTCCAGCGACCTGGGTTCAATTCTGGGTGCTGCCTGTGTGGAGTTTGCAAGTTCTCCCTGTCTCTGCGTGGGTTTTCTCCGGGTGCTCCGGTTTCCTCCCACAAGCCAAAAGACTTGCAGGTTGATAGGTAAATTGGCCATTATAAATTGCCCCTAGTATAGGTAGGTGGTAGGGAAATATAGGGACAGGTGGGGATGCGGTAGGAATATGGGATTAGTGTAGGATTAGTATAAAATGGGTGGTTGATGGTCGGCACAGACTCGGTGGGCCGAAGGGCCTGTTTCAGTGCTGTATCTCTCTCTCTAAAACAACATGTGGTCTTGATGCCAGTGGAGATTCTGGTCAGGAAGAATCAGCGTTCAGCCCAGGACCTGGCGGAAAGCTGTTTAAGTTTATGGAAGCTCTTCCCAAGTTTGAGGAAATAGTTGTCGAAGCATTTTTCATTTCTTTTGAAAAGATAGTCATCAAATGAAATGGCCAAAGGAAAGGTGGACATTGCTTATGCAAAATAGGTCAATGGGCAGAGATCATGATGTTCATGCCCTGCTTTCTGAGGAGGTTTCTGCACATTATGAGATGGCAAAAGGCTAATCTCACTGCGGATGAGTTAGTCCCTGAAGCTTGCAGACAGAAATTTCGAAACGTCTGAAGATTGGCTGGGCAAATATATACAGAATTTGAGGGGGTAAAGCAAATTAATTTTGTTCATTGGATAAGGGCACAAAAAATGGAAGTCATGCATGAGAACCTTAGGGAACTAATTCTCCCTCCATTGGTAAGAACTCGTACAGAACAGAAGGTTTCAAAGGCTGGACAAGCAGTGGAAATTACGAATGATTTTGCGGTTGTGAAAAAGCCGAAATATTTTTGTCCATCACCCCCACAACCCTGAGGAGGATAGAAGTGGGAGGGTGAAAGGAAGGCAAGTAGTGAGGGAAAGAAAGGACAGCTGGGAACGACCCAAGGTCTCCTCCTCAGGCCAGAAATTAAAGGGGCTGAGGGTGGAAGTGAGGTCCGCAAGCCAAAGTGTTATCATTGTCACAAGGTGGGACACCTTCATGCAGAAATCTGGCAGTTGTGGGGTAAACCCATGGGAATTGTTGGGGTACACAAAGCCAATGCAGAAAAAGGGGCAAACAACATGCTAAGACCCAAACGTTTCGACCAAGAGATGAAGTCTTAACATTGATGCTTTTACAGGGTGAACCATTAATAGCACCGTTCTGTGGTCAGTATAAAGTAGTCAAGGGAATTGGTAAGGTAAGTTATTTGATTGACACCCCAGATCGCCGAAAAAAGGATTGGCTGTTTCATATCAATATGCGAAAACAATATTATCGCCGGGAGGAGGATAAACAAGAACAGGTATTTCAGGTGGCAGGGACAGTGAAGAATGAAAGGGAGGATGAGTCAGAAAGAGGCCTAGACAATTCTCAAATTGAACCTCTTACTATCCAGTTAGCTAATACTGAATTGCTAAGGTGATTGGACAACATTCTTTCACATTTAGATGCAGAACAACAAGACCTAACCATGCTACTCACAGCATCTAAAAGAGTCTTTATGAATAAGCTAGGATGTACAACCTTAGCCACATATGATGTGGAAGCAGAGAAATCCGTTCCGATAAAACAGCATCCTTACCATTTAAGTCCAGGCAAACATGCCCAAGTAAAAGCAGAAAACCAATACATGCTGGAAAATCACGTAATTGAACCCAGGCAAAGCAGCTAGAGTTCACCAATAGTATTATTGCCTAAACCTAATGGTTCAACTAGACTTTGCATAGACTACACAAAGTTTAAAGCTGTCATAAAGCCAGACTCCTTCCCAATTCCTCGCGAGGAAGACCGTATTGACAAAATGGGCAGTGCCATATTTCTTCCAAAAATATAGATTTTTTAGCGGCATATGGGTTTCTTTAGCACCATGAAATATCAGCCTTTGTCACACTGGATGGTTTTCCCAGTGCCAATTGCAACCATTCAGGTTAAGGGGTGCCCCAGAAACTTCTCAGAGACCAGTGAACCCAGTGGTAGCCAGTGTAACTAACCGTGTAGTTTATGTTGGTGATGTGCTAGTCTGTTGTGACAGTTGCAAGGAACACTTGGAGCAACTGGGGCAGGGGGCGCGGTTTGGGATGTTGCAATTGGTTGATGTGGATCAACTTTGTGGAAAAATTTAAAATCCAGATTGACAGAATATTCAGATGGATTTTACTATGCAGCCATAGCACTTCAAGATTGTGCACAATGCGGGCAAAAATAATGTTATTGCTGATGCTTTATTGAGAATTTAAATGTGTTTGAATTATATGAGTGTAAAGATGGCACAAAGCAAAATTGTATTAACTGCAGGTACAGAGTGAATGGGGGATGAGTGTGAGAATGCGTTTTAACATGTTTCCAACTACTGTTTTTTTTTACATTGTATTTAAACACATTTTAAAATAAAGAACTTATCGTTGAATTATGGACATTTGATTCTGGAGATTGATGAACTTTGTGTTTTTTTTAAGAAAGGAAGGTCAACAGAAGATTGAGACTGAGTGTGGAACTGTAAACAGTTACTGGAAGGCATCTGTTTTCAAATAAAAACAACAGGGATTGTTTTGGTTTCGAGAAATGTTTGATGAGAGGTGACAGGCCAAGATTTATAGAGATCATGAGTCTTGCTTCTGGAATGGTTTGAGTTTCATTTTGCACTGGTAAAAAAGCCAGTTGGTGTTTGGCCTGAAACCAGAAGAAGTTGCTGCGTGCCTGCCAGGAGAAGACAGCTGCTACCTTTCTCCCTTGAAAAGACTTCCTGCATCAAGTATATTTATCATTTCCTCTTGTATTTGAATAAATCTTGATATAAATAAATAAATAAATTTGAATAAAAATTTGAATAAAACTGAAACATTTCTGCTAAAAGACCGAAGAACATCCTTGTTGCTGCTTCCTACTGCAAAGCCTGACTGGTGCTTTCTGTGCTGCATCTCTTGGAAAGCCTACCCAGACTGATCATCAACATCGCCTGGAAAGGACTGTTCTAGGAAGATCCCATTGACAGCTGCCTATTCACCTTTGAGACACCTCGTCAAAACAAGGATTTCCAGCCATATATTCTTTTAAGCCGAAGTGTTTTTTGTTATTCCTTCTATTTCTTTATAGCCGCTGTAAACAAAAATACTTCCCCAGTTAACCGGTTGTGTGTGTGCATGGCGGGGGGGGAGGGGGGAGCGGGTGGAAGTGCTCGGATAGATTTGTATGTATGCTTTACTTCATTGAAGGTTAAAACTTGGCTCATAATAAACTTTACAAAGTTATGAGCGGCATGGACAGAGTGGATAGTCAGAAGCTTTTTCCCAGGGTGGAAGAGTCAGTAACTGGGGGACATAGGTTTAAGGTGCGAGGGGCAAAGTTTAGAGGGGATGTGCGAGGCAAGTTTTTTACACAGAGAGTGTTGAGTGCCTGGAACTTGCTGCTAGGGGAGGTGGTGGAAGCAGATACGATAGCGTCGTTTAAGAGACATCTTGACAAATATATGAATAGGAAGGGAATAGAGGGATATGGGCCCCGGAAGTGCAGAAGGTGTTAGTTTCGGCAGGCATCAAGATTGGCGCAGGCTTGGAGGGCCGAATGGCCTGTTCCTGTGCTGTACTGTTCTTTGTTCTTTGAAAATTTTGTCGTTTATTAAATTAAACTGATTGCTATGCTTTATTCTGGGGGGAAATCGAGTATCTGATTGCCTGTCTTGTTAAGTGGGAAAATTTAAATATATGTTGTGATCTGTGGTAAAGTGAGACTGAATTAACAGTGCCCTACTCTCGCCTCAGTCATAACACTCTCCTTGTTAGACCACAACAGGTTTAATTCTTTCTTCAAGTGGATGTACTGGCCAAGTCAGTAGGTGATTGATTACTTGCTTGTTATGATCATAACAATCAGACAGGTTTTCTTGCGTGAACAATAAAAAATAGGTAATCTTTATTCTACCTAAACCAAACTAATAAAATAATAAACAATATTCCAACTTTTAATCACGTACACTTTCAGGAGGTTTATACCAACACATAAATAGGTTACAGTGTGGGAAAAGGTAGATTGGTTTAGTTAAGGTCCATGGGGAAAAAAGGTATACAGCCTGTGGATTTCGGAGATTCGGCTGTCTTCTAGCTGAATTCAGTTGCCCTGAGGCTTTTAGTTTGAAGAGGTGATGACTGGTTCACCG
Organism: Heterodontus francisci; assembly: GCF_036365525.1. NCBI lineage: Eukaryota > Metazoa > Chordata > Chondrichthyes > Heterodontiformes > Heterodontidae > Heterodontus > Heterodontus francisci. The sequence goes on along the minus strand of NC_090375.1, from coordinate 205,333,946 downwards.
AGTCTCTTCGAGACAGCGATGCAAATGATTTCCTCCAATGGGGTATCTGATTATAGCCGGAGTATGCAAAGGTGGGCAGTCAACAGGCAGGATTTGAAAGCTTAAAAGGAGAAAGGGTGAGCGAGATCCCCCACTCGGGTCTGCACGTGTCAGAGTCCAGTTGCTTCTCCTCCACTGCAGAGAAAACACCAGCTTAAAACCACAGATGGGGAGGGGCTTGTCACATGACAGTCACTCAGTTATTCAAGCACAGCAGTTAGCAGTATTGCTCTGCTTGCTGAGAGAACAGGTAGTTCCTTTAAACGTCCTGGGTCTTGGTTCTTGCTGCGGACAGAGCAGACATTTTATTTCTCTCTTCACAGTTCTTTGCAATGTCGGCTACAGTGTAACAAACTAGGTGATCATCTTAAGCTGAAAGAACGACATTTCGGACAGCTTGTCTTTTAAAAATGACTTTTAAAAATATAAATTCAGATCTCCAGTCACTGAATTACAGAAAATTATCATTCAACAAAGCACATTGTGTAATAGCTCAAACCCGTCTCTCACACTCCTGGGGAGGTCCCTCTAAACCCTTTCTCACACTTCTGTACTGAGTTACTCCCTCAAACCCTGTCTCACTCTCCTGCATCTGGAAAGATCCTTCTAACCTCTCTCTCTCACACTCCTGTGTCCAAGAAGTTTTCTCTAAAGCCTCTCTCACACTCCTGTATCTGCAAAGGTCCCTCGAACCCCTCTCTCACACTCCTGTATCTGCGAAGGTCCCTCGAACTCCTCTCTCACACTCCTTTATCTTGGATTGGTCCATCTAATTGCTTGCTCACACTCCTGTATTGGAAGAGATCCCTTCAATCCCCACCCACACTGATTTATATTGGCAGTTTCCTGTAACCCTCACTCCCATTCTTTCTGCTTATATCTCACTCACTCTGTCTCTCTCTCTTATTTTTCCTGTCTCATTCTCCAACTGTAAGATTCCCTGTGAATATTTGTCTCCCTCTCTCTTTCCCTCTGTCACTTTCTCTGATTGTCTGAAACAGAAAGGCAGATGGGCAGGGATGGAGAGAGCAGAAAGGGAACAGAATGGAGAGAGAGAGAGGAACAGATACAGAGAGGGGGAGACACAGACACAGGTATGGTCTGGATAACGGAGAGAGATTCAGAGAGAAAGAGAGAGACAGATGTACAGAGATGGAGCGTGAGAGAGAGGCATAGAGGGGCAGACATGGTGCGAGAGGGAAAAATTAAACAGTGACAGGCATAGGGAGAGAAAGACAGTCATTGAGGAAGGGAGGCAGAATGAGAGAGAGAAAATAAATCAGAGCTAAACATGGACATGGTGTGGGTTGGATAAATGGAAATCAGACTCATGTTTCAGGATGAGACTGATCCCCTTCCTGGCACATGGAGAGCAGTTACATTTAGCAGGAACTGTTTGGACGCAAACAGTGGTGAGAAATTTGACTGTGTTTCCCCGCACCCCACCCCTCCACTCTGCATGTCTGTCCCTGTTTCTCTGTCTCCTCATCAGCTTCAGTATTTTACTTCCCATCTTCACATCAGTCACTGGTATTTTTTACTGCGTCCATCTCTATTTCTCGGCCGTGTACCTCTCCATTTCCATTACTGTCTCATTTGTCCTCTCTCCTCCCCCACAGCTCTATTAGTCTTTATCTCTCTTGCTCTCCATGTCTATCCCTTTGTCGCTCTCTTTCCCTCTGCATTTGTGTCCTTTGCCTTTCTACTTTTTTTCACATCTGCCAATGTATTTTCTTTCCCTCTTTATGTTTCTTTCTGTGTCTTTCACTCACTCTCTGACTCGACACAGATCTTTGTTGAGTTCAACCAAATCCTAATACTCTCAATGTCTAAGCAATCGTCATACAGAGAAATAAATCGTGTTACTCTGCTTTTCCTCTGTGTAGGGAGGTTGAATAGATGACAGCTTTGCCCCATAACCTGTATATTGTATCAGGATAACTCGCTGATATGGAGTGGCAGCGGTGGCATACTTATTTAAGTGGCAGGAATCACCAGCCGGTTTCCAGGAGCTAGTAACATCTTTAATGGTCATGTGGGTGCATTATTCCGGGAAACACATTCCCGTTTTTTTCCTGATCTAATAGGGACTTAATAACCATTTGCTTGTTCCGCTTCCTTTGGATACAGACACTAATTCTGTTGTGGGACGTCGGGATTGGGGAGGGTGGTCCTCACTGTTTACTGCTATCACCATTTTCATCACCCTCTCACAATCATGCTTATGTTGTGCCCAAACGCCTTTTGCAGTATCTCATGAATGTGCATCATGTACAAAGTTCGGCACATGTGTATCATGGTGTGGCTCAGGAACCTTCTGAATAATATGATTTGCAAGATCAATGATTAGTCTCCCTTTTCTCATCCAGTCAGACACTAACATTGTGTGATTGTCATATGCAATGGTCATTTGAAATTATCATTGCTAATTTCCAGTTGATGGGGAACAGCCATTGCCGATGAAATATCTTCACCCCATCCCACCAATACCCTCAATAACTGCAAGCCATTCCCGCTAGAAGGGAAATCTTTCTGCTAACTGATCGAACAGGAAGCCTCGGAGACCAGTAAAAAGTTATCTCTGCGGCCCCCTACCAAAGCTGGAACACACAGTTTACCCTCTTCATCATATTTATGTTGACTCACCACAGCTACTGAGGCGTGTCGGTGTTAAATCTTCACAAAAGTATTTGTAGGGCCCCTGTTACTCACCTGGTTATTACCTCCTATCATTTTCGGTAGGGTCCTTCAATCATCCCATTATAAGTTCAGATCATCCAGGAGAGAAGGAAATGAAGCTCCCTGATGTTGTTACTGTTTAGGTTCCTGCCCATAGGCTCCTCCACGTTGAAGCAAGTACTATTGCTTGCCATAGTTATGACAGTCTTTCTGTGCATGACAATCTCTGCCAAATTATCCCTGCCTCCTGCAGCTAAAACAAGGTCTCCCTGCCTTCATGTAAGGACACTGACCTGAAACAGTAACTCTGCTTCTCTCCCTGCAGATACTGCCTGATCTGATGAGTATTTCCAGAACTTTCTGTTTTTATGTCTCCTTGGCTTCGCTCCCTCATTAGTCACATGTGCTCCTTCCTTTGTTTTGGTGAGTTAGGAAGGTTTTTAGTCAGACTGAGACTTACATCAGGCATGGAGAACCACCTGGATGTCCCTGCCTATTGTTTCCCTTAGTTCAGTTGCTGTTAGGTCCAGAAAACACTGAGAAAGTATATAATCACAAAGGGTGATTAGAGTCTTAAACTTTTAAATCACCAACACTCAAAATGTCGGGCGATTCTCTGTCAACTCCACATTTTCTGCATTCACTCTGTTTGTGTTGTGTGTTTCCACAAAGGCCCGTAAGAATTGACTGCGTATTCATTTCCCGACTTATGGCCAATTACCTTTACCATGTCTGACACCACTCAATACCACACTGCTCTAGATACTATATCCACTCAGTCCATATAGTTTGGGAAGGTATCTGGTCCTTTACACAGACAAAGACAAACCTCATGCAGGTCTACATAATGTGGCAGTGCACCTTGTTTAAAATGACAAGCTTCTTTGTCCATCAGAATGCAGTTTAACTGCACTGCCAGTAATTTATTTAACAATGGGTGGGGCCATCTGCACCCTCATACTTTGGTGGTTTTGTACCCATCTGGCAGAACTGACAAAAAGTTAAATGCCAATTAATCTGCTGATCCTCATAATTGCAAGCTCTCATTTCTGTACTTGGGTCAACTTAACTCTTTACCCTCTTCTTCACTCAGAGGGTTGTGAATCTTTGGTGTAGTCTACTGCAGAGGGATGTGGATGTTCCATCATTCAGTACATTCAAAACTAAGATTGGTAGATGTTTAATCTCTCAGGGAATCAAGGGATATGGGAAGTGGGCAGGAAAATGCAGCTCAGTTAGAAGATCATCCACAATCACATTGAATGGCAGAGCAGACTCAAGGCACCAGATGGTCTCTCCTGCTCCTATTTCTTATGATCTTATGGGAGCTCTTTTCAGACTTGAATTATGGACTTCAGAGCTGGTGCGAGCAAAGACATGGCTTTCATGACTGGAGAGTGAGGTGGGTTTTGTGCCATTACTGGATGTTCCCATCTGTTGCTCTCCTCGCCCCATGTTGGGCTTCCTCAGGAGCTGATGGGATTACAAAACAATAAGGTGTTCACTAGAAAGGCCCCATCATTATCGCCACTATTAGACTCCTCTTTATATTTGCCCAAAGTAAGAACTGCCACATGCTCCTTTAACCCGTTAATCTTTTTTTTTCTTATCCAGCTCTCTTCCCTGTCATTCCTCTCTCCATTTCCTCACTACTTCCCTGTCCTTGTCCTTGTTCTTGCATGACAAGCTTCATTGCACTCCATATGCTGTTTTAGTGCCATTTAAAATTGTCTGTGTTTTAATCAGTGCCTCGATCATATTCTGTGTTTGGGATAGAAATGCAATACGGTACCAATTTGCCTCCTGGCTTGCCATAGTCATGTGGCCTCTACCATGAGTTACTCTGACTGCAGGCAGCCATTACAGTCAGTTTAATTAAAGACAGAGTATACAGCAGACATGGTGTCCTGTGAACTCATAATATGGTGTCAGAGTGGAGGTGAGATTGAGTGTTGAAGAATTTTTCTATGGTTCTAATGGTAGAAGGATTAGAGGGGACATGAGGAAAGAAACTTTTTCACCCAGAGGTTGGTGGGTGTCTTGGAAGTCACTGCCAGGAACGGTGGTGGTGTCAGAAACCCTCAATTTAAATGTACTTGGATATGTACCTGAAGTTCTGTAACCTGCAAGGCTATGGACCAGGGTCTGGAAGGTGGGATTAGATTGGGTGGCTATTTTTTGCGGCCGAGGCAGACACGATGGGCTGAATGGCCTCCTTCTGTGCCGTAATTGTTCCATGGTTCTAAGGCCACGGAACTAAGACCACAGGAATGGTCAGAAGTGCTAAAGGTCACAGAAAATGAACAAATAAACAGATGAAAGCAAAGAGTAAGACAATGGCTTCAAATTTTCCTCTGCCCGCACCGGTTGAAATGAAAGGTAATGTGAAACAGTACTGGCAGTTTTCTCCACTCGCAATGGCATAATTATGAAATTGCAACAGATTTGAATTAACAAACAGAGCAGCTGCGAGGTGCTACTCTTTTATCACTGTTACGGACAGACTGTTGCAAACTGTATTCCACCCTAAATCTCTCTGAAGAACAAAAAAAAATGTACAGCAGAAGTTTTGAAAGCCTTGAAGGCACACTTCGAACCTCAAGTGAACGTTAATCATGAACGGTCTGTGTTCAATATTAATGCCCAAGGTGAAACAGAGTCCATTGATCAATATGTGATTGCATTCACACAGCTTGCAGAATCCTGTGAATCTGCACAACTAAAAGATGATCTAATTAAAGACATCTAATGAAGGATCACTGACCTGAAACATTAACTCTGCTTCTCTCTCCACAGATGCTGCCAGACCTGCTGAGTTTTCACAGCATTTCTTGTTTTTTATTTCTAATTAAAGACAGGATTGTATTAGACATAAGAGATTCCGTAGTGAGGGATGTCTACTGAGAGAGGAGAAACTGACACTCAGGAAAGTGATCGTTGTGTACAGAAGCACTGAAGTTGTAAATCAGCCGCTAGAACATATTCATGGCAGAACAGACCAGGCCTTGTATGATGCTGATAAACACTCAAGGCCGAAAGGGCAGAAAGATCACAGGAAGGATGAAAATTCTACAGAGAATATCACGCACAGGAAAAGAAGGCATGTCCAGCATGGGGAGAGTAGTGTTCACACTGCAGGAAGGTGAATCATTCTGCACACAAGTGTGTGTTTAGAAGGAAGCAGAACAAGCAGGTACAGATGGCCGAAGATTCTGACGAATCACTATACACCATACAACGGGTTTCTTCAGACAGGTCGATCGGTGATAACTGGTTTGTGACTGTTGGAATGATGAATACAGAAGGAGAATATTGAGTCAATATAAAGTGTCAGACAGACAACAGTGCGTCATGCAACATTATGGTGTTCCCAGACCTGTGCAAAATGGCTCAACATGGCGATCCAAAAATGAAGCCCTCAAAAGTAAGGTTGAGGATAGATGATGGTCCCATAGGAGTACCAAGAGGACAGTTACTCTGAGAGCCCAATGCAATGACAAGAATGAATATCTGGAGTTCCAAATTATTGACGGCAAGCAGAAGCCACGCATCTCAGCAGAAGCAAGTCTAAAGCTTGGACTGGTAACCCTCAACGTGCAAAAAGAGCAAACCCAGAAGATGGCCGACAGGATCGGGCACTGGAGCTTGGAACAAGAACGCCTTTGCCAGTCGCAAGGTGATGCGGATCGTACAGGCGATGAGCAAGAGGAAGATCTGTCAGTCGTCTGCTCAGGCGCCCACCAGATCTTCCTCTTCCTGATGGTTTGAAACTTCTGGTGGTAGGCTTCCTGTACTTCTGGTACTGGCTCATATTCCCCCAGGATAGCAGTTTTTGTCTGTTCAAAATTTGATCATCTCTCATCTGGCAACAGGTAATAAACCTCATGGGCTTTGTTCTGTTAGTTACTTTGCAACAGAAGAGTGCAAGTCCCAGCGAGCCATTTTAACTGCCTTGCAGGTTTTTCAAAAGATGCAAAAAATGCTTCCATGTCTCCTTCACTGAATTTTGGAATCAATTGGGAAAATTTTTCCGATTAAGTACACAGCCTCAAATTACTATTCTCCAGATTGCCCATGCTTTCACTGGGGTTACTCTGTTGTTGTCGAGTTAACTCAAGCTGCCTCAGCTCTCTTTCCTCTCCCTTTTCTTGCTCTCCCTTTTATCTCCTGTGTCTCCCTTTCTGTGTCTCTTTACCTGTCTTCTATTTCAAGTTTCCTCTGTTCCAATTTAATTTTTGCTGACAATACCCTGTTGGAATCTTTTTCTAACCCTGTTGCTGATTCTTCAGCTTCAGGGGAAAAATGGTTGTCCACTAGTCTTAGGAGTTTGCACTTCCTATCCTTGGTACACTGCTCAGCCAAATTCCTCAACTCTTCCACAAACAGTGCATTTATCTTATCCCAATTTACTTCACCCTGGCTTGGGGAGTTACTGGCTTCAGGTGCAAACATGTTAGTATTCTAGCACAAAACCACAAGAAAACATGTATTAGAACAAACAAAGAACAAAGAACAGTGCAGCACAGGAACAGGCCATTCGGCCCTCCAAGCCTGCGCTGATCTTGATGCCTGCCGAAACTAACACCTTCTGCACTTCCGGGGCCCATATCCCTTCATTCCCTTCCTATTCATATCTTTGTCAAGATGTCTCTTAAACATCGCAATCGTATCTGCTTCCGCCACCTCCCCTGGCAGCAGGTTCCAGGCACTCACCACCCTCTGTGTAAAAAACTTGTCTCGCACATCCCCTCTGAACTTTGCCCCTCGCACTTTAAACCTATGTCCCCTAGTAACTGACTCTTCCACCCTGGGAAAAAGCTTCTGACTATCCACTCTGTCCTTGCCGCTCATAACTTTGTAAACCTCTATCATGTCGCCCCTCCACCTCCGTCGTTCCAGTGAAAACAATCCGAGTTTTTCCAACCTCTCCTCATAGCTAATGCCCTCCAGACCAGGCAACATCCTGGTAAACCTCCTCTGTACCCTCTCCAAAGCCTCCACGTCCTTCTGGTAGTGTGGCGACCAGAATTGCACGCAATATTTTAAGTGTGGCCTAACTAAGGTTCTGTACAGCTGCAACATGACTTGCCAATTTGTATACTCTATGCCCCGACCGATGAAGGCAAGCATGCCGAATGCCTTCTTGAATACCTTATCCACCTGCGTTGCCACTTTCAGTGACCTGTGGACCAGTACGCCCAGATCTCTCTGCCTATCAATACTCCTTAGGGTTCTGCCGTTTACTGTATCACTCCCACCTGCATTAGACCTTCCAAATTGCATTACCTCACATTTGTCCGGATTAAACTCCATCTGCCATTTCTCCGCCCAAGTCTCCAACCGATCTATATCCTGCTGTATCCTCTGACAACCCTCATCATTATCCGCAACTCCACCAACCTTTGTGTCGTCCGCAAACTTACTAATCAGACCAGCTACATTTTCCTCCAAATCATTTTTCGATACTACAAACAGCAAAGGTCCCAGCACTGATCCCTGCGGAACACCACTAGTCACATCCCTCCATTCAGAAAAGCACCCATCCACTGTTACCCTCTGTCTTCTGTGACCGAGCCAGTTCTGTATCCATCTTGCCAGCTCACCTCTGATCCCATGTGACTTCAGCTTTTGTACCAGTCTGCCATGCGGGACCTTGTCAAAGGCTTAACTAAAGTCCATATGGACAACATCCACTGCCCTTCCCTCATCAATCAACTTCGTCACTTCCTCAAAAAACTCTATCAAATTAGCAAGACACGACCTCCCCTTCACAAAACCATGCTGTCTCTCGCGAATAAGTTTGTTTGTTTCCAAATGGGAGTAAATCCTGTCCCGAAGAATCCTCTCTAATAGTTTCCCTACCACTGACGTAAGGCTCACCTGCCTATAATTTCCTGGATTATCCTTGCCACCCTTTTTAAACAAAGGAACAACATTGGCTGTTCTCCAGTCCTCTGGGACCTCATCTGTAGCCAATGAGGATGCAAAGATTTCTGTCAAGGCCCCAGCAATTTCTTCCCTTGCCTCCCTCAGTATTCTAGGGTAGATCCCATCAGGCCCTGGGGACCTATCTACCTTAATGCTTTGCAAGACACCCAACACCTCCTCCTTTTTGACAATGAGATGACTGAGACTATCTGCACTCCCTTCCCTCGGCTCATCATCCACCAAGTCCTTCTCCTTGGCGAATACTGATGCAAAGTACTCATTTAGCACCTCGCCCATTTCCTCTGGCTCCACGCATAGATTCCCATCTCTGTCCTTGAGTGGGCCAACCCTTTCCCTGGTTACCCTCTTGCTCTTTATATATGTATAAAAAGCCTTGGGATTTTCCTTAATCCTGTTTGCCAATGAATATTCATGACCCCTTTTAGCCCTCCTAACTCCTTGCTTAAGTTCCTTCCTACTGTCTTTATATTCCTCAACTGCTTCATTTGTTCCTCGCCTTCCAGCCCTTACAAATGCTTCTTTTTTCTTTTTGACTTGGCTCACAGTATCCTGTGTTATCCAAGCTTCACAAAACTTGCCAAACTTGTCTTTCATCCTCACAGGAACATGCTGGTCCTGTATTCTAATCAGCTGACGTTTGAAAGACTCCCACATGTCAGATGTTGATTTACCCTCAAACAGCCGCCCCCAATCTAAATTCTTCAGTTCCTGCCTTTTCTTTTGGGCCTCCTTATCTCGAGAGACAATGGATACGCGCCTGGAGGTGGTCAGTGGTTTGTGAAGCAGCGCCTGGAGTGGCTATAAAGGCCAATTCTGGAGTGACAGGCTCTTCCACAGGTGCTGCAGAGAAATTTGTTTGTTGGGGCTGTTGCACAGTTGGCTCTCCCCTTGCGCCTCTGTCTTTTTTCCTGCCAACTACTAAGTCTCTTCGACTCGCCACAATTTAGCCCTGTCTTTATGGCTGCCCGCCAGCTCTGGCGAATGCTGGCAACTGACTCCCACGACTTGTGATCAATGTCACACGATTTCATGTCGCGTTTGCAGACGTCTTTATAACGGAGACATGGACGGCCGGTGGGTCTGATACCAGTGGCGAGCTCGCTGTACAATGTGTCTTTGGGGATCCTGCCATCTTCCATGCGGCTCACATGGCCAAGCCATCTCAAGCGCCGCTGACTCAGTAGTGTGTATAAGCTGGGGATGTTGGCCGCTTCAAGGACTTCTGTGTTGGAGATATAGTCCTGCCACCTGATGCCAAGTATTCTCCGAAGGCAGCGAAGATAGAATGAATTGAGACGTCGCTCTTGGCTGGCATACGTTGTCCAGGCCTCGCTGCCGTAGAGCAAGGTACTGAGGACACAGGCCTGATACACTCGGACTTTTGTGTTCCGTGTCAGTGCGCCATTTTCCCACACTCTCTTGGCCAGTCTGAACATAGCAGTGGAAGCCTTACCCATGCGCTTGTTGATTTCTGCATCTAGAGACAGGTTACTGGTGATAGTTGAGCCTAGGTAGGTGAACTCTTGAACCACTTCCAGAGCGTGGTCGCCAATATTGATGGATGGAGCATTTCTGACATCCTGCCCCATGATGTTCGTTTTCTTGAGGCTGATGGTTAGGCCAAATTCATTGCAGGCAGACGCAAACCTGTCGATGAGACTCTGCAGGCATTCTTCAGTGTGAGATGTTAAAGCAGCATCGTCAGCAAAGAGGAGTTCTCTGATGAGGACTTTCCGTACTTTGGACTTCGCTCTTAGACGGGCAAGGTTGAACAACCTGCCCCCTGATCTTGTGTGGAGGAAAATTCCTTCTTCAGAGGATTTGAACGCATGTGAAAGCAGCAGGGAGAAGAAAATCCCAAAAAGTGTGGGTGCGAGAACACAGCCCTGTTTCACACCACTCAGGATAGGAAAGGGCTCTGATGAGGAGCCACCATGTTGAATTGTGCCTTTCATATTGTCATGGAATGAGGTGATGATACTTAGTAGCTTTGGTGGACATCCGATCTTTTCTAGTAGTCTGAAGAGACCACGTCTGCTGACGAGGTCAAAGGCTTTGGTGAGATCAATGAAAGCAATGTAGAGGGGCATCTGTTGTTCACGGCATTTCTCCTGTATCTGACGAAGGGAGAACAGCATGTCAATAGTCGATCTCTCTGCACGAAAGCCACACTGTGCCTCAGGGTAGACGCGCTCGGCCAGCTTCTGGAGCCTGTTCAGAGCGACTCGAGCAAAGACTTTCCCCACTATGCTGAGCAGGGAGATTCCACGGTAGTTGTTGCAGTCACCGCGGTCACCTTTGTTTTTATAGAGGGTGATGATGTTGGCATCGCGCATGTCCTGGGGTACTGCTCCCTCGTCCCAGCACAGGCATAGCAGTTCATGTAGTGCTGAGAGTATAGCAGGCTTGGCACTCTTGATTATTTCAGGGGTAATGCTGTCCTTCCCAGGGGCTTTTCCGCTGGCTAGGGAATCAATGGCATCACTGAGTTCCGATTTGGTTGGCTGTATGTCCAGCTCATCCATGACTAATATTGTTATAATTAGCCTTCCCCCAATTTAGCACCTTCACCCGAGGAGTACTCTTATCCTTATCCACAAGTACCTTAAAACTTATGGAATTATGGTCACTGCTCCCGAAATGCACCCCCACTGAAACATCGACCACCTGGCCGGGCTCATTCCCCAATACCAGGTCCAGAATGGCCCCATCCCTAGTTGGACTAGCTACATACTATTTCAAGAAGCCCTCCTGGATGCTCCTCACAAATTCTGCCCCATCCAAGCCCCTAGCACGAAGTGAGTCCCAGTCAATATTGGGGAAGTTAAAATCACCCACCACTACAACCCTGTTACCTTTACATCTTTCCAAAATCTGCCTACATATCTGCTCCTCTACCTCCCGTTGGTTGTTGGGAGGCCTGTAGTAAACTCCCAACATCGTGACTGCACCCTTCCTATTCCTGAGCTCCACCCATATTGCCTCGCTGCATGACCCCTCTGAGGTGTCCTCCCGCAGTACAGCTGTGATATTCTCCTTAACCAGTAATGCAACTCCCCTACCCCTTTTACATCCCCCTCTATCCCGCCTGAAGCTTCTAAAGCCTGGAACATTTAGCTGCCAATCCTGCCCTTCCCTCAACCAAGTCTCTGTAATAGCAACAACATCATAGTTCCAAGGACTAATCCAAGCTCTAAGTTCATCTGCCTTACCTGTTATACTTCTCGCATTGAAGCAAATGCACTTCAGACCACCAGTCCCGCTGTGCTCAGCAACATCTCCCTGCCTGCTCTTCCTCTTAGTCCTACTGGCCTTATTTACTATGTCCTCCTCATTTACTTCACTAGCTGTCCTACTGCTCTGGTTCCCACGCCCCGCCACACTAGTTTAAACCCTCCCGAGTGATGCTAGCAAACCTTGCAGCCAGGATATTAGTGCCCTTCCAGTTTAGATGCAACCCGTCCTTCTTGTACAGGTCCCATCTGTCCCTGAAGAGAGCCCAATGGTCCAGATATCTGAAACCCTCCCTCCTACACCAGCTGCTCAGCCACGTGTTTAGCTGCACTATCTTCCTATTTCTCGCCTCACTTGCACGTGGCACAGGGAGTAATCCAGAGGTTACAACCCTAGAGGTCCTGTTTTTTAATTTACTACCTAACTCCCGAAACTCCCCCTGCAGGACCTCATCACTATTCCTACCTATGTCATTGGTACCGATGTGCACCACAAACTCTGGCTGTTCACCCTCCCCCTTCAGAATGCCCTCTGTCCGTTCAGAGACATCCTTGACCCTGGCACCAGGGAGGCAACATACCTTCCTGGAGTCTCTTTCACGTCCACAGAAGCGCCTATCTGTGCCCCTGACTATAGAGTCCCCTATAACTATTGCTCTTCTGCGCTTTGTCCCTCCCTGCTGAACAACAGTGCCAGCCGTGGTGCCACTGCTCTGGCTGCTGCTGTTTTCCCCTGATAGGCCATCCCCCCCAACAGTATCCAAAATGGTATACTTGTTAGAGAGGGGGATAGCCACAGGGGATTCCTGCACTGACTGCCTGCCCCTTCTAGTGGTCACCCATCTATCTGCCTGCATCTTGGGTGTAACCACTTCTCTAAAACTCCTGTCTATGACACTTTCTGCCACCTGCATGCTCCTAAGTGCATCCAGTTGCTACTCCAACCGATCCATGTGGTCTGTGAGGAGCTGCAACTGGGTACACTTCCTGCAGATGTAGTCGCCCAGAACGCTGGAAGCGTCACAGACTTCCCACATCTCACAGGTGAAGCACTTCACCCCTCTAACTGACATTTCTATCACTAATTAGTTATTTGATATAAAATAAATAAATACTTACTAAATCCTTACTAAATTATGATACACTTCACTATGTGGTCCCTCGTGCTAGATTTCTACAATAAATATTAAATGCTGTCTAAATATAGTAATCTCCTCCCTCTGGTTTAGTTACTCTACTTATTAATTAGTTAATTAGTGTTTTAATCAATTTTTATCAGTTTTATTTTCAAATTCGTTATAGAATACCTACCAGCCAATCAGGTCACAGCTTTCCTGTGACGTCACTTTTTCCGTTTTTTTTCCCACCCTGCCGAAGCTGCCGAATCGCTAGGTAAGTACTTTATAGTGAAACTTACCATCCCAGCTGCCCCCTGGCTCGCACTCTCACTGCTACCGATGTTCAAAAAGAAGCTGCCGAATCGCTAGGTAAGTACTTTATAGTGAAACTTACCTTCCCAGCTGCCCCCTGGCTCGCACTCTCACTGCTACCGCTGTATTGAAATCCTTTCTCATTTTGACTGGGATCAATTTGAATTCCCACTCCCAAATTCTCGTTTGTCTGTTGGTCCAATCTTGGACGCTAGCCCCCAGATTTCTGTTACGACCAGGTAAGGCAAAAGATTAGGGCACACCTCTCAGACTTTGCCTGGTTTGGCCATAACAGAGTTTTTTTTTTAAACACTGTGTTTTTAGCCTCCCTTCAGTGAAACCTTGTTCACTGCTCTCTAATTGTAATGGCTAACCAGACAGGTTGTCTTAGATTTCAACAAGAAAGATGCAAGTTTATTAACCTTAAAACTTTAATTCAGTTAAAACTACTAAAATGCATAACACAACCACGCTAGCATACATACGCAATAAACACACATGCAAATAGAGACAGAAAAGGAGAAAGAATCATTTTTGTATCTTTCGAAAAACCTGCAAGGCAGTTAAAATGACGAGCTGGGATTGGACTCTTCTGTTGCAAAGTAAGCGAAAAGATCAAAGCCCATGAGGTTTATTCCCTGTTGCCAGATGAGTGATGATCAAATTATGAACATACAAAAAACGCTATCCTGGGGGAATATAACAAACCGTCTGGCCTATCTGAATCAGGGAGGCACTCCCATTGTCTTCTTCATGCAACTGTCTTTTAAAATTGATTTCCAGTCCAGTAACAATTCAAAATTCATGTGCAGAAAGTAATATGTTTAATTTTGGCAGGTGTGGTTTTCATCACAGAATAGTCATGTCTGGAGGTAAAAAAGACCTGGATGAGGGTTTCAGTAGCAGAAGAGCTGAGGCACAAACAGAGCTGGGCAATGTTATAGAGGTGGAAATAGGCAGTCTTAGTGACAGAGTGGATATGTGGTTGTAAGCTCATCCTAACTTCAAAAATGTCAGTGAGGTTGCAACAGTTTGGTTCACATAAAAACATAAAATAGGAGCAGGAGTAGGCCATTTGGCCCTTCGAACCTGCTCCGCCATTCATTATGATCATGGCTGATCATCCAACTCAGTACCCTGTTCGCGCTTCCCCCCACCCCCCCCACCTTATCCTTTGATCCCTTTTGCCCCAAGAGCTATATCTAAATCCTTCTTGAAAACATTCAATGTTTTGGCCTCAACTACATTCTGTGGTAGCGAATTCCACAGGCTCACCACTCTCTGGGTGAAGAAATTTCTCCTCATCTCTGTCCTGAAAAGGTTTATCCCGTATCCTTAGACTATGACCCCTGGTTCTGGACTCTCCCACCATCGGAAACATCCTTCCTGCATCTACCTTGTCAAGTCCTGTTAGAATTTTATAGGTTTCTATGAGATCCCCCCTCTCTTCTGTACTCCAGCGAATATAATCCTAACCGTCTCAATCTCTCCCCATATGTCAGTCCGACCATTCCAGGAATCAGTCTGGTAAACCTTTGTTGCACTCCCTCTATACCAAGAGCATCCTTCCTCAGATAAGGAGACCAAAACTGCACACAATATTCCAGGTGTGGCCTCACCAGGCCCTGTATAATTACAGCAAGACATCCCTGCTCCTGTACTGGAAGCCTCTCGCTATGAAGGCCAACATACCATTTGCCTAATTTTACCCCCTGTTGCACCTGCATGCTTACGTTCAGCGACTGGTGTACGAGAACTCCCAGGTCACGTTGCATATTCCCCTCTATCAGTTAATAGCCATTCAGATAATAATCTGCCTGCCTGTTTTTGTTACCAACGTGGATAACCTCACATTTATCCACTTAATACAGCATCTGCCATGCATTTGCCCAATCACTCATCTTGCCCAAATCCTACTGAAGCCTCTCTGCATCCTCCACAGAGCTCACCCTCCCACTCAGTCTTGTGTTATCTGTAAATTTGGAGATATTACATTTAGTTCCCTCATCTAAATCATTAATATATATATTGTGAATAGCTGGGGTCCTAGCAGCAGTCCCTGTGGTACCCCACTAGTCACTGCCTGCCACTCAGAAAAAGACCCTTTTATTCCTACTCTTTGTTTCCTGTCTGCCAACCAATTTTCTATCCATCGCAATACACTACCTCCAATCCCATGCACATTAATTTTGCACGTATGTGGGACTTTGTCTAAAGGCTTCTGAAAGTCCAAATAAACCACATCCACTGGCTCCTCCTCATCAACTCTACCAGTTCCATCCTCGAAGAATTGGAGTAGAGTTATCAAGCATGATTTCCCTTTCGTAAATCCAGGCTGACTCTGTCCGATTCTAACACTATTCTCCAAGTGCTCTGCTGTAAAATGTTTTAAAATGGACTCCAGAATTTTCCCCACAACTGACGTCAGGCTGAATGGTTTATAATTCCCTGCTTCCTCTCTACCTCCCTTTTTAAATAGTCAGGTTACATTAGCTACCCTCCAATATGCAGGAACTGTTTCAGAGTCTATAGAATTTTGAAAGATGGTCACCAATGCATCCACTAGTTCCAGGGTTACTTCCTTAAGTACTCTGGGATGTAGATTATCAGGCCTTGATGATTTATCGGCCTTCAATCCCATCAATTTCTTCAACACCATTTCTCTACGGGACGGGGGAGCAGTACCCCAGGACATGCGCGATGCCAATATCATCACCCTTTATAAAAACAAAGGTGACCGCGGTGACTGCAACAACTACCGTGGAATCTCCCTGCTCAGCATAGTGGGGAAAGTCTTTGCTCGAGTCGCTCTGAACAGGCTCCAGAAGCTGGCCGAGCGCGTCTACCCTGAGGCACAGTGTGGCTTTCGTGCAGAGAGATCGACCATTGACATGCTGTTCTCCCTTCGTCAGATACAGGAGAAATGCCGTGAACAACAGATGCCCCTCTACATTGCTTTCATTGATCTCACCAAAGCCTTTGACCTCGTCAGCAGACGTGGTCTCTTCAGACTACTAGAAAAGATCGGATGTCCACCAAAGCTACTAAGTATCATCACCTCATTCCATGACAATATGAAAGGCACAATTCAACATGGTGGCTCCTCATCAGAGCCCTTTCCTATCCTGAGTGGTGTTAAACAGGGCTGTGTTCTCGCACCCACACTTTTTGGGATTTTCTTCTCCCTGCTGCTTTCACATGCGTTCAAATCCTCTGAAGAAGGAATTTTCCTCCACACAAGATCAGGGGGCAGGTTGTTCAACCTTGCCCGTCTAAGAGCGAAGTCCAAAGTACGGAAAGTCCTCATCAGAGAACTCCTCTTTGCTGACGATGCTGCTTTAACATCTCACACTGAAGAGTGCCTGCAGAGTCTCATCGACAGGTTTGCGGCTGCCTGCAATGAATTTGGCCTAACCATCAGCCTCAAGAAAACGAACATCATGGGGCAGGACGTCAGAAATGCTCCATCCATCAATATTGGCGACCACGCTCTGGAAGTGGTTCAAGAGTTCACCTACCTAGGCTCAACTATCACCAGTAACCTGTCTCTTGATGCAGAAATCAACAAGCGCATGGGTAAGGCTTCCACTGCTATGTCCAGACTGGCCAAGAGAGTGTGGGAAAATGGCGCACTGACACGGAACACAAAAGTCCGAGTGTATCAGGCCTGTGTCCTCAGTACCTTGCTCTATGGCAGCGAGGCCTGGACAACGTATGCCAGCCAAGAGCGACGTCTCAATTCATTCCATCTTCGCTGCCTTCGGAGAATACTTGGCATCAGGTGGCAGGACTATATCTCCAACACAGAAGTCCTTGAAGTGGCCAACACCCCCAGCTTATACACACTACTGAGTCAGCGGCGCTTGAGATGGCTTGGCCATGTGAGCCGCATGGAAGATGGCAGGATCCCCAAAGACACATTGTACAGCGAGCTCGCCACTGGTATCAGACCCACCGGCCGTCCATGTCTCCGCTATAAAGACGTCTGCAAACGTGACATGAAATCGTGTGACATTGATCACAAGTTGTGGGAGTCAGTTGCCAGCATTCGCCAGAGCTGGCGGGCAGCCATAAAGACAGGGCTAAATTGTGGCGAGTCGAAGAGACTTAGTAGTTGGCAGGAAAAAAGACAGAGGCGCAAGGGGAGAGCCAACTGTGCAACAGCCCCGACAAACAAATTTCTCTGCAGCACCTGTGGAAGAGCCTGTCACTCCAGAATTGGCCTTTATAGCCACTCCAGGCGCTGCTTCACAAACCACTGACCACCTCCAGGCGCGTATCCATTGTCTCTCGAGATAAGGAGGCCCAAAACAAAAATTTCTCTACTGATACTGATTTCCTTCAGTTCCTCCCTCTCACTAAACCCTGTGTTCCCCAGCATTTCTGGTATATTATTTGTGTCCTCCTTTGTGATTACAGAACCAAAGTATGCATTTAGTTGGTCATCCATTTCTTTGTTCCCCTTAATAAATGCCCCTGTTTCTGACTGTAAGAGACCTACATTTGTCTTCACCAATCTTTTTCTCTTCACATACCTATAGAAAGTTTTACATTCAGTTTTTATGTGCCCCGCAATATTTCTCTCGTACTCTCTTTTCCCCTTCTTAATCAATCCCTTGGTCCTCCTTTGCTGAATTCTAAACTGCTCCCAATCCTCAGGTCTGTTGTTTCTTCCGGTGAATTTGTATGTTTCTTCCTTGGATCTAACGCTATCTCTAATTCCCCTTGTAAGCTGTGGTTTGGCTCCCTTTCCTATTTTACTTTGCACCAGACAGGAATAAACAATTGTTGCAGTTCATCCATGTGTTCTTTGAATGTTTGCCATTGCCTATCCACTGTCATTCCCAATCCATCATCGCCAATTCGCGCTTCGTACCCTCGTAGTTTCCTTGATGAAGATTCAGGACCCTAGTCTTAGAATCAGCTATGCCACTCTCCATCTTGATGAAAAATTCTATCATATTATGGTCACTCATCCCCAAAGGGGCCTTGCACACCTAGATTGCCAATTATTCCTCTCTCATCACACAATACCCAGTCTAGGATGGCCTGTTCTCTAGTTGGTTCCTCAGCGTATTGGTCCAGGAAACCATCCCGTATACACTTCATGAATTCCTCCTCCACGGTATTGTGACTACTTTGTCTTTTGTTCTTGTCCTTGATCCCCCCACCCGCCTCCCCACCGTTCCTTGCAAAGGTTCCCATCCCCCTGCCATTTTAGTTTAAACCCTCCCAAACCAACCTAGCAATACTCTCCCTAGGACATCAGTCCCAGTCCTGCCCAAGTGTAACCTGTCCAGTTTGTACTGATCCCACCTCCCAATGTCCCAGGAATCTAAAACCTCCCCCTTACACCAGCTCTTCAGCCACGTATTCATCCGATATATCCTGCTATTTCTCCTCTGTCTATCACGTGACACTGAAAGTAATCCTGAGATCACTACCTTTGAGGTCCTACTTTTCAATTTACTTCCTAACTCCCTATATTCTGCTTTTAGAACCTCATCCTGTTTTTTTAACCTATGTTGTTTGTGCCAATGTCTACCACGACCACCGGCTGTTCACACTCCCCCTTCTGAATATCCTGTAACCGCACTGAGACATCCTTGACCCCAGCACCAGGGAGGCAACATACCATCCTGGAGACTCATTTGCGGCCAGAGAAACGCCGATCTGTTCCCCTTATAATTGAATCCCCGATAAGTATTGCATTCCCACACTTTTTACTCCTCCCCTGTGCATCAGAGCTAACCGTGGTGCAACGAATTGGGCTGTTACTGCTTTCCCCTGAGAGACCATTCCCCTCAGCAGAGCCTCAAACAGTATATCTGTTTTGCAAGGAATAGCCACAGGAGATTCCTGCACTGACTGCAGAGTGCTCTTGCTCCACCTGGTGGTCACCCATTCCCTTCCTGTCTGTGGAGTCTGAGCCTGTGGTGTGACCACCTCTCTATATGTGCTGTTCACGATACTCTCCACCTCGCGGATGCTCCACAGTGTCCCCAGCTGCCGCTCCAACTCTGAAACCTGGGCTTCCAGGAGCTGCAGCTGGAGACACATCCTGCACACATGCTGATTCAGGGCACTGCAATTGTTCCCGGCTTCCAACATGGAGCACGAGAAGCACACCACGGCTTTGAGCTCGCCTGCCATGACCTACAAAGAACAAAGAACAAAGATAATTACAGCACAGGAACAGGCCCTTCGGCCCTCCAAGCCTGCGCCGATCCAGATCCTCTCTCTAAACATGTCGCCTATTTTCTAAGGTTCTGTATCTCTTTTCTTCCTGCCCATTCATGTATCTGTCTAGATACATCTTAAAAGACTCCATCGTGCCCGCATCTACCACCTCCGCTGGCAATGCGTTCCAGGTGCCCACCACCCTCTGCGTAAAGAACTTTCCACGCATATCCCCCCTAAACTTTTCCCCTTTCACTTTGAACTCGTGTCCTCTAGTAATTGAAACCCCCACTCTGGGAAAAAGCCTCTTGCTATCCACCCTGTCTATACCTCTCATGATTTTGTACACCTCAATCAGGTCCCCCCTCAACCTCCGTCTTTCTAATGAAAATAATCCTAATCTGCTCAACCTCTCTTCATAGCTAGCGCCCTCCATACCAGGCAACATCCTGGTGAACCTCCTCTGCACCCTCTCCAAAGCATCCACATCCTTTTGATAATGTGGCGACCAGAACTGTACGCAGTATTCCAAATGTGGCCGAACCAAAGTCCTATACAACTGTAACATGACCTGCCAACTCTTGTACTCAATGCCCCGTCCGATGAAGGAAAGCATGCCGTATGCCTTCTTGACCACTCTATTTACCTGCGTTGCCACCTTCAGGGAACAGTGGACCTGAACACCCAAATCTCTCTGGACATCAATTTTCCCCAGGACTTTTCCATTTACTGTATAGTTCACTCTTGAATTGGATCTTCCAAAATGCATCACCTCGCATTTGCCCTGATTGAACTCCATCTGCCATTTCTCTGCCCAACTCTCCAATCTATCTATATTCTGCTGTATTCTCTGACAGTCCCCTTCACTATCTGCTACTCCACCAATCTTAGTGTCGTCTGCAAATTTGCTAATCAGTCCACCTATACTTTCCTCCAAATCATTAATGTATATCACAAACAACAGTGGTCCCAGCACGGATCCCTGTGGAACACCACTGGTCACACGTCTCCATTTTGAGAAACTCCCTTCTACTGCTACTCTCTGTCTCCTGTTGCCCAGCCAGTTCTTTATCCATCTAGCTAGTACACCTTGGACCCCAAGCGCCTTCACTTTCTCCATCAGCCTGCCATGGGGAACCTTATCAAACGCCTTACTGAAGTCCATGTATATGACATCGACAGCCCTTCCCTCATCAATCAACTTTGTCACTTCCTCAAAGAATTCTATTAAGTTGGTAAGACATGACCTTCCCTGCACAAAACCATGTTGCCTATCACTGATGAGCCCATTTTCTTCCAAATGGGAATAGATCCTATCCCTCAGTATCTTCTCCAGCAGCTTCCCTACCACTGACGTCAGGCTCACCGGTCTATAATTACCTGGATTATCCCTGCTACCCTTCTTAAACAAGGGGACAACATTAGCAATTCTCCAGTCCTCCGGGACCTCACCCGTGTTTAAGGATGCTGCAAAGATATCTGTTAAGGCCCCAGCTATTTCCTCTCTCGCTTCCCTCAGTAACCTGGGATAGATCCCATCCGGACCTGGGGACTTGTCCACCTTAATGCCCTTTAGAATACCCAACACTTCCTCCCTCCTTATGCCGACTTGACCTAGAGTAATCAAACATCTGTTCCTAACCTCAACATCCGTCATGTCCCTCTCCTCGGTGAATACCGATGCAAAGTACTCGTTTAGAATCTCACCCATTTTCTCTAAGTCCAAGCATAACATTCCTCCTTTGTCCTTTAGTGGGCCAATCCTTTCTCTAGTTACCCTCTTTCTCCTTATATATGAATAAAAGGCTTTGGGATTTTCCTTAACCCTGTTTGCTAAAGATATTTCATGACCCCTTTTAGCCCTCTTAATTCCTCGTTTCAGATCGGTCCTACATACCCGATATTCTTTCAAAGCTTCGTCTTTCATCAGCCGCCTAGACCTTATGTATGCTTCCTTTTTCCTCTTAGCTAGTCTCACAATTTCACCTGTCATCCATGGTTCCCTAATCTTGCCATTTCTATCCCTCATTTTCACAGGAACATGTCTCTCCTGCACGCTAATCAACCTCTCTTTAAAAGCCTCCCACATATCACATGTGGATTTACCTTCAAACAGCTGCTCCCAATCTACATTTCCCAGCTCCTGCCGAATTTTGGTGTAGTTGGCCTTCCCCCAATTTAGCACTCTCCCTTTTGGACCACTCTCGTCTTTGTCCATGAGTATTTTAAAGCTTACGGAATTGTGATCACTATTCCCAAAGTAGTCCCCTACTGAAACTTCAACAACCTGGCCGGGCTCATTCCCCAACACCAGGTCCAGTATGGCCCCTTCCCGAGTTGGACTATTTACATACTGCTCTAGAAAACCCTCCTGGATGCTCCTTACAAATTCTGCTCCATCTGGACCTCTAACACTAAGCGAATCCCAGTCAATGTTGGGAAAATTAAAATCTCCTATCACCACCACCCTGTTGCTCCTACATCTTTCCATAATCTGTTTACATATTTGTACCTCTATCTCACGCTCGCTGTTGGGAGGCCTGTAGTACAGCCCCAACATTGTTACCGCACCCTTCCTATTTCTGAGTTCTGTCCATATTGCCTCACTGCTCGAGTCCTCCATAGTGCCCTCCTTCAGCACAGCTGTGATATCCTCTTTGACCAGTAATGCAACTCCTCCACCCCTTTTACCTCCCTCTCTATCCCGCCTGAAGCATCGATATCCTGGGATATTTAGTTGCCAATCATGCCCTTCCCTCAACCAAGTCTCAGTAATAGCAATAACATCATACTCCCAGGTACTAATCCAAGCCCTAAGTTCATCTGCCTTACCTACTACACTTCTTGCATTAAAACAAATGCACCTCAGACCACCAGTCCCTTTATATTCATCATCTGCTCCCTGCCTGCTCTTCCCCTTAGTCACACTGACTTCATTGTCTAGTTCCTTACAGGCTTTTGTTACTACCTCCTTACTGTCAACTGACCTCAGTTGGTTCCCATCCCCCTGCCACATTAGTTTAAACCCTCCCCAACAGCGTTAGCAAAAGCACCTCCAAGGACATTGGTTCCAGTCCGGCCCAGGTGTAGACCGTCCAATTTGTAATAGTCCCACCTCCCCCAGAACCGGTCCCAATGTCCCAAAAATCTGAACCCCTCCTTCCTGCACCATCTCTCAAGCCACGCATTCATCCTGACTATTCTTTCATTTTTACTCTGACTATCACGTGGCACTGGTAGTAATCCTGAGATTACTACCTTTGAGGTCCTACTTTTTAACTTGGCTCCTAACTCCCTAAACTCTGCATGTAGGACCTCATCCCGTTTTTTACCTATATCATTAGTGCCTATGTGCACAATGACAACTGGCTGTTCACCCTCCCCCTTTAGAATGTTCTGCAGCCGATCTGAGACGTCCCTGACCCGTGCACCTGGGAGGCAACATACCATTCGGGAGCCTCGTTTTCGACCACAGAACCGCCTATCTACTCCCCTTACAATCGAATCCCCTACGACTATAGCACTTCCACTCTTTTTCCCGCCCTTCGGAACAGCAGAGCCAGCCACGGTGCCATGGACCTGGCTACTGCTGCCTTCCCCTGGTGAGCCATCTCCCTCAACAGTATCCAAAACGGTATACTTGTTTTGGAGGGAGATGACCGCAGGGGACTCCTGCGCTGCCTTCCTGCTCTTTCTCTGCCTTTTGGTCACCCATTCCCTTTCTCCCTCAGCAATCCTAATCTGCGGTGTGACCAATTCACTAAACGTGCTATCCACGACCTCCTCAGCATCGCGCATGCTCCAAAGTGAGTCCATCCGCAGCTCGAGAGCCGTCATGCGGTCTAACAAGAGCTGCAGCTGGACACACTTCCTGCACGTGAAGGAGTCAGGGTCATCAGCCATGTCCCTGAGCTCCCACATTGAGCAAGAGGAGCATGATACGGGTCTGAGATCTCCTGCCATTTTTAATCTTAAGTTTAAACTTAGTTAAATGAAAAAGGAACGAAAAGTTTTTACCAATCACAATAAAACCAGAGAAATCGAAAAAGCCTTACCTTATAAACATCCCACCGAGTCCTTTTTTTTGGTTAGAGGAGGAGGGCGGGTGGGAGACGCTACAAGTGTGGTGTCTCGGGTTTAGAAACCGCCCAAATATATAGTGTTTTACTTACCCAGCAGCCCCCTGGCCTCCGCCGAAAAACAAAAGGAAATTAAATTTACTTTCAAACGGACTTTCCCAGCTGCTCACTCGCTCACACGCTGCTCCCGAAAAAGCTGCTGCACTGAAAGGAAAGTTATTTTAAACCGCCCAAATATATAGTGTTTTACTTACCCAGCAGCCCCCTGGCCTCCGCCGAAAAACAAAAGGAAATTAAATTTACTTTCAAACGGACTTTCCCAGCTGCTCACTCGCTCACACGCTGCTCCCGAAAAAGCTGCTGCACTGAAACCTTTAAATTAAACCTTTTTGATGAATCGTAATATCAAATGATATCAATTACTCTGGGGCCTTTCTTCCCTGGTCCTCGTTACTTTAGAACTCCCTAAAATACACTACTTACTATATATAAAAATAAACTGTACACCTTTCTTACCTCAGTTACTCCCTTTAATATAAAGTGCTAATTACACTAGGGACCTTATTCCACTCCAAACAATACCTACTACAATCTAAAAACCCTACCTTTACTTCAGCTGCTGAAAGTAGTAAAAATAGGGTAGAACTACCCACCTGTTCCGACTTACCAATCAGCTGCCTCACCTTGCAACGCGTCACTTTCTGAACTATGACGTCAGTCGATGAACTCTCTCGCGGTCCCAGTGAGAGTCTTTGGGAATATGCCTCACTGGAACTCCCACTCGCCAGTGCCTGTCCACTCACAGGTCCACCTTGGTCTCGCTCGGACCATTGCCAGCAAGGGGGCTGGAATACATGGCAAGGGAGCAGAGTCTGTGGTGAGGACAGAAGACAACAGCTTTGGTCTTCCCAATATTTAATTGTTCGAAATTTCTACTCATCTAGTATTGAATGTTGGACAAGCAATCTGATGATTTAGAGACTGTGGAGCTGCTGAGAGAGGTGGTGGTGTCATAAAGCTGGGTGTCGCAGAATAAGTGTCGAAAAATGACATGCTTTAGGATGCTGTCGCCATTGGGCAACATAAAGATGAGAAATGGAAGGGGTCAAGGATAGATCCTTTGGCGATACAAGGTAACTGTGCGGGAATCAGAGAGAATTCAGTGGTGGTGATTCTCTGACTATGATTAGATAGATAAAAATAAACCAGGCAGGTGCAGTCCCAACTAACTGCACGAAAGTGAAGAGGCATTGGAGAAGG
This sequence comes from Heterodontus francisci, assembly GCF_036365525.1. NCBI lineage: Eukaryota > Metazoa > Chordata > Chondrichthyes > Heterodontiformes > Heterodontidae > Heterodontus > Heterodontus francisci. Next base: position 205,309,097 of record NC_090375.1, on the reverse strand, counting down.
ATGGTGTGTGTGGTCAACTGTGTCCATGGCTACAGACAGTTTGAGAAGAACGAGGAGAGATCACTTGAATTTATCAGTCACATGGGATGCCATTTGTGAGTCTGATAAGAGTCGTTTGCACTATGGCAGAGGAGGGAACCGGATTGAGGGATTCAAGCTTCAAATTCCAGGAAAAGTGAGCATGAATCTGGGAGATGGTAACAAGTTTAAAGACTTTGGAGAAAGGGAGTTTTGTGAGGGGCAGTAATTTGCAAGGATAGAGGCATCAAGAATGTTTTTAGGAGAGAGGTGTTGATGACAGATTTGAAGGTGGGAGGAACAGAATGTGACAAGAGAGAACAATTAACAAAGTCCGCAAACCTGGGGACCAAGAAGGGATGTTGGGTGGTCAGCAATTTAGTGGGAATAGGGTTGCGAGAGCAGGAGGTGGGTGTCAGTGACAAGATAAGCCTGAGAGGAAGTTAGGCCCGGTAGACTAGGGGAAGGGAGGGAAGTGACAGAGGTGGCTGATCAGATGGTTTCAGTGTTCATGACCAAAAAAATCATGAGCTCTTTGCATTTGTTGTTGGAGGAAAGTTTGGAAACGATAGGGAAAAGGTGTTCAAGAATATGGCCTGCTGAAATGAAAAGAAGCCAGCAGTTATCTTTGTATTCCAGGATATTCCTGGAATAGTTTGCAGTTTTCATTTGCAAGACCAGGACCCGATAGTGTTTTAGGTCGGCCAGCTAGATTTGGCAGTGAATGGCTATACCAGTTAGAATCATAGAAAGTTTGCAGCACAGAAAGAGGCCACTTTGCCCATCGTGTCTGCGCCGGGCAAAAAAAAAAAGAATCAGCCACACAGACTAATACCACCTTCCGTCATTTGGTCCGTAGCCCACAGGTTACGGCACTTGAGATGCCTCTCCAGACACCTTTTAAATGTGTTGAGGATTTCTGCCTGAACTAACCTTACAAGTAGTGAGTTCCAGACGCCCACCAACCTTTGGGTAAAAAAAAACCTCTTCCTCATTTACCATCTAATCCTTCGACCAATCACTTTAAATCTATGCCCCCTAGTCACTAACATTTCTGCTAAAGTAAATAGGCCATGCCCATCCACTCTATCCCGTCCCCTCACAATTTTGTACATCTCAATCAGATCTCCCTCAGCCTCCTCTGTTCCAAGGTTAACAAAACCAGCCTTTCCAATCTTTCCTCATAGCTGCAATTATCAAGTCTTGGCAACATCCTGATAAATCTCCTCTGTCCCCTCTCCAGAGCAACTACATCCTTTCTGTAATGTGGTGTCCACAACTGCACACAGTACTCAAGTTGTGGCCCAACGAATGACTTATACGGTTGCAACATAACCTTCCTGCTCTGATATTCTATACCTCAGCTAATAAAGGAAAGGATTCCATATGCCTTCTTAACCAGCCCATTGACCTGTCCTGCTACCTTCAGGGTTCTGTGGACATTCACTCCAAGGTCTGTCGCTTCCTCTACACTTCTCAGTATTTTCCCATTAATCAGATATTCTTTTGCATTGTTTCACCTCCCCAAATGCATCACCTCACACTTCAGCAGGTTGAATTCCATTTGCCACCTTTCTGCCTACCTGACCAGCTCACTGATATCTTCCTGCAGTCTCCTTGCTATCTACCACACTGCCAATGTTTGTGTCGTCTGAAAACTTCTTGATTATCCCCCTTATATTTATATCCAAATTGTTAATAAGCACCACAAAAAGCAGGGGACCTAGGACGGGACGGGAAGTGAGGGTGGAATATGTGGAACTGCAGGCCATTGTCTTACAAATCTCCTTCTATACAGGGATGGTGCCAGAAGACTGGGAAACTGCAAATGTTGACACTTGCTCAGAAAGAATGTAAGAAAAAGTCCCACAACTACAGGCCAGTCAGTTTAATCTCAGTGATGGGAACATTTTTAAACTGATATTTCATGACAAAATTAACAGTCACTTGAGCAAATGTGGATTAACTGAGGAAAGCCAACACGGATTTGTTAAAGGCAAATCGTGTTTAACTAACTTGATTGAGTTCCTTGTTGAGGTAATATATAGGGTTATCGGAGGTAATGTGGTTGATGTGGTAAACCTGAACATCCAAAAGATGTTTCATAAAGTGCCAGATGGAAGAATTGTCAGCAAATGTTAAGCCCATGGAATAAAAGGGGCAGTGGCAGTATGTACACAAAGTTGACTGGGTAAAAGGAAACAGAGAGCAGTGGTGAATAGTTGTGTTATGACTGGAGTCTGTTATAATCGTGGACTTTCCCATGCACCATTATGAGGACCACTGCTTTTCTTAGTTTATTGTAATGGCCTAGACTTGTGTCTACCAGGCACAATTTCAACATTGGTGGATGGCACAAAACCTGGAAGCATTGTGAACTCTGACCGGATAATTATAGACTTCAAGAGAACACTGGGTGAAATGAGCCTACATGTGGCAGATGAAATTCAGTGAAGAGAAGAGTGATGTGATTCATTTTGGTCAGAAGAATGAGGAGAGACGGACCTGAGAATATATGTACACAAAATGTTAAGTTGGCAGGACAGGTTGAGAAAGAGATGAAAAAGGCATTCGGGATCCTGGGCTATATAAATGGAGGTGCAACAGTACAAAAGCAAGGAAGTTATGGCGAAGCTTGACAAAATGCTGGTTCTACCTCTTCTATTCAATTCTTGTCACTGCACTTTAGAAAGGATGTCAAGGTATTAGAGTGGGTGCCTAAGAGACTTGCGAGAATGGTTCCAGGGATGAGGGACTTCGTTTACGTGGTTAGATTGCAGAAGCTGTGGTTGTTCTCTTTGGAGAAGGGAAGGTTGAGAGGATGTTTAATAGAAGTGTCAACAATTATGAGGGGTCTCGGCAGGGTAGTTGAGGAGAAAACGTTCCCATTGGCAGAAAGGGTGAGAGCCCTTTAAAATACATTAAAAGATCTGACAGTACATAGGCAATGGATCATCGTTAAATAAATGTTACATAGTTTACAGCAACTATACATTCCTTCAAGGCACAAAAACCTCAAACGTAAAGGCAGTCAATCGTGTATAACAAAGGAAGTTACGGATTGTATAAGATTAAAGGAAAAGGCCTTTAAAGTTGCCAGAAATAGTGGTAAACCTGAGGGTTTGGAGGATTTTAGAATACAGCAAAGGAGGACAAAGAATCTGATAAAGAAAGGGAGAATATAATTTGAATGAAAGCCAGCAAAAAACATAAGAACAGACTGTAAAAGCTTCTACAGGTACGTAAAAAGGAAATGCTTGGCTAAGACAAATGAGGGTCCATTAAAGACAGTGTCAGGAAAATTTATATTGGGAAATATAGAAATGGCAGAGAAGCTAAATGAATACTATGTGTCTGTCTTCACTGAGGAAGGTACAAGAAATCTCCCAGTATTAGAGATCCAAGGGATTAGGGGGTATGAAGAATTGAAGGAAATTAGTATGAGTAAGAAGGTTGTATTGGAGAAATTAATGGGGCTGAAGATTGATAAGTCCTCAGGACTCGATATTCTACATCCGAGAGTGTTGAAAGAGGTAGCGAAAGAGATAATGGATGCATTGGTGATCATCTCTTCTAAAATTCTATAGATTCTAGAACGGTCATGCAGATTGGAAGGTAGCAAATGTCACCCCACTATTTAAGAAGGGAGGGAGAGAGAAAACAGGGAATTACAAACCTATTAGCCTGACATCAGTCATTGGGAAAGTACTAGAATCTATTCTAAAGGATGTGATAATTGGACACTTGGATAATGATGATCTGAATGGGCAAAGTCAACATGGATTTATGAATAGGAAATCATGTTTGACAAATCTGCTGGAGGTTTTTAAGGATGTTACTAACAGAATTGAAAAAGGGAGTCAGTGGACATAGCATACTTGGATTTTCAGAAGGCTTTTGATAAAGTTCCCCACAGGAGGTTGGTTCACAAAATTAAAGCACTTGAGATAAGAGGTAATAAATTGGCATGGATTAAGGATTGGTTACAGGCTGAAAACGGGTCATTCTCACGTTGGCAGGCTGTGACTAGTGGGGTAGTCACAGGATCAGTACTTGGGCCCGAGCTGTTCGCAATATACATCAATAATTTGGATGTGGGGACCAAATGAATTATTTCCAAGTTCACGGATGACACAAAACTAGGTGGGAATTTGTGTTGTGAGGAAGATGCAAAGTGGTTTCAAGGGGATTTGGACAGACTTATTGAATGGGTGAGAACATGGCAGAAGGTATATAATGTGGAATAAATGTGAGGTTATCCACTTTGAGAGGAAGAACAGATGTGCAGAATATTTCTTAAATGGGAAGAGATTAGGAAGTGTCGATGTAAAAAGGGACCTGAGTGTCCTTGTCAATAAGTCACTTAAAGCTAACGCAGTTTTCGCAAGCAATTAACAAGGATAATGGCATTTTAGACTATCGCAAGAGGATTTGAGTACAAGAGTAGTGAAGACTTGCTTCAATTGTATAGAACCTTGGTCAGACTGCACCTGGAGTACTGTGTACAGTTCTACCATCGGAAGGATATTATTGCCAGAGAGGGAGTGCAACCAAGTGTCACCAGAGGCATTCCCGGGATGGCAGGACTGTCCTATGAAGAGAGATTGTGGAAACTGGGCTTATACTGTCTTGAGTTTTGAAGAATGAGAGGTGATCTCATTGAAACCTACAAAATACTTAAAGGGATAGATAGGGTAGATGCAGCTAAGATGTTTCTTCTGTTTGGAGAGTCTGGAACCAGGGCACATAATTTCAAAATAAGGGGGAACCCACTTAGGACAGAGATAAGGAGAAATTTCTTTACCCAGAGGGTTGTGAATCTTTGGAATTCTCTACCCCAGAGGGCTGTGGAAGCTCAGTCATTGAGTATGTTTAAAGGAGAGATTGACAGATTTCTAAATACCAGTGACATAAGGGGATATGGGGATAGTGCCCGAAAAAGGCATTGAAGTGGATGATCAGCCATGATCGTATTGAATGGCGGGACAGGCTCGATGAGCTGAATGGCCTACTCCTGTTCCCATGAGCCAAAGGACACCAAGTTAAGATGAATGGCAAAAGATTTTTTTTGGTGTGTAGTTAGGATCTGGAATACACTGCCTGAGAGTGTGTGGAGGGAGACTCAATCATGACTTTCAAAGTTGAATTAGATAATTATCTGAATAGAAAAAAAATGTCGGGCAATGGGAAATAAACAGGGGAGTGGGACAGGCTGTGTTGCTGTTGTAGAGAGCTGGCATGGACATGATGGGCTGAATGGCCTCTTTCTGTAATCATTCTATGATTCTATGATTTTAGTGTGGAATATTACCCCCAAAGTGAAAACATTTTCACTATTTCTAACTCATCAAACTCCCTCATAATTATAAAGAGCTACGTCTGTTCACCTGTCAAACTTTACTTTTGTAGAGAAAGGAGTTCCAGTCTGTCCAATCTTTCATGAAAATTCGACCATTTAATTCTGATATATTTGCTGATTTTTTCTCCGCCCTTCTTCCAGTGCTTTTCTAAACTTTTTGGACTATTAAGACCGAAACAATGCACGTTTCTCTGAGTGTAATCTAACCAAGACCACAATGATTGTCTTAAAAAACTCTCATCAAATTTAACAGCTTTGTTAAAAATCCACTTATGCTTCCCAACGATTCTAGTCTATTTACAGAGGAGAAGTCCCTCGTATTTTGTATAATTCTGGGAAATCTCTCAGACTTTCATGTCCTAAAGTGTAAAAAGAAAATTCAGCAGGGAATTGGAAATATATTTTAAAATTAAGCATTTACAGGACAAAGGGGGCTCAGTGGGGAAGTGGGATTAATTACATTAATCTTTCAAAGTCCCAGCATAGTCTCCATGGGCTGAATAGACTCGTTCTGCGCTTTAAGACTCAATTATTCTAATGTTTCCAGGGCTTTAAACCAAGGTCTTATACAGGCAAAGTAGACACTGTATCACTGAGTTACACCCACAATTAGTTAACAGCAATGCACATGGATTTCTTCCTGTCTCAGTAACAGGCAGCTACTCAGCCATTAGGCTGTGCTCACAATATTCAATGTTGGCTGCACTTCACAAGGCTCTTTGCCATTCCCAAGTAAGTTGAGACAAAAACAGTTACACTGGCTGAGAGCAGAGCAGGGACCTCATAGAGAATAAAAGACCATTACTGCAGCAACTGTTCATCTGCACTGCAAAACAAGCTCCGTCCTTTACTTATACTTCAGGGAAAGAAAGCTGTCATGAAGGTGCTTCCATTATTTTTTTTGAGGGCTCCTGTTCAAGAGATTGTGAAAATTGGTTCACTAGAAAGTCTGAAGAGATTCCGAAGAGGTGTTTTTTTTTAAAGGGTCACTGGAAGGACTCTGGATTTAAAAAAAAACACTTAGTGAAAGAGACAATGGAGGCTAAATAAACATAAGGAACCTTGCTGGATATTTGAGTTGTTTACAGAGAAGTCACATGTCTGGATTTATGAGTCAGGAGTTTTGGTTTCATTATTGGATATTTTTTTGATTTCAGTTGTGATTGCAGCCTGCTGAGAGAAGCAGCCAACTCATCCTTTTCCACCTCTTTGGGAAACCCTGACAATCCAGTGTGATAGCTGAAACCTCTGATGCAGTGATTGTCCAGAAATGCCTGCAAGACTAATCCTCGATGTCACCTGAAGAGAACTGCTCCAGAAAGATCCCAGTGACAATAATCTACCTGGTTGCCAGACCAAAAGGTCATCAGGAACCTTCCACATCTTATCCTTTTTCTTCAAGAATTAACAAGTATATGGCCAAAGTATTTTCTTTTCTTTTTGTAAAGTTGATCTCTGCAGAGAAAGCTTCTTTATTTTTCCGTTAATTGGTGTGTGTGTGCGCTTTAATCTGAAATTAAAATAGATAAATTATATAATTGGCCATATTGGTAACTGGGTAAAACATTTAAATATATTTTGTGACGCGTGGGGAAGTGGAACTAAAGAAAGACAATACATTTCTCCAGACTCAATCATAATAAAACCATTCAACAGGCAGATCTCCCTCTGCACTCTCTGTGTGATCATGGGATGTGAAGCGACTCTGTAGCATGGCAAGACTCCAGATAAGTGGATTCAGCCGTATGTAATCTGGGCTACATGGAGTTAAGGAAACAGAGCATCCAAGGCTGGTCTTCAGAAACCTCGCTTGATTAACCTTTTAGGCTGTTGTCACATCTGATCCTTTCTAAATTCACATTCCCAAAATCCCTGCCAAAATTCTGAGCAACTATCTAATAATGAACATTTCACTCACAGCCAATACTACACTTAATCTGCTCTGCCCTATAGCTCCACTTGTACAGAATGTGATTGAATCCAATTTACTCCCAACAACTAACACAAGGATAACTGGAAACAAGACTGTTCATCCACAGCAACACCAGGGCTATTGTTCCTGAGACTATTTATCCACATCAACACCAGGGCTATTGTTACTGAGACTGTTCATCCACATCAACACCAGGGCTATTGTTCCTGAGACTGTTCATCCACATCAACACCAAGGCTATTGTTCCTGAGACTGTTCATCCACATCAACACCAGGGCTATTGTTCCTGAGACTGTTCATCCACATCAACACCTAAGATCATAACAAAATAATTTGCAAATCATGTTTGAAGAAATTTATAATCAAGACAAAATTATTTTGTTTTCTATATCCTCTAATGACAATATTTTATTACACACAACTAAAAACGGTTAATTTAATCAGCTTGTTCAGTGGAATGTAACTAATATCCCGGCACACATTCCCTGGATGACTGTCTCCATGGAGGTTGCTCTGTGATATTAATAAGGGCTCCTCTGAAGAAGTCTCTGCATTGATGTTTCACACAAGAAATGGAATACCCTGTAATTTACCAGATAGAGCTCATTTACTACCCGATTCTTGCAGCTGTCAGTATTCCTGGTAAGATAGTGAAATGACACAGTTAAAGTTGAATATCAATGTTGACTGTTCATGTTATATTTTCCCTGTTTGATGGTGTCAGTTAAGTGTCATGTAATTGTCTTACTTTCTGAATGTGAAACTTTCTTAGTTAAATTTACAACACTTCTTGAATTTTCACCACAACAATTGTAAAAACAACAATTTATTTCAACGTTTACAATAGAAACGCATCCTTAGAGTCTTTATGGACATCAGATCAGAAATAAATTAGCAAGTTTAAATGATCTGATGTAGGTCAGTGGGTTAAAGGTGTAATATGGAGAATCTAGGAGTTACTGCATTGTAACCTTAGTTCATGTTGACTTATGGTGTTACTACAGAAGTTTCTCTTCTTTGCATGGATTTGAATTCAGCTTTGATTTTGTTTCTGAATGTAAGTGGAATCGAACACCTGCCGATTTCGGTTACTGGTGCACGATCGACCCCACCAGACATTTCGAGTCTGCACTTTGTCCGGCCAATGTTTAAAAAGAGGGTGGGAGTTCACTCTCCCTGTTGTACAGACCATAACCCAACAGGGTGAGAGTGCGGTTCCCGCCCAACAGGCTGAAGCTGATCTGCAGTTATTTACTTTTGGAGACTCTGATGTTTTGGATACTAGAATTCTCCAGAAAAAACTTCTGTACTTTTCTTTTAACCTCAGCATTTATTTCCCTATCTGAGGTGAACAATTATTTTTGTATTTTAACTTTCTCATACCTTCTTTCGCCATTGATTTCCCTGATGCCAATAAACAGTTCATTAAATTAACAATTACATTTACTTTGGAAGTTTCCACACTGTATTCTTCAACTTTAAATGTTCATTTAAAAAATGTTTTGGGACAGTGTGGAGGTAAATTTCATGTTTTCTGTTTCTTACAGTTAACTTGGTGGCGATTGTGATTTTGTCTCGAGGAAAGTGCGGTCTCTCCAAATGTATCACTCGTTACCTGGTGGCCATGGCAGTGGCGGATCTAATGGTGGTTATCATCCATGTGATATTACACCGCATTAATATCATGTACTTTCCAGTTAGCTTCCTGTATATAACTCCTGTGTGTCTGCTAAACCTAGCCGCATATGTTGTAGCTGCAGACTGTTCTGTCTGGTTTACTGTCGCATTCACTTTTGATCGCTTTGTAACAATTTGCTGTCAGAAGCTACACTCAAAATACAGCACTGAGAAAACAGTGATAGTGGTTATCGCCACTGTGTTTGTGGTGAGCTGTTTCAGGAGTATTCCCTATTACTATTTCGCTGAGCCTGTATTTATAATTGACAATGTGCCTTGGTATTGTGTTCCTACAGCTGATTATCTCACCTCCCCCTTGTGGAGGGTTTATGCGTGGATCGAGAGCATCATAACCCCTCTATTACCAATCCTTTTAATTCTGTTGTTCAATACTCTGACTGTCAGATACATTATAGGGGCAAATAAAGCACGCAGGGGACTACGGAGCAACAGTGAGAATCAGAATGATCCAGAGGTGAAGAATCGGAGGAAATCCATGATTTTACTTTTCACTATTTCTGCCAATTTTATACTATTATGGATGACGAATGTTGTCTATTTGCTAAAATGGCCAGTGATAAACTTTTATTACACAGAGAAATATTACAGTAACCCGATATATATTACCCAACAAGTTGGGTTTATGCTGCAGCTTCTCAGTTGCTGCACAAACACTTGTATCTATGGATTGACACAGAGGAAATTCAGAGAGGAGTTGAAGAATGGGGTGAAATATTTGTTAACACTGAATGGGAAATTGTGTCAATAAAAAGTAATGATCTGGAGCAGGGCTAAGAGGTTTATAAGTCACTTGCTCTTATATTCCTGAAACCTTTGTGTGTAGGTGAAGGACAATGAGAATTCTGACCACCTTTAACAAGATTTTGGACAGTAGTGCATAATTATTATCATATTAAAGATGAATTTTAACGTGGTAAATTAAACTAGATAATATGAAATATTCGGATGCCAATTTAACTGCTGGCTTTGTGGAGTTACAGCAACCGTACAACATCAAAAGACATCAAGTTAATTCTACATAAAGGAGCAGTAACACTAAATCTCATATTCTGTCCCCTTAGAACAACCTCAGACAAGAATGTTCTTTCAATCATTACAATTCATCATTGGATCAATCCATGAAAACTATTTTGTTTTTAAGAACAAACTCATATGGTGAGAAAAGGTACAAAAGCAGGAAAGAAAAAATATTTCTCAAGAAGAGGCCAAAATGGATTCAAATGTTAGAGAAATATCCAGTCTTTGTCGGTACCCATACTGTCTCATTCACCCATATAATGTCCTGTTTTGCCCTCATATTTTCTGTCCCTAGTCCATGGGATGGATTCTTGAGTGTTTCTGCTCCACAACTGTTCCTGCTGGACCACATGAAGTGGCCTCATGTCCTCTATGTGGTCAATCCTCCAGGAGGATCATGGAATGCAAATATATCCCCTGTGTCTCTTCTTCACCACCATCAGACTTTATAAACCACTCTCCCCTTCTCCTCACTCACCTCCAACAACATGTGAAAAACTAAGTGATCTTTGCCTCTGATATTGAGAGCGACTGTTCACCTGCTCCTGTTGAAATCAGCCTTCGATTGTCCACTCAACCAACCCTTTCTGTCCTGATCCAACTGCTTTCACCAATATCTCACCTACATTCCCTCGATCTTTATGACAATTTGTCTAATACATGAAAGCCACCTCCTGCAGCCTTGAGCTTATTTCCACTCGAATAATCACCGCTTCTGTTTCTGGTCCCATATTAGTTGATATTTGACTTGTGTCCCTCTTCTCAGCTTCTTCGTCCCCTCTCAAAACCACTATTGTCACCTCTTCCTCAAAAGTCAAGACACAACCCTCTGTTCTTAAAAAGCTAGAATCCCATCTCCCATCTCCCTCCAAATCTCTTCAACTTGTTGCTCCCTCCCACATCCTTCCGCCATTATCATGTTTGACTCTTCAATCAGGTTTCCTCCCCTGCCACAATAATCCTTTAGTGAAGAATCTCTGTTGTCCTTGCCTGGTCTGGTTTACATATGACTCCAGACCCACATCAATGTGGTTGACTCTTACATACCCTCTGAAATGGCCTAGCAAGCCACTCAGTTGTCTCTAACCTCTGCGAAGTCAATAAAAAGGAATGAAACTGGACAGACCACTCGGCATCGACATAAGCACCGGAAACGACAACGGCAAACCCAGTCCTGTCGACCCTGCAATATCCTCCTGTCTAACATCTGGGGGCTTGTGCCAAAGTTGGGAGAGCTGTCCCACAGACTAGTCAATCAACAGCCTGACATATTCCTACTCACAGAATCATACCTTACAGACAATGTCCCAGATACTGTGAGCACTCTTCCCGGGTATGCCCTGTCCCATCGGCAGGACAGATCCAGCAGAGGTGGGGGCACGGTGCTATACAGTTGGGAGGGAGTTGCCCTTGGAGTCCTCAACATCGACTCCGGACCCTATGAAGTTGCATGGCATCAGGTCAAACATGGGCAAGGAAACCTCCTGCTGATTACCACCGACTGTCCTCCCTCAGTTGATGAGTCAGTACTCCTCCAAGTTGAAGACCATTTGGAGGAAGCACTAAGGTTGGCAAGGGTGCAGAATGTACTCTGGGTGGGGGACTTCAAAATCCATCAGCAACAGTTGGTCGGTTGCACCACCACTGACTGAGCTGGCCAAGTCTGAAAGGACATAGCTGCTCAACTGGGTCTGCGGCAGTTGGTGAGGGAACCAACACGAGGGAAAAAGATACTTGACCTCGTCCTCACCAATCTGCCTGCCACAAACGCATCTGTCCATGACAGTATTGGTAGGAGTGACCACCGCACAGTTCTTGTGGAGACCAAGTCCCGCCTTTACATTGAGGATACCGTCCATCGTGTGTGTGGCACTATCACTGTGCTGAATGGGATAGATTTCGATCAGATCTAGCAATACCAAATTTGGCATGCATGAGGCGCTGTGGGCCATCTGCAGCAGGAGAATTGTACTCAACCACACTCTGTAACCTCATGGCCCGGCATATCCTACCATCAAGCCAGGAGACCAACCCTGGTTCAATGAAGAGTGCAGGAGGGCATTCCAGCAGCAGCACCAGACATCCGTGAAAATGAGGTGTCAACCTGGTGAAGCTACACCACTTGCGTGCAAAACTGGATAAGCAGCATGCAATAGACAGAGCTAAGTGATTCCATAACCAATGGATGAGATCTAACTGATGTAGTCCTGCCACATCCAGCCGTGAATGGCAGTGGACAATTAAACAACTAAGTGGAGGAGGTGGCTCCACAAATATCCCCACCCTCAATGATCGAGGAGCCCAGCACATCAGTGAGAAAAATAAGGCTGAAGCATTTGCAGCAATCTTCAGTCAGAAGTGCCGAGTTGATGATCCATCTCAGCCTCCTCCTGATGTCCCCAGCATCACAGATGCCAGACTTCAGCCTATTCTATTCATTCTGCGTGATATCAAGAAACAACTGAAAGCACTGGATACTGCAAAGGCGATGGGTCCTGACAACATTCCAGCAATAGCACTGAAGACCTGTGCTCCAGAACTTGCCGCGCCCCTAGCCAAGCTGTTCCAGTACAGCTATAACACTGGCATCTATCCGGCAATGTGGAAAATTGCCCAGGTATGTCCTGTACACAAAAAGCAGGACAAGTCCAGCACGGCCAATTACCGCCCCATCAGTCTACTCTCAATCATCAGTAATGTGATGGAAGGTGTCATCAACATTGCCGTCAAGCAGCAGTTGCTTAGCAATAACCTGCTCAGTGCCGCTCAGTTTGGGTTCCAAGAGGGCCACTCAGCTCTTGACCTCATTACCGCCTTGGTTGAAACAGAGAAAAAAGAGCTGAACTCCTGAGATGAGGTGCGAGTAACTGCCCTTGACATCAAGACAGCATTTTTCCGAGTATGGCATCAAGGAGCCCTTGCAAATCTGAAGTCAATGGGAATCAGGGGCAAAACTCACCGCTGCCTGGTGTCATAACTAACGTAAAGGAAGATGGTTGTGTTTGTTGGCGGTCAATCATCTGAGCTCCAGGACATCACTGCAGGAGTTCCTCAGGGTAGTGTCCTCGGCCCAAACATCTTCAGCTGCTTCATCAATGATCTTCCTTCAATCATAAGGTCAGAAGTGGTGATGTTCGCTGATGATTCCACAATGCTCAGCACCATTCGCAACTCCTCAGGTGCTGAAGCAGTCCATATAACAATGCAGCAAGACCTGGACAATATCCAGGCTTTGGCTGATAAGTGGCAAGTAACATTCGCGCCACACAAATGCCAGGCAATGCCCATCTCCAACAAGAGAGAATCTAAACATCTCCCTTTGACATTCAACAATATTACCATCGCTGATTCCCCCACTATCAACATCGTCGGGGCTACCATTGATCAGATACTGAACAGGAGTAGCCATATAAATACCCTGGCGACAAGAACAGGTCAGATGCTCGGTACCCTGCGGTGAGTAACTCACCTCCTGACTCCCCAAAGCCTGTCCACCATCTACAAGGCACAAGTCAGGAGTGTGATGGAATACTCTCCACTTGCCTGGATTGATTTACACCTCATACAAATATTCACTCCCTCCACTGCCGAAACACAGCGGCTGCAGTGTGTACCATCTACAAAATGCACTGCAGCAACGCACCAAGGCTCCTTCGACAGCACCTTCCTAACCCGTGACCTCTACCAACTAGAAAGACAGGGGCTGCAAATGCTTGGGAACACCATCACCTGCAAGTTCCCCTCCAAGTCACACACAACCCTGACTTGGAACTATATCGCTGTTCCTTCACTGTCGCTGGGTCAAAATCCTGGAACTCCCTTCCTAACAGCACTGTGGGTGTATCTACCTCACATGGACTGCATCACTTCAAGAAGGTAGCTCACCAGAACCTTCTCAAGGGCAATTATGGATGGGCAATAAATGCTGGCTTAGTCAGCGACGCCCACATCCCATGAATGAATAACAAAAATGATCCCAAAGTGAAACATCACACAGTCTGTAACTGTTACTGTGGTGCCTGATCCAACCACACGACCTCCTCAGTCTCTCAGCAATCTTTGACATGGCTGACCACGCAATTCTCCTTCAGTGCCTCTGATCCATTCACCAGATAACTGGTACTGTCCTCGTGTTTTCCCACTGTTACCCCCGCTCCAATAATAGCCTCAATTGTTTCTTTGGAGCCTCCAAGGATCTACTGTAAACCCTCCAGCTGTTCTTTCCCATCTCCATGCTGTCTTTTGAAGGTATTATCAGAACACACAGGGTCAGCTTCCACATGTACGCTGATGACACTGTTACGACAGAGCGGGAGGAATGCACTGTTTATTCTCGTTCTACTTCTCCACAGGTCACAACATATTAATTTAATTTTTACCACTTACCAATACGGTCAATCACATACTCTCGTTTTTCCCAGAAGAGAACACACTAGAACAAAGAACAAAGAACAAAGAAAATTACAGCACGGGAACAGGCCCTTCAGCCCTCCAAGCCTGCGCCGATCCAGATCCTCTATCTGAACACTAACCAGGTTTCTTTAATGAACAACAAAATTCTCAGTTTATTATGAAAACAAGTCTTAACCAGTAATGAAGTAAAACATAAACACACAGATTGAAATGTTAAAGTTGCCTTTTTTTTTTACCTCTGGCCCTACACACTCACACAAACACATATACACTGGTTAACCGAAAACAAGGGATTTTTTAAAAAATAAATTCAGGGCTCTGTTACAGACAAATAAAAAAATTGGGCAGATTACTTGCTCGTTTTGGAAGAAAACAACAGATGAATTCGGGTTTCGGAGCTCAGGCAGGGCTGTCGTCACTGTGGCCCATCCGTCAGGTGGAGGACTACGTGGATAGCATTTTTCAGGAGGTAGTCAACCAGGTGGCTAAGCGAGCACATGCAGAGCAGACTGGATAGCTGTCGGACAGACAAGAAGGTCAGGGCATGTAATACAGTTCTCCTCCGAGGGCATCCCACTTTATAACTGGTATTCAGTTCTGAGTACCGATGGGAAGTAGGGTTTCTCTGTAGAGTGCAGTGAGACTCATGACCGGAACATCATGGGTGACTCAGCAATAGTGGTTGGGGATTCTCTGGTGAGAGGAATAGATATATGTTTTTGTTGCAGCAGATGTGATTCCTGGATGGTATGTTGCCTCCCTGGTGCAAGGGTCATGGATATTATCGAGCAGCTACAGACCATTCTGGAGCGTGAGGGTACACAGCCAGAGGTCGTGGTCCACATTGTACCAACGATATGGCAAGAAAGAGAAATAGGGACCTGCAGGCTGAGTTTAGGGAGTTGGGAATGAGATTATCAAGCAGGACAGCAAGGGTAATAATCTCCGGATTACTCCCAAGGCCACGTGCTAGTGAGTTTAGTGATAAGAAAATACACCACATGATTGCGTGGCTGGAGAAATAGTGCAGGAGGGCGGGCTTCAGATTTCTGGGGCATTGGGACCAGTTCTGGGGTAGGTGGGACCTGTATAAGCCGGATGGTCTGCAACTGAACAAGACTGCGATGAATATCCTTGAGGAAGGTTTGCAAGTGCTGTTGAGGATGGTTTAAACTAGATTGGCGGGAGGGAGGGGATGGGGGGGAACCTGAGCGCAATCTTAGATCCGGCAATTTTAGGGCAGGGAATGGGAGACAGTAAATTAGTGAAATTAGTGAGTGACTCTGAAAGACAGAAGAAGAAAAGGTTAAAAAGTGTGCAGCACAGGAATTTGGCAGAGTTAAAGGCTATTTATTTAAATGCAAGGAGTATAGCAAATAAAGCCGATGAGTTGTGATTACAGATAGACACATGGCAACACAATATTGTTGCGAGAATGGAAACTTGACTTAAAGAGGGGCAAGGATGGCAGGTCAACATCCCTGGATTTAGAGTATTCAGGCATGACAGAGAGGGAGATTAGAAAAGTGGTGCAGTGTAGCATTATTAGCTAAGGAATCAATAATAAACTGAGGAGGGATGAAAGGCTAAATGAATCATCAAACGAGGCCATATGGGTGGAGCTCAGAAATAAAAAGGGCGCAGCCATATTAATGGGAGTTTACGATAGACCCACAAATAGTGAGAGGGAGATAGAGGAACAAATATGTAGGCAAATTTCTGAGTGCAATAACTTTAGGGCAGTGATAGTTGGGGATTTCAACAACCCCAATACCGACTGGGATACAAACCGTGTGAAGGACACAGAAGCGACAAAATTTTTGGACAGCATTCAAGAACAGCCAGCACGTAACAAGCCCAACAAGAGAAGGGACGCAATTCTAGATTTAACTTTAGGTTATGAAGCTGGGCAAGTGCATGACCTAACAGTGGGTGACCATTTTGGAGATAGTGACCATAATACAGTTAGTTTTAGCATAATCATGGAGAAGGACAAAGATAAAACAGGAGTAAAATTTCCAAATTGGGGGAAGGCGAATTTTATGAAACCGAGAGGTGACCTGGTGAAGGTGAACTGGATACAACTACTTGAAGGAAAATCAGTGGCAAACCACTGGGTGGGATTCAAGAGCAAGATACTACAGGCACAGTGTAGGCTTGTCCCCACAAAGGTAAATGACCATGCTGCCAAATCTGGAGCTCCCTGGCTTTCGAGAAGCTTACAGGGTAAGTTAAAACTTATGATAATCACAAATATCTTACTACTTTAGAAAGCCCAGAGGAGTATAGGGGTGAACTAAAAAAGGAAATTAGAAAAGCAAAGCATATGAACAATTATTGGCATGTAAAATCAAGGAAAATCCAAAAATGTTTTATCAGTACATTAAGAGTAAGTGGATAACTAAGGAAATTGTAGGACCCATCAGAGATGTACAAGGGAACTTACACGTGGATGCAGAAGATGTGGGCAGGGTTCTGAATAAGGTTTTGTCTCTGTCTTCACAAAGGAGAGGGTTGAGGTAGACATTGTAGTTAAAGTGTGAAATATTAGATAAGATAAGCAGAATGAGAGAGGAAGTACTTTGGGTCTGACATCCTTGAAATTGGATAAATCACCAGGGTCGGATGGATTGTATCCCAGGTTGTTAAGGGAAGCCAGGGAGGAAATAGTGGATGCGCTGAGGATCATCTTCAAATCCTCCCAAGATAAAGACGAGGTCCCAGATGATTGGAGGTCTGCGAACATTGTACCATTGTTTAAAAAGGGTGCAAGAGATAAGCCAGGTAATAATCGGCCAGTCAGTCTGACCTCGGTGGTGGGTAAATTGTTAGAATCTACTCTGCTGGGTAGGATAAACTGTAACTTAGAAAGGCACAGATTAATCATGGATAGACAGCATGGATTTGTTAAGGAAGGTCATGCCTTACTAACTTGATTGAGTTTTTTGAGGAAATAACAAGGATGGTTAATAAGGATCGTTCAGCGGATGTGGTCTACATGGACTTTAGTAAAGCATTTGACAAGGTCCCGCACGGCAGACCGGTCTGTAAAATGAAAGGCAATGGGATACAGGGGAAGGTGGCAGGTTGGATCCAGATTTGTCTCAGTGACAGGAAGCAAAGGGTAGTAGTCAATGGATGTTTTTTGTGAATGGAAAGCAGTTTCCAGTGGTGTTCCACAGTGCTCAGTGTTGGGTCCCTTGCTGTTTGTGGTATATATTAATGCTTTGGACTTAAATGTGGGAGGCATGATTCGGAAATTTGCTGATGACACAAACATTGGCTGTGTAGTAAATAGAGAGAAGGAGAATCATGGACTCCAGAATAATATCAATGGTTTGGTCGAGTGGGAGGAAAAGTCACAAATGGAATTCAGTCCTGAGAAGTGTGAGGTGCTGCATTTGGGGGGGATAAATAAAGTGGCGGAATATACAGTAAACGGGAGGATATTTAGAGGGGTAGAAGAAGTAAGAGACCTTGGAGTGCATGTCCACAGGTCCCTGAAGGTGGCAGGCAGGTTGATAGAGTGGTGAAGAAGGCATATGGAATGCTTTCCTTTGTTGGCCGAGGTATAGAGTACAGAAGCAGGGATGTGATGCTGGAGCTGTATAGAGTGCTGGGTAGGCTGGAGTATTGCGTGCCGTTCTGGTCACCACATTACAGAAATAACATAATTGCTCTGGAGAGAGTACAGAGGAGATTTACAAGAATGTTGCCAGGGCTTGAGGGTTGCAGCTAGGAGGAAAGATTGGATAGGCTGAGGCTGTTTTCCCTGGAATTGAGGAGGCTGAAGGGCGACTTAATTGAGGTGTACAACATTATGAGGGTCCTAGATTGCGTAGACAGAAAAGACTTGTTTCCCCTGGCAGGAGGTCAGTTTCCAGGGGATACAGATTAAAGGTTATTGGTAGAAGGATTAAAGGGAGCATGAGGAAAATTCTTTTTTTTTCACCCAGAGGGTGGTGGGTGTCTGGAATTCACTGCCAGGATTGCTGGTGGAGGCAGGGACCCTCAATTCTTTAAAAATGTACCTGAACACGCACCTAAGGTGCTGTAACCTGCGGGGCTACAGATCAGGTGGTGGAAGGTATTTAGTTTGGGTGGATAGCTTAATCAGCCTGCGCGGACACAATGGGCTGAATGGCCTCATTCTGTGCTGTATTTTTTCTATGTTCTTTGATTTATGAGATATGTTTTTTTAGTTTTTAGAGATACAGCACTGAAACAGGCCCTTCGGCCCTCCGAGTCTGTGCCGACCGTCAACCACCCATTTATACTAATCCTACACTAATTCCATATTCCTACCACATCCCCACCTGTCCCTATATTTCCCTACCACCTACCTATACTAGGGGCAATTTATAATGGCCAATTTACCTATCAACCTGCAAGTCTTTTGGCTGTGTGTGGAAACCGGAGCACCCAGAGGAAACCCACGCAGACAGAGGGAGAACTTGCAATCTCCACAAAGGCAGTACCCAGAATTGAACCCAGGTCGCTGGAGATGTGAAGCTAACCACTGCGCCACTGTGCCCCCCTAATGTTGTTCCAAAACTGGCATACAGTCTAATTTCTGAATAAATGGGGACAGGTCACTGAGATCTTTTCGAACAGTTCTTTTCAGGCAGCGTTGAAAAGTAGTTTACAGGCTTTTTTGAAAGAAAGGAAACAAGATGAATTGACACAGTGGAGTTCTCAGCATCCTTCAGGGATTTGATAGAAAACGCAGCTGGGTTGTGGTCTTCTCTCCTTTTTACACTTCTTCAGCAGACTTGACTTTATCAGCTGCTCACTCCGGAAGGTAAAACATACACACTGACCCACAAACTTTCTACGACTACTCCTTTGCCTTTGTCTCAGTTGGACCCATAATTTTTATTTATTTAGAGATACAGCACTGAAACAGGCCCTTCAACCCATCGAGTCTGTCCCCCGACCAACAACCACCCATTTATACTAATCCTATATTAATCCCATGTTCCCAACGACATTCCCACCATTCTCCTACCACCTACCTCCAGTAGGGGCAATTTACAATGGCCAATTTACCTATCAACCTGCAAGTCTTTGGCTGGGGGAGGAAACCGGAGCACCTGGTGGAAACCCACACGGTCACAGGGAGGACTTGCAAACTCCGCACAGGCAGTACCCAGAATCGAACCCGGTTCGCTGGAGCTGTGGTGCTAACCACTGCGTCACTGTGCCGCACAACCTTGTTTACAACCTTGGCTTCCTTTTCGATCCCACGATGAGCTTCAGGAACTCATTCTCTCGTCGAAAAGACAACCTACTTCCATCATGTCAAAGTCCTCTATTCACTCCGCAGTCTAAGTGCTGTTGAATCTCTCATCCATGCTCTCGTCATCTCGAGACTCACTTTATCCAATGTCCTCCTGGTCGACATTCCATTTACAAGATCAACAAACCTCAATTCCGCTAAAACTCTGCTGCCCACATCCTATCCCCTCCAAGCTCCTCTGATCTGACAAACAAATTCCTGTTGAATTTCATTTGGATCTCGGCCTCCAAAACTTAAAACTTCTGATCCTTATAAATACTTCCATTTGATAATATCTTGCTATATCAATAATATCCACTTTCAAATGAACTCTACCATCATCATCAAGCCAGTTAATCAATACTGTTTCAATGAGTAGTGCAGGAGAGCATGCCAGATGCAACAGGAAGTATGTCGAAAACAAGCGCCAAACTTGTGAAGCTACAACACATGGTAAACAGTGGAGTTAGCATGGTGTAGACAAATCTAAGTGGTGAAGCAATCAACAGATCCAATCAAAGCTCTGTGATCCTACCATATCAATTCATGAATGAGGGTGAACAATTAAACAATTAATGGGAAGAGGAGGCTTCTCTTCAATGATGGCAGAGCCCAGAATGTAGAAAATTGTCCAGGTATGTCCTGTCCACAAAAATCAGGACAAATCCAATCTGGTCAAAGACCACCTCATTAGCCTGTTTTCAATCTGCAGCAAAAGGAGGGAAGTTGTCGCAACTGTGTGATCGAATGGCAATTACTCAGCAAAAACCTGCTCACTAATGCACAGTTTAGTTTGGCCAGAACCACCTGGCTCCAGACGTACTGTTCCAGGAAACTTTCACAAATACATTCTATAAACTCAACTTCCAGGCCACCTTTACCCATTTGATTTGTCCAGTCTGTATAATGATTAAAGTCCCCCACGATTACTGCATTGGTTTTGTTACAACTCACAATTATTTCTTGCTTAATGTTTTGTGAAATGGTATAACTACTATAAGGGAGTTTATAAAGTACTCCCACCAGTGTGTTCTGACTTTGTTATTCCGTATCTCCACTCACACTGATTCTATTCTGTGGTTTTCTGAGTCAACATGCTTTCTCACTGCTGTTGTAGTTCATCCTTTATTATCAAGACTATTCCTCCTCCTTTCCCATTCCACCTGTCTTTTCCCAATGTTGTGTACCCTGGTATATTTAGATTAGATTAGATTAGATTAGAGATACAGCACTGAAACAGGCCCTTCGGCCCACCGAGTCTGTGCTGACCATCAACCACCCATTTTTATACTAATCCTACACTGATCCCATATTCCTACCAAACATCCCCACCTGTCCCTATATTTACCTACCACCTACCTATACTAGTGACAATTTATAATGGCCAATTTACCTACCAACCTGCAAGTCTTTTGGCTTGTGGGAGGAAACCGGAGCACCCGGAGAAAACCCACGCAGACACAGGGAGAACTTGCAAACTCCACACAGGCAGTACCCAGAATCGAACCCAGGTCCCTGGAGCTGTGAGGCTGCGGTGCTAACCACTGCGCCACTGTGCCGCCCCAAACTTGGTCACGTTGTAACCATGGGCTGGATTTTACCTGAGGTGGACGGAAATTCGCCACACCCACTTCTGCCTAGCCCAGGGATCCGTCCCGCATTTTATGGGTTCCCAGGATTTAATTGTCCCGAGGTGGGACATCCACCCGGTTGAGGGAGGAGGTCCTGCCTCAGTGAGCTGCCAGCCAATTAGCGGGCCGGCATCTCTTAGTCCCAGCAGCCTAGCGGACGACATGGAGCCGGGAGGGAAGGTAAGTTGGGCATTCCTCGAGAGTAAGATTGGTCATGCCCTGGTAAAGCTAAGGTGGTCGTTTGGGGGAGGTGGGGGCGTCTTGGGTTCAGGGGATTTGTTGGGAGGTGGGGGCCTGCTTTCAATCAGGCACTCTGTGCCTGACTGCCAAGCCCCACCCCGACGTGTGGAAACGCTGACAGCTATTGCTGCGTGGCCTTTCATGTACCCAGAACAGCCGCTCGCCACGGGTAAAATACCCAAGGAGGCAGGCGCGGGCCCTTAAGTGGCCGTTAAGTGGTTCAAACAGCCTTGGTTCAAACATGGACAAAAGAGCGGAACTCCAGAGGTGAGGTGAGAGTGACTGTTCTTGACGTCAAGTCAGTAGTTGCCCTAGTATAGCATCAAGGAGCTCAAGTAAAACTGGAGTCAATGGGAATCGGGGGAAAGATTTCCACGGGTTCAAGTCATACGTAGCGCATAGGAAGATTTTTGTGGTTGTTGGAGATCAATCATCTCAGCTCCAGCACATCACTGCAGGAGTTCCTTCGGATCGCATCCTAGGCCCAACCATCTTCAGCTGCTTCATCAAGGACCTTCCTTCAATCATAAGGTCAGAAGTGGGGATGTTCGTTGATGATTGCACAATGTTCAGCACCATTCATGACTCCTCAGCTACTGAAGCAGTCCTTGTAGAAATGCAGCAAGACCTGGACAATATCCAGGCTTGGGCTGATAAGTGGCAAGTAACATTCGCACATAGAAGTGCCTGGCAATGACCATCTCCAACAAGAGAGAATCTAATCATCTCCCCTTGACATTCAATGGCATTACCATCGCTGAATTGCCCACTATCAGCACCCTGGAGTTCCTCATTAACCAGAAACTGAACTGGAGTAGCCATGTAAATAACATGGCAACAAGAGTAGGTCAGAGGCTAGGAATCCTGCGCTGAGAACTCACCTCCAGACTCCCCAAAGCCTGTCCGCCATCTGGGAGGCACAAGTCAGGAGTGTGATGGAATACTCTCCACTTGCCTGGATGAGTGCAACTCCAACAACACACAAGAAGCTCGACACCATCCAGGACAAAGCAGCCCACTTGATTGGCACCCCATTCACAAACATTCACTCCCTTCACCATCGATGCACAGTGGCAGCAGTGTGTACCATCTAGAAGATGCACTGTAGCAAGGCACCAAGTCTCCTTAGACTGTACCTTCCAAACCCGCAACCTAGGCGGACAGGGGCAGCAGTTGCATGGGAACACCACCACCTGCAACATCCCCTGCAAGCCACACACCATCTTGACTTGGAACTATATTGCCGTCCCTTCACTGTTGCTGGGTAAAAATCCTGGAACTCCCTTTCTAACAGCACAGTTGGTGTACCTACCCCACATGGGGGTCTGAACCGCTGCAAGAAGGCTGCGCTCCATCACCTACTCAAGGGCAATTAGGGATGGACAATAAATACTGGCCTTGTCATTGTTGTCCATATCCCACAAACAAATAGAAAAAAAAAGCTATGAGCTCTTAGCTTGTGTTGTAAACTTTCATTTGATATCTTGTTGAATGCATTTTGGAAATCCAAATACACTGCATTTACTAGTTCCCCTTTAGCCACTCTACTCATTACCTCCTCTAAGAACTTATAATTTTATTCAAGGGCATGGTTTCCATTTCATAAAACCATGTTGACTTTGGCTGATTGTATTATGATTTCCTTAACGTCCTGCTACAACTTCCTTAATAATAGATTCTAGCATTTTCCAATCACAGATGTCAGACTCACTGGCCCAGAGTTTCCTGCTTTCTGTCACCCTTTTTTCTTCAGTAGAGGTTTTATTTTTGTAGTTTTTCAATCCAGAATCTGCGGAATTTTGGAAGATTATAACCAGTGAATTCACAGTCTCTGCAACCTCTTCTTTTAAGACCCTCGGGTGCAAGCCAGTAGGTCCAGGGGACTTGTCAACCTTTAGTCCCATTATTTTTCCTGATACATTTTCACTCATGATAGTGTTTGTTTGAAGTTCCTTCCTCCCTTTTGTCCCTTGTTTTTTCTACTATTCTTGGGATGCTTTATGTGTCTCCCACTGTGAAGACTGATAAAAAGTACTCGTTCAAAGTCTTTACCATTTCTTTGATTCCCAATATGAATTCCTGAGTCTCATCTTCTAAAGGATCAAAATTTATCTCAGATATTTTGTTCATTTTTATGTATATGTAGAAGCTCTTACTGTCTGTTTTATGTTTCTTGCTAGTTTAATCTCAGACTGTAATGTCTCCCCTGTTTTAGCCATTCTTTGCTGGTTTTTAATATTTTCCTCGGGCTGGAATTTCCACATCGCCACCGATCTCAGCGCAAGCTTCAAAAGCAGCGGGGTACACACGCGGGATTTCTCCCGCTGAACCGCCGTGATATTTCGTGCAGATGCTCATTTACATGGAGGGGGCGGAACGCCTGCCCCCTGATGACGTAAGGGGGAGAGCCTCTGTCCTCGGCAATGGCATCTGGTGCTGGCACCATTTTTAAAGGCTTTCAAGCTCTTCAGGAGAATTTAAATTTTTAAAGGTCCCAGTCTGCAAAAACTAAAATTAAAATATTAATAGTAGTTTGAATGCCCTCACACACCCGTCCCCCGAAGTGACTAATCAGTCGGTAAATTACCCTCTCCTCCCAAAAAACCTTGTCGTTTGATCCTGCATTTTCCCCCAATGCACTTTATTAACTTTGACCCTCAACCCCTTCTCAACATCCCCTTAACCAATAGCAAGAGTTTTCCCCACCCGCCCCTGAACCTCCCAACCTGAAAACTTCACTCCGCCTTCCTCCCCACAAGTCTTCCGCCTCAGATCTCCAAAGGCGTGGGAGTTCCGACAACCAATCGGAATATCGGAGTGGGACGGCTGTTATGATGAGGTAAATAACTATGCATTAATTAACATTTATTGAAATATTTAAATGAAGTTTCTCTCGCCGAGCGGTGGGTGGTGGCGGGGACCGGGGGGTGGTTGGGGAGGGCGGGCACAGCACGAGGCCTTGCCGTCGCTGGTAACATGGGGGTGGGGCTTTCCCAGATTCAAAGCCTGTGGCAGGCCTTTCCTGGAGGTATGTTTCTGGCCCCCCTGCCGCGACCCCTGACGTCAGGGTGGCTGGTAAAATCCAACCTGTTATCCTCTGGCCACCATGAAACTTGGCAGCATTGTACACCTCTACTTTCAATTTGATACCATCCTTAACTTCTTTATATAACAGTGGGAGGTGCATCCCTCCCAAAGAGCCTTTATGTCTCAATAGAATACATCTGTATTGAGAGTTATTGAGTATCTCCTTAAATCCTTGACATTGATTCGATATCATGTTACTTTTTAACCTATTTTCCCAGTCCACCTTTGCCATCTCTGTCTTCATACCCTTGTAATTGCCTTTATTTACATTTAAGACACTAGTTTCAGACCTAATTTCCCACCCTCAAACCCCAATACACATCTACAGTGTTATGATCACTCTTGCCTAGAACATCCTTTACTTTAAAGTCATTAATTAATCCTGACTCATTACAAATTAACAAGTCTAAAATGGCCTGGTCCCTGCTTAGTTCTGGAACACATTGTTCGAAAAAAACTATCCTAAATACACACCATGAACCCATCCCGCTGGTGACCTTTGCCAAATTGATTTCTCCAATTGATAGGAAGATTAAAATCGCTAATGATTATTGCTCTATCTTTCTCATAATCTTCCTCATCATTTCTTGATTTATACTCTGTCCTACAGTGTCACTTCCGTTACGGGGGACTATAAACTACCCAAACCAATAACTTATTTTGTTGCTATTTCTTATCCCTTATCCGAACTGATTCTACATCTTGGTGCTGAATGTTACGAGCGCTCCACATCTCTCGGTGGTGCGCTGTCATCTCAGTGTTCTTCCCGCGCGGATGTGCCATCTCTGAGCCCCAATGATATTATGCGCGGGGGCTCATTTGCATCACGGCGACGCGATGCTCCCCCCCCCCCCCCATTTTACCTGGGGAAAGGTGGAACATCCGGCGCCATGATGACACGCTGTGTCGCAGGTGCTGGGGCCCTATTTAAAGCACCTGCTTCCTGAAAGCTGCTGTATAAATACTTACCTCACTAATGAACAGTGAGGATACTGTCAATCTGACAGTAAAGCAGAAAGTGCTGGGAAAACTCAACAGATCTGGCAGCATCTGTGGAGAGAGAACTGATGAAAGGTCACAGACTTCAAGCGTTAACTCGCCTTCTCTTTCTCCGATACTGCCTGACCTGCTGAGTATTTACAGCACTTTCTGTTTTTATTTCGGTGGAGAGGTTTCCGATTCCCATTGACTTAAAATTTACCAGGACTCCTTGATGTCAGACTCAATTCAATGTTACCTTGCTGTTAAAGACCAATCAGCCTGACGTCGACAGTGGGGAAAATTCTAGAGTCCATTATCCAATATTTTATAGCAGAGTACTTAGAGAACAGTGGTAGAATTGGGCAGAGTCAGCATGGATTACGAAAGGGAAATCGTACTTGACAAATCTACTAGAGTTCTTTGAGGATGTAACTAATAGAGTTGATGAGGGGGAGCCAGTGGATGTGGTTTATTTGGACTTTCAGCAGGTTCTTGACGAAGTCCCACATAAGAGATCAGTGTGTAAAATTAAAGTGCATGGGGTTGGGGGTAGTGTATTGTGATGGATAGAAAATTGGTTGGCTGACAGGAAACAAGGAATAGGGATAAATGGGTCTTTTTTCCAAATGGCAGGCCCGCAGGGATCGGTGCTAAGACCCCAGGTATTCACAATATATATTAGTAATTTAGATGAGGAAATTAAATGTAATATCTCCAAATTTGCAGATGACACAAAACTGGGTGGGAGTGTGAGTTGTGGGGAGGATGCAAAGGTTTCAGGGTAATTTGGACAAGTTGAGTGAGTGGGCTAATGCATGGCAGATGCAGTATAATGTGGCTAAGTGTGAGATTATCCACTTTGGTAGCAAAAACGGGAAGGCATCTGAGCTGCTATAAACTGAGAGAGGGGAATATGCAACGAGACCTGGGTTTTCACGTACAATGGTCGCTGAAGATAAGCATGCAGGTGCAACAGGTAGTAAAAAAGGCAAATTGCATGTTGGCCTTCATAGCAAGAGGATTGTAGTACAGGAGCAGGGATGTCTTGATGCAATTATACAGGGCCTTGGTGAGGGCACAACTGGAATATTGTGTGCAGTTTTGGTCTCCTGATCTGAGGAAGGATGTTCTTGCTATAGAGGGAGTGCAGCGAAGGTTTACCAGACTGATTCCTGGGATGGCGGGACTGACGTATGAGGAGAGATTGAGCAGGTTTGGATTATATTCGTTAGAGTTGAGAAGAGTGAGGGGGGATCTCATAGAAACCTATAAAATTCTAACAGGACTTGATACAGTAGATGCAGGATGGATGTTTCCGATGGTGGGGGAGACCAGAACCAGGGGTCATAGTCTAAGGATACGGGGTAATACGGGCACTGACACGGAACACAAAAGTCCGAGTGTATCAGGCCTGTGTCCTCAGTATCTTGCTCTACGGCAGCGAGGCCTGGACAACGTATGCCAGCCAAGAGCGACGTCTCAATTCATTCCATCTTCGCTGCCTTCGGAGAATACTTGGCATCAGGTGGCAGGACTATATCTCCAACACAGAAGTCCTTGAAGCGGCCAACATCCCCAGCTTATACACACTACTGAGTCAGCGGCGCTTGAGATGGCTTGGCCATGTGAGCCGCATGGAAGATGGCAGGATCCCCAAAGACACATTGTACAGCGAGCTCGCCACTGGTATCAGACCCACCGGCCGTCCATGTCTCCGCTATAAAGACGTCTACAAACGCGACATGAAATCGTGTGACATTGATCACAAGTCGTGGGAGTCAGTTGCCAGCATTCGCCAGAGCTGGCGGGCAGCCTTAAAGACAGGGCTAAATTGTGGCGAGTCGAAGAGACTTAGTAGTTGGCAGGAAAAAAGACAGAGGCGCAAGGGGAGAGCCAACTGTGCAACAGCCCCGACAAACAAATTTCTCTGCAGCACCTGTGGAAGAGCCTGTCACTCCAGAATTGGCCTTTATAGCCACTCCAGGCGCTGCTTCACAAACCACTGACCACCTCCAGGCGCGTATCCATTGTCTCTCGAGATAAGGAGGCCCAAAAGAAAAGAACGGGATAAACCTTTCAGGACTGAGATGAGGAGAAATTTCTTCACCCAGAGAGTGGTGAGCCTGTGGAATTCAGTACCACAGAAAGCAGTTGAGGCCAAAGCACTGTATGTTTTCAAGAAGGAGTTTTATTTAGCTCTTGGATCTAAAGGGATCAAAAGGTATGGGGCGAAAGCGGGAACAGCCTACTGAGATGTTTGATCAGCCATGATCATAATGAATGGCGGAGCAGGCTCGAAGGGCCGAATGGCCTACTCCTGCTCCTATTTTCTGTTTTTCTATGTTTCTATGTAAAGGCAGTCACTTTCGCCTCACCCCTGGAATTCAACTCTTTTGACCAGGTATGGTCCAAGGTTCTAATGATGTCTGGAGTCGAGTAGTGCTAACACAAATCAAACAGTACATCAGTAGGCTGGTCATTGCTGAGGAATTGTTGTTTGATTGCACTGTTTGACATCACTTTGCTGCAGATTGAAAGCAAACTAATGCGTTGGTAATTGACTGAATTGGATTTCCTGCTTTTGTGGACAGGACCTAACTGGGCAATTTTCCACATGCTGGGATCTGCCATCATTGAGGAGGGGGATGTTTGTGGGGTGCCCTCCTCCCGTTAGTTGTATAATTATCCACCATTATTCACGATTGGGTGTGGCAGGACTGCAGATCTTTGATCTGATCTGTTGGTTGCTCGATTGCTTAACTTTGTCTTCCACTGTTGAGCACATGTTGTGTCTTGACCAGGTCGGTGCCTCACTTTTAGGTTTGCCTGCTGCCGATCTGGACAAATTCTCATGCACTCCTCATTGAACCATGCTTTATCACCTGGCTTCATGGTACGGGTGGATTGAGGATATTTTGATACATGAGGTTACAGAGTGTTGTGGAACACAGTTATGCTCCTGCTGATGGACAACAATGCATCATGGCTGCCCATATTTAAGCTGCTAGATATGTTCTGTCTCTCTGCCATTTACCATGGTGGTAGTGCCACAGAACTCAATGGAGGGTATTGTCATGTAGGACATCACCTGCCAAGAATGAGGCACATTATTTTTTACACATGGACATTAAATTTCAAATTGTTGCTTGGGAAGAAGATGAGGCCTTTTACGAGGAATTTTCAGGCCCCTGGTCGGAAAGACATTTTTGCATATTATCAGACAGGGTTGGAACAAAGGAGCAATCCCCTGCTCCCATACAATGCACAGAAAAGTCCTGGTCAAACCAGTTTGGTCATGTGACCACCCTGCTGGCCAACTTGGGAGTTTTTAATTGTCGAGACAGTGTTTGAAAGAGAGAAAACTCCTGGCTCCTTGTTTGTAAAGAGCCTCTCCTGCTGGTTTCCATCTCTTCGTCACCAGCTTCGAAATCCATTGAAGGCACATGAACCCTAAGAGAGAAATGTTTTCTACAGTGAACAAGGTTTAAGAAGAATACTGGGCCTCAATGAAAAGCAAGATCTACCTACAAGCAAGTACTATACAGTGAGCTTGAAGACCCGTAACAAAAAAATACTCTTCAGATATTGCTTCAAATTTTTCCACTTTATTCCTGCTGCTCTTCTCTGTCTCTATTTGCATGTGTGTATTACATATGCATGCTAGCATGGACTTGTCATATATCCGTAGGGGTTAACCAAATTAGAGTTTAAGTTTTAATAATTTTCACTTTTCTTCTTTAAACCTAAGAAAGCCGGTTTGTGCTAATTTCTTTGCTTTTTAATTGGAAAGCGGTGAAGAAGGATTCAGCAAGGGGGAGCTAAAAACACGATGTGTTTAAAATTAAACCCTATTACGGTAAGACCAGGTGAAGGCTGAGAAGGCCCCTTAGACAAATTTCTCACCTGGCCGTAACAGTATCCTCAGTGCAAAGATGAAACTTTGTCTTCTCTAGGACTATGAGGTGGACACGACTAGGAACTCTGTCATGGACAGATGTACCTCTGACAGGTAGATTGGTGAGAATGAGGTTATGTCAGTTTTTACCTCGTGTGCGTTCTCTCACCTGCTGCCACAGGCCAGGTCTGGAAATTGTATCCTTCAGGACCGGGCCAGCTCAGTCAGTAATGGTGCTATTAAGCCAGTCTTGATGGACATTGAAGACCCCATCTAGCTTACATTGTGTGCCTTTACTATCCTCAGTGCTTGTTCCAAGCGGTGTTCAACATATTGATGCACAGATACATCAGTTGAGGGAGGGCAGTAGGTGTTCATCAGCAGGAGGCTTCCAGGTCCAGGTTTGAACTGAGCATGAGACGTCATGGGGTCCGGAGCGATTAAAGATGACTCCCAGGGCCGCTCCCTGCCGACTATGTACCACTGTGCTGCCATCTCTGGTGGGTCTGTCCCGTTAGTGAGGCAGAACTTACCTAGAAATTGTGATGCAGGAGACTCAGAAAGTGGTTATAATGTATGCTACTGTGAGTACGACAATGTCAGGTATTTGCTTGACTAGTCTGTTAGACAGTTCTCCCAATTTTGGCACAAATTTCCAGCTATTAGTGAGGAGAACTTTTCAGGGCCAACTGGGCTATTTATACTTTTGCTGTGTCCAATCCTCAGATTGACATAAAAAGAAAGCGAGTAGCTAAAGTGAGCGTGGGTCCCTTGGAAGATGCGACAGGACAATTGATAACAGGGAACAGGGAAATAGCAGATAATTTAAACCAACATTTTGCATCGATCTTCACAGTGGAGAACACTATAAATATCTCACAGATATCAGATAAGCAAGGAGCTAATGGGAGGAAAGATCTTCTAACAGTCTCCATCACGAGGGGCAAAATATTTGACAACTAATGGGACTAAAGGCAAACAAGCCGCCAGAACCCGATGGCCTACGTCCAAGAGTTTTAAAGGAAGTGGCTGCAGAGATAGTGGAGGTATTAGTCGAAATATTCCAGAACTCTCCGGATTCTGGGAGGGTCCCAGCGGATTGGAAAACCGCTCTTGTGACACCCCTGTTCAAGAAAGGAGGGAGACAAAAAGCAGGAAACTATAGGCCAGTCAGCCTAACATCGGTCATTGGGAAAATGCTAGAATCCCTTATTAAGGAAGAAATAGCAGCACATTTCGAAAAGCTTAATGCAATCAAACAGAGTCAACATGTTTTTTTGAAAGGGAAATCATGTTTGACAAATTTGCTATGGTTCTTTGAGAATATTACAAGCAGAGTTGATAAAGGGGAACAAGTAGATGCAGTGTATTTGGATTTCCAGAAGGCATTCGATAAGGAGTCACATAAAAGATTATTGCACAGGATAAGAACTCATGGTATTGGTGGTAATGTATTAGCATGGATTGAGCGATGGTTAACTCACGGAAGACAGAGCCAGGATTAATGGGTCTTTTTCAGGTTGGAAAGACGTAACTAGTGGAGTGCCGCAAGGATCAGTTCTATTTACTATTTATATTAATGACTTGGAGCAGCGTGTAATATTTCCAAATTTGCGGATGATACAAAAATAGGTGGGAGGGCATGTTGTGATGAGGACATAAGGAATCTGCAAGGGGATATAGATAGGTTGAGTGAGTGGGCAAAAACTTGGCAGATGGAGTTTAATGTAGGAAAGTGTGAGGTCATGCACTTTGGTAGGAAGAATCAAAAGGCAGACTATTATTTAAATAGATGGAGACTCCAAAAAAGTGCAGCACAGAGAGATCTGGATGTTCTTGTGCATGAAATACAAAAAATTAGCATGCAGGTGCAGCAAGTAATTAAGAAGGCAAATTAATTTTGGGCCTTTATTGTTAGGGGGTTAAAGTTTAAAAATGGGCAAGTCTTGTTACAATAGTATAAGGTGTTGGTGAGTCTGCACCTGGAGTACTGTGTACAGTTTTGGTCCCCGTATTTAAGAAAGGATATACTGGCATTGGAGGCAGTTCAAAAGAGATTCACTAGGCTGATTCCTGGGATGAATGGGTTGACTTATCAAAAACGGCTGAACAGGTTAGGCCTTTATTCATTAGAGTTTAGAAGAATGAGGGGTGATCTTATTGAAACGTACAAGATTCTGAGGGGGCTTGGAAGTGTAGATGTTGAGAAGATGTTTCCACCAGTGAGGGAATCTCGAACAAGTCGACATAGTTACAGA
This sequence comes from Heterodontus francisci, assembly GCF_036365525.1. Lineage (NCBI taxonomy): Eukaryota > Metazoa > Chordata > Chondrichthyes > Heterodontiformes > Heterodontidae > Heterodontus > Heterodontus francisci. Next base: position 205,277,289 of record NC_090375.1, on the reverse strand, counting down.
ATAAGGGGACACTCATTTAAAATTGAGATGCGAAGGTATTTCTTATCTCAGAGTGTAGTGAATGTCTGGAATTCTCTACCTCAGAGAGTTGTGGAGGCTAGATCACTGAAAGTGTTTAAAGAGCAGGTAGATAGATTTTTGAAATATCGGAGATTTGAGGGCTATGAGGAGCTGGTACGAAAGAGGAGTTGAGGTCTGGGGCAAATCAGCCATGATATTATTGAATGGTGGGGCAGACTTGATGGGCCGAATGACCTACTCCTGCTCCTATTTATTATGTTCTTATGATGTTGGGTGGTCTATTATTATCCCAATTAGAATCTGAGTAGCATTTCAATCCAGCTGTATGAATTGCGAGACCATTTCAGAGGGCAGTTAATAGGCTGGAGTCACATATCTATCAGATTGGGAAGGATGGTAGATTTCCTTCCCTAAAGGATATTAGGGAATTATCTCAGTCTTTTGAGAATCGGTAATTTTATGCTTATCATTACTGATGGCATTTATTCCAGATTTTATATAATTAACTGAATTAAACTTCCTAGCTGCCAAAATGGGTTTTGAACACATGTTTCTGGGTCATTAGTCTATGCCTCTGGATTTCTAGTCCAGTAACATTACTACTCTTCTAACTTGCACATACCGTACACATATAGAGTTGATAGACTCACACGACACACAATCATACGGAAAAACACACACCCAAGCACAACAACTAATTTTTTTTTCACAACAATCTCCTTCAAACAGTAATGAGAAAGGAAATGTAGAGATAGATTTAGTTGTAAATATTTGCCAGGTTTTCCAGAAAACTCTCCTGCACTTCTTCATAGAGTACCATGAGACAAGATCTCAGTTTAATATCCTCTGAAAGTTGACACCTCCAACAGTGCAACACAAGTCTTGAGTGGTCAGCCTAAGTTATATAGTCCAGATTCTGGACTGAAGCTGAAACGCAGGACTTTCTGATTTTAAACTAAGATTGATGCAGACTTGGACAATGGGGCCTCTTCCTGAGGAACAATGGAATTGTGGGAATTTCCATCCATCTGAAGAGTCATTAAAACCAAACCCTAGGGAACATGATCAGGGAAAGGATCACATTGGTGTTATTCAAAGAAAAACAATGGAGTTTTCCCTGTGCCCTGGACAATATTTATCCCTCAACCAACATCACTAAAACATGTTACCTGGAAATTTATGGGCAGCACAATGGCATAGTGGTTAGCACTGCAGCTTCACAGTTCCAAGGACCTGGGTTCAATTCTGGGTACTGTCTGTGCGGAGTTTGCAAGTTCTCCCTGTGACCGCGTGGGTTTTCACCAGGTGCACTGGTTTCCTCCCACAGCCAAAGACTTGCAGGTTGATAAATAAATTGGCCATTGTAAATTGCCCCTAGTGTAGGTAGGTGGTAGGGAATATGGGGTTACTGCAGGGTTAGCATAAAATGGGTGGTTGTTGGTCAGCACAGACTTGGTGTGCCGAAGGGCCTGTTTCAGTGCTGTATCAATAAGGACAATTCAAGACTTTCATTGGCTTTAAAACACCTTGTGGATTCATGAAGCTGCTGGAGACGCTGTAGAAAAGAACATCGGAACAGGAACTGAACATTTAGCTCCTGAAGCCCGTTTTTTCCAATCAAGGAGACCATGGCTGATCTTTGACCTAACTCCATGTACCCGCTTTTACCTTATATCCCTTAGTTATTGACTGGCACTTGTGTGGTGAGAATGTAACTTGCCACTTGTCAGCCCAAGCCTGGATATTGTCCAGGATGTGCTGCATATGGAGACGGAATTCATCAGTATCAGAGGAATCATGAATGGTACTGAACATTGTGCAATGTTCAAAGAACATCCCCACTTCTGACCTTATCATGGAGGGCGGGTCATTGATGAAGCCGCTGAAGATGGTTGGACCTAGGACACTACCCTGAGGAACTCTTGCATTGATGTCCTGGGATTGAGATGATTGACATCCAACAACCACAACCATCTTCATTTGTGCTAGGTATGACTCCAACCAGCGGAGAGTTTTTCCTCGATTCCCATTGACTCCAATTTTGCTAGGGCTCTTTGATGCCAAACTTGGTCAAATACTGTCTTGATGTCAAGGGCAGTTACTCTAACCTCACCTCCTGAGTTCAGTTCTTCTTTTGTCCATGTTTGAACCAAGGCTGCAATGCGGTCAGGAGCTGAGTGCCCCTAGTGGAAATCAAACTGAGCGTCAGTAATCAGGTTATTGCTGAGTAAGAGCTGCTTGATAACACGGTCGATGACCCCTTCCATCACCTTGCTGATTATTGAGAGTAGACTGATGGGACGGTAATTGGCCGGGTTGGATTTGTCCTGTTTTTTGAGCACTGGACATACCTGGAAAATTTTCCACATAGTTGGGTGATGCCATTGTCGTAGCTGGACTGGAACAACTTGGCTAAGGGCACATCGTGATCTGGAGCATAAGTGTTCAGTACTATTGACTGAATGTTGTTAGGAACCATAGCCTTTGCAGTATCCAGTGCCTTCAGCCATTCACTGCTATCACATAGAGTGAATCCAATTGGCTGAAGACTGGCATCTGTAATGCTGTGGACCTCAGAAGGAGGCCGAGATGAATCATCCACTCGACACTTCTGGCTGAAGCTGGTTGCAAATGCTTCAGCCTTGTCTTTTGCACTGATGTCATTGAGATTGCAGATATTTGTGAAGCTTTCTCCTTCTGCTATTTTTTTTTAATTGTCCACTACCATTCACGGCTGAATGTGGCAGGACTGCAGAGCGTAGATCTGATCCATTGGTTGTGGGATTGCCTAGCTCTGTCTATCGCATGCTGCTTGCGCTGTCTGACACGCCAGTTCTCCTGGGTTGTAGCTTCATTATATTGACACCTCATTTTGAGGTATGCCAGGTGCTGCTCCTGGCATACCCTCCCACATTCTTTACTGAACCAGGGTCGATCCCCCAACTTGATGGTAATGGTAAAGTGGGGTAAATGCTCGGCCATGAAGTTACAGATTAGCAGGTTTTAAGCCAATCGATTGGATTTCTGTCCAATTGCCCCTTTCATTGCCTTTTCAGAGCGACACATTCAAATCCTTCCTCCAGTATCTACACAATGGTGAAGTTATAGAACATTTGTAGATCTCCTCATCACAAGACATGCTGCCATCAACAAGTGGACCAGTGCTGAGCAACTGATCAGATTGCACTGAACTAAATGAGACTGGATTGTCCACTCCATTGTGAACATGACTGATTTCCCCTCACATTGATGTTCATGGGCCTCAATTCCATGAAAATAATGAAATCCCCTGATTTCAGATTTTAACTCTTGCTCTCCGTGTGGTTGATTCTTAAAGGCCTGTCAGGAAAGATGGAAGGCAACTGAAGTGCCACGATGGGCGTTGACGAGACTGCATCCCGAAGTTTATGTACAGCTTTGGTCTCCTTACTGATGAAATGATACAATTGCATTGGAAGCAGTTCAGAGAAGGTTTACTCGACTGATTCCTGGGATGAGAGGGTTATCTTATGAGGAAAGGTTGGACTGGTTTGGTCTGTATTCATTGCAGTTTAAAAGGGTGAGAGGTGATCTTATTGAAAAACAAAACGATCCTGAGGGGACTTGAAAGGGTGAATGTTGAAAGGATGTTTTCCCTTGTTAGAGCGACTAAAACTAGGGGGCACGGTTTAAAAATAAGTGGTCTCCCATTTAAGGCAGAGATGAAGAGATTTCTTTTTCTCACAGAGGGTCATTAGTCTGTGGAATTCTCTTCCCCAGAGAGCGGTGGAGGCAGGGTTACTGAATTTGTTAAGGTTGAGGTAGACAGATTCTTGACAAACAGGTCAGTCAAGGAGTGGGGGGTGCAGCAGGCAGGAAAGTGGAGTTCAGCCATGATCTTATAGAAAGGACAAGCAGGTCAAGGGGCTGAATAGCCTCCTCCTGTTCTGAGTTTGTATGTTTGTATATTTCCCTCTGTTGAAGGCAAGCATTTGCTATCAGCACCAGCATTTAAGATGTTTTTAAATTCTAAATCCATGTGTGAATTTATTCAATTGTGTTCCCCCCGCAGCCACAACATTGAAGCTGCCGTAACCAACATCATAACAAAAGTGACGAATAACATCCTGTGTGTCTGTGACTGCAGTGCACTGCTCCTCTTTATTCTTCTAAAATTAGCTACATGGAAACATAGAAAATAGGAGCATGAGTGGGTCATTCGGCCCTTCGAGCCTGCTCCGCCATTCATTATGACCATGGCTGATCATCCAACTCAGTAACCTATTCCCGCTTTCCCCCCATACCTTTGATCCCTTTCGCCCAAAGAGCTATATCTAACTTTTTCTTGAAAACATACAATGTTTTGGCCTCAACTGCTTTCTGTCGTAACGAATTCCACAGGCTCACCACTCTTTGGGTGAAGAAATTTTTCTTCATCTCAGACCTGAAAGGTTTACTCCATATCCTGAGACTATGACCCTGGTTCTGGTCTCCCCCACCATTGGGAACATCCTTCCTTCATCTACCCTGTAAGAATTTTATAGGTTTCTATGAGATCCCCCCTCACTCTTCTGAACTCCAGCAAATATAATCCTAACCAACTCAATCTCTCCTCATATGTCAGTCCCACCATCCCAGGAATCAATCTGGTAAACCTTCGCTGCACTCCCTCTATAGCAAGAACATCCTTCCTCAGATAAGGAGACCAAAACTGCACACAGTATTCCAGGTGTGGCCTCACCAAGGCCCTGTATAATTGCAGCAAGACATCCCTGCTCCTGTACTCGAATCCTCTCGCTGTGAAGGCCAACATACCATTTGCCTTTTTTACTGCCTTTTGGACCTGCATGCTTACCTTCAGCGACTGTTGTACGAGAACACCCAGGTCTCGTTGCATATTCCCCTCTCTCAGTTTATAGCCTTCCTGTTTTTGCTACCAAAGTGGATAACCTCACATTTATCCACATTATACTGCATCTGCCATGCATTAGCCCACTCATTCAACTTGTCCAAATCACCCTGAAGCCTCTCTGCATCCTCCTCACAACTCACCCTCCCACCCAGTTTTGTGTCATCTGCAAATCTGGAGATATTACATTTAGTTCCCTCATCTAAATCATTGTTGTGAATAGCTGGGGTCCTAGCACTGAACCCTATGGTACCCCACTCATCACTGAAAAAGACCCATTTTTCCCTACTCTTTGTTTCCTGTCTGCCAACCAGTTTTCTATCCATTGTAATACACTACCCCCAATCCCATGCGCTTTAATTTTACATGCTAATCTCTGATTTGGGGCTTTGTCGAAAACCTTCTGAAAGTCTAAATAAACCACATCCACTGGCTCTACTAGTTACATCTTCGAAGAATTCTAGTAGATTTGTCAAGCATGAATTCACTTTCGTAAATCCAGGCTGACTTTGCCTGATTCTGCCACTGTTCTCCACGTGTTTTGCTATAAATTCTTTGATAATGGACTCCTTTGTCTACAAGCCTGTGTGTTAATCTTGAAAAATGTCTTTCTAGCCTGGCACTTGGCAACCCTTGTATCAGGCCTTCTCTTCTTCCCAGCAACAATTTGAAATTTAATGTCCACGTGGCGAAATTATATGCCTCATTCTTGGCAGGTGGGGCCTACATGACAATTGTCATATTCACGGAATCATACATTACAGCCAATATCCCAGACACCATCATCACCCTTCCTGAGTATGCCCTGTCCCATCGACAGTACAGACCCACCAGAGGTGGTGGCAGAGTGGTTTACTGTCGGGACCGAGTTGCCTGGGAGTCCTGAACATTGACTCCAGACTCCTTGAAGACTCATTGTATTATTCAAACATGGTCAAGGAAACCTCCTGCTGATTATAACCTGCTACCACCCCCCTCTGCTCCACAGCTGATGATTCAGTACTCCTCCATGTTGAACACCACTTGGAGGAAGCACTGAGGGTGGCAAGGGCACAGAATGTACTCTGGGTGGGACACTAAGAGTGGCACGGTAGCACAATTACTGAATAAGCTGGCCAAGTCCTAAATAACGTAGCTGCTAGACTGGGTATGTGGAAGATGGTGAGGGAGCCAACAAGAGGGAAAAACCGACTTGACATCGTTCTCACCAATCTACCTGCCGCAAATACTTCTGTCATCGGCAATATTGTTAGGAGTGACCACTGCACAGTACTTTTGGAGACAATGTCCTGTCTTCACATTGAGGATACCCTTCATCATGTTGTGTGGCACTACCACTATGATAAATGGGATAGATTTCGAACAGATCTAGCAACTCAAATCTGGGCATCCATGAGGCACTGTGGGCCATCAGCAGCAGAATTGTATTCAAGCACAATATGTAACCTGAGAGCCAGCACATCCTCTACTCTACCATTTCAACAGGCCTGGGGACCAACCCTGGTTTAATGAACAGTGCAGGAGGGCATGCCAGGAGCAACATCAGGCATCGCTCACAATGAACTAAAGCTACAATACAGGGCTACATGCATGCAAAACAGTTGAAGTCTTCTTTGGCCTCCTTATCTCGAGAGACAATGGATACGCGCCTGGAGGTGGTCAGTGGTTTGTGAAGCAGCGCCTGGAGTGGCTATAAAGGCCAATTCTAGAGTGACAGGCTCTTCCACAGGTGCTGCAGAGAAATTTGTTTGTCGGGGTTGTTACACAGTTGGCTCTCCCCTTGCGCCTCTGTCTTTTTTCCTGCCAACTATTAAGTCTCTTCGACTCGCCACGCTTTAGCCCCGCCTTTATGGCTGCCCGCCAGCTCTGGCGAACGCTGGCAACTGACTCCCACGACATGTGATCAATGTCACAGGACTTCATGTTGCGTTTGCAGACGTCTTTATAGCGGAGACATGGACGGCCGGTGGGTCTGATACCAGTGACGAGCTCGCTGTACAATGTGTCTTTGGGGATCCTGCCATCTTCCATGCGGCTCACATGGCCAAGCCATCTCAAGCGCCGCTGACTCAGTAGTGTGTTTAAGCTGGGGATGTTGGCCGCCTCAAGGACTTCTGTGTTGGAGATACGGTCCTGCCACCTGATGCCAAGTATTCTCCGGAGGCAGCGAAGATGGAATGAATTGAGACGTCGCTCTTGGCTGACATACGTTGTCCAGACCTCGCTGCCATAGAGCAAGGTACTGAGGACACAGGCCTGATACACTCGGACTTTTGTGTTCCGTGTCAGTGCGCCATTTTCCCACACTCTTTTGGTCAGTCTGGACATAGCAGTGGAAGCCTTTCCCATGCGCTTGTTGATTTCTGCATCGAGAGACAGGTTACTGGTGATAGTTGAGCCTAGGTAGGTGAACTCTTGAACCACTTCCAGAGCGTGGTCGCCAATATTGATGGATGGAGCATTTCTAATGTCCTGTCCCATGCTGTTCGTTTTCTTGAGGCTGATGGTTAGGCCAAATTCATTGCAGGCAGCCGCAAACCTGTCGATGAGACTCTGCAGGCACTCTTCAGTGTGAGATGTTAAAGCAGCATCGTCAGCAAAGAGGAGTTCCCTGATGAGGACTTTCCGTACTTTGGACTTCGCTCTCAGATGGGCAAGGTTGAACAACCTGCCCCCTGATCTTGTGTGGAGGAAAATTCCTTCTTCAGAAGACTTGAACGCATGTGAAAGCAGCAGGGAGAAGAAAATCCCAAAAAGTGTGGATGCGAGAACACAGCCCTGTTTCACGCCACTCTGGATAGGAAAGGGCTCTGATGAGAAGCCACCATGTTGAATTGTGCCTTTCATATTGTCATAGAATGAGGTGATGATACTTAGTAGCTTTGGTGGGCATCCAATCTTTTCTAGTAGTCTGAAGAGACCACGTCTGCTGACGAGGTCAAAGGCTTTGGTGAGATCAATGAAAGCAATGTAGAGGGGCATCTGTTGTTCACGGCATTTCTCCTGTATCTGACGAAGGGAAAACAGCATGTCAACGGTCGATCTCTCTGCACGAAAGCCACATTGTGCCTCAGGGTAGACGCGCTCGGCCAGCTTCTGGAGCCTGTTTAGAGCGACTCGAGCAAAGACTTTCCCCACTATGCTGAGCAGGGATATTCCACGGTAGTTGTTGCAGTCACCGCGGTCACCTTTGTTTTTATAGGGGGTGATGATATTGGCATCACGCATGTCCTGGGGTACTGCTCCCTCGTCCCAGCACAGGCATAGCAGTTCATGTAGTGCTGAGAGTATAGCAGGCTTGGCACTCTTGATTATTTCAGGGGTAATGCTGTCCTTCCCAGGGGCTTTTCCGCTGGCTAGAGAATCAATGGCATCACTGAGTTCCGATTTGGTTGGCTGCATGTCCAGTTCATCCATGACTGGTTGAGGCTGGGCTGCATTGAGGGCATTCTCAGTGACAACATTCTCCCTGGAGTACAGTTCTAGGTAGTGCTCAACCCAGCGGTCCATTTGTTTGTGTTGGTCAGTGACTATGTCCCCTGATTTAGATTTGAGGGGGGTGATCCTCTTGATGGTTGGCCCAAGAGCTCTCTTAATGCCATCATACATTCCTCTGATGTTTCCGGTGTCTGAGGCCAGCTGAATATGACTGCATAAGTGTTGCCAGTAGTCGTTTGCGCAGCGCCTGGCTGTTCTTTGTGCAGTGCTTCTGGCTGCTTTAAGTGCTGCGGATGTTAAATCGCTGGGGGCTTTCTTGTAGTTCAACAGTGCAATGCGCTTAGCGGCTATGACAGGTTCCAGCTCTTCATTATGAGATTGAAACCAGTCTGCATTTCTCTTCGCACTTTTGCTATAGGTGGTCAAAGCTGACTCATAGATGGCGTCTCTGATGTGGGCCCACTTGGTCTGAGCATCCCCTGTGGGAGTGTTGTGAAGGGCAGTTACAAGTGAATTTAGAAATTTTTGTAACAGCTGTGGGTGAGAAATTCTGCTCATGTTGATGCGCGGGTGGCCCTTCTGCTTGGAATGATGCAACTTCTTTGGGCTGAGTCTAACCTTGCTGCACACCAGGGAGTGGTCGGTGTCGCAGTCCGCACTGTGGAAGCTGCGTGTGATTTGAACACTGTTTAAGGCGGCTCGCCTTGTGACAATGAGGTCCAGCTGGTGCCAACGACGCGACCTTGGGTGCCTCCATGAAACCTGGTGACAGGGTTTAGTGTGAAAGAACGAGTTGGTGATGCAGAGGTTATGATAGGTACACAACTCAAGCAGTCTCTGCCCGTTCTCATTCATCCTTCCAACGCCATAGCGCCCAAGGCAGGAGGGCCATGAGTCATGGTTGGCCCCAACCCTGGCATTAAAGTCCCCCAGCAGGAACAGGTGTTCGGTGTTGGGGATGCTGCTAATGATGCTACGGAGTTCCTCGTAGAACTGGTCTTTAGCTTCAGGTGGGGAGCAGAGTGTTGGAGCATAGATGCTGAGTAGGTGTACTGGACCAGAGGTGGTGAGCAGTCGGATGGACAGTATGCGTTCCGAGCCATTTGAGGGAGGCTCTATCATGCTGAGCAAGGAGTTTCTGATGGCGAAGCCCACTCCATGCTGTCTTGGTTCTTCAGGATCCCTACCCTGCCAGAAGAAGGTGTAGTTTTGCTCTGCTAGAGATCCACTCGCAGGGAGGCGAGTCTCCTGAAGTGCTGCAATGTCTACATTGAGTCTACTGAGCTCGTTGTTAATGATGGCAGGTGCTACATAATGGGACATGTGTTATTGATCAGTGAGTGGTGAGATTTGGCCTCTATCTGAATAGCTGCTGCATAATGAGCCATGTGTTAATGAACAGTGATGGAGAAGTACAGTCCTCTATCTGAATAGGTGCTGCATAATGGGACATATGTTCTTGATCAGTGAGTGCAGAGGTACAGTCCTCCATCTGAATAGATTGTTCATAATGAGACATGTATTATTGATCAGTGAGTGGAGAGGTACAGTCCTCCATCTGAATAGATTGTTCATAATGAGACATGTATTATTGATCAGTGAGTGCAGAGGTACAGTCCTCTATCTGAATAGATTGTTCATAATGAGACATGTATTATTGATCAGTGAGTGCAGAGGTACAGTCCTCCATCTGAATAGATTGTTCATAATGAGACATGTATTATTGATCAGTGAGTGGAGAGGTACAGTCCTCTATCTGAATAGACTGTTCATAATGAGACATGTATTATTGATCAGTGAGTGCAGAGGTACAGTCCTCTATCTGAAAAGGTGCGACATGATGGGTCATGCTTAATTGATTTGTGAGTGGAATGATTTGATCTCTTTCTGAATAGGTACTACGTAATGGGACATACATTATTTGTCAGTGAGTGTTGAGGTCTGTCCTCTGCTTGAATAGGTGGTACATAATGGGACACGTGTTATTGATAAGTAAGAATGCACACTTTGAATCGCAGTCTCCAAATGCGAATTTCCAAGGCAACTGGATGTGCACCTTTCTATAACTCCTGAGGCTTACTGGTCCTGAAAGCAATACTGATCCTCTGCAAACCTTAAAGGTAAGCCACATGTTCCCGGAAAAAAAACTACAGGACCATAACAGAATGGCGAGGTCCAGTCCTCTATCTGAATAGGTGCTACGTAATGAGAAATAGAGTCACAGCGTTAGACAGCACAGAAACGGATTCTTCGGCCCATCATGTCTATGCTGGCTATCAAGAACTTACTCCCATTTTCCAGCACTTGGTCCGTCGGCTTGTTTGCTATGGCATTTCAAATGCTCATCGAAATACTTCTTAAATGTCGTGAGGGTTCCTGTTCCTCTTCAGGCAGAGCGTTTCAGATTCCAAACACCCTCTGGGTGAAAATATTTTTCCTCAAATCCACTCCAAACCTCCCGCCCCTTACCTTAAATCTATGCCCCCTGGTTATTGCCACCTCTGCTAAGGGAAAAATTTCTTCCTATCCAGTCTATCAATTCCCTACATAATTTTGTGTACCTCAATCATATCTCCCCTCATCCTTCTCTGCTCTAAGGAAAACAACCCTAGCCTTTTCAGTCTCTCTTCATAGCTGAAATGCTCCAGCCCAGGCAACATCCTGGTGAATCTCCTCTGAACCCTCTCCAGTGCAATCACATCCATCCTATAGTGTGGTTCCCAGAACTGCACACAGTACTCTAGCTGTGGCCTAACTAACGTTTTACACAGCTCTATCATATCCTCCCTGCTCTTATATTCTATGTCTCGGCTAATAAAGGCAAGTAATCCATATCCCTTCCGAACTTCCTTGTCGACCTGTGCTGCTGCCATCATTGATCTATGGACAAGTACACCAAGGTCCCGCTGACACTCTTTACCTCCTAGGGTACTACTATTGTATGTTCCTTGTTAGTCCTCCCAAAATGCATCACTTTGGCGGCACAGTGGCGCAGTGGTTAGCACCGCAGCCTCACAGCTCCAGGGACCCGGGTTCGATTCCGGGTACTGCCTGTGTGGAGTTTGCAAGTTCTCCCTGTGTCTGCGTGGGTTTTCTCCGGGTGCTCCGGTTTCCTCCCACAAGCCAAAAGACTTGCAGGTTGATAGGTAAATTGGCCATTATAAATTGTCACTAGTATAGGTAGGTGGTAGGGAATGTAGGGACAGGTGGGGATGTTTGGTAGGAATATGGGATTAGTGTAGGATTAGTATAAATGGGTGGTTGATGTTCGGCACAGACTCGGTGGGCCGAAGGGCCTGTTTCAGTGCTGTATCTCTAATCTAATCTAAACTTCACACTTCTCAGTATTAAATTCCATTTGCCACAGTTCTGCCCATCTTACCAGCCCATATATATTGTCCTGTAGTCTAAGGCTTTCCTCCTCACTATTTATGACACCACCAATTTTGGTGTCACCTGCCAACTTACTGATCATACCTCCTGTATTCACATCTAAATCATTAAAGTACACTACAAAGAGCAAGGGACCCAGCACCGATCCCTGTCGTACACCACTGGTCACAGGCTTCCACTCGCAAAAACAACCTTCGACCATTACCTTCTGCCTCCTGCCACTGAGTCAATTTTGCATCCAGTTTGCCAAATTGTCCTGGATCCCATGGGCTCTTACATTCTTAACCAATCTCCCATGTGGGACCTTATCGAAAGCCTTACTGAAGTCCATGTAGACTACATCAACTGCTCTACCCTCATCTACACATCGAGTCATTGCCTCAAAAAATTCAATCAATTTAGTTAAACACCATCTCACCTCTCAAAGCCATGCTGACTATCCCTGAGTAATTCCTGCCTCTCCAAGAGGAGATAAATCCTGTCCTTCAGAATTTTTTTCCAATAGTTTCCCAACCACCGATGTTAGACTCACTGGCCTGTAATTACCTGGTTTATCCCTGCTGCCCTTATTGAATAATGGTACCACATTCGCTGTCCTCCAGTCCTCTGGTACCTCTCCTGTGACTAGAGAGGATTTGAAAATTTGTGTCAGAGTCCCTGCAGTCTCCCCCCTTGCCTCACGTAACAGCCTGGGATACATCTGATGTGGGCCTGGGGATTTATCCACTTTTGAGCCCGCTAAAACTGCAAATACTTCCTGCCTTTCAATGCTAATATGTTCAAGTTTATCACAATCCCCCTCCCTGATCACTACATCTACATCTTCCTTCTCCATAGTGAATGCAGATGAAAAGTAATCATTTAAAACCTCACCTATGTCCTCCGGCTCCACACACAGATTGCCACTTTGGTCCCTAATGGGCCCTACTCTTTCCCTGGTCATCCTCTTTCCCTGAATCTACTTATAAAACACCTTAGGATTTTCTTTTATCTTGCCCGCCAGTGCTTTTTGATGTTCCCACTTCACTCTGCTAATTACTTTTTTAAGTACCCCCCTACACTTTCTATAGTCTTCTTGTGCCTCCGCTATTGTGAGCATTCTGAACCTGCCATAAGCCTCCTTTATTTTCCTTATCCAATCCTCCATATCCCTTGTCATCCAGGGTTCCATGGACTTGTTGGTCCTACCCTTCACCTTCACGGGTACGTGTTTGCTCTGAACTCTCCCTATTTCCTCTTTGAATGTCTCCTACTGGTCCGATGTAGACTTTCCTTCAAGTATCTGCTACCAGTCCACTTGGCCAGATCTTGTTTTATCATATTGATATCGGCCTTCCCCCAATTCAGTACCTTTATTTCAGATCTATCTTTGACCTTTTCCATAACTACCTTAAATCTTACAGAGCTATGGTCATTTTCTCCAAAATGCTCCACCACTGACACTTCTACCACTTGCTCGGCTTAAAACCCTAGAATTAGGTCCAGTACTGCCCCTTCTCTTGTAGGACTTTCTACGTACTGTATGTATTTTACTCCTTTAAGCCTTTTGCACTAAGCCTATCCCAGTTGATATTGGGGAAATTGAAATCCCTTACTATTATTACCCTATTATTTTTACACATCTCTGAGATTTGCCGACATATTTGCTGCTCTATCTCTCCCTGACTGTTTGAAGGTCTGCAATAGTCATTGCCCCCTTTTTGTTTTTAAGTTCTACCCAAATGGCCTCATTTGAGGAACCTTCTAAGATATCATCCCTCCATACTGCAGTAATTGACTCCTTGATCAACAGTGCAATGCCACTTCCTCTTTTACCCCCTCCCCTGTCTCACCTGAAGATTCTATACCCTGGAATATTGAGCTGCCAGTCCTGCCCCTCCTCAACCATATCTCTGTGATAGCAACAATATCATAATCCCATGTGCTAATTAATGCCCACAATTCATCTGCCATACTGGTCAGACTCCTTGCATTGAAATAGATGCAATCCAGCCTTGCATTTTTCACTTGCGCCTTAACAGTTCTATATTTGCTCTGCCTTCCAGACTGACTCAGTATTCTCTTCTATATTTGACTGTGCAACACCCCTTCCGTACCTCCACTCTGTATCCCATCGCCCTGCCAAATTAGTTTAAACCCCGCTCCAACAGCACTAGCAAACCTCCCAGCAAGGATGTTGGTCCTGTTCTGGTTAAGATGCAACCCGTCCAACTTGTACAGGTCCCACCTTTGTCAGACACAGACCAAGTGATCCAGGAAACTAAAGCCCTCCCTCCTGCACCATCTCCTCATCCACACATTCATCTGCTCTATCCTCCTATTCCGATACTCACTAGTACGTGGCACCGGGAGTAATCCAGAGATTACAACCTTTGAGGTCCTGCTTTGTAATCTGCTACCTGACTCCCTAAATTCTTGTTGCAGGACCTCATCCCTTTTTCTCCCTGTGTCATTGATACCAATGTGCATTATGACCTCAGAATGTCCTGCATCCTCTCCGAGACATCCTTGACCCGAACACCAGGGAGGCAACAGACCATCCTGGAGTCTCGTTTGCGGCCACAGAAAGGCCTGTCTGTTCCCCTTATTATTGAATCCTCTATCACTATGGCTCTCAAACTCTTTTTCGCTCTCTCCTGTGCAGCAGAGCCCTCCGTGGTGCCACAAACTTGGCTGTTTCTGCTTTCCCCTAGGAGGCCATCGCCCCAACAATATTCAAAGTAATATATCTGTTTGAGGGGGGGAGGTGGCCACAGGGGACCCCTGCACTGCCTGTCTGCGCCTACTACTTCTTCTAGTGGTCACCCATCCCTTTTCTGCCTCTGCAGCCATTATCTGTGGTGTGACCACCTCGCTAAACGTGCTATCCACGACGTCCTCAACATCACGGATGCTCCACAGTGAATCCATCCACAGCTCCAGCTGCACAATGCCTGTAGCTGCAGCTGGACACACTTCCTGCACACATGGTCGCCAGGAACACTGGAAGTGCCCTTGATTTTCCACATAGTGCAGGAGAAGCATGCCACGGGGCTGAACTCTCCTTCCATGACTTAGCCTGAGATTAAGCTCCTTAGTTACTTCCTTTATTTTAGAATGCTAATTACGCTATTGACCTCATTCCACTCCAAACACTACCAACTAAAATCTAAATTCCCACCTTTACTTATACTTCAGCTACTGAAAGTAGTAAAAAAGGGTTACAATACCCACCTGTTCCTAATTACGAATCAGCTGCCTCCCCTTGCAATGCGTCACTTTCTGAACTGTGATTTCAATTGTGGAACTCTGTCTCTGTCTCTGTCCCTGTGAGAGTGTGTGAGAGTCTGCCTCTATTAAGCTGCTTGAACTCCCACTCGCCCGTGCCTGTCACTTCGCACGTCTGTCTGGGTTTCGCTCTTTCCCAGCACTCTTGCAGCCTCTTTTAAGCTGCTGAAAGTCCCGCTTACCAGTGCCTGTCTCCTCGCAGGTCCGCCGTGGTCTCACTCTTTCCATGGCCTCTCGCAGCCTATTTGCAGCTGCTGGAACTCCAGCTCACCAATGCTTGTCTTATCGCAGGTCCACCTTGATCTTGCTCTTTCCCTGGCCTCTCACGGCCGATTTCATGGCGCTGAAACTCCGGTTCGCTGGTGCCTGTCTCTTCGCAGTTTCGCCTGGGGGAGACATAATGTGTTATTGATCAGTAAGTGGAGAGATACAGTCCTCTATCTGAATAGATGATTCATCATGGGACCTGTGTTATTAATCAGTGAGTGGAGAGGTACAGTCCTCTATCAGAATAGATGATTCATCATGGGACATGTGTTATTGATCAGTGAGTGGAGAGGTACAGTCCTCTATCAGAATAGATGATTCATCATGGGACATGTGTTATTGATCAGTGAGTGGAGAGGTACAGTCCTCAATCTGAATAGGTGCTACATAATACAGAAACATAGAAAGTAGGAGCCGGAGTAGGCCATTCCACCCTTCGAGCCTGCTCCGCTATTATTTATGGTCATGGTTTATCATCCAACTCAGTAACCTGTTCCCGCCGTTGCCCCCATACCCTTTGTTCCCTTTAGACCCAAGAGCTATATCTAATTCCTTCTTGAAAACATACAATGTTTTGGCCTCAACTGTTTTCTGTTGTGGCGAATTCCACAGGCTCACCACTGTCTGGGTGAAGAAATTTCTCCTCATCTCAGTCCTGAAAGGTTTACCCCGTATCCTGAGACTATGACCCTGGTTCTGCACTCCCCCACCAATGGAAACATCCTTCCTGCATCTACCCTGTCAAGTCCTGTTGGAACCTTATAGGTTTCCATGAGATGCCCCCTCACTCTTCTGAACTCCAGCGAATATAATCCTGACTGGCTCAATCTCTCCTCATACGTCAGTCCCAACATCCCAGAAAGCAGTCTGGTAAACATTCACTGTCTCCCTCGATAGCAAGAACATCCTTCTTCAGATAAGGAGACCAAAACTGCACACAATATTCCAGATGTTATTCCTCCATCTGAATAGATGCTGCATGATCATTCATGTGTTACTGATCAGTGAATAGAGCCGTACAGTCCTCTATCTGAATAGCTGCTAAATAATGGGACATGTGTTAGTGAGCAGAGAGTGGAGAGGTACATCCCTCTGTCTGAGTAGGTGCTACATAATAGGACATGTCTTATTGATCAGTGATTTGAGAGGTTTGTCCTCTATCTGAATAGTTGCTGCATAATGGGACATTTGTTATTGATCAGTGAGAGAAGAAGTACCATCCTCCATCTGAATAGATACTACATAATTGGATTTGTTTTATTGATCAGTGAGTGGAGAGGTACAGTCCTCGATCTGAATGAGAGTTCCATAAGGGTTCAGGGGGTGGAGAGATACAGTCCTCTATCTGAATAGTTGCTACATAATGATTTATGTGTTATTGATCAGTGGGTGGAGAGGTGCAGTCCTCTATCTGAATAGTTGGTACGTTATGAGATATATGTTATTGATCAGTGAGGTGAGTGGCTTGACCTCTTTCTGCATAGATGCTACATAATGGGACATGTGCTATTGATCAATGAGTGGAGAGGTACAGTCCTCAATCTGAATGAGAGCTCCGTAAGGGTTCATGTGTAATTGATCAGGGGGTGGAGAGATACAGTCCTCTATCTGAATAGGTGCTACGTAATGGGTCATGTGTTATTGACCAGTGAGTGGAGAGGTTCGCCCTCCATCTGAATAGGTGCTACATAATGGGACATGTCTCATTGATCAGTGAAATGAGAGGTTTGTCCTCTACATGTATAGGTGACACCTAACTGAACATGTGTTATGATCAGTGTGTGGGAGATACACCCGTCTATCTGAATTAGTGCAGCACTCGGCTTCCTGTGGTATTGATCAGTGAGTGGAAAGGTTTGACCTCTGTCTGAATAGATGCTACATAATGAGACATATGTTAATATTCAGAGACAGGAGAGGTACTGTCCTCTATCTGAATAGGTGCTACACAATCGGACTTGTGTCTTTGATCAGTGAGTGGAGAGCTACAGTCGTCTTTCTGAATAGGTGCTACTTGATGAACTATGTGTTATTGATCAGTGAGTGGAGAGGTACAGTCCTCTATCAGAATAGGTGCTACATAATGGGACATGTGTTATTGATCAGTGAGTGGAGAGGTACAGTCCTCTATCTGAATAGGTGTTACATAATGAGACATGTGTTATTGATCAGTGAGTGGAGAGATACAGTCCTCTATCTGAATAGGTGTTACATAATGGGACATGTGTTATTGATCAGTGTGTGGAGAGGGACAGTCCTCTATCTGAATAGGTGTTACATAATGGGACATGTGTTATTGATCAGTGAGTGGAGAGGTACAGTCCTCTATCTGAATAGGTGTTACATAATGGGACATGTGTTATTGATCAGTGAGTGGAGAGGTACAGTCCTCTATCTGAATAGGTGTTACATAATGGGACATGTGTTATTGATCAGTGAGTGGAGAGGTACAGTCCTCTATCTGAATAGGTGTTACATAATGGGACATGTGTTATTGATCAGTGAGTGGAGAGGTACAGTCCTCTATCTGAATAGGTGTTACATAATGGGACATGTGTTATTGATCAGTGAGTGGAGAGGTACAGTCCTCTATCTGAATAGGTGTTACATAATGGGACATGTGTTATTGATCAGTGAGTGGAGAGGTACAGTGCTCTATCTGAATAGGTGTTACATAATGGGACATGTGTCTTTGATCAGTGAGTGGAGAGCTACAGTCGTCTTTCTGAATAGGTGCTACTTGATGAACTATGTGTTATTGATCAGTGAGTGGAGAGATACAGTCCTCTATCAGAATAGGTGCTACATAATGGGACATGTGTTATTGATCAGTGAGTGGAGAGATACAGTCCTCTATCTGAATAGGTGTTACATAATGGGACATGTGTTATTGATCAGTGAGTGGAGAGATACAGTCCTCTATCAGAATAGGTGCTACATAATGGGACATGTGTTATTGATCAGTGAGTGGAGAGATACAGTCCTCTATCTGAATAGGTGTTACATAATGGGACATGTGTTATTGATCAGTGAGTGGAGAGGTACAGTCCTCTATCTGAATAGGTGTTACATAATGGGACATGTGTTATTGATCAGTGAGTGGAGAGGTACAGTGCTCTATCTGAATAGGTGTTACATAATGGGACATGTGTCTTTGATCAGTGAGTGGAGAGCTACAGTCGTCTTTCTGAATAGGTGCTACTTGATGAACTATGTGTTATTGATCAGTGAGTGGAGAGATACAGTCCTCTATCAGAATAGGTGCTACATAATGGGACATGTGTTATTGATCAGTGAGTGGAGAGATACAGTCCTCTATCTGAATAGGTGTTACATAATGGGACATGTGTTATTGATCAGTGAGTGGAGAGATACAGTCCTCTATCAGAATAGGTGCTACATAATGGGACATGTGTTATTGATCAGTGAGTGGAGAGATACAGTCCTCTATCTGAATAGGTGTTACATAATGGGACATGTGTTATTGATCAGTGAGTGGAGAGATACAGTCCTCTATCAGAATAGGTGCTACATAATGGGACATGTGTTATTGATCAGTGAGTGGAGAGATACAGTCCTCTATCTGAATAGGTGTTACATAATGGGACATGTGTTATTGATCAGTGAGTGGAGAGATACAGTCCTCTATCAGAATAGGTGCTACATAATGGGACATGTGTTATTGATCAGTGAGTGGAGAGATACAGTCCTCTATCTGAATAGGTGCTACATAATGGGACATGTGTTATTGATCAGTGAGTGGAGAGGTACAGTCCTCTGTCTGAATAGGTGCTACATAATGGGACATGTGTTATTGATCAGTGAGTGGAGCGGTACAGATCTCTATCGGAATAGGTGCCACATAATGGGACATGTGTTATTGATCAGTGAATTGAGAGGTACAGTCCTCTATCTGAATAGGTGCTACATAATGGGACATGTGTTATTGATCAGTGAATTGAGAGGTACAGTCCTCTATCTGAATAGGTGCTACATAATGGGACATGTGTTATTGATCAGTGAATTGAGAGGTACAGTCCTCTATCTGAATAGGTGCTACATAATGGGACATGTGTTATTGATCAGTGAGTGGAGCGGTACAGATCTCTATCGGAATAGGTGCCACATAATGGGACATGTGTTATTGATCAGTGAATTGAGAGGTACAGTCCTCTATCTGAATAGGTGCTACATAATGGGACATGTGTTATTGATCAGTGAATTGAGAGGTACAGTCCTCTATCTGAATAGGTGCTACATAATGGGACATGTGTTATTGATCAGTGAATTGAGAGGTACAGTCCTCTATCGGAATAGGTGCCACATAATGGGACATGTGTTATTGATCAGTGAATTGAGAGGTACAGTCCTCTATCGGAATAGGTGTTACATAATGGGACATGTGTTATTGATCAGTGTGTGGAGAGGTACAGTCCTCTATCTGAATAGGTGCTACATAATGGGACATGTGTTATTGATCAGTGAGTGGAGAGATACAGTCCTCTATCTGAATAGGTGTTACATAATGGGACATGTGTTATTGATCAGTGTGTGGAGAGGTACAGTCCTCGATCTGAATAGGTGCTACATAATGGGACATGTGTTATTGATCAGTGAGTGGAGAGATACAGTCCTCTATCTGAATAGGTGTTACATAATGGGACATGTGTTATTGATCAGTGTGTGGAGAGGTACAGTCCTCTATCTGAATAGGTGCTACATAATGGGACATGTGTTATTGATCAGTGAGTGGAGAGATACAGTCCTCTATCTGAATAGGTGTTACATAATGGGACATGTGTTATTGATCAGTGTGTGGAGAGGTACAGTCCTCTATCTGAATAGGTGCTACATAATGGGACATGTGTTATTGATCAGTGTGTGGAGAGGTACAGTCCTCTATCTGAATAGGTGTTACATAATGGGACATGTGTTATTGATCAGTGTGTGGAGAGGTACAGTCCTCTATCTGAATAGGTGTTACATAATGGGACATGTGTTATTGATCAGTGAGTGGAGAGATACAGTCCTCTATCTGAATAGGTGTTCCATAATGGGACATGTTTTATTGATCAGTGTGTGAAGAGGTGCAGTCCTCTATCTGAATAGGTGCTACATAATGGGACATGTTTTATTGATCAGTGAGTGAAGAGATACAGTCCTCTATCTGAATAGGTGTTCCATAATGGGACATGTTTTATTGATCAGTGTGTGAAGAGGTACAGTCCTCTATCTGAATAGGTGCGACATAATGGGACATGTGTTATTGATCAGTGAGTGGAGAGGTACAGTCCTCTATCTGAATAGGTGCTACATAATGGGACATGAGTTATTGATTAGTGAGTGGAGAGGTACAGTCCTCTATCTGAATAGGTGCTACATAATGGGACATGTGTTATTGATCAGTGAGTGGAGAGATACAGTCCTCTATCTGAATAGGTGTTACATAATGGGACATGAGTTATTGATTAGTGAGTGGAGAGGTGCAGTCCTCTATCTGAATAGGTGCTACATAATGGGACATGTGTTATTGATCAGTGAGTGGAGAGGTACAGTCCTCTATCTGAATAGGTGCTACATAATGGGACATGTGTTATTGATCAGTGAGTGGAGAGATACAGTCCTCTATCTGAATAGGTGTTCCATAATGGGACATGTTTTATTGATCAGTGTGTGAAGAGGTGCAGTCCTCTATCTGAATAGGTGCTACATAATGGGACATGTGTTATTGATCAGTGAGTGGAGAGGTACAGTCCTCTATCTGAATAGGTGCTACATAATGGGACATGTGTTATTGATCAGTGAGTGGAGAGGTACAGTCCTCTATCTGAATAGGTGTTCCATAATGGGACATGTTTTATTGATCAGTGTGTGAAGAGGTACAGTCCTCTATCTGAATAGGTGCGACATAATGGGACATGTGTTATTGATCAGTGAGTGGAGAGGTACAGTCCTCTATCTGAATAGGTGCTACATAATGGGACATGTGTTATTGATCAGTGAGTGGAGAGGTACAGTCCTCTATCTGAATAGGTGCGACATAATGGGACATGTGTTATTGATCAGTGTGTGAAGAGGTACAGTCCTCTATCTGAATAGGTGCGACATAATGGGACATGTGTTATTGATCAGTGAGTGGAGAGATACAGTCCTCTATCTGAATAGGTGTTCCATAATGGGACATGTGTTATTGATCAGTGTGTGAAGAGGTACAGTCCTCTATCTGAATAGGTGCGACATAATGGGACATGTGTTATTGATCAGTGAGTGGAGAGGTACAGTCCTCTATCTGAATAGGTGCTACATAATGGGACATGTGATATTGATCAGTGAGTGGAGAGGTACAGTCCTCTATCTGAATAGGTGCGACATAATGGGACATGTGTTATTGATCAGTGAGTGGAGAGGTACAGTCCTCTATCTGAATAGGTGCGACATAATGGGACATGTGTTATTGATCAGTGAGTGGAGAGGTACAGTCCTCTATCTGAATAGGTGCGACATAATGGGACATGTGTTATTGATCAGTGAGTGGAGAGGTACAGTCCTCTATCTGAATAGGTGCTACATAATGGGACATGTGTTATTGATCAGTGAGTGGAGAGGTACAGTCCTCTATCTGAATAGGTGCTACATAATGGGACATGTGTTATTGATCAGTGAGTGGAGAGGTACAGTCCTCTATCTGAATAGGTGCCACATAATGGGACATGTGTTATTGATCAGTGAGTGGAGAGGTACAGTCCTCTATCTGAATAGGTGCTACATAATGGGACATGTGTTATTGATCAGTGAGTGGAGAGGTACAGTCCTCTATCTGAATAGGTGCGACATAATGGGACATGTGTTATTGATCAGTGAGTGGAGAGGTACAGTCCTCTATCTGAATAGGTGCTACATAATGGGACATGTGCTATTGATCAGTGAGTGGAGAGGTACAGTCCTCTATCTGAATAGGTGCCACATAATGGGACATGTGTTATTGATCAGTGAGTGGAGAGATACAGTCCTCTATCTGAATAGGTGCCACATAATGGGACATGTGTTGTTGATCAGTGTGTGGAGAGGTACAGTCCTCTATCTGAATAGGTGCTACATAATGGGACATGTGTTATTGATCAGTGAGTGGAGAGGTACAGTCCTCTATCTGAATAGGTGCCACATAATGGGACATGTGTTATTGATCAGTGAGTGGAGAGGTACAGTCCTCTATCTGAATAGGTGCGACATAATGGGACATGTGTTATTGATCAGTGAGTGGAGAGGTACAGTCCTCTATCTGAATAGGTGCTACATAATGGGACATGTGTTATTGATCAGTGAGTGGAGAGGTACAGTCCTCTATCTGAATAGGTGCTACATAATGGGACATGTGTTATTGATCAGTGAGTTGAGAGGTACAGTCCTCTATCTGAATCGTTGCCACATAATGGGACATGTGTTATTGATCAGTGTGTGGAGAGGTACAGTCCTCTATCTGAATAGGTGCGACATAATGGGACATGTGTTATTGATCAGTGAGTAGAGAGGTACAGTCCTCTATCTGAATAGGTGTTACATAATGGGACATGTGTTATTGATCAGTGTGTGGAGAGGTTCAGTCCTCTATCTGAATAGGTGCGACATAATGGGACATGTGTTATTGATCAGTGAGTAGAGAGGTACAGTCCTCTATCTGAATAGGTGTTACATAATGGGACATGTGTTATTGATCAGTGAGTGGAGAGGTTCAGTCCTCTATCTGAATAGGTGTTACATAATGGGACATGTGTTATTGATCAGTGTGTGGAGAGGTTCAGTCCTCTATCTGAATAGGTGCGACATAATGGGACATGTGTTATTGATCAGTGAGTAGAGAGGTACAGTCCTCTATCTGAATAGGTGTTACATAATGGGACATGTGTTATTGATCAGTGAATTGAGAGGTACAGTCCTCTATCGGAATAGGTGTTACATAATGGGACATGTGTTATTGATCAGTGTGTGGAGAGGTTCAGTCCTCTATCTGAATAGGTGCGACATAATGGGACATGTGTTATTGATCAGTGAGTGGAGAGGTACAGTCCTCTATCTGAATCGGTGCCACATAATGGAACATGTGTTATTGATCAGTGAGTGGAGAGGTACATTCCTCCATCTGAATAGGTGCTACATAATGGGACATGTGTTATTGATCAGTGTGTGGAGAGGTACAGTTCTCTATCTGAATAGGTGTTACATAATGGGACATGTGTTATTGATCAGTGAGTGGAGAGGGACAGTCCTCTATCTGAATAGGTGTTACATAATGGGACATGTGTTATTGATCAGTGAGTGGAGAAGTACAGTTCTCTATCTGAATCGGTGTTACATCATGGGACATGTGTTATTGATCAGTGAGTGGAGAGGTACAGCCCTCTATCTGAATAGGTGCTACATAACCCTGTCTTTTCCAAACTCGCTTTGTAGCTAATTTGCCTCATCCTGGAACCATGCTGGTAAATCACCTCTGCATCCTCTAGAGCACCCTTACATCCTTCCGATAGCTTGATGGGCAGAACTGGACACAATACTCGAGTTGTGGCCTAACCAAAGCTCTCTCAGGGTTGAGTATAACCTCGCTGCTTTTGTAGTCAATACTTCAACTTATGAAGCCCAAGATCCCATAGGCTTTACTGACCACTCTCTCGATATATCCTGCCACCTTCTAAGATTGATACACATGCACTCCCAGTTCTCTTTATCCCTGTACATTCTTTAGAACTGTGCCATTATGTATATGTATTGCCTCTCCCTCTCCCTTCTGCCAAATGCATCATCTCACACTTCTCTGTATAAAATTCCATTTGCCACTTGTCTTCCCATTGTGTAGCCTATTTATGTCCTGTGGCACTCGATTGCTCTCATCCTCACTATTTGCCACACTCCCAAGTTTGGTATCATCGGCAAATTTTGAAATTCTACTCTGTATTCCAATTTTCAAGTCATTTATATATGGCAAAAAAGCAATGGTCCTCGCATTGAACCTTGGGGAACACCACTGTCTACCATCCTCCAGTGTAAAAAAACAGGCATTTCCCACGACTCCCAATTTTCTGCCCTTAAGCAAATTTTTATCCAAGCTGACACTGGCCCTCCTATTCTATTAGCCTCACTTTTGTTGACCAGCTTTTTATATGGTACTTTGTCAAACACTTTCCTATCAACTTTCTCTGTTACTTCACAAAAATTAAATTAGTCAAACATGATCTGCCTTTTACAAATCAGTCTGGATCTCCTGAATCAGCTCAAACCGCTACAAGTGCCTCTTGATTTTTTCTCTGATTATTGTTTCTCAAACCTTTCCCACCACTGATGTTAAACTGACCAGCCTGTAGTTTTCAGCAATGTCCTTACATCCTGTTTGGAGTAATGGTTTCACATTTGCCACTCTCCAATCAGCAGGTGGTTTCCTTGCTCATGTTTGACCTGATGCCATGAGACTTCATGGGTTTTGGAGTCCATGTTGGGATCACTCCTTCCTGACTGTAACACTCTGCCCCACCATCTCTGGTGGGTCTGTCCTGCCAGTGGGACAGGATATACCCAGGGATGGTGATGGAGGAGTCTGGGATATTGTCTGGAAGGTATGATTCGCTGAGTATGACTATGTCAGGCTGTTGCTTGACTTGTGGGACAGAAAAGCCGAGTGGAAATGAGGAGACATTACTTGTTAAGATTTAGAAAGGTGGTAAAATCAGATTCCATTAGATCTTACACAAGTCAATTGGAGATGGGCTTGAAGAGTGTGATATATTTGGGTGGCAATAACAGACAAAGGTGGACACCAAGCATGGTCAGTTCAAGGAGTGTTCATTTACGTCATGATGTCATCACATCATAACATCATGACTTCATATTATACAAATAAATTACACTGTTTCCTCTTTCAAAAGGAAAGTGTTCGACTCCACAATGAACTATATTTACTACTCAGTTTACTAACAGGCTTACAAAGTCTCCGAGGAGAAAAATAATTCAAGTCCGTGACACCTCCGCCCTTGGTGAAATGAAACACCATTCCTGAAATGCGTTTCATCACAATGCAGAAAAAAATGGAAAAACATCAACTTTTTTTCGCATTCACACACCATTCACTCTGATAATAATTTAAAGCATTTTCATTATCACATCGCCATTTATATGAGTTAACATCATTAAATTCATGACACAGCATCGGTGATGACATTATTTTTACCTGAAAAATGATAAGACTACATCAACAGATTCCATCAAAGCATTTTTGGCTTTAAATTTTACGAAGGTTGTTCCAATTCGCCCATTTCAACCTTCCAAACATAGTCTGCCAGTTGTTTTGTCTTTTCCTTCCAAGTGTCCCTCTTGTCCATCACCTCAGACAGGTGAACTGCACAGGGAGGAACACTGGCCACAACTTGCTTCGCTATTCTCTTAGACATTTCTCGAGTTCCCCTTAACCTGTGTGGCATCACGCCGCAACTTGAAAGTGCCCGCGGGAGATGGCTTGGAGATCATCTGCAGCGCACTGTCGGCAATGCGGTATGCCTCTATTTAAAAAACATCAAAAAAAACCTTCGCAAATATAACAACCTTTGTAAGTCTGCCAAAAGATGCTTCACCTCCCGAAGGACGTGGAAGAGCTTTCCGGACGTCGATGGTGGGCACTGAGGAAATGGCTTATTACCTGCACCCACTTTCCCCCCCCCACCTTCCCCTCCCCCTTCACCCCCTTTGCCCCCCCGTCCCCTTCCCATTCCCTGCTCCATCCTCTCAGCTCACCCCCTCACAGCCCCGTCCCAGCGCCCCCCCCTCGCACCATCTTCCTCCCGCACCCCTTTCCCCCGCACCCCCCCACCCCCTTACAGCCCCCTTCCCAGCTCCCCCTCGCATCCCCCTCCCTCCACCCCTCCCCCTCGCATCCCCTCCTCCCACCGGCATCATCCTACACCTGTGTAGGGGCCCTAACAATCCCACTGCCTTGTGGGCATCTCGGGAGAGACTAAGGCTAAGGGAGTAAACCCGAACAGATAATCCGGAGCGGAACCCCATAGGCGGTCATGTGTCACCTTTGGCATGTTTCCGGCAGTTCCTGCAGCCATACTGGTGCCAAACGTCGTGCTCTGCACTCCTTTGGACCCCACCAGAAAGGCCGAGAGGGGGGTTTTGACAACTGGGCAACTCTCAACCTCCATAAATTCGCCCAGGCATGCGCCATGGAGAGGTCACTCCATAGTTGCCTCACAGCGACTGAAACAACATGGAAGGCAGCAGTTACGGGTTATAAGTCCAGATAAATTGGCGTAGAAACTGGGCGCCACGGGTTGCCTTTGTCGGTGGGAGAGGTCATCGCACCTCACTGGACAGCTACCGCCCATCTCAAACAGGGTAGCCTCCAGTCAATAAGGTTCTGTCCCGCCACAGTCTACCTGCTTCAATGGGTGCTTGGAGCTCAAGGTCATTGCCTGAAAGGTGGACTGATACACCGCACCGAACAACACGAAAAAAGGAAAGAAGGTACCAGCCCTTCGCTTTGCAAGCTGGAACATCAGAACTATGTGTCCTGGCCTGTCGGAAGACCTTATACAAATCAACGATTCTCGGAAGACCGCCATCATTAACAACGAGCTCAGTAGACTCAATGTGGACATTGCAGCACTTCAGGAGACTCGCCTCCCCGCGAGTGGATATCCAGCAGAGCAAGACTACACCTTCTTCTGGCAGGGTAGGGATCCTGAAGAACCAAGACAGCATGGAGTGGGCTTCGCCATCAGAAAATCCTTGCTCAGCATGATAGAGCCTCCCTCAAATGGCTCGGAACGCATACTGTCCATCCGACTGCTCACCACCTCTGGTCCAGTACACCTACTCAGCATCTATGCTCCAACACTCTGCTCCCCACATGAAGCTAAAGATCAGTTCTACGAGGAACTCCATAACATCATTAGCAGCATCCCCAACACCGAACACCTGTTCCTGCTGGGGGACTTTAATGCCAGGGGTGGGGCCGACCATGACTCATGGCCCTCCTGCCTTGGGCGCTATGGCGTTGGAAGGATAAATGAGAACGGGTAGAGACTGCTTGAGTTGTGTACCTATCATAACCTCTGCATCACCAACTCGTTCTTTCACACTAAAACCGGTCATCAGGTTTCTTGGAGGCACCCAAGATCGCGTCGTTGGCACCAGCTGGACCTCATTGTCACAAGGCGAGCTGCCTTAAACAGTGTTCAAATCACACGCAGCTTCCACAGGGCGGACTGCGACACCGACCACTCCCTGGTGTGCAGCAAGGTTAGACTCAGCCCAAAGAAGTTGCATCTTTCCAAGCAGAAGGGCCACCCGCGCATCAACACGAGCAGAATTTCTCACCCACAGCTGTTACAAAAATTTCTAAATTCACTTGTAACAGCCCTTCAAAACACTCCCACAGGGGATGCTGAGACCAAGTGGGCCCACATCAGAGACGCCATCTACGAGTCAGCTTTGACCACCTACGGCAAAAGTGCGAAGAGAAATGCAGACTGGTTTCAATCTCATAATGAAGAGCTGGAACCTGTCATAGCCGCTAAGCGCATTGCACTGTTGAACTACAAGAAAGCCCCCAGCGATTTAACATCCGCAGCACTTAAAGCAGCCAGAAGCACTGCACAAAGAACAGCCAGGCGCTGCGCAAACGACTACTGGCAACACTTATGCAGTCATATTCAGCTGGCCTCAGACACCGGAAACATCAGAGGAATGTATGATGGCATTAAGAGAGCTCTTGGGCGAACCATCAAGAAGATCACCCCCTCAAATCTAAATCGGGAGACATAATCACTGACCAAAACAAACAAATGGACCGCTGGGTTGAGCACTACCTAGAACTGTACTCCAGGGTGAATGCTGTCACTGAGACTGCCCTCAATGCAGCCCAGCCTCTACCAGTCATGGATGAGCTGGAAATACAGCCAACCAAATCGGAACTCAGTGATGCCATTGATTCTCGAGCCAGCGGAAAAGCCCCTGGGAAGGACAACATTACCCCTGAAATAATCAAGAGTGCCAGGCCTGCTATACTCTCAGCACTACATGAACTGCTTTGCCTGTGCTGGGACGAGGGAGCAGTACTCCAAGACATGCGCGATGCCAATATCATCACCCTCTATAAAAACAAAGGTGACCGCGGTGACTGCAACAACTACCGTGGAATCTCCCTGCTCAGCATAGTGGGGAAAGTCTTTGCTCGAGTTGCTCTGAACAGGCTCCAGAAGCTGGCCAAGCGCGTCTACCCTGAGGCACAGTGTGGCTTTCGTGCAGAGCGATCGACCATTGACATGCTGTTCTCCCTTCGTCAGATACAGGAGAAATGCCGTGAACAACAGATGCCCCTCTACATTGCTTTCATTGATCTCACCAAAGCCTTTGACCTCGTCAGCAGACGTGGTCTCTTCAGACTGCTAGAAAAGATTGGATGCCCACCAAAGCTACTAAGTATCATCACCTCATTCCATGACAATATGAAAGACACAATTCAACATGGTGGCACCTCATCAGAGCCCTTTCCTATCCTGAGTGGCGTGAAACAGGGCTGTGTTCTCGCACCCACACTTTTTGGGATTTTCTTCTCCCTGCTGCTTTCACATGCGTTCAAGTCCTCTGAAGAAGAAATTTTCCTCCACACAAGATCGGGGGCAGGTTGTTCAACCTTGCCCGTCTAAGAGCGAAGTCCAAAGTACGGAAAGTCCTCATCAGGGAACTCCTCTTTGCTGACGATGCTGCTTTAACATCTCACACTGAAGAGTGCCTGCAGAGTCTCATCGGCAGGTTTGCGGCTGCCTGCAATGAATTTGGCCTAACCATCAGCCTCAAGAAAACGAACATCATGGGGCAGGATGTCAGAAATGCTCCATCCATCAATACTGGCGACCACGTTCTGGAAGTGGTTCAAGAGTTCACCTACCTAGACTCAACTATCACCAGTAACCTGTCTCTAGATGCAGAAATCAACAAGCGCATGGGAAAGGCTTCCACTGCTATGTCCAGACTGGCCAAGAGAGTGTGGGAAAATGGTGCACTGACACGGAACGCAAAAGTCCGAGTGTATCAAGCCTGTGTCCTCAGTACCTTGCTCTATGGCAGCGAGGCCTGGACAACGTATGTCAGCCAAGAGCGACGTCTCAATTCATTCCATCTTCGCTGCCTCCAGAGAATATTTGGCATCAGGTGGCAGGACCGCATCTCCAACACAGAAGTCCTCGAGGCGGCCAACATCCCCAGCTTATACACACTACTGAGTCAGCGGCGCTTGAGATGGCTTGGCCATGTGAGCCGCATGGAAGATGGCAGGATCCCCAAAGACACATTGTACAGCGAGCTCGCCACTGGTATCAGACCCACCGGCCGTCCATGTCTCCGCTTTAAAGACGTCTGCAAACGTGACATGAAATCCTGTGACATTGATCACAAGTCGTGGGAGTCAGTTGCTAGCGTTTGCCAGAGCTGGCGGGCAGCCATAAAGATGGGGCTGAAGTCTGGCGAGTCGAAGAGACTTAGTAGTTGGCAGGAAAAAAGACAGAGGCGCAAGGGGAGAGCCAACTGTGTAACAGCCCCGACAAACAAATTTCTCTGCAGCACCTGTGGAAGAGCCTGTCACTCTAGAATTGGCCTTTATAGCCACTTCAGGCGCTGCTTCACAAACCACTGACCACCTCCAGGCGCTTATCCATTGTCTCTCGAGATAAGGAGGCCAAAAGAAAAGAAGAAAAGAAGAAGATCACTTGATATTGAAAATTTGTCCTGTATCAGAAGCTGATTTTTCCTTATCTTTGGGTGTCAAAGGAAATTGGCAGTATCCCTCCAAAACATTTGTCTCTTTAAGACACATGGTGTTGCCCTCTCTGTTCATCCAGTCTTATCAATGAGAATTTGTGTAGGAGTCTGAATTTTCTATAATCTATGCAAATTTGGGCCAACACACCAGGTGTAAGCATCAAAACCACCAATGAATTCCAGTTGTCCTGACCAGGTTCAACTAAGGTGCCCTCTGGCATGCATTATATATCAGCTTTCACTTGGACCTGTCTGACTGGACCTAAATGGCAAGGATGTTTTTTTTAAAGGAATGGTACCCCCTGTACCCACATCATGTGTGGCTAAGGGTGTAGATCCTGCCTTATCCCTACAAACTCTTTTAAAGGTTGTGAAAAGCCTTCTGTTTGCTAATCTGATAGTTGGAGGTTTAATCTCAGAATTTTCTAGTCCTGATTCTGCCTCATCCTCACTATTCTTTTCCTTCTCAACAGTCCCGATTACCTAACATATCTGTACTGGATTATCCTCCTCCCTGTGACAATATTGCTTCAGCATATTGATGTAACACAACCAATTCTTCGTCCAGCGATCGAGGGTGTCAATCAAGTAATCTAATTACGCACTCTTTTGATATTAAGTTACTCATTAGTCCTGCTTTATATAAAGGTGTGGGTATATACTCCCCGCCAATTCCATTACCTAAAACTTTACTTTTCAAGGGACTTTCTGGTGGAAACGCTTTATTCCCCAGGAGGAGAGTTTTGGTTGCTCTTGTATCCCTGAGTTTATGGGCGGCACAGTGGCGCAGTGGTTAGCACCGCAGCCTCACAGCTCCAGGGACCTGGGTTCGATTCTGGGTACTGCCTGTGTGGAGTTTGCAAGTTCTCCCTGTGTCTGCGTGGGTTTTCGCTGGGTGCTCCGGTTTCCTCCCACATCCAAAAGACTTGCAGGTGATAGGTAAATTTGCCGTTGTAAATTGCCCCTAATGTAGGGAGGTGATAGGGAATATGGGATTACTGTAGTGTTAGTATAAATGGGTGGTTGTTGGTCGGCACAGACTCGGTGGGCCGAAGGGCCTCTTCTGCATTGTATTATTCTGTGATTCTGTGAACCAAGAGACAAGTGAGAATGAGGAAGTGAAATAAATTATTATAAGTAAAAAAGTAGCATTGGTGAAATTATATGGATTGAAAGTTAATAAATCCCCTGCGCTGATAATCTACATCCCAGAGTGTTGAAAGAGGTGGCTGTGGAGATGATGGGTACATTGGTGATTATCTTCCAAAATTCAAGATTCTGGAATGGTTCCTGAAGAGTAGATGGTAGCAAGTGTACCCCGTTATTTAGAAAGGAGGGCGAGAGAAAACGCGTAACTACAGACCTCTGGTCTCAGTAGTAAGGAAATTGCTAGAATCTATTATAAAGCATGTCATAATCGGACACTTAGAAAATAATGGTAGGATTGGGCAGAGCCAACATGGATTTATGAAAGAGAAATCATATTTGCCAAACCCGTTGGAGCTTTTGAGGATGTAACTAGCAGAATAGATAAGGGGGACCAGTGGATGTGATGTATTTGGATTTTCAGAAGGCTTTCGATAAGGTCCCACACAGGAGGTTAGTGAGCAAAATTAGAATGCATGGGATTGGGGGTAATATATTGATACGGATTGGGAATTGGTTAGTGGACAAAATCCAGAGAGTGGGGATAAACGGGTCAATCCTAGGTTGGCAGGTTGTGACCAGTGGGGTTCCGAAATGATCCTTGCTTCAGCCCCAGCTTTTCATAATCTATATCAATGATTTGGATGTGAGGAACAAATGTAACATTTCCTAGTTTGATGATGACATAAAACTAGCTGGGAATGTAAGTTCTGAGGAGGATGCAAAGAGTCTTCAAGGGGATTTAGACAGGCTAAGTAAGTGGGCAAGATCATGGCAGATGGAATATAATGTGGGAAAATGTGAAGTCATCCAATTTAGTCGTAAAAACAGAAATTCAGAATATTTCATAAATGGTGAGAGATTGGGAAGTATTGACGTCCAAAGGGACCTGGGTGTCCTTGTTCATAAGCCACTGAAAGCCAACATGCAGGTGCAGAAAGCAATTATGAAGGCAAATGCCATGTTGGCCTTTCTTGCAAGAGGATTTGAGTACAGGAGTAAAGATGTCTTGCTGCAATTGGACCGCACACTGGAGTACTGTGTACAGTTTTGGTCTCCTTATCTAAGGAAGGACATACTTGCTATAGAGGGAGTGGAACAAAGGTTTACCAGGCTGATTCCTGAGATGGCAATATTGTCCTAAGAGGAGAGATTGAGGAGACAGGACCCATATTCTCTAGAGTTTAGAAGAAGGAGAGGTGATCTTATTGAGGCATACAGGGATCGACAGAGTAGATGCAGGAAGGATGTTTCCCCTGGTTGAGGGTCTAGAACCAGGGGACACAGTCTCAGAATAAGGAATCAGCCATTTAGGACTGAGATGAGGAGGAACTTCTTCACTCAGAGGGTGGTGAATCTTTGGAAGCCTCTATCTCAGAGGGCTGTGGAAGCTCAGTCATTGAGTATGTTCAAGACTGAGATTGATATATTTCTACATATTAAAGCGATCAAGCGATATGGGGATAGTGCGGGAAAATGGCATTGAGGTAGAAGATCAGCAATGATCTAGTTAAATGGCAGAGCAGGTTCAAGGGGCCGAATGGCCTCCTCACATTCCTATGTCCTGTGTTCCAATGTTCCATTCATCAACCTTCATGTTACTTCATCAAAACATTCAGTAAGATTGGTCAAGCATGATCTGCCTTTTACAAATCCATGCTGGTGTTTTTGTGAGTGCATGATGGGCTGGTAACATGGTGGACGAATTAATGACACAAATGGAGATAAATGTGTTTGATCTATTTGTCATTACAGAGACACAGTTCCAGCGATGTGGCTGTATGGCGACCAAGGATGGGAACTAAATCATACAAGGTACTTGATATTTCAAAATGGTAGAAAAATGGAACAGTAGGCTGAAGGGCCTAGCACTGTGAATAAAGTACGCCACTTCTTCACTCAAACGTTAATGAATCTTTGGAATTCTCTACTCCAGAGGGCTGTGGATGCTCAGTTGTTGAGTATATTCAAAAATTGAAATCGATAGATTTTTGGACGCTTTTGGAATCCAGGGATATGGAGATCAGGTGCGAAAGTGGAATTGAGTTTGAAGATCAGCCATGATCCTCTTCAATGGTGGAGCAGGTTTATGGGTTTGTGTGTCTTACTCCTACTCCTATTTGTTGTGTTCAAATGACAAGTAACATTTGACTCTGTTTAATCATCTCATCTCTGTCCCTTTTAGAAAGCTTTTGATATGGTCCCACACAAGAGGTTAGCAAACAAGATTAGAGCACATGGAATTGGGGGGAATATACTGACATGGATTGAGAATTGGTTAACAGACAGAAAACAGAGAGTAAGAATAAATGGGTTATTTTCAAGTTGGCAGGCTATGACTAGTGGGGTACTGCAACAATCAGTGGCAGAGCGCCCAGTTATTCACAATCTATATCACTACTTGGAATGTGGGGATTAAATGTAATCATACAGTCATAGAGTTATACAGCACAGAAACAAACCCTTTGGCCCATCGTGTCTGTGCCAGCCATCAAGCACCTGCCTATTCTAATCCCATTTTCCAGCACTTGGCCCGTAGCCTTGTCTGCTGTGGCGTTTCAGGTGCTCATCTAAAAACTTCTTAAATATTGTGAGGGTTCCTGCCTCTACCACCTCTTCAAGCAGTGTGCTGCAGATTCCAACCACCCTCTGGGTGAAAAACGGTTTTCCTCAAAACCCCTCTAAACCTCCTGCCCCTTACCATAAATATATACCCCCTGTTAACTATGGTAGACTGTTAAGTAAGAGACTGTTAACTAAGGTAGAAGCCCATGGAGCTGAGGGCAAATTATTGACATGGTTAGAAAGTTGGTTGAGTGGTAGGTGGCAGAGAGTGGGGATAATGGGTAAGTACTCCGATTGGCAGAATGTAACTAGTGGTGTCCCACAGGGATCTGTGTTGGGGCCTCAATTATTCACAGTATTCATTAACGACTTGGATTTTGGCATAGTAAGTCATATATCCAAATTTGCTGATGATACAAAGTTAGGCGGCATTGTAGACAGTCTAGATAATAGCATAAAATTGCAAAGAGATATTGACAGACTAGGTGAGTGGACAAAACTGTGGCAGATGGATTTCAGTGAGGGCAAGTGTGAGATTATACATTTTGGACCAAAAAAGGATAAAGCAAGTTACTTTCCGAATGGCAAGAGGTTAAGTACAGTGGATGTTCAAAGAGACTTGAGGGTTCAGGTGCACAGATCTTTAAAATGCCACGAGCAAGTGCAGAAAATAATCAAAAAGGCTAATGGAATGCTAGCCTTTATATCTAGAGGATTGGAGTATAAAGACACAGAGGTTATGCTGCAGCTGTACAAAATCGCTGGTTAGACCCCACTTGGAGTACTGTGAGCAGTTCTGGGCACCACACCTTAGGAAGGATATATTGGCCTTGGAGGGAGAGCAACGTAGGTTTACAAGAATGATACCTGGACTACAGGGGTTAAGTTACAAGGAGAGATTACACAAATTAGGCCTGTTTTCACTAGAATTTAAAAAGGTAAGGGGTGATCTGATTGACGTCTTCAAGATATTAACAGGAAAGGACAGGCCAGATAAAGACAAACTATTTCCACTGGTTGGAGAGTCTAAAACTAGGGGGCAGAGTCTAAACATTAGGACCAGACCATTCAAGAGAGATGTTAGGAAGCACTTCACCATGCAAAGGGTGGTAGAGGTTTGGAACTCTCTCCCACAAACAGCAGTTGAAGCTAGAACAGTTGTTAATTTTAAATCTGAGATAGATAGACTTTTGTTAAGCAAAGATATTAAGGGATATGGGCCAAAGGCAGGTATATGGAGCTAGGCCGTGGATCAGCCATGATCTCATTGAATGGCGGGATAGGCTCGAGGGGCTGATTGGTCTCCTCCTGTTCATATCTTCCGATGTTCCTATGTTCTTATATTGACACCTCTGCTAAGGGAAAACGTTTCTTCTTATCTAACCTTTCAATGCCCCTCATAATTTTGTATACAGCAATCATGTCCCCCCTCAGCCTTCTCTGCACTAAGGAACACAACCCCAGCCAATCCAGTCTCTCTTCGTAGCTGAAATGCTCCAGCTGAGGCAACATCCTGGTGCATCTCCTCTGCACCCTCTCCAGTGCAATCACATCCTTCCTATAGTACGGCGAATAAAAATGTACACAGTTCTCCAGCTGCAACCTAACTAGCATTTTATACAGCTCCGTCATAACCTCCCTGCTCTTATATTCTCTATGTCAGTTAATAAAGGCAAGTGTCCCATATGCTTTCCTAACCACTTTATCTGCCTGTGCTGCTGCCTTGTGTAATCTATGGACAAGTACACCAAGGTCCCTCTGATCCCTTGTACTTCCTAAGGTCCTACCATCCATTGTATATTCCCTTGCCTTGTTAGTCCTCCCAAAATGCATCACCTCACACGTCTCAGGATTAAATTCCATTTGCCACTGCTCTGCCTACCTTACCAGCCCACCTATATCGTCCTGTAATCTAAGGTTTTCCTCCTCACTATTTACGACACCACCAATTTTCATGTCATCTTCAGACTTGCTGATCAGACCTCCTATATTCACATCTAAATCATTAATGTACATTGCAAAGAGCAAGGGTCCCAGAACCGATCCCTGTGGTACACCACTCGTCACAGGCTTCTAATTGCAAAAACAACCCTCGACCATCACCCTCTACCTCCTGCCACGAAGCCAATTTTGGATCCACTTTGGCAAATTGCCCTGGATCCCATGGCCTCTTACCTTCTTGACCAATCTCCCATCCTGGATCTTATTAAAAGCCTTACTGAAGTCCATGTAGACTGCATCAACTAATTTGCCCTCATATACACACCTATTCACTTCCTCGAAAAATTCAATCAAATTTGTTAGACATGTTCTCCCCCTGACAAAACCATGCTGACTACCCTCGATTAATCCCTACCTCTCCAAGTAGAGATTAATTCTGTCCCTCAAAATTTTTCAATAGTTTCCCTACCACTGATGTTAGACTCACTGCCCTGTATTTACCAGGTTTATCCATGCTACTCTTCTTGAATAATGGTACCACATTCCCCATCCTCCAGTCCTCTGGTACCTCTCCTGTGGCCAGAGAGGATTTGAAAATTTGTGTCAGAGCCCCTGCTATCTCCTCCCTTGCCTCACATAACAGCCTGGGATGCATCCCATCTGGGCCTGGGGATTTAACCACTTTTAAGCCTGCTTATACAGCTAATACTTCCTCCCTTTCAATGCAAATTTGTTCAAGTATATCACAATCCCCCTCCCTGATCTCTACACCTACATTGTCCTTCTCCATAGTGAACACAGATGAAATGTAATCATTTAAAACCTCACCTACGTATTATTTCGAAGTGTACAGATGACACAAAACTTCGTGTAAGTGTGTATTGTGATGAGAATGCAAAGATGCTTCAAGGGGATTTGGAGAGGTTAAGCGAGTGGGTAAAAAGTTGACAAATGGAATACAATGTGAAGAAAGTGAGGTTATCCACTTTGGTTGGAGAAACAGAAATCAGGGCTGGATTTTCACAGTCCAATGCTGCTCCCGGTGGCGGGCGAAAAAAAATTGCGGCCTGCAAATGCGCACCACATGCCGCAGAACCGCCACGATCTTCCTACAATGCCTCATTTTAATTACCAGGGCGGCCCATCTCCCCAATCACATGGAGGGGGTGGGCTGTCCAACCCTGGCAATGGCATCAGCTGCTTGCGCACAGGTGCTGGAGCCCTTTTTAAAGGGCAGGCAGCCCTGCCGGTGAATTTAACTTTATAACGAAACACTCCTCCCCAAAATGTACAGAATAAAATTGTAATGGCCCTTTCCCACCCCTCAATAACAACTAAATTAAATATCTGCCCTTTCCCACCGCAGGGAGGATCGGGCTAGGGCCTTCCTGATGTCAGAGTCAGTTTCAAACCTCTGCCAGAAGCATCTTCCGGCAACCCCACCATGGAGCCCAATGTCGGGGTCCTGGTAAAACACAGCCCACGGAGTATTTCTCAAATGTTGAACTTGAAAAGGACTTGGGTG
This sequence comes from Heterodontus francisci, assembly GCF_036365525.1. NCBI lineage: Eukaryota > Metazoa > Chordata > Chondrichthyes > Heterodontiformes > Heterodontidae > Heterodontus > Heterodontus francisci. Next base: position 205,240,030 of record NC_090375.1, on the reverse strand, counting down.
TCCTCGTTCATGAGTCACTGAAAGCTAACATAAAGGTACACCAAGCAATTACGAAGGCAAGTGGTCTGTTGACCTTTATTAGAAGAGGATTTGAGTCAAGACTAAAGATGTCTTACTGCAATGATATAGTGCCTTGGTGAGACCACGCTTGAGTATTGTGTGCAGTTTTGGTCTCCTTAACTCTGGAAAGATATACTTACCATGGAGGGATTGCAACAAACTCCTTCCTGAGATTGAGTGATTTTCCTTTGAGGGAAGATTAAATAGGCTGGGCCTTTATTCTCTGCAGTTTAGAAGAATGAGAGGGGATCTCATTCAAACAGTCAAACTTCTTCCAAGGTTCTATGGGGTTGATGCACGAAGGATGCTTCCCCTTGCTGGGGCGTCTAGAACTAAGGGAAACAGCCTTAGGATAAAGGGCAGGTATTTAGGACTGAGATGAGGAGGAATTTCTTCACTCAGAGGGTGGTGAATCTTTGGAATTCTCTGCCCCAGAGGATTGTGGCGGCTCAGTCATTGAATATGTTCAAGACTGAGATCGATAGATCTCTACATGTTAAAAACATCAAGGGATATGGGATAGTGCAGGAAAGTAGTGTGGAAGTAGAAGATCAGGCACGATCTCATTGAATGATGGAGTGGGTTCGAAGGGCTGAATGGCCTAATCCTGCTCCTAATTCTTATGTTCCTTTGTTCTTATTGTTTTTTGCTCATCTCGAACTTTTATGCACTTGCCCCGAGTAAAATCTTTACCAATGCCCATTCTTTGGTTACAGCTTCTAGATTCACACCATCAAGTCCAGATTGTTTGGGCTGTCCTTTCATGTTCCTCTGGCACGTATCTGTTCCCCTTGCCCATGTAATAAACCCCATTCCCAGCCTTCCTCCTCAGTCCGACACGAGTTTTGAAATGACGTCCATCTCTCCTTCCCTCTTTATCTTCTCATGTGCCCTTGTGAACTTATTATGTATGTGGGACCCAACATCTGCTCTCTGGACCCTTCTTACATTGCACTTCTGACAAGCCAATTTCCCTCCCTTCCTCTTACCAGCTGACATAGTCAATTGTCCCTCCCCTTGGGGTGCACTTCCATTACAAAGCAGTCATTCTAAACTCTTCCAAAGTTTCGTTGAGCTTTAATTTGTGCTCCAGTGGGCTTAATACTTCCAATCTTTGAACTGCAGAGAAGGCAACATGATGCGCAGAGGTCATCGTGTCTCGTTTCACAGAAGATGGCCCCAGAGCATGTTTCTGGTCAGATTTTATGTTGAATGATCTCTTCATCAAGATGTGCTGGCTGTCCAAGCCATTGACGTCACGTGTGTGCTTTCCATGGTGCTGATTCCTGTGCTTCGCATAAGGTTTGGATCTGAAGGTCAGGAACAGTTTGTGTGTCGCTATCTTCAAACTTAAACAAAGTGCAAGAGGATTTTTTTGAACTTGATACAAAAATAACCTTCTGAATCTTATGGAACTGATAGGAGTAGAAATCAGTGTTTAATAATTACAAAGCCTGCAATCAACAACTTAGTTATCTCACGATTCAGTCGATGTTGTTCACTTGTTTTTATTATTCGTTCAGGAGATGTGGGCATCGTTGGCTGGGCCAGCATTTATTGACCATCCCTAATTACTTCTGAGAAGGTGGTGGTGAGCTGCCTTCTTGAACTGCTGCAGTCCTTGGGGTGTAGATATATCCACAGTGCTATTGGGAAGGGAGTTACAGGATTTTGACCCAGCGACAGTGAAGGAACGGTGATATAGCTCCAAGTCAGGATGGTGTGTGGCTTGGAGGGGATCTTGCAGGTAGTGGGTAATCCCATGTACTTGTTGCCCTTGTCCTTCTAGGTGGTAGAGATCGCAGGTTTGGAAGATGCTGTTGAAGGAGTCTTGGTCAGTTGTTGCAGTGCATCTTATAGATGGTATACACTGCTGCCACTGTGCGTTGGTGGAGGAGGGAGTGAATGGTGAAGGTGGTGGATGGGGTACGAAACAAACAGGCTGCTTTGTCCTGGAGGGTATTGAGCTTTTTGAGTGTTGTTGGAGCTGCACCCATCGAGGCAAGTAGAGAGTATTATATCACACTCCTGACTTGTGCCTTGTAGATGATGCTGTGACATTAGGGAGACAGGAAGTAAGTTACTCACCACAGAATTCCGAGCCTCTGACCTGCTCTTGTAGTCACATTTGTGTGGCTACTCCAGTTCAGTTTCTGGTCGATGGTGATGCCCAGGATGTTGGTAGTGAGGGATTCAGTGATGGTAATGCCATTGAACGTCAAATGTAGATGGTTAGATTCTCTCTTGTTTGAGATGGTCATTGCCTGGCACTTGTGTGGTATGAATGTTACTTGCCACTTATCAGCCCAAGCCTGGATCTGTCCAGGTATTGCTGCATATGGACGTGGGCTGCCTCAGTAACCAAGGAGTCGCGAATGGTGCTGAACACTGTGCAATCGTCAGCAAACAAACCCACTTCTTACCTTATGATTGAAGGAAGGTCATTGATGAAGCAGCTGACGATGCTTGACCTCCTGCAGTAATGTCCTGGAGCTGGGATGACTGATCTCCAAAAACCACAACCATCTTCCTTAGCACTAGGTATGACTCTGACCAGTGGAGAGTTTTCCCCTGACTCCCATTGGCATCAGTTTTGCTAGGGCTCCTTGATGCCATACCCGTCAAATGCTTCTTTGATGTCAAGGGCAGTCACTCTCACCTCACCTCTTGAGTTCAGCTCTTTTGTCCATGTTTGAACCGAGGCTGTAATGAGACCAGGAGCTGAGTGGCCCTAGCAGAATCCAAACTGAGTGTCAGTGAGCAGGTTATTGCTGAGGAAGTGCTACTTGATAGCACTGTCAACAACCCCTTCCATCACTTGGCTGATGATCGGGAGTAAACTGATAGGGCAGTAATTGGCCGGGTTGGACTTGTGGACAGGACATACCTGGGCAATTTTCTAACTTTCCAGGTAGATATCAGTGCTGTAGCTGTACTGGAACAGCTTGGATTGGGGCGCAGCTAGTTCTGGAGCACAAGTCTTCAGTACTTGAAGGTTCCTAGTAGGCTTGGAGGGCCGAAGGGCCTGTTCCTGTGCTGTAATTTTCTTTGTTCTTTGTTCTTTGTTTTACTATTGCTGGAATATTGACAGAGTCCATGGCCTGTGCAGCTTCCAGTGCCTTCAGCAGTTTTTTGATATCACATGGAATGAATTGAATTAGCTGAAGACTGGCATCTGTGATACTGGTGACCTCAGGGAGAGGTCGATATGGATCATCCACTCGGCACTTCTGGCTGAAGATGGAAGCAAATGCTTCAGCCTTGTCTTCTGCACTGATGTGCTGTACTCCCCCATCGTTGAGGATGGGGATATTTGTGGAGATTCCTCCTCCCGTTAGTTGTTAAATTGTCCACCACCATTCATGACTGGATGTGTCAGGACTGCAGAGCTTAGATCTGATCCGTTGGTTGTACGATCGCTTAGCTCTGTCTATTGCATGCTGCTTCCGCAGTTTGGCATGCAAGTAGTCCTGTGTTGTAGCTTCACCAGGCTGACACCTCATTTGTTGGTATGCTTCATGCTGCTCCTGGCATGCCCTCCTGCATTCCTCATTGAATTTGTTTAAACAAGTACAAGAGTATTTTCTGCTTTCTGGAAGCAACCAGCTTCCCAATGATCTATGTACTCACAATTTCTATTGTCGGCTTTGATTACGGGGCCTCGCCAGTTTATGCCTCCTCAGAGATTTTTGAAAACACAATTACTCAGAATCAGAGATGAACAAAATACCCACGCTTGACATTTGCTGATCTTGTAAACTATAGCTTCTTTTCCAAGTTCCTTCAATGTGTTGTCACCACACAAACTTGCAAACTTCTTTCAAGTCACTCCATGTATGAATTTGTTGAATTATGTTTCCACCCTTGCCAAAGCACCAAAGTCATAACGGAATTCACGAATGACATCTTATGTGTCTGTGACCGTGGTGCACGGTTCCCCTTTATTTTTATTAAATTAACTTCAGCCTATGACACTGTCGAGAACGAGCTCCACCACTGAGGACATCCAATTACTGGGCTAAAAACCATCTGCTCAAAGCAGCTGAAGAGACCTGAAGGATGTGGACTTGATACAACTGTCAGTGAACAGAAAAAACTTGGTCTCGACAGTCAGAGTCATAGAATCTTATGGTACAGAAGCAGGCCATTCGATCCATCGTGCATTTGCAGGGTCTTTAAAAGAGTTATTTCATCAGTCAAACTGCCATGCTCTTCTCCAGAGAACTGCATTTTTCTTTTCAACGTTATGTTCAATTCTTGGACAAAAATCAGGGATAGTGGAGGGAACTTGTGCCTGGAGTCGGAGGAGGTAGGGGAGGTCCTTAATGAATACTTTGCTTCAGTATTCACTAGTGAGAGGGACCTTGTCGTTTGTGAGGACAGCGTGAAACAGGCTGATATGCTCGAACAGATTGATGTTAAGCAGGAGGATGTGCTGGAAATTTTGCAAGACATGAGGATAGATAAGTCCCCGGGGCCAGATGGGATATACCCAAGGATATTACGGGAAGCGAGGGAAGAGACTGCTGCGCCTTTGGCGATGATCTTTGCTTCCTCACTGTCCACTGGAGTAGTACCAGATGATTGGAGGGTGGAAAATGTTATTCCCTTGTTCAAGAAAGGGAATAGGGATAACCTGGGAATTATAGACCAGTCAGTCTGATGTCAGTGGTGGGCAAATTATTGGAGAGGATTCTGAGAGACAGGTTTTATGATTATTTGGAAAAGCATAGTTTGATTAGAGATAGTCAGCATGGCTTTGTGAGGGGCAGGTCATGCCTCACAAGCCTTATTGAATTCTTTGAGGATGTGACAAAACACGTTGATGAAGGAAGAGCAGTGGATGTGGTGTATATGGATTTTAGCAAGGCGTTTGATAAGGTTCCCCATGGTAGGCTTATTCAGAAAGTAAGGAGGCATGGGATACAGGGAAATTTGGCTGTCTGGATACAGAATTGGCTGGCCCATAGAAGACAGAGGGTGGTAGTAGATGGAAAGTATTCAGCCTGGAGCTCGGTGACCAGTGGTGTTCTGCAGGGATCTGTTCTGGGACCTCTGCTCTTTGTGATTTTTGTAAATGACTTGGATGAGGAAGTGGAAGGCTGGGTAAGCAAGTTTGCCGATGACATGAAGGTTGCTGGAGTTGTGGATAGTGTGGAGGGCTGTTGTAGGTTGCAACGGGACATTGACAGAATGCAGAGCTGGGCTGAGAAGTGGCAGATGGAGTTCAACCTGGAAAAGTGTGAAGTGATTCATTTTGGAAGGTCGAATTTGAATGCAGAATACAGGCTTAAAGACAGGATTCTTGGCAGTGTGGAGGAACGGAGGGATCTTGGGGTCCACATCCACAGATCTCTCAAAGTTGCCACCCAAGTTGATAGGGTTGTTAAGAAGGCGTAAGGGGTGTTGGCTTTCATTAACAGGGGCATTGAGTTTAAGAGCCGCGAGGTTATGCTGCAGCTCTATAAAGCCCTGGTTAGACCACACTTGGAATATTGTGTTCAGTTCTGGTTGCCTCATTATAGGAAGGATGTGGAAGCTTTAGAGAGGGTGCAGAGGAGATTTACCAGGATGCTGCCTGGACTGGAGGGCATATCTTATGAAGAAAGGTTGAGGGAGCTAGGGCTTTTCTCATTGGAGCGAAGAAGGATGAGAGGTAACTTGATAGAGATATACAAGATGATGAGAGGCATAGATAGAGTGGATAGCCAGAGACTTTTTCCCTGGGCGGAAAGGGCTATCACCAGGGGGCATAATTTTAAGGTGATTGGAGGAAGGTTTAGGGGAGATGTCAGAGGTAGGTTCTTTACACAGAGAGTGGTGGGTGCGTGGAATGCACTGCCAGCGGTGGTAGTAGAAGCAGATACATTACGGACATTAAAGCGACTCTTGGATAGGTACATGGATGATAGTAGAATGAAGGGTATGTAGCTAGTTTGATCTTAGAGTAGGTTAAAGGGTCGGCACAACATCGTGGGCTGAAGGGTCTGTACTGTGCTGTACTGTTCTATGTTCTATGTTCTATGAATCTGTTTCCACCGTTATTTCAGGCAATGCATTCCATAATGCATAAAACAATACCTTCCCCTACCTGAGATTAAAATAGCACCCTTCGATATCCAAGCTATTTGCCAGCGGAAACAATTTCCTCTTATTGACCTAAGAACATAAGAACCAAGAGCAGGACTAGGCAATTCAGCCCCTCGAGCCTGCTCCGCCATTCAATACGAATTTAAGGTAGTTAAGGAGGAACAGTTCCCATCGGAAGAAAGATAACCAGATAATCAGTGGATTAATCTGGGCTACACAGAGTTAAAGAAACAGAGCACCCAAAGCTTGTCTTCAAAAGCCTTGCTTGCTTAACCTTTTAGACAGTTATCATATGGAAGCCTTTCTCTATTCACACACCTAACATCTCTGCCAAAATTCTCGGCAACTATCCAGTTATGAACATTTCACTCGCAGACTATCCTGTACTTAACATGTTCTGTCTTATAGCTCTGCTTGTACAGAGGTTGATTGAATCCAGTTTAACACTTAGAATGAACACCAGGGCTACTGTAAATGAGACTGTTCATCCACATCAACACCAGGGCTATTGTTCCTGAGATTGTTCATTCACATCAACATCTGAGATCATTATAAATGAATTTGCATATCATGTTGTCAAGAAATCTATAAGGAATATAAAATTATTATGGTTTCTATATCCTCTAATGATTATATTTTATTACACACAACTAAGAACGGTTCATTGAATCAGTTTGTTCAGTGGAATGTAACTAATATCCCTGCTCACATTCCCTAGATGACTGTCTCCATGGAGGTTGCTCTGTGATATTAATAAGGGCTCCTCTGAAGACGTCTCTGCATTGATGTTTCACACAAGAAATGGAATACCCTGTAATTTACCAGATAGAGGTCATTTACTACCCGATTCTTGCAACCGTCAGTATTCCTGGTAAGACAGTGAAATAAGACAGTGAAGGTTGAATATCAATGTTGACTGTTCATGTTATATTTTTCCTTTTTGATTGTTCTAGTTAAGTGCCAACTGATTGTCTTTTGTTTCAAAATATGATTTCTTAATTATAATGCTTCTTGAATTTTTATCACATAAAGCGTTAAAATAATTCCACTAAATGTTTGCAAAAGAAGCTCTTCCCTAGAGTCTGCATGGACATCAGATCAGAAATAAGTGAGTAATTTGAAATATGCTGATGTTATTAAGTGGGTTACACGTGTAACTGAGGATTTTAGGAGTTATTGTATTGTAACTTTATTTCATGTTAAGATATGGTTTGTATGGATTTGAATTCAGCTTCAATTTTGGTTCTGAATGTAAGGAGAAGGAATGGATTTCTGTTACTGGTGCATGATCCACCCCACCAGACTTTCCAGTCTGCACTTTGCCGACCAATTATTAAAAAGAGGGCAAGAGTGCTCTCTCCAAGTTGGACAGACCATAATAAAAAAGGGTGAGAGTGCTCTCTCCATGTTGTACAGACTATAATCTCACAGGGTGAGAGTGCTCTCTCCATGTTGTACAGACTATAATCTCACAGGGTGAGAGTGCTCTCTCCATGTTGTACAGACTATAATCTCACAGGGTGAGAGTGCTCTCTCCATGTTGTACAGACTATAATCTCACAGGGTGAGAGTGCTCTCTCCAAGTTGAACAGACCATAATAAAACAGGGTGAGAGTGCTCTCTCCATGTTGTACAGACTATAATCTCACAGGGTGAGAGTGCTCTCTCCATGTTGTACAGACTATAATCTCACAGGGTGAGAGTGCTCTCTCCAAGTTGAACAGACCATAATAAAACAGGGTGAGAGTGCTCTCTCCATGTTGTACAGACTATAATCTCACAGGGTGAGAGTGCTCTCTCCATGTTGTACAGACTATAATCTCACAGGGTGAGAGTGCTCTCTCCATGTTGTACAGACTATAATCTCACAGGGTGAGAGTGCTCTCTCCATGTTGGACCGACTATAATCTAACAGGACGAGGGTGCTCTCTCCAAGTTGGACAGACCATAATAAAACAGGGTGAGAGTGCACTCTCCATGTTGTTCAGAACATAATCTAACAGGACGAGGGTGCTCTCTCCAAGTTGGACAGACCATAATAAAACAGGGTGAGAGTGCTCTCTCCATGTTGTACAGACTATAATCTCACAGGGTGAGAGTGCTCTCTCCATGTTGTACAGACTATAATGTAACAGAGTGAGAGTGCTCTCTCCATGTTGTACAGACTATAATCTAACAGAGTGAGAGTGTTCTCTCCATGTTGTACCGACGATAATCTAACAGGGTGAGAGTGCTCTCTCCATGCTGTAAAGACTATAATAAAACAGGGTGAGAGTGCTCTCTCCATGTTGTACAGACTATAATAAAACAGGGTGAGAGTGTTCTCTTCATGTTGTACAGACTATAATCTAACAGGGTGAGAGTGCACTTTCCATGTTGTACAGACTGTAATAAAACAGGGTGAGAGTGCTCTCTCCATGTTGTACAGACTATAATAAAACAGGGAGAGAGTGCTCTCTCCGTGTTGTACAGACTATAATCTAAGAGGGTGAGAGTGTTCTCTCCATGTTGTATAGACTATAATAAAACAGGGTGAGAGTGCTCTCTCCATGTTGTACAGACTGTAATAAAACAGGGTGAGAGTGTTCTCCTCATGTTGTACAGACTATAATAAAACAGGGTGAGAGTGTTCTCTCCATGTTGTACAGACTATAATAAAACAGGGTGAGAGTGTTCTCTTCATGTTGTACAGAAAATAATAAAACAGGGTGAGAGTGCTCTCTCCATGTTGTACAGACTGTAATAAAACAGGGTGAGAGTGTTCTCTTCATGTTGTACAGACTATAATAAAACAGGGTGATAGTGTTCTCTCCATGTTGTACAGACTGTAATAAAACAGGGTGAGAGTGCTCTCTCCATGTTGTACAGACTATAATAAAACAGGGTGAGAGTGCACTCTCCATGTTGTACAGACTATAATCTAACAGGGTGAGAGTGCTCTCTCCATGGTGTGCAGACTATAATCTAACAGGGTGAGAGTGCACTTTCCATGTTGTACAGACTGTAATAAAACAGGGTGAGAGTGCTCTCTCCATGTTGTACAGACTATAATCTAACAGGGTGAGAGAGCTCTCTCCATGTTGTACAGACTATAATCTAACAGGGTGAGAGTGTTCTCTCCATGTTGTACAGACTGTAATAAAACAGGGTGAGAGTGCTCTCTCCATGTTGTACAGACTATAATAAAACAGGGTGAGAGTGCTCTCTCCATGTTGTACAGACTATAATAAAACAGGGTGAGAGTGCACTCTCCATGTTGTACAGACTATAATCTAACAGGGTGAGAGTGCTCTCTCCATGTTGTGCAGACTATAATCTAACAGGGTGAGAGTGCACTTTCCATGTTGTACAGACTGTAATAAAACAGGGTGAGAGTGCTCTCTCCATGTTGTACAGACTATAATCTAACAGGGTGAGAGTGCTCTCTCCATGTTGTTCAGACTATAATCTAACAGGGTGAGAGTGTTCTCTCCATGTTGTACAGACAGTAATAAAACAGGGTGAGAGTGCTCTCTCCATGTTGTACAGACTATAATAAAACAGGGTGAGAGTGCTCTCTCCATGTTGTACAGACTATAATAAAACAGGGTGAGAGTGCTCTCTCCATGTTGTACAGACTATAATAAAACAGGGTGAGAGTGTTCTCTCCATGTTGTACAGAATATAATAAAACAGGGTGAGAGTGTTCTCTCCATGTTGTACAGACGATAATCTAACAGGGTGAGAGTGTTCTCTCCATGTTGTACAGACTATAATAAAACAGGGTGAGAGTGCTCTCTCCATGTTGTACAGACTATAATAAAACAGGGTGAGAGTGTTCTCTCCATATTGTACAGACTGTAATAAAACAGGGTGAGAGTGCTTTCTCCATGTTGTACAGACTATAATAAAACAGGGTGAGAGTGCTCTCTCCATGTTGTACAGACTGTAATAAAACAGGGTGAGAGTGTTCTCTCCATGTTGTACAGACTATAATAAAACAGGGTGAGAGTGTTCTCTCCATGTTGTACAGATTATAATAAAACAGGGTGAGAGTGTTCTCTCCATATTTTACAGACTATAATAAAACAGGGTGAGAGTGTTCTCTCCATGTTGTACAGATTATAATAAAACAGGGTGAGAGTGTTCTCTCCATATTGTACAGACTGTAATAAAACAGGGTGAGAGTGTTCTCTCCATGTTGTACAGACTATAATAAAACAGGGTGAGAGTGCTCTCTCCATGTTGTACAGACTATAATAAAACAGGGTGAGAGTGTTCTCTCCATGTTGTACAGACTATAATAAAACAGGGTGAGAGTGCTCTCTCCATGTTGTACAGACTATAATAAAACAGGGTAAGAGTGTTCTCTCCATGTTGTACAGACTATAATAAAACAGGGTGAGAGTGTTCTCTCCATGTTGTACAGACTATAATAAAACAGGGTGAGAGTGCTCTCTCCATGTTGTACAGACTATAATCTCACAGGGTGAGAGTGCTCTCTCCATGTTGGACCGACTATAATCTAACAGGACGAGGGTGCTCTCTCCAAGTTGGACAGACCATAATAAAACAGGGTGAGAGTGCACTCTCCATGTTGTTCAGAACATAATCTAACAGGACGAGGGTGCTCTCTCCAAGTTGGACAGACCATAATAAAACAGGGTGAGAGTGCTCTCTCCATGTTGTACAGACTATAATCTCACAGGGTGAGAGTGCTCTCTCCATGTTGTACAGACTATAATGTAACAGAGTGAGAGTGCTCTCTCCATGTTGTACAGACTATAATCTAACAGAGTGAGAGTGTTCTCTCCATGTTGTACCGACGATAATCTAACAGGGTGAGAGTGCTCTCTCCATGCTGTAAAGACTATAATAAAACAGGGTGAGAGTGCTCTCTCCATGTTGTACAGACTATAATAAAACAGGGTGAGAGTGTTCTCTTCATGTTGTACAGACTATAATCTAACAGGGTGAGAGTGCACTTTCCATGTTGTACAGACTGTAATAAAACAGGGTGAGAGTGCTCTCTCCATGTTGTACAGACTATAATAAAACAGGGAGAGAGTGCTCTCTCCGTGTTGTACAGACTATAATCTAAGAGGGTGAGAGTGTTCTCTCCATGTTGTATAGACTATAATAAAACAGGGTGAGAGTGCTCTCTCCATGTTGTACAGACTGTAATAAAACAGGGTGAGAGTGTTCTCCTCATGTTGTACAGACTATAATAAAACAGGGTGAGAGTGTTCTCTCCATGTTGTACAGACTATAATAAAACAGGGTGAGAGTGTTCTCTTCATGTTGTACAGAAAATAATAAAACAGGGTGAGAGTGCTCTCTCCATGTTGTACAGACTGTAATAAAACAGGGTGAGAGTGTTCTCTTCATGTTGTACAGACTATAATAAAACAGGGTGATAGTGTTCTCTCCATGTTGTACAGACTGTAATAAAACAGGGTGAGAGTGCTCTCTCCATGTTGTACAGACTATAATAAAACAGGGTGAGAGTGCACTCTCCATGTTGTACAGACTATAATCTAACAGGGTGAGAGTGCTCTCTCCATGGTGTGCAGACTATAATCTAACAGGGTGAGAGTGCACTTTCCATGTTGTACAGACTGTAATAAAACAGGGTGAGAGTGCTCTCTCCATGTTGTACAGACTATAATCTAACAGGGTGAGAGAGCTCTCTCCATGTTGTACAGACTATAATCTAACAGGGTGAGAGTGTTCTCTCCATGTTGTACAGACTGTAATAAAACAGGGTGAGAGTGCTCTCTCCATGTTGTACAGACTATAATAAAACAGGGTGAGAGTGCTCTCTCCATGTTGTACAGACTATAATAAAACAGGGTGAGAGTGCACTCTCCATGTTGTACAGACTATAATCTAACAGGGTGAGAGTGCTCTCTCCATGTTGTGCAGACTATAATCTAACAGGGTGAGAGTGCACTTTCCATGTTGTACAGACTGTAATAAAACAGGGTGAGAGTGCTCTCTCCATGTTGTACAGACTATAATCTAACAGGGTGAGAGTGCTCTCTCCATGTTGTTCAGACTATAATCTAACAGGGTGAGAGTGTTCTCTCCATGTTGTACAGACAGTAATAAAACAGGGTGAGAGTGCTCTCTCCATGTTGTACAGACTATAATAAAACAGGGTGAGAGTGCTCTCTCCATGTTGTACAGACTATAATAAAACAGGGTGAGAGTGCTCTCTCCATGTTGTACAGACTATAATAAAACAGGGTGAGAGTGTTCTCTCCATGTTGTACAGAATATAATAAAACAGGGTGAGAGTGTTCTCTCCATGTTGTACAGACGATAATCTAACAGGGTGAGAGTGTTCTCTCCATGTTGTACAGACTATAATAAAACAGGGTGAGAGTGCTCTCTCCATGTTGTACAGACTATAATAAAACAGGGTGAGAGTGTTCTCTCCATATTGTACAGACTGTAATAAAACAGGGTGAGAGTGCTTTCTCCATGTTGTACAGACTATAATAAAACAGGGTGAGAGTGCTCTCTCCATGTTGTACAGACTGTAATAAAACAGGGTGAGAGTGTTCTCTCCATGTTGTACAGACTATAATAAAACAGGGTGAGAGTGTTCTCTCCATGTTGTACAGATTATAATAAAACAGGGTGAGAGTGTTCTCTCCATATTTTACAGACTATAATAAAACAGGGTGAGAGTGTTCTCTCCATGTTGTACAGATTATAATAAAACAGGGTGAGAGTGTTCTCTCCATATTGTACAGACAGTAATAAAACAGGGTGAGAGTGTTCTCTCCATGTTGTACAGACTATAATAAAACAGGGTGAGAGTGCTCTCTCCATGTTGTACAGACTATAATAAAACAGGGTGAGAGTGTTCTCTCCATGTTGTACAGACTATAATAAAACAGGGTGAGAGTGCTCTCTCCATGTTGTACAGACTATAATAAAACAGGGTAAGAGTGTTCTCTCCATGTTGTACAGACTATAATAAAACAGGGTGAGAGTGTTCTCTCCATGTTGTACAGACTATAATAAAACAGGGTGAGAGTGCTCTCTCCATGTTGTACAGACTATAATAAAACAGGGTGAGAGTGCTCTCTCCATGTTGTACAGACTATAATAAAACAGGGTGAGAGTGCTCTCTCCATGTTGTACAGACTATAATAAAACAGAGTGAGAGTGTTCTCTCCATGTTGTACAGACTGTAATAAAACAGGGTGAGAGTGTTCTCTCCATGTTGTACAGACTATAATAAAACAGGGTGAGAGTGTTCTCTCCATGTTGTACAGACTATAATCTAACAGGGTGAGAGTGCTCTCTCCATGTTGTACAGACTATAATAAAACAGGGTGAGAGTGTTTTCTCCATGTTGCACAGACTATAATCTAACAGGGTGAGAGTGCTCTCTCCGTGTTGTACAGACTATAATCTAACAGGGTGAGAGTGTTCTCACCATGTTGTACAGACTATAATCTAACAGGGTGAGAGTGTTCTCTCCATGTTGTACAGACTATAATAAAACAGGGTGAGAGTGCTCTCTCCATGTTGTACAGACTAAAATAAAACAGGGTGAGAGTGTTCTCTCCATGTTGTACAGACTATAATAAAACAGGGTGAGAGTGCTCTCTCCATGTTGTACAGACTAAAATAAAACAGGGTGAGAGTGTTCTCTCCATGTTGTACAGACTATAATAAAACAGGGTGAGAGTGTTCTCTCCATGTTGTACAGACTATAATAAAACAGGGTGAGAGTGTTCTCTCCATGTTGTACAGACTATAATAAAACAGGGTGAGAGTGCTCTCTCCATGTTGTACAGACTATAATCTAACAGCGTGAGAGTGCTCTCTCCATGTTGTACAGACTATAATAAAACAGGGTGAGAGTGCACTTTCCATGTTGTACAGACTATAATAAAACAGGGTGAGAGTGTTCTCTCCATGTTGTACAGACTGTAATCTAACAGGGTGAGATTGTTCTCTCCATGTTGTACAGACTGTAATAAAACAGGGTGAGAGTGTTCTCTCCATGTTGTACAGACTATAATCTAACAGGGTGAGAGTGTTCTCTCCATATTGTACAGACTATAATAAAACAGGGTGAGAGTGTTCTCTCCATGTTGTACAGACGATAATCTAACAGGGTGAGAGTGTTCTCTCCATGTTGTACAGACTATAATAAAACAGGGTGAGAGTGCTCTCTCCATGTTGTACAGACTATAATAAAACAGGGTGAGAGTGTTCTCTCCATGTTGTACAGACTATAATAAAACAGGGTGAGAGTGTTCTCTCCATGTTGTACAGACTATAATAAAACAGGGTGAGAGTGCTCTCTCCATGTTGTACAGACTATAATAAAACAGGGTGAGAGTGTTCTCTCCATGTTGTACAGTCTATAATAAAACAGGGTGAGAGTGCTCTCTCCATGTTGTACAGACTATAATAAAACAGGGTGAGAGTGCTCTCTCCATGTTGTACAGACTATAATAAAACAGGGTGAGAGTGCTCTCTCCATGTTGTACAGACTATAATAAAACAGAGTGAGAGTGTTCTCTCCATGTTGTACAGACTGTAATAAAACAGGGTGAGAGTGTTCTCTCCATGTTGTACAGACTATAATAAAACAGGGTGAGAGTGTTCTCTCCATGTTGTACAGACTATAATCTAACAGGGTGAGAGTGCTCTCTCCATGTTGTACAGACTAAAATAAAACAGGGTGAGAGTGTTCTCTCCATGTTGTACAGACTATAATAAAACAGGGTGAGAGTGTTCTCTCCATGTTGTACAGACTATAATCTAACAGGGTGAGAGTGCTCTCTCCATGTTGTACAGACTATAATAAAACAGGGTGAGAGTGCTCTCTCCGTGTTGTACAGACTATAATAAAACAGGGTGAGAGTGCTCTCTCCATGTTGTACAGACTATAATAAAACAGGGTGAGAGTGCTCTCTCCATGTTGTACAGACTATAATCTAACAGGGTGAGAGTGTTCTCTCCATGTTGTACAGACTATAATAAAACAGGGTGAGAGTGTTCTCTCCATGTTGTACAGACTATAATCTAACAGGGTGAGAGTGTTCTCTCCATGTTGTACAGACTATAATAAAACAGGGTGAGAGTGCTCTCTCCATGTTGTACAGACTATAATAAAACAGGGTGAGAGTGATCTCTCCATGTTGTACAGACTATAATAAAACAGGGTGAGAGTGCTCTCTCCATGTTGTACAGATTATAATAAAACAGGGTGAGAGTGCTCTCTCCATGTTGTACAGACTATAATAAAACAGGGTGAGAGTGCTCTCTCCATGTTGTACAGACTATAATAAAACAGGGTGTGAGTGCACTCTCCATGTTGTCCAAACTATAATAAAACAGGGTGAGAGTGTTCTCTCCATGTTGTACAGACTATAATAAAACAGGGTGAGAGTGTTCTCTTCATGTTGTACAGACTATAATCTAACAGGGTGAGAGTGCTCGCTCCATGTTGTGCAGACTATAATAAAACAGGGTGAGAGTGTTCTCTCCATGTTGTACAGACTATAATAAAACAGGGTGAGAGTGTTCTCTCCATGTTGTACAGACTATAATAAAACAGGGTGAGAGTGCTCTCTCCATGTTGTACAGACTATAATAAAACAGGGTGGAGTGCTCTCTCCATGTTGTACAGACTATAATAAAACAGGGTGAGAGTGCTCTCTCCATGTTGTACAGACTATAATCTAACAGGGTGAGAGTGTTCTCTCCATGTTGTACAGACTATAATCTAACAGGGTGAGAGTGTTCTCTCCATGTTGTACAGACTATAATAAAACAGGGTGAGAGTGCTCTCTCCATGTTGTACAGACTAAAATAAAACAGGGTGAGAGTGTTCTCTCCATGTTGTACAGACTATAATAAAACAGGGTGAGAGTGCTCTCTCCATGTTGTACAGACTAAAATAAAACAGGGTGAGAGTGTTCTCTCCATGTTGTACAGACTATAATAAAACAGGGTGAGAGTGTTCTCTCCATGTTGTACAGACTATAATAAAACAGGGTGAGAGTGTTCTCTCCATGTTGTACAGACTATAATAAAACAGGGTGAGAGTGCTCTCTCCATGTTGTACAGACTATAATCTAACAGCGTGAGAGTGCTCTCTCCATGTTGTACAGACTATAATAAAACAGGGTGAGAGTGCACTTTCCATGTTGTACAGACTATAATAAAACAGGGTGAGAGTGTTCTCTCCATGTTGTACAGACTATAATCTAACAGGGTGAGAGTGTTCTCTCCATGTTGTACAGACTATAATAAAACAGGGTGAGAGTGTTCTCTCCATGTTGTACAGACTATAATCTAACAGGGTGAGAGTGTTCTCTCCATGTTGTACAGACTATAATAAAACAGGGTGAGAGTGTTCTCTCCATGTTGTACAGACGATAATCTAACAGGGTGAGAGTGCTCTCTCCATGTTGTACAGACTATAATAAAACAGGGTGAGAGTGTTCTCTCCATGTTGTACAGACTATAATCTAACAGGGTGAGAGTGTTCTCTCCATGTTGTACAGACTATAATAAAACAGGGTGAGAGTGTTCTCTCCATGTTGTACAGACTATAATAAAACAGGGTGAGAGTGCTCTCTCCATGTTGTACAGACTATAATAAAACAGGGTGAGAGTGTTCTCTCCATATTGTACAGACTGTAATAAAACAGGGTGAGAGTGCTTTCTCCATGTTGTACAGACTATAATAAAACAGGGTGAGAGTGCTCTCTCCATGTTGTACAGACTGTAATAAAACAGGGTGAGAGTGTTCTCTCCATGTTGTACAGACTATAATAAAACAGGGTGAGAGTGTTCTCTCCATGTTGTACAGATTATAATAAAACAGGATGAGAGTGTTCTCTCCATATTGTACAGACTATAATAAAACAGGGTGAGAGTGTTCTCTCCATGTTGTACAGATTATAATAAAACAGGGTGAGAGTGTTCTCTCCATATTGTACAGACTGTAATAAAACAGGGTGAGAGTGTTCTCTCCATGTTGTACAGACTATAATAAAACAGGGTGGGAGTGCTCTCTCCATGTTGTACAGACTATAATAAAACAGGGTGAGAGTGTTCTCTCCATGTTGTACAGACTATAATAAAACAGAGTGAGAGTGCTCTCTCCACGTTGTACAGACTATAATAAAACAGGGTGAGAGTGTTCTCTCCATGTTGTACAGACTATAATAAAACAGGGTGAGAGTGTTCTCTCCATGTTGTACAGACTATAATAAAACAGGGTGAGAGTGCTCTCTCCATGTTGTACAGACTATAATAAAACAGGGTGAGAGTGCTCTCTCCATGTTGTACAGACTATAATAAAACAGGGTGAGAGTGCTCTCTCCATGTTGTACAGACTATAATAAAACAGAGTGAGAGTGTTCGCTCCATGTTGTACAGACTGTAATAAAACAGGGTGAGAGTGTTCTCTCCATGTTGTACAGACTATAATAAAACAGGGTGAGAGTGTTCTCTCCATGTTGTACAGACTATAATCTAACAGGGTGAGAGTGCTCTCTCCATGTTGTACAGACTAAAATAAAACAGGGTGAGAGTGTTCTCTCCATGTTGTACAGACTATAATAAAACAGGGTGAGAGTGTTCTCTCCATGTTGTACAGACTATAATCTAACAGGGTGAGAGTGCTCTCTCCATGTTGTACAGACTATAATAAAACAGGGTGAGAGTGCTCTCTCCGTGTTGTACAGACTATAATAAAACAGGGTGAGAGTGCTCTCTCCATGTTGTACAGACTATAATAAAACAGGGTGAGAGTGCTCTCTCCATGTTGTACAGACTATAATCTAACAGGGTGAGAGTGCTCTCTCCATGTTGTACAGACTATAATAAAACAGGGTGAGAGTGCTCTCTCCATGTTGTACAGACTATAATCTAACAGGGTGAGAGTGTTCTCTCCATGTTGTACAGACTATAATAAAACAGGGTGAGAGTGTTCTCTCCATGTTGTACAGACTATAATCTAACAGGGTGAGAGTGTTCTCTCCATGTTGTACAGACTATAATAAAACAGGGTGAGAGTGTTCTCTCCATGTTGTACAGACGATAATCTAACAGGGTGAGAGTGTTCTCTCCATGTTGTACAGACTATAATAAAACAGGGTGAGAGTGCTCTCTCCATGTTGTACAGACTATAATAAAACAGGGTGAGAGTGTTCTCTCCATATTGTACAGACTGTAATAAAACAGGGTGAGAGTGCTTTCTCCATGTTGTACAGACTATAATAAAACAGGGTGAGAGTGCTCTCTCCATGTTGTACAGACTGTAATAAAACAGGGTGAGAGTGTTCTCTCCATGTTGTACAGACTATAATAAAACAGGGTGAGAGTGTTCTCTCCATGTTGTACAGATTATAATAAAACAGGGTGAGAGTGTTCTCTCCATATTGTACAGACTATAATAAAACAGGGTGAGAGTGTTCTCTCCATGTTGTACAGATTATAATAAAACAGGGTGAGAGTGTTCTCTCCATATTGTACAGACTGTAATAAAACAGGGTGAGAGTGTTCTCTCCAT
Organism: Heterodontus francisci; assembly: GCF_036365525.1. NCBI lineage: Eukaryota > Metazoa > Chordata > Chondrichthyes > Heterodontiformes > Heterodontidae > Heterodontus > Heterodontus francisci. Next base: position 205,221,342 of record NC_090375.1, on the reverse strand, counting down.
GTTGTACAGACTATAATAAAACAGGGTGAGAGTGCTCTCTCCATGTTGTACAGACTATAATAAAACAGGGTGAGAGTGTTCTCTCCATGTTGTACAGACTATAATAAAACAGGGTGAGAGTGCTCTCTTCACGTTGTACAGACTATAATAAAACAGGGTGAGAGTGTTCTCTCCATGTTGTACAGACTATAATAAAACAGGGTGAGAGTGTTCTCTCCATGTTGTACAGATTATAATAAAACAGGATGAGAGTGTTCTCTCCATATTGTACAGACTATAATAAAACAGGGTGAGAGTGTTCTCTCCATGTTGTACAGATTATAATAAAACAGGGTGAGAGTGTTCTCTCCATATTGTACAGACTGTAATAAAACAGGGTGAGAGTGTTCTCTCCATGTTGTACAGACTATAATAAAACAGGGTGGGAGTGCTCTCTCCATGTTGTACAGACTATAATAAAACAGGGTGAGAGTGTTCTCTCCATGTTGTACAGACTATAATAAAACAGGGTGAGAGTGCTCTCTCCACGTTGTACAGACTATAATAAAACAGGGTGAGAGTGTTCTCTCCATGTTGTACAGACTATAATAAAACAGGGTGAGAGTGTTCTCTCCATGTTGTACAGACTATAATAAAACAGGGTGAGAGTGCTCTCTCCATGTTGTACAGACTATAATAAAACAGGGTGAGAGTGCTCTCTCCATGTTGTACAGACTATAATAAAACAGGGTGAGAGTGCTCTCTCCATGTTGTACAGACTATAATAAAACAGAGTGAGAGTGTTCGCTCCATGTTGTACAGACTGTAATAAAACAGGGTGAGAGTGTTCTCTCCATGTTGTACAGACTATAATAAAACAGGGTGAGAGTGTTCTCTCCATGTTGTACAGACTATAATCTAACAGGGTGAGAGTGCTCTCTCCATGTTGTACAGACTAAAATAAAACAGGGTGAGAGTGTTCTCTCCATGTTGTACAGACTATAATAAAACAGGGTGAGAGTGTTCTCTCCATGTTGTACAGACTATAATCTAACAGGGTGAGAGTGCTCTCTCCATGTTGTACAGACTATAATAAAACAGGGTGAGAGTGCTCTCTCCGTGTTGTACAGACTATAATAAAACAGGGTGAGAGTGCTCTCTCCATGTTGTACAGACTATAATAAAACAGGGTGAGAGTGCTCTCTCCATGTTGTACAGACTATAATCTAACAGGGTGAGAGTGCTCTCTCCATGTTGTACAGACTATAATAAAACAGGGTGAGAGTGCTCTCTCCATGTTGTACAGACTATAATCTAACAGGGTGAGAGTGTTCTCTCCATGTTGTACAGACTATAATAAAACAGGGTGAGAGTGTTCTCTCCATGTTGTACAGACTATAATCTAACAGGGTGAGAGTGTTCTCTCCATGTTGTACAGACTATAATAAAACAGGGTGAGAGTGTTCTCTCCATGTTGTACAGACGATAATCTAACAGGGTGAGAGTGTTCTCTCCATGTTGTACAGACTATAATAAAACAGGGTGAGAGTGCTCTCTCCATGTTGTACAGACTATAATAAAACAGGGTGAGAGTGTTCTCTCCATATTGTACAGACTGTAATAAAACAGGGTGAGAGTGCTTTCTCCATGTTGTACAGACTATAATAAAACAGGGTGAGAGTGCTCTCTCCATGTTGTACAGACTGTAATAAAACAGGGTGAGAGTGTTCTCTCCATGTTGTACAGACTATAATAAAACAGGGTGAGAGTGTTCTCTCCATGTTGTACAGATTATAATAAAACAGGGTGAGAGTGTTCTCTCCATATTGTACAGACTATAATAAAACAGGGTGAGAGTGTTCTCTCCATGTTGTACAGATTATAATAAAACAGGGTGAGAGTGTTCTCTCCATATTGTACAGACTGTAATAAAACAGGGTGAGAGTGTTCTCTCCATGTTGTACAGACTATAATAAAACAGGGTGAGAGTGCTCTCTCCATGTTGTACAGACTATAATAAAACAGGGTGAGAGTGTTCTCTCCATGTTGTACAGACTATAATAAAACAGGGTGAGAGTGCTCTCTTCACGTTGTACAGACTATAATAAAACAGGGTGAGAGTGTTCTCTCCATGTTGTACAGACTATAATAAAACAGGGTGAGATTGTTCTCTCCATGTTGTACAGACTATAATAAAACAGGGTGAGAGTGCTCTCTCCATGTTGTACAGACTATAATAAAACAGGGTGAGAGTGCTCTCTCCATGTTGTACAGACTATAATAAAACAGGGTGAGAGTGCTCTCTCCATGTTGTACAGACTATAATAAAACAGAGTGAGAGTGTTCTCTCCATGTTGTACAGACTGTAATAAAACAGGGTGAGAGTGTTTTCTCCATGTTGTACAGACTATAATAAAACAGGGTGAGAGTGTTCTCTCCATGTTGTACAGTCTATAATCTAACAGGGTGAGAGTGCTCTCTCCATGTTGTACAGACTAAAATAAAACAGGGTGAGAGTGTTCTCTCCATGTTGTACAGACTATAATAAAACAGGGTGAGAGTGTTCTCTCCATGTTGTACAGACTATAATCTAACAGGGTGAGAGTGCTCTCTCCATGTTGTACAGACTATAATAAATCAGGGTGAGAGTGCTCTCTCCGTGTTGTACAGACTATAATAAAACAGGGTGAGAGTGCTCTCTCCATGTTGTACAGACTATAATAAAACAGGGTGAGAGTGCTCTCTCCATGTTGTACAGACTATAATCTAACAGGGTGAGAGTGTTCTCTCCATGTTGTACAGACTATAATAAAACAGGGTGAGAGTGTTCTCTCCATGTTGTACAGACTATAATCTAACAGGGTGAGAGTGTTCTCTCCATGTTGTACAGACTATAATAAAACAGGGTGAGAGTGCTCTCTCCATGTTGTACAGACTATAATAAAACAGGGTGAGAGTGCTCTCTCCATGTTGTACAGACTATAATAAAACAGGGTGAGAGTGCTCTCTCCATGTTGTACAGACTATAATAAAACAGGGTGAGAGTGCTCTCTCCATGTTGTACAGACTATAATAAAACAGGGTGAGAGTGCTCTCCCCATGTTGTACAGACTATAATAAAACAGGGTGAGAGTGCTCTCTCCATGTTGTACAGACTATAATAAAACAGGGTGTGAGTGCACTCTCCATGTTGTCCAAACTATAATAAAACAGGGTGAGAGTGTTCTCTCCATGTTGTACAGACTATAATAAAACAGGGTGAGAGTGTTCTCTTCATGTTGTACAGACTATAATAAAACAGGGTGAGAGTGCTCTCTCCATGTTGTACAGACTATAATAAAACAGGGTGTGAGTGCACTCTCCATGTTGTCCAAACTATAATAAAACAGGGTGAGAGTGCTCTCTCCATGTTGTACAGACTATAATAAAACAGGGTGTGAGTGCACTCTCCATGTTGTCCAAACTATAATAAAACAGGGTGAGAGTGTTCTCTCCATGTTGTACAGACTGTAATAAAACAGGGTGAGAGTGTTCTCTTCATCTTGTACAGACTATAATCTAACAGGGTGAGAGTGCTCGCTCCATGTTGTACAGACTATAATAAAACAGGGTGAGAGTGTTCTCTTCATGTTGTGCAGACTATAATCTAACAGGGTGAGAGTGCTCTCTCCATGTTGTACAGACTATAATAAAACAGGGTGAGAGTGCTCTCTCCATGGTGTATAAACTATAATAAAACAGGGTGAGAGTGTTCTCTCCATGTTGTACAGACTATAATAAAACAGGGTGAGAGTGCTCTCTCCATGTTGTATAGACTATAATCTAACTGGGTGAGAGTGCTCTCTCCATGTTGTACAGACAATAATAAAACAGGGTGAGAGTGCTCTCTTCATGTTGTACAGACTATAATCTAACAGGGTGAGAGTGCTCTCTCCATGTTGTATAGAATATAATAAAACAGGGTGAGAGTGTTCTCTCCATGTTGTACAGACTATAATCTAACAGAGTGAGAGTGCTCTCTCCATGTTGTATAGACTATAATAAAACAGGGTGAGAGTGCTCTCTCCATGTTGTACAGACTATAATCCAACAGGGTTAGAGTGCTCTCTCCATGTTGTACAGACTATAATCTAACAGATGAGAGTGCTCTCTCCATGTTGTACAGACTATAATCTAACAGAGTGAGAGTGCTCTCTCCATGTTGTATAGACCATAATAAAACAGGGTGAGAGTGCTCTCTCCTTGTTGTACAGACTATAATCTAACAGGGTGAGAGTGTTCTCTCCATGTTGTACAGATGAGAATAAAACAGGGTGAGAGTGCTCTCTCCTTGTTGTACAGACTATAATAAAACAGGGTGAGAGTGTTCTCTCCATGTTGTACAGACTGTAATAAAACAGGGTGAGAGTGCTCTCTCGTTGTTGTACAGACTATAATAAAACAGGGTGAGATTGCTCTCTCCATGTTGTACAGACTATAATAAAACAGGGTGAGAGTGCTCTCTCCATGTTGTACAGACTATAATAAAACAGGGTGTGAGTGCTCTCTCCATGTTGTACAGACTATAATAAAACAGGGTGAGAGTGCTCTCTCCATGTTGTACAGACTATAATAAAACAGGGTGAGAGTGTTCTCTCCATGTTGTACAGACTATAATAAAACCGGGTGAGAGTGCTCTCTCCATGTTGTACAGACTATAATAAAACAGAGTGAGAGTGCTCTCTCCATGTTGTACAGACTATAATAAAACAGGGTGAGAGTGTTCTCTCCATGTTGTACAGACTATAATAAAACAGGGTGAGAGTGTTCTATCCATGTTGTACAGACTATAATAAAACAGGGTGAGAGTGTTCTCTCCATGTTGTACAGACTATAATAAAACAGGGTGAGAGTGCTCTCTCCATGTTGTACAGACTATAATAAAACAGGGTGAGAGTGTTCTCTCCATGTTGTACAGACTATAATAAAACAGGGTGAGAGTGCTCTCTCCATGTTGTATAGACTATAATCTAACTGGGTGAGAGTGCTCTCTCCATGTTGTACAGACAATAATAAAACAGGGTGAGAGTGCTCTCTTCATGTTGTACAGACTATAATCTAACAGGGTGAGAGTGCTCTCTCCATGTTGTATAGACTATAATAAAACAGGGTGAGAGTGTTCTCTCCATGTTGTACAGACTATAATCTAACAGAGTGAGAGTGCTCTCTCCATGTTGTATAGACTATAATAAAACAGGGTGAGAGTGCTCTCTCCATGTTGTACAGACTATAATCTAACAGGGTGAGAGTGCTCTCTCCATGTTGTACAGACTATAATCTAACAGAGTGAGAGTGCTCCCTCCATGTTGTACAGACTATAATCTAACAGAGTGAGAGTGCTCTCTCCATGTTGTATAGACCATAATAAAACAGGGTGAGAGTGCTCTCTCCATGTTGTACAGACTATAATCTAACAGGGTGAGAGTGTTCTCTCCATGTTGTACAGATGAGAATAAAACAGGGTGAGAGTGCTCTCTCCTTGTTGTACAGACTATAATAAAACAGGGTGAGAGTGTTCTCTCCATGTTGTACAGACTGTAATAAAACAGGGTGAGAGTGCTCTCTCGTTGTTGTACAGACTATAATAAAACAGGGTGAGATTGCTCTCTCCATGTTGTACAGACTATAATAAAACAGGGTGAGAGTGCTCTCTCCATGTTGTACAGACTATAATAAAACAGGGTGTGAGTGCTCTCTCCATGTTGTACAGACTATAATAAAACAGGGTGAGAGTGCTCTCTCCATGTTGTACAGACTATAATAAAACAGGGTGAGAGTGTTCTCTCCATGTTGTACAGACTATAATAAAACCGGGTGAGAGTGCTCTCTCCATGTTGTACAGACTATAATAAAACAGAGTGAGAGTGCTCTCTCCATGTTGTACAGACTATAATAAAACAGGGTGAGAGTGTTCTCTCCATGTTGTACAGACTATAATAAAACAGGGTGAGAGTGTTCTATCCATGTTGTACAGACTATAATAAAACAGGGTGAGAGTGTTCTCTCCATGTTGTACAGACTATAATAAAACAGGGTGAGAGTGCTCTCTCCATGTTGTACAGACTATAATAAAACAGGGTGAGAGTGTTCTCTCCATGTTGTACAGACTATAATAAAACAGGGTGAGAGTGCTCTCTCCATGTTGTATAGACTATAATCTAACTGGGTGAGAGTGCTCTCTCCATGTTGTACAGACAATAATAAAACAGGGTGAGAGTGCTCTCTTCATGTTGTACAGACTATAATCTAACAGGGTGAGAGTGCTCTCTCCATGTTGTATAGACTATAATAAAACAGGGTGAGAGTGTTCTCTCCATGTTGTACAGACTATAATCTAACAGAGTGAGAGTGCTCTCTCCATGTTGTATAGACTATAATAAAACAGGGTGAGAGTGCTCTCTCCATGTTGTACAGACTATAATCTAACAGGGTGAGAGTGCTCTCTCCATGTTGTATAGACCATAATAAAACAGGGTGAGAGTGCTCTCTCCATGTTGTACAGACTATAATCTAACAGGGTGAGAGTGTTCTCTCCATGTTGTACAGACGAGAATAAAACAGGGTGAGAGTGCTCTCTCCTTGTTGTACAGACTATAATAAAACAGGGTGAGAGTGTTCTCTCCATGTTGTACAGACTGTAATAAAACAGGGTGAGAGTGCTCTCTCCTTGTTGTACAGACTATAATAAAACAGGCTGAGATTGCTCTCTCCATGTTGTACAGACTATAATAAAACAGGGTGAGAGTGCTCTCTCCATGTTGTACAGACTATAATAAAACAGGGTGTGAGTGCTCTCTCCATGTTGTACAGACTATAATAAAACAGGGTGAGAGTGCTCTCTCCATGTTGTACAGACTATAATAAAACAGGGTGAGAGTGTTCTCTCCATGTTGTACAGACTATAATAAAACAGGGTGAGAGTGCTCTCTCCATGTTGTACAGACTATAATAAAACAGAGTGAGAGTGCTCTCTCCATGTTGTACAGACTATAATAAAACAGGGTGAGAGTGTTCTCTCCATGTTGTACAGACTATAATAAAACAGGGTGAGAGTGTTCTATCCATGTTGTACAGACTATAATAAAACAGGGTGAGAGTGTTCTCTCCATGTTGTACAGACTATAATAAAACAGGGTGAGAGTGCTCTCTCCATGTTGTACAGACTATAATAAAACAGGGTGAGAGTGTTCTCTCCATGTTGTACAGACTATAATAAAACAGGGTGAGAGTGCTCTCTCCATGTTGTACAGACTATAATAAAACAGGGTGAGAGTGTTCTCTCCATGTTGTACAGACTATAATAAAACAGGGTGAGAGTGTTCTCTCCATGTTGTACAGACTATAATAAAACAGGGTGAGAGTGTTCTCTCCATGTTGTACAGACTATAATAAAACAGGGTGAGAGTGCTCTCTCCATGTTGTACAGACTATAATAAAACAGAGTGAGAGTGTTCTCTCCATGTTGTACAGACTGTAATAAAACAGGGTGAGAGTGTTCTCTCCATGTTGTACAGACTATAATAAAACAGGGTGAGAGTGTTCTCTCCATGTTGTACAGACTATAATCTAACAGGGTGAGAGTGCTCTCTCCATGTTGTACAGACTAAAATAAAACAGGGTGAGAGTGTTCTCTCCATGTTGTACAGACTATAATAAAACAGGGTGAGAGTGTTCTCTCCATGTTGTACAGACTATAATCTAACAGGGTGAGAGTGCTCTCTCCATGTTGTACAGACTATAATAAAACAGGGTGAGAGTGCTCTCTCCGTGTTGTACAGACTATAAAAAAACAGGGTGAGAGTGCTCTCTCCATGTTGTACAGACTATAATAAAACAGGGTGAGAGTGCTCTCTCCATGTTGTACAGACTATAATCTAACAGGGTGAGAGTGTTCTCTCCATGTTGTACAGACTATAATAAAACAGGGTGAGAGTGTTCTCTCCATGTTGTACAGACTATAATCTAACAGGGTGAGAGTGTTCTCTCCATGTTGTACAGACTATGATAAAACAGGGTGAGAGTGCTCTCTCCATGTTGTACAGACTATAATAAAACAGGGTGAGAGTGCTCTCTCCATGTTGTACAGACTATAATAAAACAGGGTGAGAGTGCTCTCTCCATGTTGTACAGACTATAATAAAACAGGGTGAGAGTGCTCTCCCCATGTTGTACAGACTATAATAAAACAGGGTGAGAGTGCTCTCTCCATGTTGTACAGACTATAATAAAACAGGGTGTGAGTGCACTCTCCATGTTGTCCAAACTATAATAAAACAGGGTGAGAGTGTTCTCTCCATGTTGTACAGACTATAATAAAACAGGGTGAGAGTGTTCTCTTCATGTTGTACAGACTATAATAAAACAGGGTGAGAGTGCTCTCTTCACGTTGTACAGACTATAATAAAACAGGGTGTGAGTGCACTCTCCATGTTGTCCAAACTATAATAAAACAGGGTGAGAGTGCTCTCTCCATGTTGTACAGACTATAATAAAACAGGGTGTGAGTGCACTCTCCATGTTGTCCAAACTATAATAAAACAGGGTGAGAGTGTTCTCTCCATGTTGTACAGACTATAATAAAACAGGGTGAGAGTGTTCTCTTCATGTTGTACAGACTATAATCTAACAGGGTGAGAGTGCTCGCTCCATGTTGTACAGACTATAATAAAACAGGGTGAGAGTGTTCTCTTCATGTTGTGCAGACTATAATCTAACAGGGTGAGAGTGCTCTCTCCATGTTGTACAGACTATAATAAAACAGGGTGAGAGTGCTCTCTCCATGTTGTATAGACTATAATAAAACAGGGTGAGAGTGTTCTCTCCATGTTGTACAGACTATAATAAAACAGGGTGAGAGTGCTCTCTCCATGTTGTATAGACTATAATCTAACTGGGTGAGAGTGCTCTCTCCATGTTGTACAGACAATAATAAAACAGGGTGAGAGTGCTCTCTTCATGTTGTACAGACTATAATCTAAGAGGGTGAGAGTGCTCTCTCCATGTTGTATAGACTATAATAAAACAGGGTGAGAGTGTTCTCTCCATGTTGTACAGACTATAATCTAACAGAGTGAGAGTGCTCTCTCCATGTTGTATAGACTATAATAAAACAGGGTGAGAGTGCTCTCTCCATGTTGTACAGACTATAATCTAACAGGGTGAGAGTGCTCTCTCCATGTTGTACAGACTATAATCTAACAGAGTGAGAGTGCTCTCTCCATGTTGTACAGACTATAATCTAACAGAGTGAGAGTGCTCTCTCCATGTTGTATAGACCATAATAAAACAGGGTGAGAGTGTTCTCTCCATGTTGTACAGACTATAATAAAACAGGGTGAGAGTGTTCTCTCCATGTTGTACAGACTATAATCTAACAGGGTGAGAGTGCTCTCTCCATGTTGTACAGACTATAATAAAACAGGGTGAGAGTGCTCTCTCCGTGTTGTACAGACTATAAAAAAACAGGGTGAGAGTGCTCTCTCCATGTTGTACAGACTATAATAAAACAGGGTGAGAGTGCTCTCTCCATGTTGTACAGACTATAATCTAACAGGGTGAGAGTGTTCTCTCCATGTTGTACAGACTATAATAAAACAGGGTGAGAGTGTTCTCTCCATGTTGTACAGACTATAATCTAACAGGGTGAGAGTGTTCTCTCCATGTTGTACAGACTATGATAAAACAGGGTGAGAGTGCTCTCTCCATGTTGTACAGACTATAATAAAACAGGGTGAGAGTGTTCTCTCCATGTTGTACAGACTATAATAAAACAGGGTGAGAGTGTTCTCTCCATGTTGTACAGACTATAATAAAACAGGGTGAGAGTGCTCTCTCCATGTTGTACAGACTATAATAAAACAGGGTGAGAGTGTTCTCTCCATGTTGTACAGACTATAATAAAACAGGGTGAGAGTGCTCTCTCCATGTTGTACAGACTATAATAAAACAGGGTGAGTGTGCTCTCTCCATGTTGTACAGACTATAATAAAACAGGGTGAGAGTGCTCTCTCCATGTTGTACAGACTATAATAAAACAGGGTGTGAGTGCACTCTCCATGTTGTCCAAACTACAATAAAACAGGATGAGAGTGTTCTCTCCATGTTGTACAGACTATAATAAAACAGGGTGAGAGTGTTCTCTTCATGTTGTACAGACTATAATCTAACAGGGTGAGAGTGCTCGCTCCATGTTGTACAGACTATAATAAAACAGGGTGAGAGTGTTCTCTTCATGTTGTACAGACTATAATCTAACAGGGTGAGAGTGCTCTCTCCATGTTGTACAGACTATAATAAAACAGGGTGAGAGTGCTCTCTCCATGTTGTATAGACTATAATAAAACAGGGTGAGAGTGTTCTCTCCATGTTGTACAGACTATAATAAAACAGGGTGAGAGTGTTCTCTTCATGTTGTACAGACTATAATCTAACAGGGTGAGAGTGCTCGCTCCATGTTGTACAGACTATAATAAAACAGGGTGAGAGTGTTCTCTTCATGTTGTCCAGACTATAATCTAACAGGGTGAGAGTGCTCTCTCCATGTTGTACAGACAATAATAAAACAGGGTGAGAGTGCTCTCTTCATGTTGTACAGACTATAATCTAACAGGGTGAGAGTGCTCTCTCCATGTTGTATAGACTATAATAAAACAGGGTGAGAGTGTTCTCTCCATGTTGTACAGACTATAATCTAACAGAGTGAGAGTGCTCTCTCCATGTTGTATAGACTAAAATAAAACAGGGTGAGAGTGCTCTCTCCATGTTGTACAGACTATAATCTAACAGGGTGAGAGTGCTCTCTCCATGTTGTACAGACTATAATCTAACAGAGTGAGAGTGCTCTCTCCATGTTGTACAGACTATAATCTAAGAGAGTGAGAGTGCTCTCTCCATGTTGTATAGACTATAATAAAACAGGGTGAGAGTGCTCTCTCCATGTTGTACAGACTATAATCTAACAGGGTGAGAGTGTTCTCTCCATGTTGTACAGACTATAATAAAACAGGGTGAGAGTGCTCTCTCCTTGTTGTACAGACTATAATAAAACAGGGTGAGAGTGTTCTCTCCATGTTGTACAGACTGTAATAAAACAGGGTGAGAGTGCTCTCTCCTTGTTGTACAGACTATAATAAAACAGGGTGAGAGTAATCTCTCCATGTTGTACAGACTATAATAAAACAGGGTGTGAGTGCTCTCTCCATGTTGTACAGACTATAATAAAACAGGGTGAGAGTGTTCTCTCCATGTTGTACAGACTATAATCTAACAGGGTGAGAGTGTTCTCTCCATGTTGTACAGACTATAATAAAACAGGGTGAGAGTGCTCTCTCCTTGTTGTACAGAGATAATAAAACAGGGTGAGAGTGTTCTCTCCATGTTGTACAGACTATAATAAAACAGGGTGAGAGTGCTCTCTCCATGTTGTACAGACTATAATCTAACAGAGTGAGAGTGCTCTCTCCATGTTGTACAGACTATAATAAAACAGAGTGAGAGTGCTCTCTCCATGTTGTACAGACTATAATAAAACAGGGTGAGAGTGTTCTCTCCATGTTGTACAGACTATAATAAAACAGGGTGAGAGTGCTCTCTCCATGTTGTACAGACTATAATCTAACAGAGTGAGAGTGCTCTCTCCATGTTGTACAGACTATAATAAAACAGAGTGAGAGTGCTCTCTCCATGTTGTACAGACTATAATAAAACAGGGTGAGAGTGTTCTCTCCATGTTGTACAGACTATAATAAAACAGGGTGAGAGTGCTCTCTCCATGTTGTACAGACTATAATCTAACAGAGTGAGAGTGCTCTCTCCATGTTGTACAGACTATAATAAAACAGAGTGAGAGTGCTCTCTCCATGTTGTACAGACTATAATAAAACAGAGTGAGAGTGCTCTCTCCATGTTGTACAGACTATAATAAAACAGGGTGAGAGTGTTCTCTCCATGTTGTACAGACTATAATAAAACAGGGTGAGAGTGCTCTCTCCATGTTGTACAGACTATAATCTAACAGGGTGAGAGTGCTCTCTCCATGTTGTACAGACTATAATAAAACAGAGTGAGAGTGCTCTCTCCATGTTGTACAGACTATAATAAAACAGGGTGAGAGTGTTCTATCCATGTTGTACAGACTATAATAAAACAGGGTGAGAGTGTTCTCTCCATGTTGTACAGACTATAATAAAACAGGGTGAGAGTGCTCTCTCCATGTTGTACAGACTATAATAAAACAGGGTGAGAGTGTTCTCTCCATGTTGTACAGACTATAATAAAACAGGGTGAGAGTGCTCTCTCCATGTTGTACAGACTATAATAAAACAGGGTGAGAGTGTTCTCTCCATGTTGTACAGACTATAATCTAACAGGGTGAGAGTGCTCTCTCCATGTTGTACAGACTATAATAAAACAGGGTGAGAGTGCTCTCTCCGTGTTGTACAGACTATAAAAAAACAGGGTGAGAGTGCTCTCTCCATGTTGTACAGACTATAATCTAACAGGGTGAGAGTGTTCTCTCCATGTTGTACAGACTATAATAAAACAGGGTGAGAGTGTTCTCTCCATGTTGTACAGACTATAATCTAACAGGGTGAGAGTGTTCTCTCCATGTTGTACAGACTATGATAAAACAGGGTGAGAGTGCTCTCTCCATGTTGTACAGACTATAATAAAACAGGGTGAGAGTGTTCTCTCCATGTTGTACAGACTATAATAAAACAGGGTGAGAGTGTTCTCTCCATGTTGTACAGACTATAATAAAACAGGGTGAGAGTGCTCTCTCCATGTTGTACAGACTATAATAAAACAGGGTGAGAGTGTTCTCTCCATGTTGTACAGACTATAATAAAACAGGGTGAGAGTGCTCTCTCCATGTTGTACAGACTATAATAAAACAGGGTGAGTGTGCTCTCTCCATGTTGTACAGACTATAATAAAACAGGGTGAGAGTGCTCTCTCCATGTTGTACAGACTATAATAAAACAGGGTGTGAGTGCACTCTCCATGTTGTCCAAACTACAATAAAACAGGATGAGAGTGTTCTCTCCATGTTGTACAGACTATAATAAAACAGGGTGAGAGTGTTCTCTTCATGTTGTACAGACTATAATCTAACAGGGTGAGAGTGCTCGCTCCATGTTGTACAGACTATAATAAAACAGGGTGAGAGTGTTCTCTTCATGTTGTACAGACTATAATCTAACAGGGTGAGAGTGCTCTCTCCATGTTGTACAGACTATAATAAAACAGGGTGAGAGTGCTCTCTCCATGTTGTATAGACTATAATAAAACAGGGTGAGAGTGTTCTCTCCATGTTGTACAGACTATAATAAAACAGGGTGAGAGTGTTCTCTTCATGTTGTACAGACTATAATCTAACAGGGTGAGAGTGCTCGCTCCATGTTGTACAGACTATAATAAAACAGGGTGAGAGTGTTCTCTTCATGTTGTCCAGACTATAATCTAACAGGGTGAGAGTGCTCTCTCCATGTTGTACAGACAATAATAAAACAGGGTGAGAGTGCTCTCTTCATGTTGTACAGACTATAATCTAACAGGGTGAGAGTGCTCTCTCCATGTTGTATAGACTATAATAAAACAGGGTGAGAGTGTTCTCTCCATGTTGTACAGACTATAATCTAACAGAGTGAGAGTGCTCTCTCCATGTTGTATAGACTATAATAAAACAGGGTGAGAGTGCTCTCTCCATGTTGTACAGACTATAATCTAACAGGGTGAGAGTGCTCTCTCCATGTTGTACAGACTATAATCTAACAGAGTGAGAGTGCTCTCTCCATGTTGTACAGACTATAATCTAAGAGAGTGAGAGTGCTCTCTCCATGTTGTATAGACTATAATAAAACAGGGTGAGAGTGCTCTCTCCATGTTGTACAGACTATAATCTAACAGGGTGAGAGTGTTCTCTCCATGTTGTACAGACTATAATAAAACAGGGTGAGAGTGCTCTCTCCTTGTTGTACAGACTATAATAAAACGGTGAGAGTGTTCTCTCCATGTTGTACAGACTGTAATAAAACAGGGTGAGAGTGCTCTCTCCTTGTTGTACAGACTATAATAAAACAGGGTGAGAGTAATCTCTCCATGTTGTACAGACTATAATAAAACAGGGTGTGAGTGCTCTCTCCATGTTGTACAGACTATAATAAAACAGGGTGAGAGTGCTCTCTCCATGTTGTACAGAGATAATAAAACAGGGTGAGAGTGTTCTCTCCATGTTGTACAGACTATAATAAAACAGGGTGAGAGTGCTCTCTCCATGTTGTACAGACTATAATCTAACAGAGTGAGAGTGCTCTCTCCATGTTGTACAGACTATAATAAAACAGAGTGAGAGTGCTCTCTCCATGTTGTACAGACTATAATAAAACAGGGTGAGAGTGTTCTCTCCATGTTGTACAGACTATAATAAAACAGGGTGAGAGTGCTCTCTCCATGTTGTACAGACTATAATCTAACAGAGTGAGAGTGCTCTCTCCATGTTGTACAGACTATAATAAAACAGAGTGAGAGTGCTCTCTCCATGTTGTACAGACTATAATAAAACAGGGTGAGAGTGTTCTCTCCATGTTGTACAGACTATAATAAAACAGGGTGAGAGTGCTCTCTCCATGTTGTACAGACTATAATCTAACAGAGTGAGAGTGCTCTCTCCATGTTGTACAGACTATAATAAAACAGAGTGAGAGTGCTCTCTCCATGTTGTACAGACTATAATAAAACAGAGTGAGAGTGCTCTCTCCATGTTGTACAGACTATAATAAAACAGGGTGAGAGTGTTCTCTCCATGTTGTACAGACTATAATAAAACAGGGTGAGAGTGCTCTCTCCATGTTGTACAGACTATAATCTAACAGGGTGAGAGTGCTCTCTCCATGTTGTACAGACTATAATAAAACAGAGTGAGAGTGCTCTCTCCATGTTGTACAGACTATAATAAAACAGGGTGAGAGTGTTCTATCCATGTTGTACAGACTATAATAAAACAGGGTGAGAGTGTTCTCTCCATGTTGTACAGACTATAATAAAACAGGGTGAGAGTGCTCTCTCCATGTTGTACAGACTATAATAAAACAGGGTGAGAGTGTTCTCTCCATGTTGTACAGACTATAATAAAACAGGGTGAGAGTGCTCTCTCCATGTTGTACAGACTATAATAAAACAGGGTGAGAGTGTTCTCTCCATGTTGTACAGACTATAATCTAACAGGGTGAGAGTGCTCTCTCCATGTTGTACAGACTATAATAAAACAGGGTGAGAGTGCTCTCTCCGTGTTGTACAGACTATAAAAAAACAGGGTGAGAGTGCTCTCTCCATGTTGTACAGACTATAATAAAACAGGGTGAGAGTGCTCTCTCCATGTTGTACAGACTATAATCTAACAGGGTGAGAGTGTTCTCTCCATGTTGTACAGACTATAATAAAACAGGGTGAGAGTGTTCTCTCCATGTTGTACAGACTATAATCTAACAGGGTGAGAGTGTTCTCTCCATGTTGTACAGACTATGATATAAAACAGGGTGAGAGTGCTCTCTCCATGTTGTACAGACTATAATAAAACAGGGTGAGAGTGTTCTCTCCATGTTGTACAGACTATAATAAAACAGGGTGAGAGTGTTCTCTCCATGTTGTACAGACTATAATAAAACAGGGTGAGAGTGCTCTCTCCATGTTGTACAGACTATAATAAAACAGGGTGAGAGTGTTCTCTCCATGTTGTACAGACTATAATAAAACAGGGTGAGAGTGCTCTCTCCATGTTGTACAGACTATAATAAAACAGGGTGAGAGTGCTCTCTCCATGTTGTACAGACTATAATAAAACAGGGTGAGAGTGCTCTCTCCATGTTGTACAGACTATAATAAAACAGGGTGTGAGTGCACTCTCCATGTTGTCCAAACTACAATAAAACAGGATGAGAGTGTTCTCTCCATGTTGTACAGACTATAATAAAACAGGGTGAGAGTGTTCTCTTCATGTTGTACAGACTATAATCTAACAGGGTGAGAGTGCTCGCTCCATGTTGTACAGACTATAATAAAACAGGGTGAGAGTGTTCTCTTCATGTTGTACAGACTATAATCTAACAGGGTGAGAGTGCTCTCTCCATGTTGTACAGACTATAATAAAACAGGGTGAGAGTGCTCTCTCCATGTTGTATAGACTATAATAAAACAGGGTGAGAGTGTTCTCTCCATGTTGTACAGACTATAATAAAACAGGGTGAGAGTGTTCTCTTCATGTTGTACAGACTATAATCTAACAGGGTGAGAGTGCTCGCTCCATGTTGTACAGACTATAATAAAACAGGGTGAGAGTGTTCTCTTCATGTTGTCCAGACTATAATCTAACAGGGTGAGAGTGCTCTCTCCATGTTGTACAGACTATAATCTAACAGGGTGAGAGTGCTCTCTCCATGTTGTATAGACTATAATAAAACAGGGTGAGAGTGTTCTCTCCATGTTGTACAGACTATAATCTAACAGAGTGAGAGTGCTCTCTCCATGTTGTATAGACTATAATAAAACAGGGTGAGAGTGCTCTCTCCATGTTGTACAGACTATAATCTAACAGGGTGAGAGTGCTCTCTCCATGTTGTACAGACTATAATCTAACAGAGTGAGAGTGCTCTCTCCATGTTGTACAGACTATAATCTAACAGAGTGAGAGTGAACTGTCCATGTTGTATAGACTATAATAAAACAGGGTGAGAGTGCTCTCTCCATGTTGTACAGACTATAATCTAACAGGGTGAGAGTGTTCTATCCATGTTGTACAGACTATAATAAAACAGGGTGAGAGTGCTCTCTCCTTGTTGTACAGACTATAATAAAACAGGGTGAGAGTGTTCTCTCCATGTTGTACAGACTGTAATAAAACAGGGTGAGAGTGCTCTCTCCTTGTTGTACAGACTATAATAAAACAGGGTGAGAGTAATCTCTCCATGTTGTACAGACTATAATAAAACAGGGTGAGAGTGTTCTATCCATGTTGTACAGACTATAATAAAACAGGGTGAGAGTGTTCTCTCCATGTTGTACAGACTATAATCTAACAGGGTGACAGTGTTCTCTCCATGTTGTACAGAGTATAATAAAACAGGGTGAGAGTGCTCTCTCCATGTTGTACAGACTATAATAAAACAGGGTGAGAGTGTTCTCTCCATGTTGTACAGACTATAATCTAACAGGGTGAGAGTGTTCTCTCCATGTTGTACAGATTATAATAAAACAGGGTGAGAGTGTTCTCTCCATGTTGTACAGACTATAATAAAACAGGGTGAGAGTGTTCTCTCCATGTTGTACAGACTATAATAAAACAGGGTGAGAGTGTTCTCTCCATGTTGTACAGACTATAATCTAACAGGGTGAGAGTGTTCTCTCCATGTTGTACAGATTATAATAAAACAGGGTGAGAGTGTTCTCTCCATGTTGTACAGACTATAATAAAACAGGGTGAGAGTGCTCTCTCCATGTTGTACAGACTATAATAAAACAGGGTGAGAGTGTTCTCTCCATGTTGTACAGACTATAATCTAACAGGGTGAGAGTGTTCTCTCCATGTTGTACAGATTATAATAAAACAGGGTGAGAGTGTTCTCTCCATGTTGTACAGACTATAATAAAACAGGGTGAGAGTGCTCTCTCCATGTTGTACAGACTATAATCTAACAGGGTGAGAGTGTTCTCTCCATGTTGTACAGATTATAATAAAACAGGGTGAGAGTGTTCTCTCCATGTTGTACAGACTATAATAAAACAGGGTGAGAGTGCTCTCTCCATGTTGTACAGATTATAATAAAACAGGGTGAGAGTGTTCTCTCCATGTTGTACAGACTATAATAAAACAGGGTGAGAGTGTTCTCTCCATGTTGTACAGACTATAATAAAACAGGGTGAGAGTGTTCTCTCTATGTTGTACAGACTATAATAAAACAGGGTGAGAGTGTTCTCTCCATGTTGTACAGACTATAATAAAACAGGGTGAGAGTGTTCTATCCATGTTGTACAGACTATAATCTAACAGGGTGAGAGTGTTCTCTCCATGTTGTACAGACTATAATAAAACAGGGTGAGAGTGTTCTCTCTATGTTGTACAGACTATAATAAAACAGGGTGAGAGTGTTCTCTCCATGTTGTACAGACTATAATAAAACAGGGTGAGAGTGTTCCCTCCATGTTGTACAGACTATAATAAAACAGGGTGAGAGTGCTCTCTCCATGTTGTACAGACTATAATAAAACAGGGTGAGAGTGCTCTCTCCATTTTGTACAGACTATAATAAAACAGAGTGAGAGTGTTCTATCCATGTTGTACAGACTATAATCTAACAGGGTGAGAGTGTTCTCTCCATGTTGTACAGATTATTATAAAACAGGGTGAGAGTGTTCTCTCCATGTTGTACAGACTATAATAAAACAGGGTGAGAGTGCTCTCTCCATGTTGTACAGATTATAATAAAACAGGGTGAGAATGTTCTCTCCATGTTGTACAGACTATAATAAAACAGGGTGAGAGTGTTCTATCCATGTTGTACAGACTATAATAAAACAGGGTGAGAGTGTTCTCTCCATGTTGTACAGACTATAATAAAACAGGGTGAGAGTGTTCTCTCCATGTTGTACAGACTATAATAAAACAGGGTGAGAGTGTTCTCTCTATGTTGTACAGACTATAATAAAACAGGGTGAGAGTGTTCTCTCCATGTTGTACAGACTATAATAAAACAGGGTGAGAGTGTTCTATCCATGTTGTACAGACTATAATCTAACAGGGTGAGAGTGTTCTCTCCATGTTGTACAGATTATAATAAAACAGGGTGAGAGTGTTCCCTCCATGTTGTACAGACTATAATAAAACAGGGTGAGAGTGCTCTCTCCATGTTGTACAGATTATAATAAAACAGGGTGAGAGTGTTCTCTCCATGTTGTACAGACTATAATAAAACAGGGTGAGAGTGTTCTATCCATGTTGTACAGACTATAATAAAACAGGGTGAGAGTGTTCTCTCCATGTTGTACAGACTATAATAAAACAGGGTGAGAGTGTTCTCTCCATGTTGTACAGACTATAATAAAACAGGGTGAGAGTGCTCTCTCCATGTTGTATAGACTATAATAAAACAGGGTGAGAGTGCTCGCTCCATGTTGTACAGATTATAATAAAACAGGGTGAGAGTGTTCTCTCCATGTTGTACAGATTATAATAAAACAGGGTGAGAGTGCTCTCTCCATGTTGTACAGATTATAATAAAGCAGGGTGAGAGTGCTCGCTCCATGTTGTACAGATTATAATAAAACAGGGTGAGAGTGCTCTCTCCATGTTGTACAGACTATAATCTAACAGGGTGAGAGTGCTCTCTCCATGTTGTACAGACTATAATAAAACAGGGTGAGAGTGTTCTCTTCATGTTGTACAGACTATAATCTAACAGGGTGAGAGTGCTCTCTCCATGTTGTACAGACTATAATAAAACAGGGTGAGAGTGTTCTCTTCATGTTGTACAGATTATAATAAAACAGGGTGAGAGTGCTCTCTCCATGTTGTACAGATTATAATAAAGCAGGGTGAGAGTGCTCGCTCCATGTTGTACAGATTATAATAAAACAGGGTGAGCGTGCTCTCTCCATGTTGTACAGACTATAATCTAACAGGGTGAGAGTGCTCTCTCCATGTTGTACAGACTATAATAAAACAGGGTGAGAGTGTTCTCTTCATGTTGTACAGACTATAATCTAACAGGGTGAGAGTGCTCTCTCCATGTTGTATAGACTATAATAAAACAGGGTGAGAGTGCTCGCTCCATGTTGTACAGACTATAATAAAACAGGGTGAGAGTGCTCGCTCCTTGTTGTACAGACTATATAAAACAGGGTGAGAGTGCTCTCTCCATAATGTACAGACTATAATAAAACAGGGTGAGAGTGCTCTCTCCATGTTGTACAGACTATAATAAAACAGGGTGAGAGTGCTCGCTCCATGTTGTACAGATTATAATAAAACAGGGTGAGAGTGCTCTCTCCATGTTGTACAGACTATAATAAAACAGGGTGAGAGTGTTCTCTCCATGTTGTGCAGACTATAATAAAACAGGGTGAGAGTGTTCTCTCCATGTTGTACAGACTATAATAAAACAGGGTGAGAGTGTTCTATCCATGTTGTACAGACTATAATAAAACAGGGTGAGAGTGCTCTCTCCATGTTGTACAGACTAAAATAAAACAGGGTGAGAGTGTTCTCTCCATGTTGTACAGACTATAATAAAACAGGGTGAGAGTGCTCTCTCCATGTTGTACAGACTATAATAAAACAGGGTGAGAGTGTTCTCTCCATGTTGTACAGACTATAATAAAACAGGATGAGAGTGTTCTCTCCATGTTGTACAGACTATAATAAAACAGGGTGAGAGTGTTCTATCCATGTTGTGCAGACTATAATAAAACAGGGTGAGAGTGCTCTCTCCATGTTGTACAGACTATAATAAAACAGGGTGAGAGTGCTCTCTCCATGTAGTACAGACTATAATAAAACAGGGTGAGAGTGTTCTCTCCATGTTGTACAGACTATAATAAAACAGGGTGAGAGTGTTCTATCCATGTTGTACAGACTATAATAAAACAGGGTGAGAGTGCTCTCTCCATGTTGTACAGACTATAATAAAACAGGGTGAGAGTGTTCTATCCATGTTGTACAGACTATAATAAAGCAGGGTGAGAGTGTTCTATCCATGTTGTACAGACTATAATAAAACAGGGTGAGAGTGTTCTCTCCATGTTGTACAGACTATAATAAAACAGGGTGAGAGTGTTCTATCCATGCTGTACAGACTATAATAAAACAGGGTGAGAGTGTTCTCTCCATGTTGTACAGAATATAATAAAACAGGGTGAGAGTGTTCTCTCCATGTTGTACAGACTATAATAAAACAGGGTGAGAGTGTTCTCTCCATGTTGTACAGAATATAATAAAACAGGGTGAGAGTGTTCTCTCCATGTTGTACAGACTATAATCTAACAGGGTGAGAGTGTTCTCTCCATGTTGTACAGACTATAATCTAACAGGGTGAGAGTGTTCTCTCCATGTTGTACAGATTATAATAAAACAGGGTGAGAGTGTTCTCTCCATGTTGTTCAGACTATAATAAAACAGGGTGAGAGTGCTCTCTCCATGTTGTACAGACTATAATAAAACAGGGTGAGAGTGCTCTCTCCATGTTGTACAGACTATAATCTAACAGGGTGAGAGTGCTCTCTCCATGTTGTACAGACTATAATAAAACAGGGTGAGAGTGCTCTCTCCATGTTGTACAGACTATAATAAAACAGGGTGAGAGTGCTCTCTCCATGTTGTACAGAATATAATAAAACAGGGTGAGAGTGTTCTCTCCATGTTGTACAGACTATAATCTAACAGGGTGACAGTGTTCTCTCCATGTTGTACAGAGTATAATAAAACAGGGTGAGAGTGCTCTCTCCATGTTGTACAGACTATAATAAAACAGGGTGAGAGTGTTCTCTCCATGTTGTACAGACTATAATCTAACAGGGTGAGAGTGTTCTCTCCATGTTGTACAGATTATAATAAAACAGGGTGAGAGTGTTCTCTCCATGTTGTACAGACTATAATAAAACAGGGTGAGAGTGTTCTCTCCATGTTGTACAGACTATAATAAAACAGGGTGAGAGTGTTCTCTCCATGTTGTACAGACTATAATCTAACAGGGTGAGAGTGTTCTCTCCATGTTGTACAGATTATAATAAAACAGGGTGAGAGTGTTCTCTCCATGTTGTACAGACTATAATAAAACAGGGTGAGAGTGCTCTCTCCATGTTGTACAGACTATAATAAAACAGGGTGAGAGTGTTCTCTCCATGTTGTACAGACTATAATCTAACAGGGTGAGAGTGTTCTCTCCATGTTGTACAGATTATAATAAAACAGGGTGAGAGTGTTCTCTCCATGTTGTACAGACTATAATAAAACAGGGTGAGAGTGCTCTCTCCATGTTGTACAGATTATAATAAAACAGGGTGAGAGTGTTCTCTCCATGTTGTACAGACTATAATAAAACAGGGTGAGAGTGTTCTATCCATGTTGTACAGACTATAATAAAACAGGGTGAGAGTGTTCTCTCCATGTTGTACAGACTATAATAAAACAGGGTGAGAGTGTTCTCTCCATGTTGTACAGACTATAATAAAACAGGGTGAGAGTGTTCTCTCTATGTTGTACAGACTATAATAAAACAGGGTGAGAGTGTTCTCTCCATGTTGTACAGACTATAATAAAACAGGGTGAGAGTGTTCTATCCATGTTGTACAGACTATAATCTAACAGGGTGAGAGTGTTCTCTCCATGTTGTACAGATTATAATAAAACAGGGTGAGAGTGTTCCCTCCATGTTGTACAGACTATAATAAAACAGGGTGAGAGTGCTCTCTCCATGTTGTACAGATTATAATAAAACAGGGTGAGAGTGTTCTCTCCATGTTGTACAGACTATAATAAAACAGGGTGAGAGTGTTCTATCCATGTTGTACAGACTATAATAAAACAGGGTGAGAGTGTTCTCTCCATGTTGTACAGACTATAATAAAACAGGGTGAGAGTGTTCTCTCCATGTTGTTCAGACTATAATAAAACAGGGTGAGAGTGCTCTCTCCATGTTGTATAGACTATAATAAAACAGGGTGAGAGTGCTCGCTCCATGTTGTACAGATTATAATAAAACAGGGTGAGAGTGTTCTCTCCATGTTGTACAGATTATAATAAAACAGGGTGAGAGTGCTCTCTCCATGTTGTACAGATTATAATAAAGCAGGGTGAGAGTGCTCGCTCCATGTTGTACAGATTATAATAAAACAGGGTGAGAGTGCTCTCTCCATGTTGTACAGACTATAATCTAACAGGGTGAGAGTGCTCTCTCCATGTTGTACAGACTATAATAAAACAGGGTGAGAGTGTTCTCTTCATGTTGTACAGACTATAATCTAACAGGGTGAGAGTGCTCTCTCCATGTTGTACAGACTATAATAAAACAGGGTGAGAGTGTTCTCTTCATGTTGTACAGATTATAATAAAACAGGGTGAGAGTGCTCTCTCCATGTTGTACAGATTATAATAAAGCAGGGTGAGAGTGCTCGCTCCATGTTGTACAGATTATAATAAAACAGGGTGAGAGTGCTCTCTCCATGTTGTACAGACTATAATCTAACAGGGTGAGAGTGCTCTCTCCATGTTGTACAGACTATAATAAAACAGGGTGAGAGTGTTCTCTTCATGTTGTACAGACTATAATCTAACAGGGTGAGAGTGCTCTCTCCATGTTGTATAGACTATAATAAAACAGGGTGAGAGTGCTCGCTCCATGTTGTACAGACTATAATAAAACAGGGTGAGAGTGCTCGCTCCTTGTTGTACAGACTATATAAAACAGGGTGAGAGTGCTCTCTCCATAATGTACAGACTATAATAAAACAGGGTGAGAGTGCTCTCTCCATGTTGTACAGACTATAATAAAACAGGGTGAGAGTGCTCGCTCCATGTTGTACAGATTATAATAAAACAGGGTGAGAGTGCTCTCTCCATGTTGTACAGACTATAATAAAACAGGGTGAGAGTGTTCTCTCCATGTTGTGCAGACTATAATAAAACAGGGTGAGAGTGTTCTCTCCATGTTGTACAGACTATAATAAAACAGGGTGAGAGTGTTCTATCCATGTTGTACAGACTATAATAAAACAGGGTGAGAGTGCTCTCTCCATGTTGTACAGACTAAAATAAAACAGGGTGAGAGTGTTCTCTCCATGTTGTACAGACTATAATAAAACAGGGTGAGAGTGCTCTCTCCATGTTGTACAGACTATAATAAAACAGGGTGAGAGTGTTCTCTCCATGTTGTACAGACTATAATAAAACAGGGTGAGAGTGTTCTCTCCATGTTGTACAGACTATAATAAAACAGGGTGAGAGTGTTCTATCCATGTTGTGCAGACTATAATAAAACAGGGTGAGAGTGCTCTCTCCATGTTGTACAGACTATAATAAAACAGGGTGAGAGTGCTCTCTCCATGTAGTACAGACTATAATAAAACAGGGTGAGAGTGTTCTCTCCATGTTGTACAGACTATAATAAAACAGGGTGAGAGTGTTCTATCCATGTTGTACAGACTATAATAAAACAGGGTGAGAGTGCTCTCTCCATGTTGTACAGACTATAATAAAACAGGGTGAGAGTGTTCTATCCATGTTGTACAGACTATAATAAAGCAGGGTGAGAGTGTTCTATCCATGTTGTACAGACTATAATAAAACAGGGTGAGAGTGTTCTCTCCATGTTGTACAGACTATAATAAAACAGGGTGAGAGTGTTCTATCCATGCTGTACAGACTATAATAAAACAGGGTGAGAGTGTTCTCTCCATGTTGTACAGAATATAATAAAACAGGGTGAGAGTGTTCTCTCCATGTTGTACAGACTATAATAAAACAGGGTGAGAGTGTTCTCTCCATGTTGTACAGAATATAATAAAACAGGGTGAGAGTGTTCTCTCCATGTTGTACAGACTATAATCTAACAGGGTGAGAGTGTTCTCTCCATGTTGTACAGACTATAATCTAACAGGGTGAGAGTGTTCTCTCCATGTTGTACAGATTATAATAAAACAGGGTGAGAGTGTTCTCTCCATGTTGTACAGACTATAATCTAACAGGGTGAGAGTGTTCTCTCCATGTTGTACAGACTATAATAAAACAGGGTGAGAGTGTTCTCTCCATGTTGTACAGATTATAATAAAACAGGGTGAGAGTGTTCTGTCCATGTTGTACAGATTATAATAAAACAGGGTGAGAGTGTTCTGTCCATGTTGTACAGATTATAATAAAACAGGGTGAGAGTGTTCTCTCCATGTTGTACAGATTATAATAAAACAGGGTGAGAGTGTTCTCTCCATGTTGTACAGACTATAATAAAACAGGGTGAGAGTGTTCTCTCCATGTTGTACAGATTATAATAAAACAGGGTGAGAGTGTTCTCTCCATGTTGTACAGATTATAATAAAACAGGGTGAGAGTGTTCTCTCCATGTTGTACAGATTATAATAAAACAGGGTGAGAGTGCTCTCTTCATGTTGTACAGACGATAATAAAACAGGGTGAGAGTGTTCTCTCCATGTTGTACAGATTATAATAAAACAGGGTGAGAGTGTTCTCTTCATGTTGTACAGACTATAATAAAACAGGGTGAGAG
Organism: Heterodontus francisci; assembly: GCF_036365525.1. NCBI lineage: Eukaryota > Metazoa > Chordata > Chondrichthyes > Heterodontiformes > Heterodontidae > Heterodontus > Heterodontus francisci. The sequence continues at coordinate 205,196,059 of NC_090375.1, read as the reverse complement.
TGTTCTCTCCATGTTGTACAGATTATAATAAAACAGGGTGAGAGTGCTCACTCCATGTTGTACAGACTATAATAAAACAGGGTGAGAGTGTTCTCTTCATGTTGTACAGACTATAATAAAACAGGGTGAGAGTGTTCTCTCCATGTTGTACAGACTATAATAAAACAGGGTGAGAGTGCTCGCTCCATGTTGTACAGATTATAATAAAACAGGGTGAGAGTGCTCGCTCCATGTTGTACAGATTATAATAAAACAGGGTGAGAGTGCTCTCTCCATGTTGTACAGACTATAATCTAACAGGGTGAGAGTGCTCTCTCCATGTTGTACAGACTATAATAAAACAGGGTGAGAGTGTTCTCTTCATGTTGTACAGACTATAATCTAACAGGGTGAGAGTGCTCTCTCCATGTTGTATAGACTATAATAAAACAGGGTGAGAGTGCTCGCTCCATGTTGTACAGACTATAATAAAACAGGGTGAGAGTGCTCTCTCCATGTTGTACAGATTATAATAAAACAGGGTGAGAGTGCTCGCTCCATGTTGTACAGACTATAATAAAACAGGGTGAGAGTGCTCTCTCCATATTGTACAGACTATAATAAAACAGGGTGAGAGTGCTCTCTCCATGTTGTACAGACTATAATAAAACAGGGTGAGAGTGCTCGCTCCATGTTGTACAGACTATAATAAAACAGGGTGAGAGTGTTCTCTCCATGTTGTACAGACTATAATAAAACAGGGTGAGAGTGTTCTATCCATGTTGTACAGACTATAATAAAACAGGGTGAGAGTGCTCTCTCCATGTTGTACAGACTATAATAAAACAGGGTGAGAGTGTTCTATCCATGTTGTACAGACTATAATAAAGCAGGGTGAGAGTGTTCTATCCATGTTGTACAGACTATAATAAAACAGGGTGAGAGTGTTCTCTCCATGTTGTACAGACTATAATAAAACAGGGTGAGAGTGTTCTATCCATGCTGTACAGACTATAATAAAACAGGGTGAGAGTGTTCTCTCCATGTTGTACAGAATATAATAAAACAGGGTGAGAGTGTTCTCTCCATGTTGTACAGACTATAATAAAACAGGGTGAGAGTGTTCTCTCCATGTTGTACAGAATATAATAAAACAGGGTGAGAGTGTTCTCTCCATGTTGTACAGACTATAATCTAACAGGGTGAGAGTGTTCTCTCCATGTTGTACAGACTATAATCTAACAGGGTGAGAGTGTTCTCTCCATGTTGTACAGACTATAATCTAACAGGGTGAGAGTGCTCTCTCCGTGTTGTACAGACTATAATAAAACAGGGTGAGAGTGTTCTCTCCATGTTGTACAGACTATAATCTAACAGGGTGAGAGTGTTCTCTCCATGTTGTACAGACTATAATCTAACAGGGTGAGAGTGTTCTCTCCATGTTGTACAGACTATAATCTAACAGGGTGAGAGTGCTCTCTCCGTGTTGTACAGACTATAATAAAACAGGGTGAGAGTGTTCTCTCCATGTTGTACAGATTATAATAAAACAGGGTGAGAGTGTTCTCTCCATGTTGTACAGATTATAATAAAACAGGGTGAGAGTGTTCTGTCCATGTTGTACAGATTATAATAAAACAGGGTGAGAGTGTTCTGTCCATGTTGTACAGATTATAATAAAACAGGGTGAGAGTGTTCTCTCCATGTTGTACAGATTATAATAAAACAGGGTGAGAGTGTTCTCTCCATGTTGTACAGACTATAATAAAACAGGGTGAGAGTGTTCTGTCCATGTTGTACAGATTATAATAAAACAGGGTGAGAGTGTTCTCTCCATGTTGTACAGATTATAATAAAACAGGGTGAGAGTGCTCTCTTCATGTTGTACAGACGATAATAAAACAGGGTGAGAGTGTTCTCTCCATGTTGTACAGATTATAATAAAACAGGGTGAGAGTGTTCTCTTCATGTTGTACAGACTATAATAAAACAGGGTGAGAGTGTTCTCTCCATGTTGTACAGATTATAATAAAACAGGGTGAGAGTGCTCTCTCCATGTTGTACAGACTATAATAAAACAGGGTGAGAGTGTTCTCTTCATGTTGTACAGACTATAATAAAACAGGGTGAGAGTGTTCTCTCCATGTTGTACAGATTATAATAAAACAGGCTGAGAGTGTTCTCTTCATGTTGTACAGACTATAATAAAACAGGGTGAGAGTGTTCTCTTCATGTTGTACAGACTATAATAAAACAGGGTGAGAGTGTTCTCTCCATGTTGTACAGATTATAATAAAACAGGCTGAGAGTGTTCTCTTCATGTTGTACAGATTATAATAAAACAGGGTGAGAGTGCTCGCTCCATGTTGTACAGATTATAATAAAACAGGGTGAGAGTGCTCGCTCCATGTTGTACAGATTATAATAAAACAGGGTGAGAGTGCTCTCTCCATGTTGTACAGACTATAATCTAACAGGGTGAGAGTGCTCTCTCCATGTTGTACAGACTATAATAAAACAGGGTGAGAGTGTTCTCTTCATGTTGTACAGACTATAATCTAACAGGGTGAGAGTGCTCTCTCCATGTTGTATAGACTATAATAAAACAGGGTGAGAGTGCTCGCTCCATGTTGTACAGACTATAATAAAACAGGGTGAGAGTGCTCTCTCCATGTTGTACAGATTATAATAAAAGAGGGTGAGAGTGCTCGCTCCATGTTGTACAGACTATAATAAAACAGGGTGAGAGTGCTCTCTCCATGTTGTACAGATTATAATAAAACAGGTTTAGAGTGCTCTCTCCATGTTGTACAGACTATAATAAAACAGGGTGAGAGTGTTCTCTCCATGTTGTGCAGACTATAATAAAACAGGGTGAGAGTGTTCTCTCCATGTTGTACAGACTATAATAAAACAGGGTGAGAGTGTTCTATCCATGTTGTACAGACTATAATAAAACAGGGTGAGAGTGCTCTCTCCATGTTGTACAGACTATAATAAAACAGGGTGAGAGTGTTCTCTCCATGTTGTACAGACTATAATAAAACAGGGTGAGAGTGCTCTCTCCATGTTGTACAGACTATAATCTAACAGGGTGAGAGTGTTCTCTCCATGTTGTACAGAATATAATAAAACAGGGTGAGAGTGTTCTCTCCATGTTGTACAGACTATAATCTAACAGGGTGAGAGTGTTCTCTCCATGTTGTACAGAATATAATAAAACAGGGTGAGAGTGCTCTCTCCATGTTGTACAGACTATAATCTAACAGGGTGAGAGTGTTCTCTCCATGTTGTACAGAATATAATAAAACAGGGTGAGAGTGTTCTATCCATGTTGTACAGACTATAATAAAACAGGGTGAGAGTGTTCTCTCCATGTTGTACAGACTATAATAAAACAGGGTGAGAGTGTTCTCTCCATGTTGTACAGACTATAATAAAACAGGGTGAGAGTGTTCTATCCATGTTGTACAGACTATAATAAAACAGGGTGAGAGTGTTCTCTCCATGTTGTACAGAATATAATAAAACAGGGTGAGAGAGTTCTCTCCATGATGTACAGACTATAATAAAACAGGGTGAGAGTGTTCTCTCCATGTTGTACAGAACATAATAAAACAGGGTGAGAGTGTTCTCTCCATGTTGTACAGACTATAATCTAACAGGGTGAGAGTGTTCTCTCCATGTTGTACAGACTATAATCTAACAGGGTGAGAGTGTTCTCGCCATGTTGTACAGATTATAATAAAACAGGGTGAGAGTGTTCTCTCCATGTTGTACAGACTATAATCTAACAGGGTGAGAGTGTTCTCTCCATGTTGTACAGACTATAATAAAACAGGGTGAGAGTGTTCTCTCCATGTTGTACAGATTATAATAAAACAGGGTGAGAGTGTTCTCTCCATGATGTACAGACTATAATAAAACAGGGTGAGAGTGTTCTCTCCATGTTGTACAGAACATAATAAAACAGGGTGAGAGTGTTCTCTCCATGTTGTACAGAACATAATAAAACAGGGTGAGAGTGTTCTCTCCATGTTGTACAGACTATAATCTAACAGGGTGAGAGTGTTCTCGCCATGTTGTACAGATTATAATAAAACAGGGTGAGAGTGTTCTCTCCATGATGTACAGACTATAATAAAACAGGGTGAGAGTGTTCTCTCCATGTTGTACAGAACATAATAAAACAGGGTGAGAGTGTTCTCTCCATGTTGTACAGACTATAATCTAACAGGGTGAGAGTGTTCTCTCCATGTTGTACAGACTATAATCTAACAGGGTGAGAGTGTTCTCGCCATGTTGTACAGATTATAATAAAACAGGGTGAGAGTGTTCTCTCCATGTTGTACAGACTATAATCTAACAGGGTGAGAGTGTTCTCTCCATGTTGTACAGACTATAATAAAACAGGGTGAGAGTGTTCTCTCCATGTTGTACAGTTTATAATAAAACAGGGTGAGAGTGTTCTGTCCATGTTGTACAGATTATAATAAAACAGGGTGAGAGTGTTCTCTCCATGTTGTACAGATTATAATAAAACAGGGTGAGAGTGTTCTCTCCATGTTGTACAGATTATAATAAAACAGGGTGAGAGTGTTCTGTCCATGTTGTACAGATTATAATAAAACAGGGTGAGAGTGTTCTCTCCATGTTGTACAGATTATAATAAAACAGGGTGAGAGTGTTCTCTCCATGTTGTACAGATTATAATAAAACAGGGTGAGAGTGTTCTCTCCATGTTGTACAGATTATAATAAAACAGGGTGAGAGTGTTCTCTCCATGTTGTACAGATTATAATAAAACAGGGTGAGAGTGTTCTCTCCATGTTGTACAGATTATAATAAAACAGGGTGAGAGTGCTCTCTTCATGTTGTACAGACGATAATAAAACAGGGTGAGAGTGTTCTCTCCATGTTGTACAGATTATAATAAAACAGGGTGAGAGTGTTCTCTTCATGTTGTACAGACTATAATAAAACAGGGTGAGAGTGTTCTGTCCATGTTGTACAGATTATAATAAAACAGGGTGAGAGTGCTCTCTCCATGTTGTACAGACTATAATAAAACAGGGTGAGAGTGTTCTCTTCATGTTGTACAGACTATAATAAAACAGGGTGAGAGTGTTCTCTCCATGTTGTACAGATTATAATAAAACAGGCTGAGAGTGTTCTCTTCATGTTGTACAGATTATAATAAAACAGGGTGAGAGTGCTCGCTCCATGTTGTACAGATTATAATAAAACAGGGTGAGAGTGCTCGCTCCATGTTGTACAGATTATAATAAAACAGGGTGAGAGTGCTCTCTCCATGTTGTACAGACTATAATCTAACAGGGTGAGAGTGCTCTCTCCATGTTGTACAGACTATAATAAAACAGGGTGAGAGTGTTCTCTTCATGTTGTACAGACTATAATCTAACAGGGTGAGAGTGCTCTCTCCATGTTGTATAGACTATAATAAAACAGGGTGAGAGTGCTCGCTCCATGTTGTACAGACTATAATAAAACAGGGTGAGAGTGCTCTCTCCATGTTGTACAGATTATAATAAAACAGGGTGAGAGTGCTCGCTCCATGTTGTACAGACTATAATAAAACAGGGTGAGAGTGCTCTCTCCATATTGTACAGACTATAATAAAACAGGGTGAGAGTGCTCTCTCCATGTTGTACAGACTATAATAAAACAGGGTGAGAGTGCTCTCTCCATGTTGTACAGATTATAATAAAACAGGCTGAGAGTGCTCTCTCCATGTTGTACAGACTATAATAAAACAGGGTGAGAGTGTTCTCTCCATGTTGTGCAGACTATAATAAAACAGGGTGAGAGTGTTCTCTCCATGTTGTACAGACTATAATCTAACAGGGTGAGAGTGTTCTCTCCATGTTGTACAGAATATAATAAAACAGGGTGAGAGTGCTCTCTCCATGTTGTACAGACTATAATCTAACAGGGTGAGAGTGTTCTCTCCATGTTGTACAGAATATAATAAAACAGGGTGAGAGTGTTCTATCCATGTTGTACAGACTATAATAAAACAGGGTGAGAGTGTTCTCTCCATGTTGTACAGACTATAATAAAACAGGGTGAGAGTGTTCTCTCCATGTTGTACAGACTATAATAAAACAGGGTGAGAGTGTTCTATCCATGTTGTACAGACTATAATAAAACAGGGTGAGAGTGCTCTCTCCATGTTGTACAGACTATAATAAAACAGGGTGAGAGTGTTCTATCCATGTTGTACAGACTATAATAAAACAGGGTGAGAGTGCTCTCTCCATGTTGTACAGACTATAATAAAACAGGGTGAGAGTGTTCTATCCATGTTGTACAGACTATAATCTAACAGGGTGAGAGTGTTCTATCCATGTTGTACAGACTATAATAAAACAGGGTGAGAGTGTTCTCTCCATGTTGTACAGACTATAATAAAACAGGGTGAGAGTGTTCTATCCATGTTGTACAGACTATAATAAAACAGGGTGAGAGTGCTCTCTCCATGTTGTACAGATTATAATAAAACAGGGTGAGAGTGCTCTCTCCATGTTGTACAGACTATAATAAAACAGGGTGAGAGTGTTCTCTCCATGTTGTACAGACTATAATAAAACAGGGTGAGAGTGCTCTCTCCATGTTGTACAGATTATAATAAAACAGGGTGAGAGTGTTCTCTCCGTGTGGTACAGACTATAATAAAACAGGGTGAGAGTGTTCTATCCATGTTGTACAGAATATAATAAAACAGGGTGAGAGTGCTGTCTCCATGTTGTACAGACTATAATAAAACAGGGTGAGAGTGTTCTATCCATGTTGTACAGAATATAATAAAACAGGGTGAGAGTGTTCTATCCATGTTGTACAGACTATAATAAAACAGGGTGAGAGTGTTCTCTCCATGTTGTACAGACTATAATAAAACAGGGTGAGAGTGTTCTCTCCATGTTGTACAGACTATAATAAAACAGGGTGAGAGTGTTCTCTCCATGTTGTACAGACTATAATAAAACAGGGTGAGAGTGTTCTCTCCATGTTGTACAGACTATAATAAAACAGGGTGAGAGTGTTCTCTCCATGTTGTACAGACTATAATAAAACAGGGTGAGAGTGTTCTCTCCATGTTGTACAGACTATAATAAAACAGGGTGAGAGTGTTCTCTCCATGTTGTACAGACTATAATAAAACAGGGTGAGAGTGTTCTCTCCATGTTGTACAGACTATAATAAAACAGGGTGAGAGTGTTCTATCCATGTTGTACAGACTATAATAAAACAGGGTGAGAGTGTTCTCTCCATGTTGTACAGACTATAATAAAACAGGGTGAGAGTGTTCTCTCCATGTTGTACAGACTATAATAAAACAGGGTGAGAGTGTTCTCTCCATGTTGTACAGACTATAATAAAACAGGGTGAGAGTGTTCTATCCATGTTGTACAGACTATAATAAAACAGGGTGAGAGTGTTCTCTCCATGTTGTACAGAATATAATAAAACAGGGTGAGAGTGTTCTCTCCATGTTGTACAGAATATAATAAAACAGGGTGAGAGTGTTCTCTCCATGTTGTACAGACTATAATAAAACAGGGTGAGAGTGTTCTATCCATGTTGTACAGACTATAATAAAACAGGGTGAGATTGTTCTCTCCATGTTGTACAGAATATAATAAAACAGGGTGAGAGTGTTCTATCCATGTTGTACAGACTATAATAAAACAGGGTGAGAGTGTTCTCTCCATGTTGTACAGAATATAATAAAACAGGGTGAGAGTGTTCTCTCCATGTTGTACAGACTATAATAAAACAGGGTGCGAGTGTTCTCTCCATGTTGTACAGAATATAATAAAACAGGGTGAGAGTGTTCTCTCCATGTTGTACAGACTATAATCTAACAGGGTGAGAGTGTTCTCTCCATGTTGTACAGACTATAATCTAACAGGGTGAGAGTGTTCTCTCCATGTTGTACAGACTAGAATAAAACAGGGTGAGAGTGTTCTCTCCATGTTGTACAGATTATAATAAAACAGGGTGAGAGTGTTCTCTCCATGTTGTACAGACTATAATCTAACAGGGTGAGAGTGTTCTCTCCATGTTGTACAGATTATAATAAAACAGGGTGAGAGTGTTCTCTCCATGTTGTACAGACTATAATAAAACAGGGTGAGAGTGTTCTCTCCATGTTGTACAGATTATAATAAAACAGGGTGAGAGTGTTCTCTTCATGTTGTACAGACGATAATAAAACAGGGTGAGAGTGTTCTCTCCATGTTGTACAGATTATAATAAAACAGGGTGAGAGTGTTCTCTTCATGTTGTACAGACTATAATAAAACAGGGTGAGAGTGTTCTCTCCATGTTGTACAGATTATAATAAAACCGGGTGAGAGTGCTCTCTCCATGTTGTACAGACTATAATAAAACAGGGTGAGAGTGTTCTCTCCATGTTGTACAGACTATAATCTAACAGGGTGAGAGTGCTCTCTCCATGTTGTACAGATTATAATAAAACAGGCTGAGAGTGTTCTCTTCATGTTGTACAGATTATAATAAAACAGGGTGAGAGTGCTCGCTCCATGTTGTACAGATTATAATAAAACAGGGTGAGAGTGTTCTCTCCATGTTGTACAGATTATAATAAAACAGGGTGAGAGTGCTCTCTCCATGTTGTACAGACTATAATCTAACAGGGTGAGAGTGCTCTCTCCATGTTGTACAGAATATAATAAAACAGGGTGAGAGTGTTCTCTCCATGTTGTACAGACTATAATCTAACAGGGTGAGAGTGCTCTCTCCATGTTGTACAGACTATAATAAAACAGGATGAGAGTGCTCTCTCCATGTTGTACAGACCATAATAATACAGGGTGAGAGTGCTCTCTCCATGTTGTACAGACTATAATAAAACAGGATGAGAGTGCTCTCTCCATGTTGTACAGACTATAATAAAACAGGGTGAGAGTGCTCTCTCCATATTGTACAGACTATAATAAAACAGGATGAGAGTGCTCTCTGCATGTTGTACAGACTATAATAAAACAGGGTGAGAGTGCTCTCTCCATGTTGTACAGACTATAATAAAACAGGGTGAGAGTGCTCTCTCCATGTTGTACAGACTATAATAAAACAGGGTGAGAGTGCTCTCTCCATGTTGTACAGACTATAATAAAACAGGGTGAGAGTGTTCTCTCCATGTTGTACAGACTATAATAAAACAGGGTGAGAGTGTTCTCTCCATGTTGTACAGACTATAATAATACAGGGTGAGAGTGCTCTCTCCATGTTGTACAGACCATAATAAAACAGGGTGAGAGTGCTCTCTCCATGTTGTACAGACTATAATAATACAGGGTGAGAGTGCTCTCTCCATGTTGTACAGACTATAATAAAACAGGGTGAGAGTGCTCTCTCCATGTTGTACAGACTATAATAATACAGGGTGAGAGTGCTCTCTCCATGTTGTACAGACTATAATAAAACAGGGTGAGAGTGTTCTCTCCATGTTGTACAGACTATAATAAAACAGGGTGAGAGAGCTCTCTCCATGTTGTACAGACTATAATAAAACAGGGTGAGAGTGCTCTCTCCATGTTGTACAGACCATAATAAAACAGGGTGAGAGTGCTCTCTCCATGTTGTACAGACTATAATAAAACAGGGTGAGAGTGTTCTCTCCATGTTGTACAGACTATAATAAAACAGGGTGAGAGTGCTCTCTCCATGTTGTACAGACCATAATAAAACAGGGTGAGAGTGCTCTCTCCATGTTGTACAGACTATAATAAAACAGTGTGAGAGTGTTCTCTCCATGTTGTACAGACTATAATAAAACAGGTTGAGAGTGCTCTCTCCATGTTGTACAGACCATAATAAAACAGGGTGAGAGTGCTCTCTCCATGTTGTACAGACTATAATAAAACAGGGTGAGAGTGTTCTCTCCATGTTGTACAGACTATAATAAAACAGGGTGAGAGTGTTCTCTCCATGTTGTACAGACTATAATCTAACAGGGTGAGAGTGTTCTCTCCATGGTGTACAGACTGTAATAAAACAGGGTGAGAGTGCTCTCTCCATGTTGTACAGACTATAATAAAACAGGGTGAGAGTGTTCTCTCCATGTTGTACAGACTATAATAAAACAGGGTGAGAGTGTTCTCTCCATGTTGTACAGACTATAATCTAACAGGGTGAGAGTGTTCTCTCCATGGTGTACAGACTGTAATAAAACAGGGTGAGAGTGTTCTCTCCATGTTGTACAGACTATAATCTAACAGGGTGAGAGTGTTCTCTCCATGGTGTACAGACTGTAATAAAACAGGGTGAGAGTGCTCTCTCCATGTTGTACAGACTATAATCTAACAGGGTGAGAGTGTTCTCTCCATGGTGTACAGACTGTAATAAAACAGGGTGAGAGTGTTCTCTCCATGTTGTACAGACTATAATCTAACAGGGTGAGAGTGTTCTCTCCATGGTGTACAGACTGTAATAAAACAGGGTGAGAGTGCTCTCTCCATGTTGTACAGACCATAATCTAACAGGGTGAGAGTGTTCTCTCCATGGTGTACAGACTGTAATAAAACAGGGTGAGAGTGTTCTCTCCATGTTGTACAGACTATAATAAAACAGGGTGAGAGTGTTCTCTCCATGTTGTACAGACTATAATCTAACAGGGTGAGAGTGTTCTCTCCATGGTGTACAGACTGTAATAAAACAGGGTGAGAGTGTTCTCTCCATGTTGTACAGACTATAATCTAACAGGGTGAGAGTGTTCTCTCCATGGTGTACAGACTGTAATAAAACAGGGTGAGAGTGTTCTCTCCATGTTGTACAGACTATAATCTAACAGGGTGAGAGTGCTCTCTCCATGTTGTACAGACTATAATAAAACAGGGTGAGAGTGTTCTCTCCATGTTGTACAGACTATAATAAAACAGGGTGAGAGTGTTCTCTCCATGTTGTACAGACTATAATCTAACAGGGTGAGAGTGTTCTCTCCATGGTGTACAGACTGGAATAAAACAGGGTGAGAGTGCTCTCTCCATGTTGTACAGACTATAATAAAACAGGGTAAGAGTGTTCTCTCCATGTTGTACAGACTATAATAAAACAGGGTGAGAGTGTTCTCTCCATGTTGTACAGACTATAATCTAACAGGGTGAGAGTGTTCTCTCCATGGTGTACAGACTATAATAAAACAGGGTGAGAGTCCTCTCTCCATGTTGTACAGACTATAATATAACAGGGTGAGAGTGTTCTCTCCATGTTGTACAGACTATAATAAAACAGGGTGAGAGTGTTCTCTCCATGTTGTACAGACTATAATAAAACAGGGTGAGAGTGTTCTCTCCATGTTGTACAGACTATAATAAAACAGGGTGAGACTGCTCGCTCCATGTTGTACAGACTATAATAAAACAGGGTGAGAGTGTTCTCTCCATGTTGTACAGACGATAATAAAACAGGGTGAGAGTGTTCTCTCCATGTTGTACAGACTATAATAAAACAGGGTGAGACTGCTCGCTCCATGTTGTACAGACTATAATAAAACAGAGTGAGAGTGCTCTCTCCATGTTGTACAGACTATAATAAAACAGAGTGAGAGTGCTCTCTCTATGTTGTACAGACTATAACAAAACAGTGTGAGAGTGTTCTCTCCATGTTGTACAGACTATAATAAAACAGGGTGAGAGTGTTCTCTCCATGTTGTACAGACTATAATAAAACAGGGTGAGAGTGCTCTCTCCATGTTGTACAGACTGTAATAAAACAGGGTGAGAGTGCTCTCTCCATGTTGTACAGAATATAATAAAACAGGATGAGAGTGCTCTCTCCATGTTGTACAGACTATAATAAAACAGGGTGAGAGTGTTCTCTCCATGTTGTACAGACTATAATAAAACAGGGTGAGAGTGCTCTCTCCATGTTGTATAGACTATAATAAAACAGGGTGAGAGTGCTCTCTCCATGTTGTACAGACTATAATAAAACAGGGTGAGAGTGTTCTCTCCATGTTGTACAGACTATAATAAAACAGGGTGAGAGTGCTCTCTCCATGTTGTACAGACTATAATAAAACAGGGTGAGTGTTCTCTCCATGTTGTACAGACTATAATCTAACAGGGTGAGAGTGTTCTCTCCATGGTGTACAGACTATAATAAAACAGGGTGAGAGTGCTCTCTCCATGTTGTACAGACTATAATAAAACAGGGTGAGAGTGTTCTCTTCATGTTGTACAGACTATAATAAAACAGGGTGAGTGTGTTCTCTCCATGTTGTACAGACTATAATAAAACAGGGTGAGAGCGTTCTCTCCATGGTGTATAGACTATAATAAAACAGGGTGAGAGTGCTCTCTCCATGTTGTACAGACTATAATAAAACAGGGTGAGAGTGCTCTCTCCATGTTGTTTTCTTTCTTTTTTTTCTTTGGGCCTCCTTATCTCGAGAGACAATGGATACGCGCCTGGAGGTGGTCAGTGGTTTGTGAAGCAGCGCCTGGAGTGGCTATAAAGGCCAATTCTGGAGTGACAGGCTCTTCCACAGGTGCTGCAGAGAAATTTGTTTGTTGGGGCTGTTGCACAGTTGGCTCTCCCCTTGCGCCTCTGTCTTTTTTCCTGCCAACTACTAAGTCTCTTCGACTCGCCACAATTTAGCCCTGTCTTTATGGCTGCCCGCCAGCTCTGGCGAATGCTGGCAACTGACTCCCACGACTTGTGATCAATGTCACACGATTTCATGTCGCGTTTGCAGACGTCTTTATAACGGAGACATGGACGGCCGGTGGGTCTGATACCAGTGGCGAGCTCGCTGTACAATGTGTCTTTGGGGATCCTGCCATCTTCCATGCGGCTCACATGGCCAAGCCATCTCAAGCGCCGCTGACTCAGTAGTGTGTATAAGCTGGGGATGTTGGCCGCTTCAAGGACTTCTGTGTTGGAGATATAGTCCTGCCACCTGATGCCAAGTATTCTCCGAAGGCAGCGAAGATGGAATGAATTGAGACGTCGCTCTTGGCTGGCATACGTTGTCCAGGCCTCGCTGCCGTAGAGCAAGGTACTGAGGACACAGGCCTGATACACTCGGACTTTTGTGTTCCGTGTCAGTGCGCCATTTTCCCACACTCTCTTGGCCAGTCTGAACATAGCAGTGGAAGCCTTACCCATGCGCTTGTTGATTTCTGCATCTAGAGACAGGTTACTGGTGATAGTTGAGCCTAGGTAGGTGAACTCTTGAACCACTTCCAGAGCGTGGTCGCCAATATTGATGGATGGAGCATTTCTGACATCCTGCCCCATGATGTTCGTTTTCTTGAGGCTGATGGTTAGGCCAAATTCATTGCAGGCAGACGCAAACCTGTCGATGAGACTCTGCAGGCATTCTTCAGTGTGAGATGTTAAAGCAGCATCGTCAGCAAAGAGGAGTTCTCTGATGAGGACTTTCCGTACTTTGGACTTCGCTCTTAGACGGGCAAGGTTGAACAACCTGCCCCCTGATCTTGTGTGGAGGAAAATTCCTTCTTCAGAGGATTTGAACGCATGTGAAAGCAGCAGGGAGAAGAAAATCCCAAAAAGTGTGGGTGCGAGAACACAGCCCTGTTTCACACCACTCAGGATAGGAAAGGGCTCTGATGAGGAGCCACCATGTTGAATTGTGCCTTTCATATTGTCATGGAATGAGGTGATGATACTTAGTAGCTTTGGTGGACATCCGATCTTTTCTAGTAGTCTGAAGAGACCACGTCTGCTGACGAGGTCAAAGGCTTTGGTGAGATCAATGAAAGCAATGTAGAGGGGCATCTGTTGTTCACGGCATTTCTCCTGTATCTGACGAAGGGAGAACAGCATGTCAATAGTCGATCTCTCTGCACGAAAGCCACACTGTGCCTCAGGGTAGACGCGCTCGGCCAGCTTCTGGAGCCTGTTCAGAGCGACTCGAGCAAAGACTTTCCCCACTATGCTGAGCAGGGAGATTCCACGGTAGTTGTTGCAGTCACCGCGGTCACCTTTGTTTTTATAGAGGGTGATGATGTTGGCATCGCGCATGTCCTGGGGTACTGCTCCCTCGTCCCAGCACAGGCATAGCAGTTCATGTAGTGCTGAGAGTATAGCAGGCTTGGCACTCTTGATTATTTCAGGGGTAATGCTGTCCTTCCCAGGGGCTTTTCCGCTGGCTAGGGAATCAATGGCATCACTGAGTTCCGATTTAGTTGGCTGTATGTCCAGCTCATCCATGACTGGTAGAGGCTGGGCTGCATTGAGGGCAGTCTCAGTGACAGCATTCTCCCTGGAGTACAGTTCTAGGTAGTGCTCAACCCAGCGGTCCATCTGTTTGCGTTGGTCAGTGATTATGTCCCCCGATTTAGATTTGAGGGGGGTGATCTTCTTGATGGTTGGCCCAAGAGCTCTCTTCATGCCATCATACATTCCTCTGATGTTTCCGGTGTCTGAGGTCAGCTGAATATGACTGCATAGGTGTTGCCAGTAGTCGTTTGCGCAACGCCTAGCTGTTCTTTGTGCAGTACTTCTGGCAGCTTTAAGTGCTGCGGATGTTAAATCGCTGGGGGCTTTCTTGTAGTTCAAAAGTGCAATGCGCTTAGCGGCTATGACAGGTTCCAGCTCTTCATTATGAGATTGAAACCAGTCTGCATTTCTCTTCGCACTTTTGCCGTAGGTGGTCAAAGCTGACTCATAGATGGCGTCTCTGATGTGGGCCCACTTGGTCTCAGCATCCCCTGTGGGAGTGTTTTGAAGGGCTGTTACAAGTGAATTTAGAAATTTTTGTAACAGCTGTGGGTGAGAAATTCTGCTCGTGTTGATGCGCGGGTGGCCCTTCTGCTTGGAATGATGCAACTTCTTTGGTCTGAGTCTAACCTTGCTGCACACCAGGGAGTGGTCGGTATCGCAGTCCGCACTGTGGAAGCTGCGTGTGATTTGAACACTGTTTAAGGCGGCTCGCCTTGTGACAATGAGGTCTAGCTGGTGCCAACGACGTGATCTTGGGTGCCTCCATGAAACCTGGTGACAGGGTTTAGTGTGAAAGAACGAGTTGGTGATGCAGAGGTTATGATAGGTACACAACTCAAGCAGTCTCTGCCCGTTCTCATTCATCCTTCCAACGCCATAGCGCCCAAGGCAGGAGGGCCATGAGTCATGGTCGGCCCCAACCCTGGCATTAAAGTCCCCCAGCAGGAATAGGTGTTCGGTGTTGGGGATGCTGCTAATGATGTTATGGAGTTGTTCATAGAACTGGTCTTTAGCTTCAGGTGCGGAACAGAGTGTTGGAGCATAGATGCTGAGTAGGTGTACTGGACCAGAGGTGGTGAGCAGTCGGATGGACAGTATGCGTTCCGAGCCATTTGAGGGAGGCTCTATCATGCTGAGCAAGGAGTTTCTGATGGCGAAGCCCACTCCATGCTGTCTTGGTTCTTCAGGATCCCTGCCCTGCCAGAAGAAGGTGTAGTCTTGCTCTGCTAGAGAGCCACTCGCGGGGAGGCGAGTCTCCTGAAGTGCTGCAATGTCCACATTGAGTCTACTGAGCTCGTTGTTAATGATGGCGGTCTTCCGAGAATCGTTGATTTGTGTAAGGTCTTCCGACAGGCCAGGACACATAGTTCTGACGTTCCAGCTTGCAAAGCGAAGGGCTGGTACCTTCTTTCCTTTTTTCATGTTGTTTGGTGCGGTGTGTCAGTCCACCTTTCGGGCAATGACCCTGAGCTCCAAGCACCCATTGAAGCAGGCAGACTGTGGCGGGACAGAACCTTATTGACCGGGGGCTGCCCGGTTTGAGGCGGGCGGTAGCTGTCCAGTGAGGTGCAATGACCTCTCCCACCGAGAAAGGCAACCCGTGGCGCCCAGTTTCTACGCCAATTTATCTGGACTTATAACCCGTAACTGCTGCCTTCCGTGTTGTTTCAGTCGCTGTGAGGCAACTATGGAGTGACCTCTCCATGGCGCATGCCTGGGCAAATTTATGGAGGTTGAGAGTTGCCCAGTCGTCAAAACCCCCCTCTCGGCTTTTCTGGTGGGGTCCAAAGGAGTGCAGGACACGACGTTTGGCACCAGTATGGCTGCAGGAACTGCCGGAAACATGCCAAAGGTGACACATGACCGCCTACGGGGTTCCGCTCCAGATTTTCTGTTAGGGTTTACTCCCTTAGCCTTGGTCTCTCCCGAGACGCCCACAAGGCAGTGGGGTTGTTGGGGCCCCTACACAGGTGTAGGATGGTGCCGGTGGGAGGAGGGGATGCAAGGGGGAGGGGTAGAGGGAGGGGGTGGGGGAGGGGGTGCAGGGGAAGGGGGTGCGGGGTGAAGATGGTGCGAGGGGGGGGCGGGCTGGGACGGGGTTGTGAGGGGGTGAGCTGAGAGGGTGGAGCAGGAAAGGGGACGGGGGTGGGGGGGGGTGGAAGGGGGGTAAAGGGGGGGGGGAGGGGGGGTGGAATCTGGTGCAGGTAATAAGCCATTTCCTCAGTGCCCACCATCGACGTCCGGAAAGCTCATCCACGTCCTTCGGGAGGTGAAGCATCATTTGGCAGACTTCGAGGTGATTACATTTGCTAAGGGTTTTTTTTTTGCAGTGGTTTAAATAAAGGCATGCAGCATTGCCGACAGTGCGCTGCAGATGCTCTCCAAGCCATCTCCCGCGGGCGCTTTGAAGTTGCGGCCGGGGGGGCCGTTCGTGGATGTTTTGGGTGTTCGGGGCACCTTTTCACAGGACTTCTCTCGGGTCCCGCAGCTCCTTCTTCACCTCAATGGACTTACCGCATGCCGTGGCTGCAGACACTCTGGACTGTGAAGACAGCAGGATCGGAGATTGAAGTATCGGCAGCTGTTCTCGTCAATTTCATCCGGATCAATTTCATTGAGAAAACAAAGAGCAGGTGTGGCTGGGGGAGGGCAGTGGGCCCAGGTAACATACACTAAACTAACTGTTAGCCTTTAGATAGGGCTAAAATGAACTGATTTAAAGAGCCAGGGGAATTTAAACAGTTTAAGAGGGCAGATTGGGGGAGAAAACGTTAGGGATGGGAGCAGATGGCCATGGATAGAGTTGAACAGCAAGGGAGCTTCCAGCCCAGGAGCCATCTTGAACATGTTGTACAGACTATAATAAAACAGGGTGAGAGTGCTCTCTCCATGTTGTACAGACTATAATAAAACAGGGTGAGAGTGTTCTCTCCATGTTGTACAGACTATAATAAAACAGGGTGAGAGTGTTCTCTCCATGTTGTACAGACTATAATAAAACAGGGTGAGAGTGCTCTCTCCATGTTGTACAGACTATAATAAAACAGGGTGAGAGTGCTCTCTCCATGTTGTACAGACTATAATAAAACAGGGTGAGAGTGCTCTCTCCATGTTGTACAGACTATAATAAAACAGGGTGAGAGTGCTCTCTCCATGTTGTACAGACTATAATCTAACAGGGTGAGAGTGCTCTCTCCATGTTGTACAGACACTAATTTGACAGGGCGGAGCTGATCTTCAGTTATTTACTTTTGGAGACACTGGTGTTCTGGATACCAAAATTGTCCAGATAAACCTCAGCATCTCATTTCTCTGTCTGAGATCAAACAACTTTATTTGGATATTAATTTACCCATATCTTTTGCTGCAGATTTCAATGCCGCCAATAAGCAGTTCTTTAAATAACAATTCATTCGGAAGTGGAAAACTCATAGAGAAGTACAGCACTGAAACAAGCCCTTTCGCCCACCGAGTTTGTGCCAACCATCAACCACCCATTTTTACTAATCCTACTTTAATCCCATATTTCCTACCACATCCCCACCTTCCCTCAATTTTCTTACCACCTACACTGTGGGCAATCAACATTGGCCAATTTACCTATCAAACTGCAAGTCTTTGGCTGTGGGAGGAAACTGGAGCACCTGGCACAACCCACGCAGTCACAGGGAGAACTTGCAAACTCCGCACAGGCAGTACCCAGAACTGAATTGGGGTTGCTAGAGCTATGAGGCTGCAGTGCTTACCTCTGCATCACTGTGCCGCCCCAAATTGTTACATACTTAACATAGTTAAATATTTACATACTTTCTTCTTTGACTTTGAATGGTTCTTTACAAAATGTTTTCGGACAGTCTCATGGTAAATTTTATGTTTTGTGTTCCTTACAGTTAACTTTGTGGCGATTGTGGTTTTGTCTCGAGGAAAGTGTGGTCTCTCCAAATGTATCACTCGTTACCTGGTGGCCATGGCAGTGGCGGATCTAATGGTGGTTATCATCGATGTGATATTACAGCGGATTAATATCATGTACTTTCCAGTTAGCTTCCTGTTTATAACTCCTGTGTGTGTCGTAAACCTTGTTGCGTACGTTGTCGCTGTAGACTGTTCTGTCTGGTTTACTGTCGCCTTCACTTTTGATCGCTTTGTAACAATTTGCTGTCAGAAACTACAATCAAAATATAACACAGAGAAAACAGTGATAGTGGTTATCGCCACTGTGTTTGTGGTGAGCTGTCTCAGGAGTATTCCCTACTACTATTCCACTGAGCCGGTCTTTATAATTGACAATGTGCCTTGGTATTGTGTTCTTACAGCTGATTATCTCACCTCCCCCTTGTGGAGGGCTTACGACTGTATCCACATGACCATAACCCCTCTATTACCAATCCTTTTAATTCTATTGTTCAATGCTCTGACTGTCAGGCACATTATAGTGGCAAATAGAGGCCGCAGGCGACTCCGGAGCAACAGTGAGAATCAGAATGATCCAGAGGTGAAGAATCGGAGGAAATCCATGATTTTGCTTTTCAGTATTTCTGCCAATTTTATACTATTGTGGATGACGCATGTTTTCTATTTGCTAAACTGGCCAGTGATAAACTTTTATTACACAGACAAATATTACAGTAACCCGATATATATTACCCAACAAGTTGGGTTTATGCTGGACCTTCTCAGTTGCTGCACAAACACTTGTATCTATGGACTGTCACAGAGGAAATTCAGAGAGGAGCTGAAGAATGGGGTGAAATATTTGTTAACACTGAATGGGAAATTGTGTCAGCTTCAACAAGATTCTGGATAGTGATATATAATAACCATAATTTTAAAGATGAATATTCGGATAGGTAAATGAAGAGAATAACATGAAATATCCTGATGTCAATTTAACTGTTGGATTTGTGGAGTTACAGCAACCGTACATCATCAACAAGCATCAAAATAATTCCCCATAAAGGAGCAGTAACACTAAATCGCACATTCTGCACCCTTAGAATAACCTCAGACAAGGATGTTCTGACAACCATTACAGTTAAAAATTGGATCAATGCATGACAACTATCTTTTCTTCAAGAGAAAACTGTCATGGTTAGAAAAGGTACAAATGCAGGAAAAGGTTCCACTAAAAGAGGCAAAAGTGGATTCAAATGTAAGAGAAATATCTAGTCCTTGCCAGTGCCGTGACTGTCTCCTTCACTCATAGAATGTCCTGTTCTGGCCTCCTATTTGCTGTCCCAAGTCCATGGGATGGATTCTTGAGTATTTCTGCTCCACAACTGGTTTGTACTGGACCACAAGAAGCGGCCTCACTGTCCTGTATGTGGTCATTTCTCCAGGGTCATCCTGGAATGCAAAGATATCCCTTGTGTCTCTTCTTCACTACCATCAGACTTTATAAACCCCTCTCCCTTGCCTCCTCCTCCCTCACCTTCAACAGCATGCGAGGAACTCAGTGATTCTTTGCCTCTAACTTTGAGAGCAACTGTTCACCTGTTCCGAAGAAGGGTCACTGACCCGAAACGTTAACTCTGCTTCTCTTTCCACAGATGCTGCCAGACCTGCTGAGTGAATCCAGCATTTCTTGTTTTTGTTCACCTGCTCCTGTTGAAATCAGCCTTCGATTGTCCACCAAACCAACCCTTTCTGTCATGAACCAACTGCTTTCATCAATCTCTCTCCCATCTCCTCTCAATCTTTATGTAAAATTGTCTAGTCCATGAAAGTCACCTCCTGCAGCTTGAGCTTATTTCCACTCAAATAAGAACTACTTTTTGTCTTTTTCCCCATATTAGTTGATACTTGACATGTGTCCCTCTTCTCATCTTCTTCCCCATCCCTTTCAAATCCACTTTTGTTACCCCTTCCTCAAAGGTCTAGGCACAACCTCTCTGTTCTTAAAAAAGCTTCAATCTCATATTTCACCTCTCTTTCCTCTCCAGATCCCTTCAACATGTTGTTACCTGCCAAATCCATGCACATCCTTCCGACAATTTCACATTTGCATCTCTTCAATCAGGTTTCCACCCCGGTCACAATGTTCAAATGCTCCCAAACAAAGTGAAACATCACACCTTCTGTGACTGTTACTGTGGTGCACAATCCCTCCACAAGATCTCCTCAGTCTCTCTGCAATGTTTGACACGGTCGACACGGTAAGACTATTAAAAAGGGGGTATCCCTTCTATCTAAGGGCCTGACCACATACTGAGCATCAATCGCATGAAACAGACTTTGGATACAATTTCTACTTTATCTAAAAACACTTTTATTAACTCACCAAACAATAGTATATGCTTATAACACAAGTTGCTTAGTCGACCTGCGTACAGCAGCTCTTTCCTGGGTGGTCAGATCCGCTGAATGAATTCTTCTGCACGACTTCCTGTGACTGACCAAATCATGCTTCCCGGCTGAGGCAACAATGTCCTTGTGAGCTGTGGCTATACACGCCTTTCTGACCATGGTCACTTGACATATAAGGTAATGTCTCAAATTTGGTCATCCGATTGGGTTTCAGTGTCTTATCAATCCCAACCTGGCTATCCAAGACCATCTGCACGGTGCATGGGTCTTCAGTGCTTGCCACCCATGGATGTGATATTTGCATTTTTATTCGGCAAGAATGAAACCATTCACACATATTCCAGGCTACCTGGACTGTAATTTTGTAATTACAAGTTTGTAATCACCACCCATTCAGGCAGTGTGTTCCAGATTCCAACCACCCTCTGGGTGATTTTTCTTTTCCTCAAATCCCCTCTAAACTTCGTGCCCCTTACCTTAAATCTACCCCCCTGGTTATTGTCACCTCCACTAAGGTAAAAGTTTCTTCCTATCTAACATATCAATGACCCTCATAATTTAGTCTACCTCAATCAGATCCCCCTTCAGCCTTCTCTGCTCTAAGCAAAACAACCCTAGCCTTTTCAGTCTCTCTTCATAGCTGAAATGCTCCAGCCCAGGTAACATCCTGGTGAATCAGCTCTGCACCCTCTCCAGTGCAACCACATCCTTCCTATAGTGTAGTGACCAGAACTGTACACAGTAATGCAGCTGTGGCCTAGCTAGCATTTCATGCAGCTCCACTATAACCTCTAAAATAAAAGCAAAATACTGCAGATGCTGGAAATCTGAAATAAAAACAAGAAATGCTGGAACCACTCAGCAGGTCTGGCAGCATGGAGTTCCGAAGAAGGGTCACTGACCCGAAACGTTAACTCTGCTTCTCTTTCCACAGATGCTGCCAGACCTGCTGAGTGATTCCACTATAACCTCCCTGCTCTTATATTCTATGTTTCAGATAATAAAGGCAAGTATCCCAAATGCCTTCCAAACCACCTTAGCTACCTGTGCTGCTGCCTTCAGTGATCTATGGACAAGTACACCAAGGTCCCTCTGACACTCTGTACTTCTTAGGGTCTTATTTTTATTCCCTTGCACTGTTAGTCCTCCCAAAATGCATCACCCCACATTTCTCAGGATTAAATTCCATTTGCCACAGCTTCGCCCATCTTACCAGCCCATCTATATCGTCCTGTAATCCTTTCTTATTTACGACACCACCAATTTTCGAGTCATCTGCTCTCAGCGTGGAGGAGGGGGAACGGGGCGTCTTAGGTGCAATTGATGTTCGCATCCGGATACAGTAAGAAGGGAACTATTCACAGAAATTTCAAAAGGCCATTGTCCATGAGATTGGTTGTAGACAGACTGTCTGATGATCTAACAGCCTGGGCTACCACTTCAGTGGCATGTCCTGACTTGTCTGTGTGTATGTGGGGGTACTTGTTTAGTTGCACTGTCTTTTATTTTAAAAAGTCCAATATGAAACCCAAAGATGATGTCTTCAGTCAGAATTCTCTTCCCTTCGCCCGATGTCCTTCGTCTCCACGTTTTTACCACCTGATGAGCCCCACACTCTGGTCCACTCTATAGTTCAAATTACAAACAAAAATGCAAGTGCGATTAACAAATGCCTCACAGCATAACAAAAATACAAGAGATATCCAAATGTCTTACAATTTGTCGATGCTTTCTGGAGATTAGAAGAATGAAAGTTGATTTCATTGAAACATATAAGATTCTGATGGGGCTTGGCAAGGTAGAGCTTGAGAGCCTGTTTCCCCTGGCTGGATCATGCAGAACGATGGGCATAATCACAGGGTGTGGGGATGGCAATTTTGGACTGAGATGAGGAGAAATTCTTTCCACCAGAAGGTTATGAATCTTTGTAATTCTCTCCCCCAGAAGTCTGTAATTTTATTTATTCATGGGATGTAGGTGTCACTGGCTAGGACAGCATTTATTGCCCATCGTTATTTAACCTTGAGAAGGTGGTGATGAGCCTCCTTCTTGAACTGCTGCAGTCCTGGTGTGTACGTACACCCAGATTTCCGTTAGGAAGGGAGTTCCAGGATTTTGATCCAGCGACAGTGAAGGAACAGTGATATAGTTCCAAGTCAGGCTGGTGTGCAGCTTGGAGGGGAACTTGCTGGTGATGATGTTCCCATGCATCTGCTGCCCTTGTCTTTCGAGGTGGTAGAGGTTGCGGGTTTGGAAGGTGCTGTCTAAGAAGCCTTGGTGAGTTGCTGCTGTGTATCTTGTAAATGGTACACACTGCTGCCACTGTGCATCAGTGGTGGAGGGAGTGAATGTTGAAGGCGGTGGATGTGGTGCCAGTCAAGCTGGTTCTTTTGTCCTGGATGGTGTCGACTTTCCTGACTGTTGTTGGAGCTGTACCCTTCCAGGCATCTGGAGAGTATTCAATCACACTCCTGATTTATGCCTTGTAGGTGGTGGATAGGTTGGAAGACAGGAGGTGAGTTACGTGCCACAGAATTCCCAGCCTCTGACCTGCTCTTGTAGCTACAGTATTTATGTGGCTAGTCCAGTTCAGTGTCTGGTTAATGGTAATCTCCAGGATGTTGGTAGTGAGGGATTTAGCGACAGTAAGGCCATTGAATGTCAACGAGAATTGGTTAGATTCCCTGTTGCTTGAGATAGTCATTTCCTGGCACCTGTGTGGCGTTAATGTTATTGGCTACTTATCAGCCCAAGCCTGAATGTTGTACAGGTCTTGCTGCATCTGGACATAGGTTGCTTCAGTATCTACGGAGTTGTGATTGGTGCTGAACATTCGGCAAACATCAGCGAACATCCCCACCTTTGACCTTATGATGGAAGGAAGGTAATTGATGAAGCAGCTGAAGATAGATGGGCCGAGGACACTACACTGAGTGATGTCCTGAGACTGAGGTTATTGATGTCAAACAACCACAACCATCTTCCTTTGCGCTCGGTATGACTCCAACCAGTGGAGGCTTTCCCCCGATTCTCATTGAGTGCAGTTTTGCTTGGGCTCCTTGATGCCGTACTCAGTCAAATGCTGCCTTGATGTCAAGGGCAGTCACTCTCACCTCAGCTCTGGAGTTCTGAGAGTCAGTGAGCATGTTATTGCAGTGCAAGTGCCACTTGATGGCACTGTTGATGACCCCTTCCATCACTTTGCTGATGATCGGGAGTAGACTGATGAGGCAGTAATTGGCTGGGTTGTATTTGTTCTGCTTTTTGTTTCCAGGACACACCTGGACAATTTTCCACTGCTGGGTAGAAGCTAGTGTTGTATCTGTACTGGAACAGCTTGGCGAGGGGCGCAGATAGTTCTTAAGCACAGGTCTTCAGTACTATTGCGGGAATGTTGTCAGGACCCATAGCCTTTGTAGTATCCATTGCCTTAAGCCATTTCTTGATATCACGTGGAGTGAATCGAACATGGCTGAAAACCAGTTTTGTTGATGCTGGGGACCTCAGGAGGAGGCTGAGATGGATCATCCACTCAGCAGTTCTGGCTGAAGATTGTTGCAAATGCTTCAGCCTTGTCTTTTGCACTAATGTGCTGGGCTTCCCCATCATTGAGCATGGGGATATTTGTGAAGCCACCTCCTCCAGTTAGTTGTTTAGTTTTCCACCATCAGTCACGACTGGATGTGGCAGCAGTGCAGAGCTTAGATCGGATCCATTGGTCGTGGGATCACTTAGCTCTGTCTAGTGCATGCTGCCTCCGCTGTTTGGCATGCAAGTAGTCCTGGTACCTCATTTTGAGGTATGCCTTGTGCTGCTCCTGCCATGCCCTCCTGAACTCCTCATTGAACCAGGGTTGATCTGAAATGGTAGAGTGAGGAATATGCTGGGCCATGAGGTTACAGATTGTAGTTGAATACTATTTAGCTGCTGAAGATAGCCCATGGCGCCTCATGGATGCCCAGGTTTGAGTTGCTAGAATTTTTCGAAATCTATACCATTTAGCATGGGTGTCATGCCACACAACACGTTGGTGGGTAAATGTGAATATGGGACTTTGTCTCCACATGGACTATGCGGTGGTCACTCCTAACAATACTGTCATTCACAGATGCATCTGCGACAGGTAGATTGATGAGGACGAGGTCAAGTATGTTTTTCCCTCTTATTGGTTCTCTCACCATCTGCCGCAGACCCAGACTTGCAGTTATGTCCTTTAGGACTCTGCCAGCTCGTTCAGCAGTGATGTTACCGAGGCACTCTTTTTGATGTACATTGAAGTCCCCCATCCAGAGTATATTCTGTGCCCTTGCCACCTTCAGTTCTTCCTCCAAGTGCTGTTCAACATGGAGGAGCACTGATTCATCAGCTGAGGGAGGACAGTAGGTGGCAATCAGCAGGAGGTTTCCTTTCCCACGTTTGACCTGATGCCATGAGACTTCATGAGTCCGGAGTCCATGTTGAGGACTCCCAGGACTACTCCAGCCTGAGTGTATGCCGCTGTGCCACCACCTCTGGTGGGTCTATCCTGCAAGTGGGACAGAACATACCAGGAATGGTGATGGTGGTGTTGTCTGCAAGGTATGATTCAATGAAAATGACTATGTCAGGCCTTTGCTTGCATATTCTGTAGGACAGCTCTCCCAATGTTGGCACCAGCTCCCAGATGTTAGTAAGGAGGATTTTGCAGGGTCAACAGGGCTGGGTTTGCTGTTGTCGTTTCTTGTACCTAGGTCAATGCTGGGTGTTTTGTCCAGTTTCATTCCTTTCCTTAGACATTGTAGCAGTTTGTTACAACTGAATGCCTTGCTAGGACATTTCAGAGAGCATTTAAGAGTCAACCACATTGCTGTGTGCCTGGTGTCACATGTAGGTCAGACCAAGTAAGGACAGCAGATTTCCTTCCCTGATGGGCTTAGTGAACTAGATGGGTTTCACAACAATCAATAATGATGTCACAAAAGGATGAGAACAACTGTAAATTATAGTATTTTTGTGTACTTGGGTGTTATTGTCAGCTGCCATTCAGTGAAAATAGTCGGAACTAGGATAAATATAAGTTGAAAACTCAGTCCTTAATGTGCATGTTGATCCTTTGGTTCTGGGTACAGTATGTCTTTACTGAAGAATCTTTTGATTTTGAGAGCAGCCATTTGTTTTCTCTGATCTCTATACACACAACATGTTGAGCTATTTTACTCTGTGTTCATGTTGTTTAAAATGGAGGATGGAGATCACTTCACCAACAGGAGGTGGGACAGCTACTTGAAGGGGCTCAGTCACATGACCTAGAAACCACCTGTTTTTGCCTGTCCAATTTAGAAATAGTTTCAGTTGGAGAGAACAGCTTGTACAAGAAGCAGCTGCCTTGAAACCATGCACCTCACTATCTCCGGGGCCTGTAAGAAGAAGAAAAAGCCACCGTCTGAAAAGCAGCAAGAAATCTGTCTCTGATCTCTGCCAGTTTCTCTCTCGTTGGAAAGGGTGAAATCAGAAACTAAGCTTCCTCAGCTTGTCTCTGAAAATGCAAAAGAAGAAAGTTAAAGAGAAGAGATTACCTACAACTCCAACTGCACTCAGCATTTCCAATTGGTTAATTCCAGCTTTGGTTTAAACTGGGACTCCTGTCAGTTTCTAATTGAGCTATATCCTACTTGGTAAATATCCTTGCCGTTTTTGATGCCTTTACCTTTCCTGTATGTTTGTGAGCATTCATTGCAAAGTTAATCAACTCCCCGCCCCGAGTTTGAGAGTGTGTTAATAAACCCTACTTCTTTTTTTAACTATAACAGTGTTGTTGTGGTCCTTTAAAAGTCAGTGTTTATAAACTGAGCGAGTGGAGAAATACACCATCAGGATTTTTTTTTAAACATAGCTAAAATTTAAATCACAATCTGATTACAGGCAGATATAGTGAAATGTGTTTTCAAAATTAACCACATGTTCAAAACAGAAATCTCTCTCTGCCTCCTCCTCTCCATGTCCTGCTCATCTTGCAGACCAAGCAGTACAACAACAACTGCCCCCATACCTATACAAAACACTGGTCTTTCCACCCTTACTGTGTACAGGAAATCTCTCCAAATTGCTGCAGTAACTCACCACAGTGCTTCCACAAACTTTACCTCAGCACAAGTCAGTGTAAAACACCTCAGCTGGAACTTGCTGAATGTCCCTTTAAATAGCCCCAGAACAGGGTCCATCTTGCTTCATAACACTTGTTGTTTCAGGAGTGATTAATGAAGACTCTGCCAGCACATGTGTTGACCATATTTGGGATCCTGGTGATGTATCAGTCCATTCAGGTCACTGATGTCAGGATAGCCTCCATTCAAGGTCTTCAGGCTCACACAGGGGACGTTCCTGTGTTCACCATTCAATTCATTAACACCGCATGGGCCGTGCAGGAAGTGATCAGCGGAGCATCGCGCACAAGGAAACCTGAGGTAGTTTCCAGAATGCCGCTAGAATCTGTGCTACACGACTGTATTTCGCACTCTATTTTTCTATGTTTCTCGAGCTTGTTACACAGGAACAGATGGAGGTCATTCAGCCCCTCGATCCTGATATACAAGAACAGGTGGAGGCTATTCTGCCCCATCGAGCCTATTGCACAGGAAGAGGAGGAGGCCACTCAGCCCATGAGACTGTTGTATTTGAACAGGACGAGCTTCTGGAGCCTGTTATAAAGAAGCAGG
The DNA here is from genome assembly GCF_036365525.1 of Heterodontus francisci. NCBI lineage: Eukaryota > Metazoa > Chordata > Chondrichthyes > Heterodontiformes > Heterodontidae > Heterodontus > Heterodontus francisci. The sequence goes on along the minus strand of NC_090375.1, from coordinate 205,168,844 downwards.
AGGAGGCCATTCACCCCTCAAGCCCATTACACAGGAACAAGAGGAGGCCATTCAGGCCCTTGAGCCTGTTACACAGGAACAAGAGGAGGCCATTCAGGCCCTTGAGCCTGTTACACAGGAACATGAGGAGGCCATTCAGGCCCTTGAGCCTGTTACACAGGAACAAGAGGAGGCCATTCAGGCCCTTGAGCCTGTTACACAGGAACAAGAGGAGGCCATTCAGGCCCTTGAGCCTGTTACACAGGAACATGAGGAGGCCATTCAGCCCCTTGAACCTGTTACACAGGAACAAGAGGAGGCCATTCAGGCCCTTGAGCCTGTTACACAGGAACAAGAGGAGGCCATTCAGGCCCTTGAACCTGTTACACAGGAACAAGAGGAGGCCATTCAGGCCCTTGAGCCTGTTACACAGGAACAAGAGGAGGTCATTCAGGCCCTTGAGCCTGTTACACAAGAACAAGAGTAGGGAATTCAGACGCTCGAGTTTGTTGTCCAGAATCACGAGGAAGACATTCAGCTCATCAGTCTTGTTGCATGTTAACTATATCGCCGTTTCTTCATTGTTGTTGGGTCTAAATCCTGGAACTCCCTCCCTAACAGCACTGTGGGTGTAACTGCACCAATCACATGGACTGAGCGGTTCAAGAAGGCAGCTCACCACTACCTTCTCAACGGCAATTAGGGATGGGTAATAAATACCGGCGTAGCCAGCATTGCCCACATTCCATGAACCAATAAAAAAAAACGCGTGGAGGCTATTCAGCAGCTTTACCTGGTTGCACCGGGACAGGAAGCCATTCAGCCCCTCAAGGTTGTAACATACGACCAGGTGGAGACCATTCTACGCCTGGAAGCAGATACACAGGAAAAGGTAGAGCCCATTCATCCCTGCTAGCCAGTTTCCATAAAGCCATGGGACCAACCCTGGTTAAAGAGGAGTGAAGAAGAGCATGCCTGGAATAGCACCAGGCATGCATAAAAATGAGGTAAAACCCAGGGAAGATATAATGCAGGACTATAAACATTCTAAACAGTGGAATCAGCATGCTACAGGCAGCGCTATGCGATCACAAAACCAAATAATAAGATCAAAGCTCTGCAGTAATACCACATCCAGTCCTGAATGCTGGTGGACAATTAACAATTCACAAGAGTGGGAGGTTCCATCCTCAATGATGGAAGCCCTGCTTATCAGTGCAAAAGGCAAGACTGAAGCATTTACAACCATTTTCAGCCAAAGATCCTGAATGAATGATTTTACTCAGCCTCCTCCTGAGATCGCCATTCAAATCCGATTCACTCCATGCGATATTAAGAAATGGCTGAACGCATTGGATCCAGCAAAGGCCATGGAACCTGACAACATCCTGGCACTAGTACTGAAGACTTGTGCTCCAGAACTAGTGTCACCACTCAACAAGCTATTTCAGTGCAGCTAAAACACGGGCATCGACACGACAATGTGGAAAATTGCCCAGGTATGTCATGCAGACAAAAAGCAGGACAATTACCGCCCCATCAGTCTACTCTCGATTGTCAGCAAAGTGATGGAAAGGGTCGTCTACAGTGCTAACATGTGATAATAACCTGCTCACCAATGTTCAGTTTGGGTTCCGCCAGGGTCACTCAGCTCCTAACCTCATTACAGTCTTGGTCCAAACGCGGACAAAAGAGCTGAACTCCAGAGGTGAGGTGAGAGTGACAGTGCTTGACATCACGGCAACATTTGATCGACTGTGGCATCAAGGAGCTCTAGTAAAATTGAAGTCATTGGGAATCAGGGGGAAAACTCTCCACTGGTTGGAGTCATACCCAGTACAAAGGAAGATTGTTGTGTTTGCTGGAGGTCAATCATCTCAGTCTCAGGACATCACTGCAGGAGTTCCTCAGGGTAGTGTCCTAGGCCCAAACATCTTCAGCTGCTTCATCAATTACATTCCCTCCAAAATAAGGTCAAATGTGGGGATATTCACTGATGATTGCACAGTGTTCAGTTACATTCTTAACTCCTCAGATACTGAAACAGTCCGTGCCCTCATGCAGCAAGACCTGGACAATATCCAGACTTGGGCTATTAAGTGGCAAGCAACATTTACACCACACAAATGGCAGCCAATGAGCATCTCTAACAAGAGTCAATCTAACCATCTCCCCTTGATGTCCAATAACATTACGATCACTGAAACCCAACTTCCCCTCCTGGTCCCCATGTTAGCTGATATTGTTATAAAAACAAGAAATGCTGGAATCACTCAGCAGGTCTGGCAGCATCTGTGGAAAGAGAAACAGAGTTAACATTTCGGGTCAGTGACCCTTCTTCGGAACCCCTGTCTGCCCTTTGCACTATTAATATCCCAATCTATATTTGGATAATTAAAGTTCCCGCATTATAACTACTCGATAGTTTTTACACCTCTCTGCAACGTCCTTCCAAATTTGTTCCTCGATCTCTTTCCCACTAGTTGGTGACCTGTGGAATACACTGGTAGTGTAATGGTACCTCTATTGTTTCTATCGATTCTGTTCTTGACCCCTCTCGGACATTCTCTCTCTCCATCACCATAATATTCTCCTCTATCAATACTGCCTTTCTTTCCTTCCTATCTTTCCTGAACACCATGTATTCATGACATCATATTCCCACTTCTCTATCTGGGCCTGTTGTTTTCTGACCTTATTTACCACACTCTGTGTATTTATGTACATGCACAGTAAACCTAGTTTAGACCTTATTGCATTCCCTCTTACTCTGACCCCACCTAATACCTCCCTATTTCCAAATCCAGTGTGATCTGTCTGTCCCAAATCTTTGTGCACCTTATTTTTCCACTATAATGCTACATCCTGTTTCCAATTCTTCTGCCGCCTTAGTTTAAACCCTCCCCAATAGCACTAGCAAACCATTCTGCATGGCCATCGCTCCTGGCTCTGTTCAGGTGAAACCCATCTGTCCTGTAGAGGTCCATCTCTCCCAGAACATGTCCCAATGTTGCAGTAATCTAAAGCCCTCCCTCCTGCACCATCTCTACAGCCACTCTTTCATCAGCTCTATTCTATTTCTATACTCCCTAGTGCGTGGCACGTGGAGTAATCCAGAGATTGCTACCTTTGAGGTCCTGTTTGTTAGTTTATTTCCGAGCTCCCTAATCTATGCCTACAGGACCTCATTCCTCTTTATCCCTATGTTGTTGGTACTGATATGGACCACGACTACTGGCTGTTCACCATCCCCCCTTCAGAGTGCTCTTCAGCCCCTTCAGAGTGCTCTTCAGCCGCTGAGTGATATCTTTGATTCTGGCACCAGGGATGCAGCACATCATCCTGGAGTCAAGTCTGCGGCTTTCAGTGTCCCATTTTATGTTCCCCACTAATCTTTTCAGATACAGTCTTGTTTCAGTCTCATTTCCCTTTTCAGCTCTCCTCTGTACTTTCTGGAATCTGCTTGGCTCTCTACTGCATTATGAATCTGACATTTATCATAAGCCTCCTTTGGAGTTCCCACATGACACAGGATGTGCAGGCAACGGCTCTCAGCTGTCCTAACATTATACTGAAATGAACTGTCGATTTAATTAAAGTTCTCCTTACTTAGAGTGCTCTGCTCCTTCCCTCTTGTACTTTTGCTGTTGTCCCTCGGTTTAAATTACACAGCAGCTCCTTCCCCCTCTGCACCTCATTCCCACTCTCAACAAATCCACATTTTAATTTTTTCACCAGTTTGTAATCACTCTGTTTCACAGTTCACTCTCTCTGTACTTGAGCCCTCTCACTTCACTCCAGTTCTTGTTTGTGATTTAATTGTTCCACTTTATTTCTATGACAGTCGAACTTTGTCCCCTAATTATCAATTCATTTTCACTGTATTTCTAGTTTGTTAGAATTCAATTTCTCAACAAACTGGAACTTCAAAAAAACTACAAAGTTGACTCACTTGTTCTTCAATGACTTTTCTATTTAACTCAGTTCAATAAAATCTGTTCTAAACAGGTTGTTTTATCCAGACAATATCTCCACTTGATGAACTGATGATCTTTGAGAGCACGGAGCTCTCAGCTTTTACTCATTGATCTTCACTAGAGTTGATCCAGTTTTGATGTTGACTTGTTCTCTGATGTTGATTTACTCGTCTTCTTCACCCGATTTCTCTGCTGTCCAATGAAGTTCCAGCAACAGATTTCTCAATAATAACTTGACTTTTCCTCACAGGATTTCTATTTTAATGGTTTTTGAACTATTTTGTTAAAGGATTTAGTTTTGTAAATTTCTCCCTTGCTCCCCTCATGGTCAGGCAGAAAGTTTTAACTGCTGTGTTTTCAAGCAGCAACAGCTTTATTTGAAAAGCCATTGTGCCAGCATTTCGGGTTTTAATCCAGTTACAAATCTGGTTGTGATGCCTTGTGGCTCCAGCTGTCACGTGACCTGCCAGGGAACGACCTCATAACTGACCCAGTCGTGTAGCTGTGGGTTGATGTTTAAATTGCTTCAAATTTATTTTCCAGAAAGACAATGAAAATGAATCGATATATAAGAGGTAGATTTTGTGAATTTGTGATCCCAGGGGAAATTCCTGTAGAGTCTTCTGGTTTTCATATCCCCAGTTCCCCACAGGAAGCTCTGTGATCGGAGTCTGTATTCATTACATCAACATTATACAGAATCATTTCATGGGCGACTCCGGTGTGAATTGTCGTCAGGTGGATCAGTTTTACCTTTCAAAGTAACACAAAAACAAAATACTGTGGATGCTGGAAATCCGAAATAAAAACACAAAATGCCAGAAATACTCAGCAGGTCTGGCAGCGTTTGAGGGGAGAGAAACAGAGTTAATGTTTCTGGTCTGTGACCTTTCATCAGAACTGGGCTGAGATTGTCTGAGTGACTGAGATTGTGGTGTCAGTTTCTGGGTCAAAGATATTATATCTGTAAGGATAGGCAGATGTAGATTATTAAATACAATGCTGGAATATAGATTTTTTACATATTTTTAATCAAAATTGATTTAAACTTTGTACTCATGATTTTTTTGATCACACAGACACTGATAACAATTAAAAAATCAAGACTTGCATTTCACAACCACAGGACGTTATGAAGCATTTGCCAGCCAATGATGGGCTTTCCAAATGTTGTCACTGTCGTCGTGCAGGTCGTCCCATGTAGAAAAAGGTCAATGTGCGCACAGCAAGATCCCAGAAACAGCAATGTGATAAAGAGCAGACAATCTATTCTTAAATGATATTAATCAGGACACCATTGAATAACTCCCTTGCTATTCTCCGAAATGCTGCCATGCACCTCAGTTTGCCATCTCACCGAAAAGTCGGCACCTCTGAAAATGCAGCACTCCCTCAGTGCCTCACTGGGATATCAGTTTGTGCTCAAGTTTCTGGAGTTAGATTTGAGATCACAAACTCTGCCTGTTAAAAGCTGGATTGTTACTGACTGAGACACAGCTAACATCATAGAAAAGGAGAAACAGAATTTTAGGGTGGAAGACATGATACTCTGTAAGGATAAGCAGAAATAGATTAGTAAAGACAGTAAGGTAATTGGCATGAAACAGAACTGAATAATATTGAGCAAGGGAAATTATGCTGAACCTTTATAAAGCTCTGGTTCAGCCACAACTGGTGTATTGTGTCCAGTTCTGGTCACCACTCTTCAGGAAGAATGTGAGGTTCCATGGGAGGGTGCAGAGAAGATTTACCAGAATGGTTCCAGAGATGGGGGATTTTTGTTACAAAGTTAGGTTGGAAAAGCTGGATTTCTTCTCCTTGGAGCAAAGGAGATTGAAGGGAGATTTAATAGAAGTGTAGAAGATTATGACAGACCTATATATTTATTTATTTATTCATAGATACAGCACTGAAACAGGCCCTTCGGCCCACTGAGTCTGTGCCGACCAACAACCACCCATTTATACGAACTCTACAGTAATTCCATATTCCCTACCACCTACCTACCTCCACTAGGGGCAATTTACAATGGCCAATTTACCTATCAACCTGCAAGTCTTTGGCTGTGGGAGGAAACCGGAGCACCCGGCAAAAACCCACGTGGTCACAGGGAGAACTTGCAAACTCCGCACAGGCAGTACCCACAATTGAACCTGAGTCCCTGGAGCTGTGAGGCTGCGGTGCGGTGCTAACCACTGCACCACTGTGCTGCCCCTGTTAGACAAAGAAAAACTGTTCCTATTAACTGATGGTACATGGACTGGAGGACACAGATTGAAGGTTTTGGCCAAGAGGGGGGAATATGAGGAAGAACTTCTCTACGCAGCGTGTGGTGATGACCTGGAACTCTCTGCCCATGAGGGTGATGGAAGTGAAGACAATCAATAACAACAAAAGAATGTTGGATGGCCACTTGAAGGGAATACATTTTCATGGGATCGAGTGGGGGAATGAGATTGACTGGATTGCTCCACGGAGAACCAGCATGGACATGATGGGCTAAATGGTCCAATGGCAGAATAATCAACACCTGTGTCTAAAGCAAAAGAAAATTTTTAAAAACGCATGGGACTAGCGGAGTTGCTCTTGCAGAGAGCTGGCACAGGCACGACGGGCTGAATGGACTTTGTCTGTGCTGTAACCATTCGATGACTCAATGACCTCCTTTGTTCTGCCAATGTGAGTGCTCCATACCTCTCTCCTCTTTGGGGCTTGCATGTGGCTATTCGAGAGGCAGCGCAACATGGGGAGGGAGTCACCAGAAAGGAGCTGGCAAAGGGGGTTAGGCATTATCACATCCTGCCAGATGCATGGCTGTATCTCAGCCACAGGCCATCCTCTTTCACAGCTCACCCATATTACCTCCCCTGAGAGCTGACGTGGGGATGAGCCACAGAGGAAACCCCAGCAAGGGGCGAGGGGCTGCCACCAGCAGAACTGTTTCTAGCTCATCCTGCAAATTCATCCTATCTCCCTCTTTCCACTTGCAGGACAAGTTGGTCCATAACAACAGGGAGAGCTCACGGACTGGCGGAGGAATTCCAAATATTCGTCCCCTGCCGACGGCTGAGGAGGAGTCTCTGGAGTTAGTGAGGATCCAGGGCGGACACTCAATAGTGGATTGTGAGACTGGAGTCTCCACACAAGAGGGTGAGAATTGTCGTCATTCAACATCCACCACACATCTGGAGACCCACATCACACATGGATGGCATGACAAGATCTGCACAGCGTAACCCAGAAATGTCTGTGCTCTCTCATACAGGGCGACGTCCACTAGAGTTTCCTGATGAAGGTGGGCAGCCATCAACCTCAGAGGAGGAGGAGCAGTCAGAGGATGCACCATCACATGACCCTCCTGGACCTTCCACCAGCACAGATACATTCACCTCGGTGAGTTTACACTCGGTTTTGGAATCAGTGCCACTGGTGAGAGCACCACATACACACCTGAGCAGCTGGCTGAGGCTGAGACAGCCGAGGTCTCTGACAGTCAGAGGACTGTGGGTGTCCAGGTCCATACTGAGCCCCAGGATGATGATGAGACTCTGGTGTTAACAGTGCAGGGTATGCTGGAGTTTCAGGGAGAGGGAAGGCAACATCTGACAGAGCTGCCAGAGGTCATTCACAGCCCTGAGCGGACAATGGAGGAGTCCATCCAGCTCATGAGTGCTGTCATGTCACAGGCGTGTGAGTGCATGACTTCCTCCAATGAGAGGTTAGTGACCCTCATGGAGAGCCAGATCCTACAAATCTGCACTGACCTGTACACCATCGTCTTAACAATGAGCTCAATGTAGCAGTGACAAGGTGAGAGAAGGAATAGGAACCCAGATCCTTCTGCAGCTGTTGGTCCTTCTCCGGTGAGCAGGGAGGCTCAAGAAGGCTCAAGAGAGGAGGAGAGGTTGCCCTCCACAGCTGGGGGCTTCCCTCAGGACACTCCAAGTGTGGACACTGACTCCTCAGCCCCTCCGCCAAATGAGCCCAGCTCCAGCAGCCACGATGCCTGAAGAGAGTCCTGCACCAGTCCAGGACACCCCCAGGCTGCCGGGGCCTTCCAGGCCTCAGGCAGACAGAGGACAGCTGCTAAAGTCATCCCAGGCCAAGGGGCAGCCTGATCAGCAGCCTGCCTCCAGCCCAGCTGCTGCCAGGATCACACCTCACAGGAGCACTCGTAAACATATAAAGCAAATCACCGAGACACACGAGGGGATTCAGAGGTGTTTGATATTTACCATTTGTTTTGTGTTATACAGTTTTCTCATTATTGAAGTTAACATTCATTGTGGGAAATGCTTATTCTTTCATTCCTTGATTGTGAGCTGCTGCCTTCACCCTTGTTGCCTCATTGGGCCAGTGTAGGCACAGACATCCTTTGGTAAGTGCCTCAGATGTGAGAGAGCGTGTGATTAAGCTGGGCTCTCGACATGGAACCCAAACAGAAAGAAGGTGACAGACTGAATCCATTGAGGTGAGTCTTTTTTGAGTTCACTTTGAGTGGCCGTGATGGTGTCTGGAAGTGGGTAAGTATGAGATTGTCTCTTGTCTCATTGGCTTGTCTCTCAATATAACTGGTCTCTGGTGTAAGGGGTTCAAGATCCAGTGCTGCCTACTCATTCGCCTCCTCCGTGTCCTCCTCATCGATTCAGGACTGGAGATCAATCATGTCCTCTTCATTCAAGGCCTCCCCACTGCAGTGATATTGTGCAGAGCACAGCAGACCACCATGATACATGAGACCCTCGCTGGGATATACTGCAGGGCCACAGCGGTTGTACCTCTCCTCCGCTGTAGTGTGAAGGTTCCTCACAGGTGTCAGTAGCCATGTCTTCAATAAGTAGCCCTTGTCCCCAAGAATCCATCCCTGAAGGTGAGAGGCGGACTGAAAAGCTGTGGTACCTGGGACTGTAGAAGTATGTTGGCATCATGGCTGATTCCCAGGAAGTGGACGCACACCTGCAGGAAACATTTTCAGTTGTCACGGACCAGTTGAATGTTGATTGAATGGAAGCCCTTTCTGTTGATGCAAGCAAACGGCTGCTCTGTGGGAGCTTTGATGGTCACATGTGTGCTTTTTATCACACATTGCACCCAGGGGAATCCAGCGATGGCCCTCTCGATATGAATGTTGGGATCAGATGTATGGAACTCATTGCCAGATGATCAGGAGGCCTCCAGAGCACTGCCCTTGCAGAGATGAAGTCGCCTTGGCAGCTTTGCCTTTGCTATTCGCCTTGGCTTCCTCGTTAATGGCCCTCAGTGCCCACCCTGGCTGAGAGTCAACATTCTCAACCGACAGTATGTTAACCCATGCAGATCACACAGTAGTATGGCCACCGCGTAATGTCAGCCAGCAGTATGGCTACCCAATAATGCCACCCAGCATTATGGTCACCAAGTAATGCCCTCCAATATTATGATCACCTGGTAATGCCACCCTGCATTATGGTCACCTGGTAATTTTATTTATTTTTGTTTATTTAGAGATACAGCACTGAAACAAGCCCTTCGGCCCATCAAGTCTGTGCCGACCATCAACCACCCATTTATATTAATCCTACATTAATCCCATCTTCCTACCACATCCCCACCTTCCCTCACCACCTACCTATACTAGGGGCAATTTATAATGGCCAATTTACCTATCAACCTGCAAGTCTTTGGCTGTGGGAGGAAACCGGAGCACCCGGCGGAAAACCAAACGTTCACAGGGAGAACTTACAAACTCCGCACAGGCAGTACCCAGAATCGAACTTGGGTCGCTGGAGCTGTGAGGCTGCGGTGCTAACCACTGTGACAGCAACACACTCACCGTGCAGAGTGTACAGCACTGCAGGCCAACAATGGTCTCGGCTCCTCCATCTTTCCACCTATCCAGTGTAGTCTATCCCCACTTCTGGTCCGGAGGTTTACTCTGGGTATCAACAACTCAAGACTACTGAATTATTGTTCACACATAGCACGTTTATTCAGCGTTTCAAAATCTTCTCTTCAACAGAGATTATACTCACGCATCCACGTAAACTAGGTTACTTAGGTTCATCCAAGAGTCAAACGGAGCAAACGATCAGTCCTCCCCTTTTGGTTCTCCAAGTAGTTGATCAGACCACTTAGTCCTGAGTTAGCTAGCTAGCACTTTGGAGCACACTTTCTTATACCCTGCTCCATGCATGTTACTTGTGTGATAAGCTCGGGATGGTCCAGACCTGACTACTCGATGTACAGTGATTGGTCAGTCAGCTGTTGCTAACGCCGTGGGCATGCTACGTCAGGCACAATCGGTCAACCTTTCACTGGTTTTGACATCTGCCTATTTTTGGTAGCCTCATCCCTCAAGTTTCGACCACATTGCATAGCTAGTTCTCTGTTCTCCAGCCCTTGTTTGATAACAAGGCATTACATCACTCTGCTGACCCCTGATCTCCCAGTAACCAGCCCACATGGCGTGTCAGCTACAAACTTAACAACAGGATAGACATCATGACCTTGCAGGTTTCAGTACATCCACTTCCCCTTTAGCAGTTCAGTTACACAACATTTCTGTCTCAGCACATATCCCACTTCCCTGCTGTGGAATTGTTTCCCACTTTTAGCTGCACACACTACTTCCCCACATAGCAGGTTACATACAGTTCACGGGTTGGATGCTGGTCGCTACAGAGCTCCACCCTTTAAACCTTACCTGAACCTTTCAGGGTCCAGTTAGGTTTAGATAAAACCTTACAACTCGTGTTCCTCCAACCTCCCCCGAGGCGTTCCTTCTTGGAAAACCTCGCATATAAGTGCTTGCTTTTCCCGCTTCTTAGTTTGTTACCTTAGCTGACAGAGGATGGTGAGGAGGCAGAGCAACACTACAAGCTGGGCTTCAATCAGAACATCTGAGAATATTCTGATCCAGGGGTGAACTTGTACATTAATTCCCCAGTCCCACAGGTCCTCCCACCAGGTGGTCACCTGTATTTCCTCAATGTCCCGTTCCACTTGCTCACTCCTTTGTTGGAGGAAGTGATAAATCTTATGCACTCTGTCCAGCCTTGTCTCACCTCTGCCATATGCTCTGGCAATGGGGATATGGGGTTTGAGAATTGGCTAACATACAGTTCCAGATCATCCCTCAAACTTTCAGTGGCATTGAGGGCCACTACCTCTTGTCTGTGTATGTCCACCAGTTCCATCTGGCCTATCCATGAGGGAAGACTTGGGGTAAAACATACTGTACTGTTCCCTTGGGGCTACTGTGTCCTACCGTGTCAGAATATTGTCTGAGAGGTCGTCACATAGTATTTCCCCTTTCTCATGTTAGCTAACCGAGTTGGACTCATAACCACTGATACCGCCTCTGTCGTGCAGTTAACTATTGCAATAAAACCACAGAATGCTTCCTCAGTGGCATAGACAGGATGTGAACATACTATAGTCGATTCTCCCATACAACATCCTCTCAATGACGTTCCCAGAATTACTTTCCTGGTGGGGACCGCATAGGGGTGAATGTGATGAGACACAACATGGTATCCTTCCCTCATTACTCCGATGTTCTCTACCCAGTATATATCCTTAGGTGCATGATTCACAGTAATAATAGGTATTGCCAGTACCATTCCCAATACCATTCCTCCTTTTTGTATTAGTAGCATACACACATGCTATTCCCCTGAGTTGGCAATTGGTCCGATTCAACACCTGATCATTACTGATACCGTAAAAAAGCAAACCAAGCACTAGGCTTTATTTCCAGAGGAGTAGAGTTGTAGAGTAGGGGCGTTATACTGAACCAGTATGGAACGCTGGTTAGACCACACCGGGTGCAGTTCTGGTCACCGTATTAGAGAAAGAATATAGAGGCAGTGGAGAGGGTGCAGAGAAAATTTACAAGGATAATCCGAGAAATGTGTGAAGATACATTTCAGGAAAGGATGAACAAGTTGGATCTCATTTTCTTGAAAGAAACGAAGGTTGGGGTGACCGAATATAGGTCTGTAAAAGGATTTGATATAGTGGATACAGAGAGAATGTTTCTACTATGGGGAAGAGCACAACCAGAGGCCATCAATATAATATAATCACCAAGAAATACAATCGGGATTTTAGAAGAATCTTCTTGATCCAAAGAGAGGTGAGAATGTGGAACTCGTTATCACAGGGTGTGGTTAAAGTGAATAGTTTAGATCTATTTAAGTGGAGGCTAGACTAACATATGATGAAGAAGGGAATTGAGGGTTACTATCTTGGATTGAGATGAGGAAAAATGGGAAGAGGCTCGAGTAGAGCCGAAATGCCAGCATGGGCTGGTTGGGTCAAATGGCCTGTTTCTATGACACTTATCCACACATCCTATGTACTCACCCAGTCACAATTCAAAACCCATAGCAACTTGTCTGGCTTTAAACTTATTAGGTTCGTCTCCAAGACATATTTCAGGACAAATCCAAATTTGTGACCCAGCTGGTTGAATCTTATCTTGTCCCTTAAAATAAACTCCAATCTCTCTCAAATGATCCAAGTCCCTTTGTTTTACCTCCCTTATTAGTTTATCCTCTCGTTTTTTGGCAGCTATCAAAACTTTATGATCATGATGACTTCTGTTTCAAATTCTGTTGCTCTGTAGCCTTCATTTTATTGACTGATCTGTTCAGTTTATGGCCTCTATTTCCACTTTAATGTTTGTTTGGATGATGGAAAGAGCAGGAAGGTTGGGTGGGGGCATAAAATGGTATCTATTCCCCTGACTATACTGTCCCCTATCATTGTCACATTCTTTTTCACTGCCCCACTTGAATGTCTTCCTGTACCATGGTGCTATGCTCAGTTTGCCCATTCACCCTGCAGTCCTTGTTCTCATCTACATAGGTAGAAAGTACCTCATGCCTGTCAGTCAAAGTAACGGCCAAGGCTCCTCTATCATTAAATGCTGGATCTCCATACTTGTCTGACACACAGTTGCATCCTCCTTTCCCTGACCATTGACTAACTCTGAAGTTCAACTTAACCTAAGGGGTGTGACTGCCTCCTGGACAAATGTGTTGAGGTAACTCTCCCCCTCTCAGCGGGCGCACAATGTCTGCAGCTCACACTCCACCTCAACAACTCAGAGACAAAGCTACTCGAGCTGCAGACACTTACCCTATCATAATACTCTCCACAAGCTCCCACATGTTGAAGTTACAGTACATCATCTGACGAACCTTATTAATCTCTTTGATTAGTTATCTAGTTACTAATTTCGTAAAGTAATAGCAAGTTACAGTCTTGGGCAGTTACCATTATTTAAAAAGGGTGCAAGGGACAGGCCAAATAATTAGAGGCCGGTCAGTCTGACCTCGGTGGTGGGTAAATTATGAGAATCAATTCTGAGGGACAGGATAAACTGCCACTTAGAAAGGCATGGATTAATCACGGATAGTCAGCATGGATTTATTAGGAGAAAGTTATGTCTTACTAACTGGATTGTATTTTCTGAGGAAGTAACAGGGAGGATTGATGAGGGTAGGGCAGTGGATGTGGTCTACATGGATTTTAGTGAGGCATTTGACAAGATCCCACATGGCAGACTGGTCAATAAAATGGCAGCCCATGAGATACGGGGGAATGTGACAGGTTGGATCCAAAATTGTCTCAGTGACAGTAAACAAGGGGTAGTGGTCGACGGATGTTTTTGCAAATGAAAAGCGGTTTCCACTGCCGTTCCACAGGGTTCAGCCTTGGGTTACTTGCTATTTGTGGTATATATTAATGATTTGGACTTAAATGTGGGAGGCATGATTGGGAAATTTGCTGATGACACAAAAATTGGCCGTGTATGTAATAGTGAAGAGGATAGCCGTAGACTCAAGAATGAAATAACTGGTTTGGCTGAGTGGGCAGAAAAGTGTCAAATGTAATTCAATCCAGAGAAGTGTGAAGGAATGCATTTGGGGAGGGCAAATAAAGAGAGGGAATACACAATAAATGGAAGGATATTGAGAGAGGTAGAAAAGTGAGAGATCTTGGAATGCACGTCCACAGGTCCCTGAAGGTGGCAGAACAGGTATGTAGAGTGGCATATGGAATGTTTTCCTTTATTGTCCGAGGTATAGAATACAAAAGCAGGGATGTACGGCCGGAACTGTATAAAATGCTGGTTAGGCCACAGCTGAAGTATCGCCTCCAATTCTGGTCACCACATTACAGAAAGGATATAATTGCTCTGGAGAGAGTAAAAAGGAGATTTACAAGAATGTCGCCAGGGCTTGAAAGTTGCAGCTATGAGGAAATATTGGATAGGGTAGGGTTGTTTTCTTTCGAACAAAGGAGACTGAGGCGTGACTTAATTGAGGTGTACAACTGAGGGGCCTAGATAGAGTAGACAGGAAAGACCTGTTTCCCCTAGTGGAGTGGTCAATTACTAGGGGAACAGATTTAAGGATCGAAGGATTAGAGGGGACAGGAGGAAAAGCTTTTTCTCCCAGAGGGTGGTGGGTGTCTGGAATTCACAGCCAGAAACAGTGGTAGAGGTAGAAATACTCAATTCTTTTAAAAGGTACCTGAAGTGCTGTAACTTGGTGTACATGGACGTCCAAAAGATGTTTGATACAGTATCACACAACAGACTTGTGAGCAAAGTTATAGCTTATGGAATAACTGGCACAGTAGCAACATGGATATGGAATTGGTAGAGTGACAGAAAACAAAGAGTAATGGGTAATGGATGGTTTTCGAGCAGGAGGAGGGTTTGTAGTGGAGTTCCCCAGGGGTCAGTGTTGGGACCTTTGATTTTCCTGAAATATATGAATGACCTAGACCTTGGTATACAGGGCACAATTTCAAAACTTGCAGATGATAGGAAACTTGGAAGCATTGTGAACTGTGAGGAGGGTAGTGTAGAAGTTAAAACAAGGACATAGACAAGTTGGTGGAATGGGCAGACAGGTGGCAGATAAAATTCAATGCAGAGAAATGTTAAATGATTATTTTGGTGGGAAGAACATGGAGAGACAATATTAAATAAGGGGTACAATTCAAAAGGGGGTGCAGGGGCAGAGGGACCTGGGTATGTGTTTATAAGTCATTGAAGCTGGCAGGACATGTTGAGAGAGTGACTTATAAAGCAAACAGTACCCTGGGCTTTATTAATAGGGGCACAGAGTACAAGAGCAAGGAGGTTATGTTGAATTGTATAAGACACTAGTTCAGTCTCAGCTGGAGTATTGCATCCAGTTCTAGGTGCTGCACTTTAGGAAGGATGTGAAATCGTTAGAGAGGGTGCAGAAAAGATTCATGTTCAGTTATGGAGATAGATTAGAGAAGTTGGGACTGTTTTGCCTGGAGAAAAGAATAATGAAAGGAGATTTCAAAATCATGAGGGGTCTGGACAGAGTAGATCGGGAGAAATTGTTCCCACTTGTGAAAGGATCAAGAACAAGAGGGAAAAGATTAAAAGTGATTGGTAAAAGAAACAAAAGTGACATGAGGAAAAACATTTTCACACAGCATGTAGTTAAGGTCTGGAATGCACTGCCTGAGAGTGTGGTGGAGGCAGGTTCGATCGAGGCATTCAAAAGGGAAGTAGACAGTTATATGAAAAGGAAGGATGTGTAGGGCTATGGGGAGAAGGCAGGGGAATTGGCACCAGGTGAAATGCCCATTCGGAGAGCTGGTGCAGACACGATGGGCTGAATGGCCTCCTTCTGCCCTGGAACAATTCTGTGATTCTGTGATTCAGTCTTGGTCATCCTGTAACATGTCTCTGAAATGGCAATTAGATCATATCTCTTTACCTCTATTTGTGCTTTCAAATCATCTACCTTGTTGTGAATGTTGTGTACATTCAGATAGAGAGCACTTTGACTTTTGAACATTATTTTACATTCTGATCCTATTTGTTTCTTGCCTTTGCTTCGTCTGTCTTCTAATTTCCCTTCCTCCTTTTTTCCTTCCTGTTACCAATTTTGCTTCCCTCCAATCTTCCCTTCCTGCCACACTCAGATTAACAATTCCTCAGGACCTCCATCACAAACACATGAACATTTGAGGTACAAGTTGCCTCAGTTGCTTCTATTGGCTGCTCAGAGTCTGAGATTTTACATTTAATGTGCTGAATGAACATTAACAGTTTGATTGCCATGTTTGATAAGTACTGACTTCCCAACACCACCTATTACCTTCCCAGGGTCTTTTCATTACCTATGACCCTCTCTTTTATAGGATATTAAATCTCCTGAATTGAAGTTTACCTCAGATGATCTGAAACAATGTCTCAGTGCTTTTCGAATTTTCAATCATTCACTAATGCAGTAAAATGAAACTAATTGTAATATCTTCTAGCTCAGGAGGACTATTGCACAGAGCAGAATGTGATTTGGGTTTCACCCATAGACTAATTGATGGGGACTATAGTCTCCAACTATTTGGAGTGAATTCTTTGTGTGAACCATCCATGCCAGGTGGTTGTTAACTTGCAGTGAGGTTGATCAGCTAAAACATTTAGCAGTATTTCAGCGATCACCACCTGATTCCTTTCACAGAGTCCATTGCTGAAAGGACTTTCAGCTGCAGGATTCATGCTCACAATGTTTATATTTTCACACATGTCTCTGAACTCATTATTGGCAAATTCTCCTCCATTATCAGTCAGACACATTGCTGGTGTCCCAAGTCTGTAACCATAGAACCATAGAACAATTACAACACAGAATGAGGCCATTCAGCCCATCGTGTCCGTACAGGCTGAAAAACGAAACTAGCCGCCCAATCTAATCCCACCTTCCAGCACCTGGTCCATAGCCTTGCAGGTGACAGCACTTCAGGTGCATGTCCAGGTACCTTTTAAAAGAATTGGGGGTTTCTGCCTCCACCACCGTTCCTGGCAGCAAATTCCAGACACCCAACATCCTCTGGGTGAAAAAGCTTTTCCTCATGTCTCGTCTAAATTTCCTACTAATCACTTTAAATCTGTGCCCCCTGACAATTGACCTCTCCGTTTGGGGAAACAGCTTCTTCTCGTTTACTCTATCTACGCCCCTCATAATTTTGTACACCTCAGTTAAGTCACCCCTCAGCCTCTGCTGTAGTAAGGGAAAGAATGCCAGCCTATCCAATCTTTCCTCATAGCTGCAACTTTCAAGCCCTGGCAACATTCATGTAAGTCACCTCTGTACTCTCTTCAGAGCATTTGTTTTCCTTTCTGTAATGTGCTGACCGGAACTGGACACAATTCCCCAGCTGTGGCCTAACCAGCGTATTATAGAGTTCCAACATTACATCCCTGCTTTTGTATTCTATACCTCGGCCAATAAAGGAAAGCATTCCATATGCCTTCTTCCCCACTCTACATACCTGTCCTGCCACCTTCAGGGACCTGTGGTCATGCACTCCAATGTCTCTCACTTTTCTACCCCTCTCAATATCCTCCCATTTATTGTGTATTCCCTCGCTTTGTATACTCTTCCCAAATGCATCACTTCACACTTCTCTGGATTGAATTCCATTTGCCACTTTTCCGCCCACTCAAACAAACCATTGATATCATTCTGGAGTCTATATCTATCCTCTTCACTATTACATACACTGTCAATTATTGTGTCATCAGCAAATTTCACAATCATGCCTTCCACATTTATGTCCAAATCATTTAATATATACTACAAACAGCAAGTAACCCAAGGCTGAACCCTGTGGAACGGCAGTGGAAACCGCTTTCCATTTGAAAAAACATCCGTCGACCACTACCCCTTGTTTACTGTCACTGAGACAATTTTGGATCCAACCTGTCACATTCCCCCGTATCTCATGGGCTGCCATTTTATTGACCAGTCTGCCATGTGGGATCTTGTCAAATGCCTTACTAAAATCCATGTAGACAACATCCACTGCACTGCCCTCATCAATCCTCCTTGTTATCTCCTCAAAAAACACAATCCAGTTAGTAAGGCATGACTTTTCCCCTAACAAATCCATGCTGATTATTCCTGATTAATCCGTGACTTTCTAAGTGGCAGTTTACCCTTTCCCTCAGAATTGATTCTAATAATTTACCCACCACCGAGGTCAGACTGACCGGCCTCTAATTATTTGGCCTCTACCTCGCACCCTTTTTAAACATCCAGGGAGCTATGGATTAGTTTACCCTCTCTTTCCTCTTCAAAGTAATATACCCTGACACTGCCCGAACTATCTCTTCTTTGAAGGTAGCCCATTGTTCATCTACCATTTCTCCTGGCAGTCTTTGACTCCAATTTATTTGTCTTAGATCTATTCTTATCCCATTGAAATTGGCTTTGCCATGTTAATTGTTCTTACTGTAGATCGTTCCTTGTCTTTTTCCATGGACAACTTAAACCTTATGATATAATGATCACTGTCCCCTAAATGTTCTCCTACTGGCACTTGATCCACTTGGTCCACCTCATTCCCAAGAACCAGGTCTAGCAGTGCCTCCTTTCTCATTGAACTAGAAACATACTGCGGTAGAAAATTTTCCTGAACACACTCTAGGAACTCTTTCCCTTCACGGCCCTTTGTACTGCTACTAACCAAGTCTATGTTTGGATAATTAAAGTCCCCCATTATAACTGATCTATATTTTTTGTACCTCTCTGTAATGTTTTTGCTAATGTTGTTCCTCTACATCCTTCCCACTAGTTTGTGTCCTTTAGACAACAGAGGCCAATGTAACTGCACCTTTTTTGTTCCTTATCCTAACCATTGATTCTGTCCTCTACCCCTCTGGGACATCCTTTTTCTCTAACACTGCAATGCTTTCCTTAATCAATACTGCCAGCCATCCCCCGTTTTTCCCTTTCCTATCTTTCCTGAACACCTTGTATCCAGGAATATTTAACGCCTAGTCCTATTCTCTTTGAGCCAGGTCTCTGTTACAGCCACAACATCATATTTCCGCATGTCACTCTGTGCCTGTAACTCATCGATAATATTAGCAACACTCCGTGCATTCACATACTTACATATTAACCCTGATTTAGACTTTATTAATTTCTCCCTTCTCTGACCCCACCTCATAACTTACTATTTCCTTCTCTAGTGCTATCTGTCTTTCCCAGTATTCTGTGCACCTTGGTAACATCTCTGACATTTCGATTAGATTAGAGATACAGCACTGAAACAGGCCCTTCGGCCCACCGAGTCTGTGCCGAACATCAACCACCCATTTATACTAATCCTACACTAATCCCATATTCCTACCAAACATCCCCACCTGTCTCTACATTTCCCTACCACCTACCTATACTAGTGACAATTTATAATGGCCAATTTACCTATCAATCTGCAAGTCTTTTGGCTTGTGGGAGGAAACCGGAGCACCCGGAGAAAACCCACGCAGACACAGGGAGAACTTGCAAACTCCACACAGGCAGTACCCGGAATTGAACCCGGGTCCCTGGAGCTGTGAGGCTGCGGTGCTAACCACTGCGCCACTGTGCCACTGTTTCCTCCTGGTTACCACACCCCTTCCAAGTTAATTTAAACCCTCCCCAATAGCAATAGCAAATCGCACCACAAGGAGATTTGTCCCCTCTGTTCACGTGCAACCCAGCCTGTACAGATTCCACATTCTCCAGAACTGGTCCCAGTGACCGAGAAATCTAAAGCCCTCCCTCCTGCACCATCCTTTCAGCCATGCATTCATCTGTAATATCCTCCTATTTCTATACACACTTGTGCATGATACTGAGAGCAATCCGGAGATTACTACTTTTGAGGTTGTGTTTGCTAATTTCTTACCAAGCTCATTAAACTCTGTTGGACCACCTTCCTCTTCCTACCTGTATGGTTGATTCCAATGTGGACTACAACTGCTGCTGTTCACCCTCCCCCCTTAGGGGGCGCTGCAACCGTTTAGTGATATCCTTTACCCTGGCACCAGGGAGGCATAACACCATCCTGGATTCACATCTGCGGCCACAGAAACACCTGTCTGTTCCCCAGACTATTGAATCTCCGATCACTATCGTTCTTCCAGTCTTCGTTGTAATCCCCTGTGTAGCTGAGCCAGCCATGGTGCCATGGCCTTGGCTCTGACTGCACTCCCCAGACGAACCATCACCTTCCTCAGTATTCAGTACTGAATACCTGTTGGAGAGTGAGAAGTATTCAGAGGTCTCCTGCAATATCTGCCTGTTTCTTCTTGACTGTCTGGTGGTCACCCATTCCCTCTCTTCCTGCATACTCTTAAGCTGTGGGGTGGCCACATCTATAAACCTGTTATGCACAAAGCTGCCAATCTCCTTGATGCACCGCAGTGACACCAGCTACTGCTCAGGTTCCAAAACCCACAGCTCAAGCTGCTGCAACTGATGACACTTCCTGCATATATGGTTATCCAGGATCAGAGAAGAATCCTGGAGTTCCCACACAGGATGTGCACTCCAGAGGTTGAAGAAGCCCTGCCATTCCTTTATCTGTTAGTTAATTACCTTGCTTCTGCTGATAAACTTCACTACTATTAACAAACTTTACTTATTTTTATTTTTTATTTTGAGATACAGCACTGAAACAGGCCCTTCGGCCCACCGAGTCTGTGCCGACCATCAACCACCCATTTATACTAATCCTACACTAATTCCATATTACTACCACATCCCCACCTGTACCTATATTTCCCTACCACCTACCTATACTAGGGGCAATTTATAATGGCCAATTTACCTATCAACCTGCAAGTCTTTGGCATGTGGGAGGAAACCGGAGCACCCGGAGGAAACCCACGCAGACACAGGGAGAACTTGCAAACTCCACACAGGCAGTACCCAGAATTGAACCCGGCTAATAGTAATAAACCTTACTACTATTAATATGCTTGATTTACACTGATAAACCCTACTGATACTTAATAGTAGGAATAAACCAAGCTTTAAAAAAAAGGAAGATACGACACATCAGTTTATTCCCCAATTTAGGTAAGATAACTAGGAAATACACACCAGCCAATCACCTACCTGCTTTCCTGTGATGTCACATCTCAATTTGTTTGTTAACGAACATGAGCTCTGAACCTACAGACTGGTGATGCCAGCAACAGCAGCAGTGGCAGCGAGTCGCGCTCTGCTCCTGCTGTTTCCTGCCACTCTTTCAGTGAACTATCTCTCTCTCTCACTCTCCATCTCTCTCTCTTTCCTGGGCTCTTTATTCCTTGCTCTGCTCCCACTGTTTAAAACACTCTCAGTGAACTCTCTCTCCCTCCTGGACTCTTGATGCTCTGTTCCTGCTGTTTCCCACCATTCTCAGGGCACGCTCTTTCTCTCTCCTGGGCTCTTTATGTCCTGCTCCGCTCTCGCTGTTTCCCGCTGCTCTCAGGGAACTCTCTGACTGGGAACTGATTATATAAAGATATTCGTCACTTATGAAGGATACACAAAAAGGAAAAGGAGGTGGGTTAGCGCTCTTAATAAGAGATGAGATCAGAACATTATTGAGAGAGGATCTTAGATCGAAGGACCATGATGTAGAATCAATTTGGGTGAAGCTATGAAACAGCAAGGTGCAGCAAACATTGGTCAGAGTTGTTTATAGGCAACCAAACTGTAGTGGTAATGTTGGGCATGGCATAAATCAGGAAATTAGAGGTGTGTGTAACATGGGTAATACAGTAATAATGGGTGACTTCAATATAGACTGGGTAAACCTGATCAGCACTAATGTTGTGCAGGATGAATTCCCGGAGTGTGTACGAGATGGGTTTCTGGAACAGTATGTTGAAAATCCAACTAGGGATCAGACTATTTTAGATTTAGTATTATGTAATGAGAAAGGTCTAATTAATAACCTTGCTGTTAAGGAGCTTTTGGGAAAGGGTGACCATTAAGTTTGAAAGTGATATTGTTCATTCTGAAACTAGGGTCTTAAATTTAAACCAAGGAAACTAGGAAGGGATGAGGGGCAAGGTGGCTATGGGATTGGGAAAATACATTTAAAGATTTGACAGTAGACGGTAATGGCTGGTATTTAAAGAAGTATTACATGGTCTACAACAAATATACATTCCTCTGAGACACAAAAACCCAACAGGAAAGATGAATCAACTATGGCTAATAAAAGACGTTAAAGATTGCACTGGATCAAAGGAAGTGGCTGATAAAGTTGCCAGAATAAGTGGTAAACCCGAGGATTGGGAGCAATTTAGAATCCAGCAAAGGATGACCAAGAAACTGATAAAGAAAGGGAAAAGAAAGCAAGCTAGCGAGAAACATCATGGCGGACTCTAAAAGCTTCTTTGGGTATGTGGAAAGGAAAAGATTCGCAAGGACAAATGTGGGTCCATTACAGGCGGAGACAGGAGAATTTATAATAGAGAATAGGGAAGTAGCGGACAAAATAAACAATTACTTTGTGTCTGTCTTCACGGAGGAAGATACAGAAAATCTCCCAGAAGTAACAGGGAACCAAGTGTAAGAGATTCCATTCCCTTTCCCCCTTACAATAGTTCTTGGATTCCAGGAATTACGAGAACAAAATACACGCCAGGGTTTGGCTCAAGATCAGATTAGTTTGTTTATTAAACTCACAAAATTCAGCCGCTACCCCCCCGTACAAACTCCTCTGTGATTTGACCAGAATTAACAACAATACCTCACAGTACAAAACCCCCATACAAGGTTGACTGAAATTTACAAAGTACCTCCTAACACAAACTCTTCTACGATTTGTCTGAAACCTGCAATCACCCACACCGCTGGACATTACCAGTGTTGATCATAGGCCTGGATCTGGAGATGACCGATCTCTGTCCTTCTTCACCTGACTGCAGTGCCCACGTTCCAATGTTATCCTCTTTTATGAGAATTCATATCACAGACACAGATCCTGTTCCCATTCCACTGAGTCACCCGGTGCTCAGCACCTCTTCACCTTGGTTTATTCCCTGTCCTGGTCTAGACAGGACTGTACAGACAGAGTCAATTCTTCTGCTGTTTACACAACAGAAAACACTGTGATCCCCTCCCCATGGCGAGGGATACCTGGTTCCAAGGTTGACTGGAGTGTGAATGCTCCTTTCATTCCTGACAGGAACTAATTGTCTCTGTAATGGCAGCTGCCCTGTGCCATTGTACATGATAATGACTCTCTCAGTCTCCTGATGAGACAGGGTTTCAGTCAGTTCACCCACTCTGTGTGTTACAGTTAACCCCTTAGTGTCTGTACAGCTCACACACTCAGTGTACTACAGTTAACCCTTTTGTGTCTGTACAGCTCACTCCTCTGTGTGTTACAGCTAACCCCTTAGCGTCTGTACAGCTCACTACTGTGTGTGGTTTTGAGCTATTTTATATCGTTACAGCTCGAGGGTTATGTCCTTCAGGTCAAGTAATTAGTAATGTGCCACATCCTCAGTTTATCTCTGAGCTCAGACCTTTTTTGACCCTTATGGAAATTGTCAATGTTATTGCGTCCATTCAATGAACTCTTGAGGAAGGGTGTTCCATGGAATTGAATGTAGGATTGTGACAAGACAATCAAATTGTGTAAATGTCAACTTGTAGAGGATACGGTGCTTGTATATTACGATGTGTCCAATCAGATTAAGCTAGGATGTGATGTCTCTCCATATGGAGTAGGTGCTGTGATCTCTCATGTGTTGGACAGCAGTGAGGAGAGACCGATTGTATTTGTCTCTCACACCCTCAGTGCCAGTGAGTGAAATTATGCTCTGGGAGAACGTGAAGCATTGCCCTTGATTTTTGGGGTAAGAGGATTTCATAAGTACTTATTTAGTTGTAGTTTCACGATCATTTCTGACCATAAGTCACTGACGGTTATTCAGAATCCAAAGTCTCCAGTATCAACTTTAGCTGCGGCCTAATGCAGGGACGGGCTTTGATTTTGTCTGCTTATACATACGACATTAAATACAGATGATCGGGAGATCATTATGATCTGGATGTGATGTCTAGATTACCGTCCGCATCAGAGGTAGAGCCCAACAGGGAAGATGTATTTTTCTTTCTGGACATAGATGAGTTTCCAGTCACAGCAGATGACGTTGGTAAAACAACTCATAGGGACCCTGTATTGACGAGGGTTTACGACAATATCACAAACGGGTGGTCATCACAGATACTAGATTTAGAAATCAGGCCATTTTTTATACATAAGAATGAGTTGTTAGTTGATAAAGATTGTGTCATGTGGAGAGTCTGAGTTGTAATCCCTGGAAAGTACAGATCACAGTTTCTCTGTGATCTTCATGATCAACACTTAGGAATGTGTTTGACAAAGTGTCTGGTGAGGATCTAGCTTTGGTGACCAGGATTAGATAAGAAGATTGAAAACACAGTGAAACAGTGCAGTGCAGGTCAAGCAGTAGAAAAGAAGCTGCCATCAGTACCTTTGCAGCCATGGAAATGGGCAGCTCGAGTGTGGCAGAGGCTGCACATAGATTTCACCCAATTAGAAGAGAAACAGCTATTCATTATGATAGACAGACAATTGAAGTGGATTGAGGGGTTTCTGATGGATCGAACAACAACCAGCAAAACACTAGATCATTTACATAGTTTGTTTTCTGCTTATAGATTCCCAGAGGAAATTGTGTCTGACAACGGACCTCAGTTTTGTTCAGAAGAGTTTGTACAATTCATGAGAATGAATGGTGTAAAACACACTCGAGTTCCACTGTATCGTCCTGATTGCAATGGAGCAGTGGAGTGTACAGTGTAAATTGTTAAGCAGCTTTTGTCAAAAAAATACTAGATACAAATCTGAAGAAACGTCAGTTTTCATTGGATCACAGGCTGGTGAACTTTCTGTGACCTATCGTAAAACCCCTCACACTATTACCAGCAGAACACCAGCTGAAATGTTTCTTAGAAGACAGCCCAGAATGAGGTTTTCATTGCTGAAACCACATTTAACACAGTCAGTAGAAGAGAAACAATCAAGATAGAAAGAGAGTGATGATCGGGGTAGAGTGAGAGAAAGAAGTCTGAAGATAAACCAGAAGGTTAGAATAAAGAATCATCATCACAAGTGGTTAAAGTGACTCCCAGGAAGAGTTGTGAAAAACGTGGTCCTCACACATATTTACTGAAGATGTTTGTTTAGGTTTGTACATATTGATCATGTTTTAGATTCAGAGGTTCACCAAAAAGAAGGAAGTTGGAAAGAATCCAATGTGTCTGATGATTCAGATCGTTTGGATACAAGTTGAGAACCAATAGTTACTCCAACCCAAATCACCTGAAACTACTGCAAGAGAAAGTCCCGAGTTCAGATCCAAGTCACAATCAGACAGACATGTCTGAGAAGTGGAAATTTCAATTGTAGCTCAAGATCAACATCATTTGTTGGAGAAAACGTCTCCTCAGACTCAGTCCAACATGGATCAAGGATTTTCCACAAGTTCTGAAAGTTTAGCTCAGGAAAGGGGGAATCCTCTTGGGAATAGGAAACCAATGGTTAAGTTTGATTTCTGAATAAAGGAAAACAAGAAATGGATTAAGATTGAATGGAAATCGAACATATTGTTGATGTGGTATGTGTATTGATAAAAACAGAGTCAAATGAAACAGTTATACACTGAAATTATTGTCGTAAGACACAATTATTGTCATATTTCACATCGAGACCAGTTGTATTGTAACTTTTGCATGAAGGAGGGAGGAGTGTACTAGTACCATCTTGTGGCCATCAATGTGTATTAAACCAGTCTCTTTTCCACTTCCAAATTTTACATCAAAGTGATATTTTGTCAGCAAAGATGTGACAAATAGCAGCTCTAAACAAACCCACAAGACAATCAGCATTTGATGTGGACAATAGCTCAAACTGATGAACTGTGAGTCTCTACCACTTTACAAAGCAGGTTCAGAGGGACCATCAGCAGAGGCTCCTCAGGAACACATTCACACAAACTGTAACTTCCAGTTTTCTGTACAGACAGAGTCGGGTGTGGGTTTGAGCCCCAGGCTGGGCAGTTTGTGCTTTACTTCTCACACTGGGTAACAGAGCTATTACATAAACAATGGACACAGCACATCCCCGAAACATTGTTCAATATAAAACTGTGAAATAAAAACTGAATATGGAAATAGAAAGGAACTGGAAAAGAGGACTTTAACCTATTAAAATTGATCTTTAAATTGAACATTGTGTGATCTTCCCCATACATTGAAATCAGTTCTGATATCAAATCCAGGAATTTGAATCTCAGTAAGAACTCTGTGAACCTGACATGATTTAAACACAGAACCTTCTGATCTGGAATCAGATGCAATACCATTTCACCACCAGCTCTCACACAGACTCAGCAAAACCCACTCCTGACAGATTCACTTCTTTAAACCTTATTCAGATTCAGTGAATTGAAATTTAATTCAATCTCCATCTGATCTCCACTCTGTCAGTTCAGTAATTTATTTAAACTGATACTCGGAGTTCTGTTTTACAGGGTGTCGGCTGTTTAAGTATTTCCCAGACCCACTGCTCCGATTAATCAGTCTTTTTGTTTCTAACTACTGCTTGATACAAATTGCTCGGGAATTCAGGAATTTCTCCTGTGGACCAGGAAACTGACTCGGACGTGCCACAACCATCAATTCCACAATGTTATTGTCACTGCTGCTGTGTAGGATTAAAGGACGGGATCAAACCAGGATGGTTATAAATGATTATTGACCAATCAGGGCAAAACTCAGTGAATTGAAATTTAATTCAATCTTCATCTGTCCCTGTCCAAAATACATCTCAAATCTTTTAACAACAGCAATAACCTACATTTATATAGCACTGCTAATCTAATTAAAATGCCCCAAGGTGCTTCACAAGAGCATTACAAAACAACACTATGATACTGAGACACATTCAGAAGATGTTAGGTCAGATGATCAAAAACTTGGTCAAAGAGGTAGGTTTTATGCAGTGACTTAAAGGAGGAAAGTGAGGTCGAGAGGCGGAGAGGCTTAGGGAGGGTATTTTTTAGTTTTAGAGATACAGCACTGAAACAGGCCCTTCGGCCCACCGAGTCTGTGCCGACCATCAACCACCCACTTACACTAACCCTACACTAATTCCATATTCCTACCACATCCCCACCTGTCCCTGTATTTCCCTACCACCTACCTATACTAGGGGCAATTTATAATGGCCAATTAACCTATCAACCTGCAGTCTTTGGCATGTGGGAGGAAACCGGAGCACCCGGAGGAAACCCACGCAGACACAGGGAGAACTTGCAAACTCCACACAGGCAGTACCCAGAATTGAACCTGGGTCGCTGGAGCTGTGAGGCTGCGGTGCTAACCACTGCGCCACTGTGCCGCCCCTTCTCGAGCTTGGGGCATAGGCAGCAGAAGGTACAGCTACCAGTGGTAGACAGATTAAAATCGAGGATGGTCAGGAGGTCAGAATTAGAGGAGTGCAGATATCCCAGAGCATTGTGAAGGAGATTACAGAGATAGGGAGGGGAGAGGGCATGGAGGAAATGAAAACAAGGATGAGGATTTTAAAATCAAAACTGCTTGACCAGGAGCCAATGTAAGTTAGCAAGCACTGGGGTGATAGGTGAAAGGGACTTGGTGTGAGTTAAAATACAAGCAGCAGAGTTTTAGATAACCTCAAGTTTACAGAGAGTAGAATGTGTGAGACCAGGCAGGAATGCATTAGAATAATCAAGTCTAGAGGTAACAAAAGCAGGAATGAGGATTTCAGCAGGAGATGAACTGAGACAGGGGAGAAGTTACAGAGGTGAAATAGACGGTCTTAGTAAGGGCAGAAATACGAGATTGGAAACTGATCTCCAAGTCAAATGTGACACCAAGATTGCAAACAGACTGGCTTAATCACAGACTGTTGTCATGGAGAGGGATGGAGTCTGTAGCTAGGGAATGGAGTCTGGAGCAGGACCAAAAACAATGGTTTCAGTCTACCCAATATTTAATTGGAAGAAATTTCTGCTCATCAGTACTGGATGTTGGATAAGCAGTCATAGTATAACAACAGTGGAGGAGTCGAGAGAGGTGGTAGTGAGGTAGAAGCAAAATACTGCGGATGCTGGAAATCTGAAACAAAAACAAGAAATGCTGGAATCACTCAGCAGGTCTGGCAGCATCTGTGGAAAGAGAAGCAGAGTTAACGTTTCGGGTCAGTGACCCTTCTTCGTTCCGAAACGTTAACTCTGCTTCTCTTTCCACAGATGCTGCCAGACCTGCTGAGTGATTCCAGCATTTCTTGTTTTTGTTGGTAGTGAGGTAGAGCTGGGTGTCGTCAACATAAACATGAAAACTAACGCTGTACTTTCAGATGATGTCACTGAGAGGCAGCATGTAGGTGAGAAATAGGAGGAGGCCAAGGATGGATCCTTGGGGGAGACCAGAGGTGAGTGGTGGGAGTGGGAAGAGAAGCCATTGCAAGTGATTCTCTGGCTATGATTAGATTGATAAGACTGGAACCAGATAAGGGCAGTCCCACCCGGCTGGAGGACAGTGGAGAGGTGTTGGAGGAGGATGGTGTGGTTAACTGTATCAAAGGGTGCAGACAGGTGGAGAAGGACAAGGAGGGAAAGTTTATCTTTGTCACAGTCACATAGAATGTCATTTGTGACTTTGATAAGAGCTGTTTCAGTATTGTAGCAGGGAATGAAACCTGATTGGAGGGATTCAAACACGGTGTTCCGGGAAAGCTGGGCATGGATTTGGGAGATCACAACACGTTCAGGATTTTGGAGAGGAAATGGAGATTGGAGATGGGATGGTAGTTTGTAAGGATGGAGGAGTCCAGGGTTGTTTTTTTGAGAACAGTGTGAATACGGCTGATTTAAAGGAGACAGGAACAGCACGGGAAGAGAGAGAACTGTTTATAATATCAGATAAGATGGGGATGAGGAGGGGAAGTTACTGGTCAGCAGTTTATTGGAATAGAATCGAGGGAACAGCAGGTGGGTCTCATGGACAAGATGAGCTCAGAGAAGGCATGAGGGGAGATAGGAGAGAAACTAGAGAGAGATGTGAGTTCAGGGCGAGGACGGGGGGGAACATTAGAGGAAGTTTGTCCTGGAGGTGGGGGGGCTAGTGGAAGGGAGGGATGTGGCAGAGACAGCTGATTGGATAGTCTCGACCTTAGTGACAAAGAGTCAATAAGTTTCTCACACTTATTGTTGGAGGTGAGGGTGGGAAGCGACAGGGGAGAGGGGTGGATGGGGTCAGGGGAGAGGGATGGAGGGGATAGGGGTGGAGGGGACGGGGAGAGAGGTGGATGGAGTCAGAGAGAAGGCTGGAGGAGACAGGGGAGTGGTGTGCAGGGGACAGGGGAGAGGGGTAGAGGAGACGGGGGAGAGGGATGGAGGAGACGGGGGAGAGGGGTGGAGGAGACGGGGGAGAGGGGTGGAGGAGACGGGGGAGAGGGGTGGAGGAGACGGGGGAGAGGGGTGGAGGGGAGAGGGGTTGAAGGGTCAGGTGAAAGGTCTGGAGGGGACAGGAGTGGAGGGGTGGGGGGAGAGGGGAGAAGGGTGGAGGGGACAGGGGAGAGGGATGGAGGGGAGAAGGGTTAAAGGGACAAAGTAGAGGGCTGGAGGGGTGAGAGGGGAGGGCTGGAGGGGAGAGGAGAGAGGGGTGGAGGAGCAAGGGGAGAGGGCTGGAGGGGAAAGGGAGAGGAGTGGGGGACAGGTGAGAGGGCTGGTGGGGAGAGGGGTGGAAGGGAGAGGGGAGGAGGGGACAGGGAGAGGGTTGGAGGGGAAAGGGAGAGGGGTGGAGGGGACATGGGTGAGGGGTGGAGGGGATAGGAGAGAGGGGTGGAGGCGACTGGTGAGGTGGGTGGAGGGGAGAGGGGTGGAGGGGAATGGGAGAGGGGTAGAGGAGACAGGTGAGAGGGCTGGAAGGGACAGGTGAGAGGGGTGGAGGGGAGCGAGGAGAGGGGTGGAGGGGATATGGGTAGGTGTGGAGGGGATAGGGGAGAGGGGTGGAGGGGATTGGGAAGATGGGTGGAGGGAGAGGGTGGTGGGGAGAGGGCGAGGGGAGAAAGTGAGGGGTGGAAGGGAAAGGGAGACGGGTGGAGGGGAGAGGGTTGGAGGGGGAGGGTTAAGGGGACAGGGGAGATGGCTGGAGGTGTCGGGGAGAGGGCTGGAGGGGACAGCGCAGAGGGGTGGAAGGGAAAGGGGAGGAGGGGACAGGAAGAGGGTTGGAGGGGAAAGGGAGAGGGGTAGAGGGAAGGGGAGAGGGCTGGTGGGGACGGGAAAGGACTGGAGGGGACAGGGGAGAGGGGTAGAGGGCAGGGGAGAGGGGTAGAGGGAAGGGGAGAGGGCTGGTGGGGACAGGGGAGAGGACTGGAGGGGACAGGGGAGAGGGGTGGAGGAGCGAGGGGAGAGGGCTGGAGGGGAAAGGGAGAGGAGTGGGGGACAGGGGAGAGGGCTGGAGGGGAGAGGGGTGGAAGGGAGAGGGGAGGAGGGGACAGGGAGAGGGTTGGAGGGGAAAGGCGTTCAGGGGACAGGGGAAAGGGGTAGAGGGGAGAAGACTGGAGGGGACAGGGAGAGGGCTTGAGGGGAGAGGGGTTGAGGGGACAGAGGAGAGAGGTGGAGGGTTACAGGGAGAGGGGTGGAGGGTTACAGGGAGAGGGGTGGAGGGTTACAGGGAGAGGGGTGGAGGGGAGATGAGTTTGAGAAGATGGTTTACAGTACTGAAAAGAATCCGGTGTTATCTTTGCATTCCAGGATGATCCCGGAATAGTGATCAGTTTGTCACAGACGAGAGAAGGACCCGACATTACTTTATGTGTTCCAGCCGATCTGACAGTGAACGGTTAAGTTAGTTGTCTGCCATATCTTTTCAAATCTGTGTACCCTGGACATAAGGGAGTGGAGATGAGGGCCGTGCCAGGGGAAATGGTCAGGGTGAGAGAGAGTCCTGGTTTTACTGATGACTAGGGCATCACAGATGGAGGTGAGGATGGAGTTGAACAAATCAGTAGCTGTTCCAACATAGCAAGCTGGATGGGCTGAGTGGCCTGCACCTGTTCCTGAGTGACAGGTTCAACTACACTTCCTCACATCCTGCCTCCTGTAAAGACTCCATTCTATTCTCCCAGTTTCTCCATCTCTGTCACATCTGTTCTGATGATGCAACTTTCAATAACATCACCACATTCTCATGGGTAATTAGGGATGGGTAGTATATACTGGCCTAGTCAGCAATGCCTGCATCCTGTGAAATATTTAACAAAAAAAAAGTGCTTGATATATCTTCCTTTTTCCCCAACTGAGGATTTCCCCCCACTGTGGTTGATAGGATCCTCAACCGTGTCTGACCCATTTCCCGCATTTGTACCCTCACCCCTTCCCGTCCTCCCAGAACGGTGACAGGGTTCCTCTTCTCCTCACTTTCCACCCCATCAGCCTCCAGTTCCAAAGGATCATCCTCCACCACTTCCACCACCTCCAGCGTGATGTCATCACCAAACACATTTTTCCTTCCCCTCCCCTGTCAGTATTCCGAAGTGATCATTCCCTCCGTGACACCCTGGTCCACTCCTCCACCACCCACTCCACCTAATCCCCTTCCCACAGCATCTTCCCATGCAATCACAGGAGGAGTAATAGCTGCCCTTTTACCTCCTCTCTCCTCACTATCCAAGGCCCCAAACACTCCCTCCAGGTGAAGCCGTGATTTACTTGTACTTCTTTCAATTTAGTAAACTGTATTCACTGCTAACAATGCAGTCGCCTCTACACTGGAGAGACCAAACACAGATTGGATGATCAGTTTGCAGAACACCTCTGCTCAGTCTGCAAACATGACCCCGAGCTTCCAGTTACCATTTTAATTCAGCACACTGCTCTCACACCCACATTTCTGTCCTCGATCTGCTGTAGTTTCCAGTGAAGTTCAGTGAAAGATTAAGGAACAGCACCTCATCTTCCGATTCGGCACTCTACAGCCTCCTGGACTCAACACTGAGTTCAACAATTTCACAGCATGACCACCATTTTGATTGTTTTCTTTATCATGTTCCTGTCTTAAACTTCTTTTTCATGTTTTTACTTTCGGACAGAGCTGTTGATGATTCTGCCATTAACACTCTCTCTGGACAAATGCTTTGTATTTCACTACAGTAATTACCACTCCCTTTGTCAGTTCCATGACATCTTTGTCATTTAATCTCTCCTGCCCTCCATCCTGTCACAGACCTTCCCTTTTGTTGTTCTTCCCCTCCCCCTGTTCACTTACTGAAAACCTCTAGCATTTCTAACCTTTTCCAGTTCTGATGAAAGGTTACGGATCTGAAACGTTAATTCTGTTTCTGTTTCTCACTCCACAGATGTTAACAGGCCTGCTGGGTATTTTCAGCATTTTATGTTTTGATAACAGTTTTGAGGGACTGAATTGTCTCTGATTACTCCTGTGTAACAGGCTCAAGGAGATGAATGGTCATCTTCTGTCTTCCTGACTCGAGGGGGTAAATGGATTCTATTGGTTCCTGTGTAATAGGCTCGAGGGGCTGAATGGATTCTATTGGTTCCTGTGTAATAGGCTCCAGGGGCTGAATGGCCTCCAGTTGTTCCTGAGTAACAGGCTTGTTATGTCTGAAATGGCTTCCATCTGTTCATTTGTAACAGACTCGATGATCTGAATGGTCTTCTCTTGTTCCTGCTCCTGGGTAACAGGCTCGAGACGTCTCAATGACCTCCTCCTGTTCCTATGTATTATGAGCAGTTGAGAAAAGGGTCTAGGTGTTCCCTCTCAGCCTTTGGCTGGTTTGACCATAACTGGGTTTATTTATTTTTTTTAAACTGTGTTTTTAGCTCCCCTTCAGTGAATCCTTGTTCACTGCTCTCCAATTGCAAGACATATAAATCAGCCAACCAGGTTTTCTTAGATTTAAACAAGAAAGATGTAAATTTATTAACCATAAAACTATAATTCAGTTAAAAATACTGTGAATATGCAAAATGACCATGCTCACTTGCATACACGATAAACAAACATACAGATAGAGACAGGAAAGGAGTAAGAATAAAGGGGAAAATTTGAAGCAATAGCTGGGGTTAATTTACTGTCTTTTGAGTTCGAGTCTTTGGTTGCAGGTAAATCTTCCTTTTACGTTGGGGTCCAGTTGACGCTTTCAAACTTGTTTCCATATAGGAGTCTTCTCTCTTGAGGTTTAAGTGTCTTCAGTGGATCTGGAAATGCATGAGAGAAAGAGAGAGCCAGGCGTGAGAGATACTCTTTGTTCAAGTCCAGTTGCAGACTCACCAAAAATGTTCTGTGAGCAGTTCAAAACCAAACCTGGGCCAGCAGGTTAGTCATGTGACTAGTTTATTGACAAACTCCTCTGTATTTTTTGTGGATTCTATTCGTCTTAGTACACACCAGCGGTGGGGGGTGAGGGAAATGGAATGTTGGCTTGCTCTACATTCAATGTCTGGTGATCAAAATTGGGCTAACTGGATGAGGGAGCGGTTCTATTGTCTCTCCAGGCAACTGTCTCTTTGTATGTAAAGATGTTTCCAGTCACTGTTGTGATTCCTTTAAGCAAGTTAGCTTTTCAGTCCAGCAGCAATTTAAAATTAATGTGCATATGACCAAATTAATATGCCTCATGCTTGGCAGGTGAGGTCTTCATGACACTATGCAACAGGTTCAAGGAGATGAACATCTTTCTCCTGTTCCTGTGTAAATGGTTTGAGCAGCTGACTGGGCTGACCCATGTTCCTATGTAGCAGACTCAGGGGACAAGATGAGGAAACTCCTGTTTATTCATGGCTGATCTCCTACATTAATTCCACTTTCATTCCCAATCCCCAAATCCCTTGATTGCTTTAGAGTGCAAAAAATCTATCGCTCTCAGCCTTGAATACACTCAATAACTGACCATCCACAGCTCTCTGGGATAGAGAATTTCAAAGATTCACAACCCTCTGAGTGAAGACATTTCACCTCATCTCAATCAGAAATGGCCAAGCCTTCATTCTGAGATTGTGACCTGGAGAAGTGTGAGGTGATGCATTCGGGGAGGACAAACAAGGCAAGGAATACACAATAAATGGAGGATTCTGAAAAGTGTAGAGGAACAGAGGGACCTTGGAGCGTACATCTACAGATCACTGAAGGTAACAGGACAGGTAGATAAGCTGGTCAGGGAGGGACATGGGATAATTTCCTTTATCGGACGAGGCCGAGAACAGGGAGGATATGTTGGAACTGTGTAAAACACGAGTTAGACCACAGCTAGAGTAATGCGTGCAGTTCTAGTCACCACATTACAGGAAGAATGTGATCACACTAGAGAGGGTACAGAGAAGATTTACAAGGATTTTGCCAGGAATGGAGACTTTTAACTATGGGGAATAATTGGATAGGCTGGGTTTGTTTTCTTTGGAAGAGAAGAGGCTGTGGGGAGATTTAATTGAGGTGTATAACATAATGAGGGGCCTAGATAGAGTGGAAAGGAAGAATTTATTTCCATTTGCATAGAGGTCAATAAACAGGGACATTGATTTTAAAGTAATTGGTGGAAGGATTAGAGGGGAGTTGAGCAATTTTTCACCTCGAAGGTGGTATAGTCTGGAACTTGTCACAATAGTTTTTTTTATTGAAAGCTAAGAATACTGGAGAGATTTCAAGTGGCATCTGGCTGTTCGACTCTGGGACACATCACCAACCCGGAAATATCCTACCAGAACACAGTTATTTTTTTATTCCTTAAAAAGAAACAGTTGTAAAGAGAAAAGTATTTTCTCTGGTTAACTCCTTTTTGAATGTACACATGTGCACATGAAGGTTAGGAAGAGTAAGGAGTTATAACATCTTTTCACATGTAGATTAATCCCATTGTTTAAGATTTAGTTTATTAATAAATAGTTAACTTTGTTATAAAAACAAGAAATGCTGGAAATACTCAGCAGGTCTGGCAGCATATGTGCAGAGAGAAGCAGAGGTAATGTTTCAGGTCAGAGACCCTTCTTCAGAATTGACAAATATTGGAAATGTGAAAGGTTTTAAGCAAGTAAAGTGGGGTGGGGCAAGATATAACAAAAAAGAAGGTGCTGATGGTCACAGAGAATAACTGACCAGAAGGTCATGGAACAAAGACGAACAGAGTGCTGAAAGACAAAGCGTTAGTACAGAGAGGGTGTGAATGACTGTAAAGCACAAAGCACTCCAACTGTAAAGCACAGAGAAGTCCAAGCACAAACAAAAAAAACACATAAAAAAATAGTAGGTAAGCACAGTGGAAACAAACAAAACAAACTGAAAAAAAAACTAAAATCAAATAACCAAATAAAAAAGGGGGAAAAATAGCGAAGCATAAAAAGGGCGACCTGTCATGCTCGGAAATGATTGAACTCAATGTTCAGTTTGGCAGGCTGTAATGTGCCTAATTGTTAAATTAGAATGTTAATTTTGTTGTTGTTTGAAGAAACCTGGTTTAGAGTGGGTTATTTTGGGGGCAAATAGAATGTTTTACTTTGCTATTTTCTGGTACGTGGGAAACTTTACTCATATGCTATGACCTCTGGAGTATTGGGACTGAATTAACAGGGCATTACTGCCACCTTGGTCATAACAAACTCACTGCCTGAAAGGGTGGCAGAGGCAGAAACCCTGATAACATTTAAAATAAACTTGGATAAACACTTGAAGTGCTGTATCTCACAGGGCTACAGCCCAAGATCTGGGAAGTAGGATACAACTGGATAGTTCACTTTCAGTCAGCATGGACATGAAGGGCTGAATGACCTCTTTCAGACTGACAATCTTTCGATATTTCTATGACACCTAGTTCCAGATTCTGCAGCCTGGAGTAACATCCTCCCAGCATCTACCCTGCCAAATTCCTTCAGAATTGTGAATGTTTCAGTGAGCTCACCTCTCATTCAACCCTCTGAGAACATAATGGGGATGAAATACAATTGCCTCCAGCAACGTTTTGGCGCCTACCTCAGGTTTCCTTGGGCGTGATGCTTCGCTGGTCACTTCCTGCAAGGCCCGCACGGTGTTAACGAATTGGAATGATGAACGCAGGAACGTCCCATGTGTGAGCCCGAAGACGTTGAATGGGTGCTACCCTGATGTCAGTTACCCGAATGGACTGATACATCACCAGGATCCCAAATATGTTAAACGCATATGCTGGCAGTGTCTTCATTAATCACTCCTGAAACAACAAGTGTTATGAAGCAAGATGGACCCTGTTTTGGGGCTATTTAAAGGGACATTCAACAAGTTCCAGCTGAGGTGTTTTACACTGACTTGTGCTGAGGTAAAGTTTGTGGAAGCACTGTGGTGAGTTACTGCAGCAATTTGGAGATTTGCTGTACACAGTAAGGGTGGAAAGACCAGTGTCTTTCAAAGGTATGGGGGCAGTGGTTGCAGTACCACTTGGTCTGCAAGATGAGCAGGACATGGAGAGGAGGAAGCAGAGAGGGGAAGCTCTGTGTGCAGGGAGGAGAAGGAGGGCTCTCCATAGAAGGCCCCACCCACAAAGGGTGTTCTAGGATCACCACTCCTACTGAACCAGGAGTCAGGAGCAGTGCCTGTGGAGGCTACAATTCGCAAAAGAGGTCATCATCAGATGTGGCACCTCCTTCAGAGAAACATAGAAAATAGGAGCAGAAGTAGGCCATTCGGCCCTTCGGGCCTGCTCCGCCATTCAAAAAAGTTCATGGATGATCATCTAATTCCGTACCCTGTTCCCACTTTCCCCCATATCCCTAGATCCCTTTGGTATTAAGAAATGTATCTATCATCTTCTTGAACATATTTAATAACTTGGCCTCCACTGCCTTCTGCGGTAGAGAATTCCACAGGTTCACACCCTCTGAGTGAAGGAATTTCTCCTCATCTCGATTCTAAATGATATACCCCGTATCCTGAGACTGTGACCCCCTAGTTCTGGACTGCCCAGTCATCGGGAACATCCTCCCTACATCTAGCCTGTCTAGTCCTGTTAGACTTTTAGAGGTTTCCATGAGATCCCCTCTCATTCTTCTAAACTCTAGAGAATATAGGCCTGGTCGACCCAATCTCTCCTTTTACGTCAGCCTAGAAAATCAGCCTAGAAAATCAGCCTGGAAAATCTTCTTTGCACTCCCTCCAAGGCAAAAACATCCTTCCTTAGATAAGGAAAACAAAACTGCACACCATACTCCAGATGTGGTCTCACCAAGGACCTGTATAACTGCAGTGAGACATCCTTGTTCCTGCACTCAAATCCTCTTACAATGAAGGCCAACATACCATTCGCCTTCCGAATTGCGGGCTGCACCTGAATGCTTGCTTTCAGCGACTGGTGTACAAGGACACCCAGGTCTCATTGATCCTCCCACTTTTCCAATCTATCAATTCAGATAACAATCTGCCTTTCTGTTTTTACAAATAAAGTAGATAACCTCACATTTATCCACGTTATACTGCATCTGCCATGCATTTTCCCCCTCACCCAACTTGTCCAAATCACATTGAAGCCTCTTTGCATCCTCCTCACAACTCACATTGCGCCTAGCTTTGTGTCGTCTGCAAACTTGGAAATGTTACATTTAGTTTCCTCACCCAAGCCATTCTTATATATTGTGAACAGCTGGGGCCCAAGCACTGATCTCTGCGGTACCCCACTAGTCACTGCCTGCCGCCCGGACAAAAGACCTGTTTATTCCTACTCTCTTGTTTCTGTCTATCAACCAATTCTCAGTCCATGCCGTTACATTACTCCCAATCCCACATGCTTTAATTTTGCATACTAACCTCTTATGTGGGACCTTATCAAAAACCTACTAAAAATCCAAATACACCACATCCACTGGTTCTCACTTATCTATTCTACTAGTTACATGCTAAAAAGAAACGTCAGTAAATTTGTTAAACATGGCTTCCCTTTCGTAAACCCATACTGGCTTTGCCCAATCCGGTTTATACTTTCTAAATCCATCACGTACACACTCCAGGAAATCTTCCTCCACAGTATTATTGCTAATTTGGTTTGACCAATGTATCTGCAGATTAAAGTCACCCATGATTACAGGTGTACCCTTATTGCATGCATCTCTAATTTCCAATTTAATGCCATCCCTTCCATCTCCATTACTGTTTGGGGGTCTAGAGAACCCCCACCAACGTTTTCTGCCCCTTGGTGTTTCTTAGCTCCACCCATACAGATTCAACATCATGATTTTCCGAACCAATATCCTTCCACACTATTGCATTGATTTACCATTGATCACCATTGATAGGTTATCCATTTTGGTCGGAAGAATACAAAGGCAAATTATTATCTAAATGGAGAGAAACTTCAGAATGCTTAGGTGCACAGGGATTTGGGTGTCCTGGTGAATGAATCGCAGAAAACTAGTTTGCAGGTGCAGCAGGTAATAAGGAAGGGAAATGGAATTTTGGCATTTATTGCTAAAGGAATATAGTATAAAAGTATGGAGTGTTGCTGCAACTGTACAAGGCATTAGTGAGACCGCACTTGGAGTATTGTGTACAGTTTTGGTCCCCTTACTTGAGGGGGGATGTAGTTGCATTGGAGGTAGTTCAGAGGAGGTTCACGAGATTGATTCCAGGGATGAGGGGTTTGTCTTATGAAGAGAGATTGAGCAGTTTAGGCCTTTACTCTCTATAGTTTAGAAGAATGAGAGTAGATCTAATTGAGGTAAATAAGATGGTTGAGGGGATTGACAAAGTAGATGGAGAGAGGATGTGTCCTCTTGTGGAGCAATCGAGAACAAGAGGTCATAGTTTCAAGACAAGGAGCAGCAGATTTAAAACAGTGATGAGGAGAAACTACCTCTCTCACAGGGTCGTGAGTCTGTGGAATTCACTACCCCAGAGTGCGCTGGATACCGGGACATTGAGTAAATTTAAGGAGGAGATAGACAGATTTTTAATCAGTAATGGGTTGAAGGTTTATGGAGAACGGGCAGGAAAGTGAAGTTGAGGCCGAGATGAGATCAGCCATGATCATATTGAATGGCGGAGCAGGCTTGAGGGGCTGAATTGCCTACTCCTGCTCCTAGTTCTTATGAGCTTCTGACCTCTGAGTACCCCTAATACGCACTTGGGTTCACACCTGCCATCACCAAGCTTACACTTGGGCTCAACTAGCACACTGCTGTCACCCCCTAGCTCACTCTTGGGCACCCATGGCACATTCTTGGGCACACCAATAAACCTCTGGGTACAAGCTCATATTTGGGTAACCGTAGCCCCCACTTTATCACCCCTATCATGCACTCGGATATCCTGGCAAACTCCTGACATCCCCGAGCACTTGTTTGGCCACTCTGAGCACAAACTTGGGCACTGCTAGTACACATTGGGCACATCTAGCATACCCTCCGGCAACCATATCACTCTCTGGGCACCCCAAGTCACTCTTCGGAACCCCTATCACACACTTGTGAGCACCTAGCAGACTCTTGGACAAACCGAGCACAATCTGGGCACTCGTAGCAGACACTTGACATCAAGTATCACACATTTGTTCACCCCTAATACATTCTGGGCTCACCGAGCACCTACGTGCCATCACCTAGTACACACTTTGGCACTCCTAGTACACACCTGCTCACTCCTAGCACACTCTTACAGTGCCCTAGCACACTCTGGACACACTGAACTCTCTTTTTGGCACATTTAATACAAACTGGGCACACCTAACTCTGGGCACCACAGTACAGTCTTGGGCACAGTTGTCGTTTTCTTGGGCATGCCTAGAACACATCTGAACAACCCTGGCACAATCTCAGCGCACATAGCACAGCCATGGGCACTGCTAACACACTCCTGCTCACTCCTTGCACACTCTTGATCCCCTGTAGCACACTCTTTTCATTCTCTAACACACTCATGGACACACCTATCACACTCTTGGGCAACCCATAACAATTTTGGACACTTCAGCACCTCTTGGGCACCCCAATGTCGCAATTGCCATCTCCTAGCACACACTTGGTCACCCCTATCACGCCCCTCTGCATCCCTAGCACATGCTGGGCACAGTGAGCACACTGTTTGTCACCTCTAGCATACACTGGGTACCCCTATCACCCTTTTGTGCACGACAGCACACACTTGAATACCACTAGCACATCCTTGGACAATCCTAGCACAACCTGTGCACTCCTAGCACACTCTTGCCATCCCTTAGCACACTCTTTCCATCCACTAGCACGTTATTTGGCACAACTAGAATGCTGTTGGTCACCTCTACCACTCACCTGCTCACTCCTGTCACAATCTTGGGCACCTGTAGCACATTCTTATTGTCCGCAATCACACTCTTGGACAGGCCTATCACGCTCCGGAAAACACTGAGCACTCTCTTTGGCATCTTTACCGCACACGGGCTCCCCAAGCACAACCTTGTTCACCTCTGCACGTTCTAAGACACCACTGGCACATTCTTACCATTCTCGAGTAGATTCTTGGGCACACCAGAATATTCTTCATCACACCTATCACCCTCTGGCCACCACCAGAACACTGGGGCAGGCTTAACACACTCCTGGGCAAAGCTAGAGCATTTTGGGCACTCCTAGCACCCACTTGCCATTATCTAGGACACTCTTGGACGCATGTAACATACACCTGATCACTCCTAACACACAATTGGGCACCCGTGGTACACACTAGGGCACCCTATCACACTTGTGGACATCCCTAGCAACACTGGGCACACTGATCATACACGTTGGAAACTCTAGCACACACTGGGCATTGCTAGTATACAATTGATCCCC
This sequence comes from Heterodontus francisci, assembly GCF_036365525.1. NCBI lineage: Eukaryota > Metazoa > Chordata > Chondrichthyes > Heterodontiformes > Heterodontidae > Heterodontus > Heterodontus francisci. The sequence goes on along the minus strand of NC_090375.1, from coordinate 205,128,230 downwards.
CCTATCACACACTTGAACAACTCCAGCACAATCGACGAACTGCTAGCGAGCACTTACTTTCACCTAGCACAGTCTTGGGTACACCTAACTCACAGTTGGATACACTAGCAGACTCTTGGGCATCCCTCCTACACTCTTGGGCTCCCCTACTACACTCCTGCCCACCTCTAGCTTGGTCTCCCCGAACACACTCTGCACACACCTAGTATACACTTGGACAACCCTCGGATTATCTAGATTCTCCTAGCACACTCTTGAACACATTAGCTCACTCTTCTGCAACACTTTCACATCCTTGGGCACATGTAGCACCTGCTGCCATCCCCTATCACAGTCTGGAGCACAACAAGCACACCTTCGGGCAATCTTAGCCCACTCTTGGGCACCCCTAGTAAACACGTGACACCTTATCACACTCCTGCCAACCTCTACCACATGTTTGGGCACCCATAGTACACGCTGGATGTCCCTAGCACGTCTGTGGGCACCTCTGTCAGACTCTGGGCACTATTAGTATACTCTTGGGCACCTCTATAACACTCTTGGACAGAGCTATCACACTCTTACCATCTCCAAGCACTGTCTCGGGCACACCTTAACACTAATGTGAACCCCAGCACTCTGTTGGACACTATTGTCACCCGCTATCACACTCTTGGGCACATCTAGAATACTCTTGGGCACGCTTAGCATGCTCATGGGCACCCCTAGAACACACGTGCTCTCCTTGCATATTCCTGGGCAGACTCTTGTCATTCTCTTGCACACAGTGGTGGCGTAGTGGTATTATCACTGGACTAGTAACCCAGAGACCTAGGGTATTCCTCTGGGGACATGGGTTCGAATCCCACCACAGCAGAAGGTGGAATTTGGACTTAATAAAAACCTGGAATTAAAACTGGTCTAATGATGGCCATGAAACCATTGTCCATTGTCGATTGTTGTAAAAACCCATCTGGTTCACTAATGTCCTTTAGGGAAGGAAATCTGCTGTCCTTACCTGATCTGGCCTACATGTGACTCCAGGCCCACAGCAATGTGGTTAACTCTTACATGCCCTCTGAAATGGCCTAGCAAGCCACTCAGTTGTAACTAACCGCTACAAAGTCTATAAAAAGGAATGAAACCGGACGGACCACCCGGCATTGACCTGGGCACCGGAAACGACTACGGCAAACCCTGCCCTATCGACCCTGCAAAGTCCTCCTTACTAACATCTGGGGGCTTGTGCCAAAGTTGGGAGAGCTGTCCCACAGACTAGTCAAGCAACAGCCTGACGTAGTCATACTCACGGAATCATACCTAACAGACAATGATCCAGACACTGTCATCACCATCCCTGGGTATGTCCTGTCCCACCGGCAGGACAGACCCAGCAGAGGTGGTGGCACAGTGGTATACAGTAGGGAGGGAGTTGCCCTGGGAGTCCTCAACATCGACTCCGGACCTCATGAAGTCTCATGGCATCAGGTCAAATATGGGCAAGGTAACCTCCTACTGATTACCACCTACCGCCCTCCCTCAGCTGATGACTCAGTACTCCTCCATGTTGAACAGCACTTGGAGGAAGCACTGAGGGTGGCAAGGGCACAAAATGTACTCTGGGTGGGGGACTTCAGTGTCCATCACCATGAGTGGCTCGGTAGCACCACTACTGACTGAGCTGGCCGAGTCCTAAAGGACATAGCTGCTAGACTGGGTCTGCGGCAGGTGGTGGGGGAACCAACACGAGCGAACAACATACTCGACCTCGTCCTCACCAATCTGAACATTCCAGATACACCGAGCACTCACTAGCCATCACCTAGCAGACTCTTTAACAGCCCAATCACACCCAGGGCACACTGACCACACTCTTTGACACATCTATCAAACTCTGGGTATCCCTAGTAAACTCTGGGCACCCCTAGTACATATTTGCTCACGCTACCACAATCTGGGCACTCCTAGAACACAATTGTCTTCACCTGGCACATTCTTGGGCACACCGGTCACTCTTTGGGCACAGCAAGCACACATTTGGGCAACACAAGCCCCACTTTGGCACAACCATCACACACTTGGACACGCTAGCACATTCCTGCCATTCCCAGGGCCCAAGTTTGGCCATCCCTATCACTCTCTGAGCAAACCTATCACGCGCTTTAGGACCCCTAGTACACTCTGGGCACATTTAGTATAGTCTTGGACACCCCAATTACACTCTTGTTCACACCTATTACACTTTTGAACAACCCTAACACCATCTGGGCACTCTTAGCACACACTTGTCATCACCTATCACACACTTGGGCACCCCATTACACTCTGGACACAGCGAGCATACCCTTGACCACCTCTAGCACAAACTTATGCATTCCTAGATCACTTGTGGGCCGGCCGTCACTCTATTTGACACGCCTCACACAATTGGGCACCTCAGAACACTCTTCAGCACCCCCATCAGGCTCTGTGCATACCAAGCTCACACTTAGGCACACCTAATACACTCTTGGTCAACCCTAGTACATTCTGGGCACTCCCAGAACCACTCGCCATCATCCAGCACACTCTTGGGCAACACTAATACGCACTTGGGCACCACTGCTGCGCAATTGGACACCACTAGTACACACTTGGGTACAACCAGTGCACTATTGGTCGCCCCCATCACACCCCTTGGCATTTCTATCACACTCGTGGGCAGCTCTAGCACCTTCTTGGGCACATCTACACACTCTGGGCACACCAAGCAGACATTTGGGCAGACTACACCACTCTTGGACATCTCTAGAAGATACTTGGACACGCGAGCACACACTTGTCAACCACTATTACACTCTTGGGCACCTGTCGAACACTCTTGTCATTCTCTAGTACACTCTCGATAGCCCTAGCACAATATGCGTACCGCTAGTACACTCTTGGGAACCCCTATTACACAACCCTGTCACAATTTGAGCACAACTAGCACACACTTGCCTTCACCTAGTACACACTTGCACACCCCTATCACGCTCTGGGCACACAGAGTATGCCCTTTGGCACCTCTAGCATACACTTGGGGCACCCCAGCATTCTGTTAGATGTACCTACCACACTCTGGGCATCCTCTCGCACACTATAGGGAACATTTAGAACACACTTGGTCACCCCTAGGATACTCATGGGTACCCCTATCACACACTTGCTCACTCCAAGCACTTGCTTGACATTCTCTATCACACTCTTGGACAGCCCTATCACACTCTGGGCACACTGATTACACTTTTTGGCACCTCTATTACACACTGGGCTCCCCTGGCACCTTAGCATTTCAGCACACTTACCATCCACGAGTACACTCTTGGGCACCCCAGAACATTATCTGTCCCCATTATCACAATCTGGGCACACCTATCACACTCTTGGGCACCCCACCGCACTTTTGGGCAACCCTCGAACATTCTGGACACTCCTAGTACCATCACCTAGTACACTCTTGGACACCGCTCGTACAGTATTGGGCACACTTAGTACACTCTTGGGCACTTCTATTACACACTTGCTTACTCCTATCACACTCTTGGTCACCCGTAGCACACATGATTCTCGAGCACACTCTTGGACATCCCTATCACACTCTGGGCACACCGATCATTCTCTTCAGCACATCAATTACGCCCTGGGCACCTCAAGCACTCTCTGAACTCCCCTAGTACAATGTTGGGCAACCCTAGCACACACTTACACAACGCCAGCACAATCTGTGTACTCCTATTACACAGTTTCCTTCAGCAAGCACACACTTGAGCGCCCCTAACGCTCACTGGGAACATTGAGCACCCCCTTGTGCATTTCAAGCACAAACGTGGGCCTGCTAGAGTACATTTGGGCACTGCACCACACTTTTGGACACACGGTTCACACTCTTGCTATCTCACAGCACAGGCTTGGGCACACTTAGGCCTATCACACACTTGGCCACCTCAAGCACACATTTTGGCACTACTGGCGCTCCCTTGCCTTCCCTTAGAACACGCTTGATCACCTACAGAGCACTCTTGCAATCTAGCAAGTTCTTGGGCACACCAGAACACACTTGGTCACCTCTAGCATGCCCTTTGGCACACCTATCACACTCCTGCCATCCCCTACCAGGCTACTGGCATCATCAATCAGGCTCTTGCACACCCCCATCTCACACTTGGGCACCCTGGCACACTCTTGATTTCCCTACAATGCACGTTCTCACACCTGGCACTAGAGGGCACTCTGGCACACACTTGCCATCCCTTTTCATGCTCTTGGGCACGCCTGTCACCTTCTTTCCATCTCCTATCACACTGTTTGGCACAACTACCACACTCTCAGGCTTTCCTGGCACACTCTTGCACACACCTGGCACACTCTTGGCACACCTATTACTCTCATGGGTACTCCTGGCACACACTTTGGCACACATATCACACTCTTGGGCACCCCATCACATTCTTGGGCACCGTTCCATACACTTGCCATCACCTTGTACATTCTTGAGCACCCATGGAACATGCTTGCCATCCCCTAACATACTCCTGGGCACCTCGAGCACACGCTTTCCGTCCTCTAGCCCTCTCTTGTCAACCCTTAACACACTTTTGCCAAACCTAGCAGCCTATTGGACACACCTATTGCCGTCCATGCTTCCCAAGCGCACCCTGGAGCAACTTCAGCTCATACCCTTAGTACATACGTGGACTCCTCTATCACTTTCTCGGGCTACCCTAGCACATTCTTGCCATCACTAGCACACACCTGGCACACCTAACTCACTCTTAATCACACCTATCACAATCTTGAGCACTGCTATCACACTCTTGGGCACACCTACCACCCTCCTGGACATCTCTTTCACAAACTAGCCATCCCCTTTCACACTCTTGTGCTCTCCTCACACACTATTTACATCCCCAAGCACACGCTTGGGTACGTCGAGCACCCTCTTGCCATGCTGTAAGTCACTCTTGCCTCCCCTAGCCCTGTCTTGAGCACCACTTTCACTCCCTTGGACACCCCTCTTACAGTCCAGGCACCCCTATTACACTTTTGATCACCATTAGTTCATACTTGTGCAGCCCTAGCAAACACGTGGGCACACCGAGCACTTTCTCGGTCACACCTAGCTCACTCTGAGCATTACAAGCACACATCTGAGCAAACTAGACCACTCATAGTCACCCCAAGGAGACACTTGCCATCACCTATCACACTCTTGGGCACACCTACGGCACTCTTGGGCCTATATTCTCTGGAGGTTAGAAGAATGAGAGGCGAGCTAATTGGAGCATACAAGATTCTGAAAGGGCTTGATAGGGTTGAAGCTGAGCGATTGGTCCCTAGAACACGGGACACCGTCTCAGGGTAAGGCGTCAAACATTCAGCACTGAGATGAGGAGAAATTACTTCACTCAAAGGGGCAGCACAGTGGCACAGTGGTTAGCACCGCAGCCTCACAGCTCCAGCAGCCTGGGTTCACTTCTGGGTACTGCCTGTACGGAGTTTGCAAGTTCTCCCTGTGACCGCGTGGGTTTTTTCTGGGTGCTCCGGTTTCCTCCCACAGCCAAAGACTCGCAGGTTGATAGGTAAATTGGCCATTATAAATTGCCCCTAATATAGGTAGGGGAATATAAGGAAGGTGGGGATGTGGAATGAATGTAGGATTAGTATAAATGGGTGGTTGATGGTTGGCACAAACTCGGTGGGCTGAAGGGCCTGCTTCAGTGCTGTATCTCCAAATGAAAAAAAAATGAAAGGTTGTGTGTCTTTGGAATTCTCTACCCCAGAGGGCTGTGGATGTTCCATCATTGAATACATTTAAGGCTGCCATAGATAGATCTTTGGTCTTGCCGGGAATCAAAGGATATGGAGAGTGGGCAGGAAAGTAGAATTGAAGCCCGAGATCAGCCATGATCATATTTAATGGTGGAGCAGGCTCGAGGGCCATGCAGTCCACTTCTGCTCCTATTTCTGTGTTCTTGCGTTTTTGGGCACACTTTGGACACACCTCTGCACCCGTATCACATGCTGCCATCCCCTAACCCATGGCACATTCTTGGTCGCACCGAGCACACATTGGGTACAACACACACACATTTAGGCAATCCTAACCCCCAGTTTGTCACAACTAGCACACTCTTGACATCCGAGCACACTCCTGGCAATCTGGCACATATTTCGGTGCCCGTATCACACTCCTGGCACCCCTAGTACACATCTGGGCACACCAATGCGCTCTGGACTACACTAGTACATTCTTGTTCACCTCTATCATACTCTGCGTACCCCTATTACACACTTTTGAACATATATTTCACTCTTGGTTGGGCACCCCTTGCAGGCTCTTGTGCACACCTGCACACTTTTGGACACCACTATCAAACATTTGTCATCCCCCAGTACACTGTCAGGCATCCCAGAACACTCTTGGGCACACTGAGCAAACTCTTGACCATACCAAGCACACATTTGGGCAAACCTAGCCCAATCTAGGGAACCCCAAGGACGCACTTGACACACGGGCACACTCCTGTCAACCTCTAGCGCACTATTGCCATCCACCTTTACACAGTTGGGCACCCCATCACACACATGGCCACCCTTAGTACACTATGAGCTACCCTAATATACCCATGGGCACCTCTACCATACCCTGGACACCCCTAGTATACTCATGGGCACCTCAACGACATTCTGGGCACACCAATCACTCTCTGGGCACCCCTGTCACGCAGTTGTTCACCCTCAGCACACAGTCGGTCACCCCATTACACACTTGGGCTCGCCTAGCAGGCTCGTGGCCACCCCTACCATGCTTTTGGGCATCCCTCGTAAACACTTGTTCACTCCTAGCATTATACCCTTGGTCACCTGTAGCACAATTTTTTCATTCTCGAGCACACTCTTGGACAGACTGAACACACTCTGGGCACACTGAGCACTCTCTTTGGAACCTCTATCACACACTGGGCAGACCTATCACACACTGAGCACCCCTAGTACAATCTTGGGCACCTCGATCATACACTTGGGCACACCTATTACATTTTTGGGCATGCCTATGACACACCTGTCAAACCTTGCACAATCTGGACACTCGTAGCACACACTTGCCTTCACTTTTAACACACACACTTGAAACGCACTGGGTGCTCCGAGCACCCCCTTAGGCATCTGAAGGACACTTTTGGGCACTCCAGAACTCTTTTGGACATCTTTAGCATGGTCTTGATGTCTCCTAGCATACACTTGGGCATACTTAGAACACTCTTTGACACTCTTTGACACGCTTATCACACTCTTATGCACTCCGTTCACACTCTGGGCACACTGATCACACTCTTTGGCACCTCTAGCATACACTGGACAACCCTAGAACACTTGTTTGCACTCATCACTCTCTTGGACACAGCTATCACACGCTTGGGCAGCCCCAGCAGTATCTGTCGATCCTGGCACACACTTGCTATCATCTACCACACTCTTGGGCACTCCTAGGACACACTTCTGCAACCCTATGATATTCTTGGGCACCCGTAGCACACAGCTGCCATACCCTAGTTCACTCTTGGGCATCAATGGCACGTTTTGGGCACAACAATCACACTCTGCGCACAACAAGTACACATTTGGCAAAGCTAGTCCCCACTTTGGCACACCTATCACGTACTTGGATAACCTGGCACACTCCTGTCGTCCCCTAGCACATGTTTGGCCAAACCGATCACACACTCAACACCCAAATGAGTCACTTGAGCACACCTATCACTCACTTGGGCATCCTTAGAACATGCTTGGGCATAACTGGCACACACTTGAGCACCCCTTAAACACCTTTGGGGACACCATCACTCTCTTGGACACTTCTATCACCCTCTTGCCATCCCCTAGCATACAATTGGGCAAACTGAGTTTTCACATTGTCACCTTTATCATACAATAGGCCCCACTAGCATATTTTTGTGCAACCCAGTACACACTTGGACATCACTAGCAAACTCTTGCCATCCACGACTACACTCTTGGGCACCCCTTAACACCCTTCGGCAGCCCTATCACACTCTGGGCACCCAAGCGCTCTCCTGCGTACTGCTAGTACACGCTTGTTGGGCAGACCAAGTACAGTGTGGGCACACCGAGTACACACTTAGGTACCTCTACCAGAACCTTGGGCACCGCTATGACACACCTGGGTAGACCTAACACATTCTTGGACACACCTATGACACTTTGCACACACCAATTACACATGTTGGCAAGCTGGGCCACGCTTGGGCACACTAGCAAACACTGGGAAACGCCAACACACACTTGCCATCCCCTAGCACATGTTTGGTCACCTTTATCACACTCTTGGAAACCCCTCGAACAATTTTGTATTACTCTCTTGGACGCACCTATCACTCTCTTGCCATCCACTAGCACACTCTTGGGCACACAAGAACACTCTTGGGCACACCTAGAACAGTCTTGGGCACATCTATAAGACTCTTGGGGAGTTATAGAGTCATAGAGTCGGGCAGCATAGAAACAGACCCTTCAGCCCACCGCATCCATGCCGACCATAATGACTATCTATACTAATCCCACCTGCCTGCATTAATTCCATATCCCTCTATGCCTTGCTCATTCAAGTACCTGTCCAGATGCCTCTTAAATGTTGCTACTGTTCCTGCCTCCACCACCTCCTCAGGCAGCTCATTCCAGATACCCACTATTCTTTGTGTGAAAAATTTACCCCTTGGATCCCCTTTAGACCTCCTCCCTCTCATCTTAAATCTATGCCCTCGAGTTTAGCGGGACTAAAGTGTGGCGAGTCAAAGAGACTTAGCAGTTGGCAGGAAAAAAGACAAAAGCGCAAGGGGACAGCCAACTGTGTAACAGCCCCGACAAACAAATTTCTCTGCAGCACCTGTGGAAGAGCCTGTCACTCTAGAATTGGCCTTTATAGCCACTCCAGGCGCTGCTCCACACACCACTGACCACCTCCAGGCGCTTACCCATTGTCTCTCGAGACAAGGAGGCCAAAGAAAAAAAAAAGTTTTAGTCACCAATACCATGGGAAGCAGACTCTGGCTATCTACCCTATCTTTGCCTCTCATAATTTTATATACCTCTATCATGTCCCCTCTCAGCCTCCTTCGCTCCAGGGAAAACAGACCCAGCCTATCCAATCTCTCTTTACAACTCAAGCCCTCCAAACCAGGCAACATCCTTGTGAAACAAAAACAAGAAATGCTGAATTCACTCAGCAGGTCTGGCAGCATCTGTGGAAAGAGAAGCAGAGTTAACGTTTCGGGTCAGTGACCCTTCTTCGGAACTGACAAATATTAGAAAAGTCACAGATTATAAACAAGTGAGGTGGGGGTTGGGCAAGAGATAACAAAGGAGAAGGTGCAGATTGGACCAGGCCACATAGCTGACCAAAAGGTCACGGAGCAAAGGCAAACAATATGTTAATGGTGTGTTGAAAGACAAAGCATTAGTACAGATTAGGTGTGAATATACTGAATATTGAACATCAGCAAGTGCAAACCTGAAGAAAAACAACCTGAAAAAAACAGTGGGTAAGCAAACTGAACAAACTAAGATCCTTGTGAATCTTTTCTGCACCCTCTCTAGCTTAATCACATCTTTCCTGCAGTGCGGCGACCAGAACTGCATACTGTACTCCAAATGCGGCCAAACCAACGTTATGTACAACTGTAACATGATGTCCCAACTCTTGTACTCAATGCCTCGGCCAATGAAGGCAAGCATGCCATACGCCTTCTTCACCACCCTGTCTACCTGTGTTGCCAGTTTCAGGGAACTATGTACTTGCACCCCAAGCACACGCCCCAGGGCCCTGCCATTCATCGTATATGTCCTGCCCTGGTTTAACTTCCCAAAGTGCATCACTTCACACTTGTCTGCATTAAATTCCATTTGCCAATCCCTTGCCCACTTTCATAGTTGATCTATATCCTGTTGTAACCTTATACAACCTTCTTCACTGCCCACTATACCACCAATTTTAGTGTCATCTTCAAACTTACTAATCATGCCCCTTACATTCACATCCAAGTCATTAATACATATGACAAACAACAGAGGGCCCAGCACCGATCCCTGCGGCACACCACTGGTCACTGGCCTCCAATCTGAAAAACAACCCTGCACTACCACCCTCTGCCTCCTATCCCCAAGCCAATTTTGCATCCAATTTGCTAGCTCACCCTGGATCCCATGTGTTCGAACCTTACGGGCCAGCCTACCATGCAGGACCTTGTCAAAGGCCTTGCTGAAGTCCATGCAGACAACGTCCATCGCCCTGCCCTCGCCAATCCTCTTGGTCACCTCCTCGAAAAACTCAATCAAATTCGTGAGACATGATTTCCCACACGTAAAGCCATGCTGACTACCCCTAATCAGACCATGCCTTTCCAGGTGCATATAAATCCTGCCTCTCAGAATCCCTTCCAATAACTTTCCCAACACTGATGTAAGGCTCGCCGGCCTGTAGTTCCCTGGCTTATCCCTGATGCCCTTCTGAAATAAAGGCACAATATTAGCTATCCTCCAGTCTTCCGGTACCTCACCCGTGGTGAACAATGATGCAAAAATCTCTGCCAGGGCCCCAGCAATCTCCTCCCTTGCTTCCCAAAGCATCCTAGGATACACCTGGTCAGGACCTGGGGATTTATCAACCTTAATGCGCTTGCAAACCTCCAACACCTCCTCCTTTGTAATGTGATCCATGTTAAACGCCATCTGCCATATTTGGCCCATTCACCTAACCTATCCATATTCATTTGTAAATTTCTTACTTCTTTATTGCAATTTACAAACCCACTGATCTCAGTGTTAGCTGCAAATTTGGCTCTAGTACCTTCTATCCCTGCATCCAAGTCATTAATAAAGATTGTAAATATTTGGGGCCCAAGGACCGAACACTGTGACATGCCACTAGTTACACCTTGCCAACCAGAAAAAGACCCATTTTTCCCGACTCTCTGTTTTCTGTTGGTTAGCCAATCCTCTATCCAAGCTAATAAATTGCCCCGAACCCCATGTGGTCTTACCTTGTGTATTAACCATTTGTGCAGCACCTTATTAAATGCCTTCTGGAAGTCCAGATATACTACATCTACAGGATCCCCATTATCCACTTTGTGTGTTACAGCTTTGAAGAACTCTAGCAAATTAGTTAAACACGATTTACCCGTCATAAAACCATGCTGACTCTGATGGATTGCGTTTTGACTTTCTAAATATCCTGTTATTACTTCCTTAATGATGCATTCTAACAATTTCTCAATGACAGATGTTAAACTATAGTTTCCTGGTTTCTGCCTCCCTCCCTTTTTGAATAAGGGCATTTTATTAGCTTTTTTTCCCATCCACTGGAACCTTCCCTGCATCCAGGGAATTTTGGAATATTATAACCAATGCATCAAGATCAGCACAGACTTGGAGGGCCAAATGGCCTGTTCCTATGCTGTTCTTTGATCCACTATTTATTTACTTTTTATTTATTTAGAGATACAGGTCCTTCGACCCACCGAGTCTGTGCCGGCCAACAACCACCCATTTATACTAACCCTACAGTAATTCCATATTCCCGACCACCTACCCACCTCCACTAGGGGCAATTTACAATGACCAATTTACCTATCACCTGCAAGTCTTTGGCTGTGGGGGGAAACCGGAGCACCCGGCGAAAACCCATGTGGTCACAGGGAGAACTTGCAAACTCCACACAGGCAGTACCCAGAATCGAACCCGGGTCCCTGGAACTGCGAGGCTGCGGTGCTAACCACTGCGCCACTGTGCCGCCCCACCACTGTGCCACTGTGCCACCCACTGCCTCCACTGCCACTTCCTTTGAGACCCTAGGATGGAGTCTATCAGGCCCCGGGGACTTGTCTGTCTTCAATCCCAATAGTTTGCTCAGTACCTTTTCCCTAGTGATGATGATTTTTCTAAATTCCTCTCTCTCTATAACCTCTGCACTTCCTGTTACTACTGGGATGGTACTAGTGACCTCCGCTGTGAAAACGGAGGCAAAATACTGATTTAGTGTCTCTGCCGTTTCTGTGTTCCCCTCTATTAACTCCCCAGTCTCATCCTCCAATGGACCAACATTCACTTTAGCTACCGTCTTACCTTTTATATACTTATAGAAGCTTTTGCTATCCGTTTTTATATTTTGTACTAGTTTCCTTTCATGATTTACCTTTGCTCTTTTTATTACTTTTATAGAATCCCTTTGTTGATCTTTAAAAGGTTCCCAGTCTTTCAGCCTGCCTCTCACCTTTGCAATATGGTATGCCTTAGTGTTGGTCTTTATGTTATCCTTAACTTCCTTGCTTAGCCACGGATGCTTTTTCTCCCTCTTAGAATCTTTCTTCCTCTCTGAATGATATTTTAGTTGGGAGGAATTGAATATCTCCTTAAACATCTGCCACTGTTCATCAACTGTCCTACCTTTCAGTCTTCCTGCTCAGTCCACTTGGGCCAAATCTGTCCTCATGCCTGTGTACTTTGTTCTTGGGAATGAGGTAGGCCAAGTGGATCAAGTATCTGTCGGAGAGTATTTAGGGGATAATGATCATTGTATCCAGGGTAAAGAATAATCAGCTGGGGGAAGGCTAACATCAATGGGGTAAGAATGGAGATGGAGGAATAGATTGGAGTCAAAAGCTGGCAGGAAAACTGGTCGATGGACAATGTGCTACCTTCAAAAAAGAGATAGTTTGGGCACAGTCAATGTATGTCCCCTCAAATGGGAAAAGTAGGACAAACAAATCCAGAGCTTGCTGGATGACAAAAAGAGGCAGAGGTTAAGATAAGGAAGAAAAAGTGTGCTTATAACAGATGCCAGGTAGAAAATACTATTGAGAACCAGGTTGAATATAGAAGGTCCAGAGGGGAAGTGAAAAAGTAAATAAGAGAAGCAAAGAGAGAGCATGAAAAGAGACTGGCAGCTAGCATTAAAGGAAATCCCAAAATTTTCTACAGGCATATATATATATAGTAAAAGGGTGTAAACAAGGAGGAGTGGGTCTGACTGGGTCCAGAAAGGGGATTTACACATGGATGTAGAAGGCATAGCTGAGGCACTAAATGAATACTTTGCATCTGTCTTAACCAAGGAAGACGATGCAACCCAAGCAATCTTCAAAGAGGAGGCATATCAGACACTAAAGGGGTTTAAAATTGATAAAGAGGAAGTATTAGATAGACTATCTGTACTGAAAGTGAATAAAGCACCAGGGCCTGATGAGATGCATCCAACGATACTGAAGGAAGTGAAGGTGAAAATGGCAGAGGCATTGACCATAATTTTTCAGTCTTCCTTAGACTGGGGAGGGGGGGTGGTGGTGGTGCCAGAGAACTGGAGAATTGCAAACGTCACACCCTTGTTCAAAACAGGGTGTAAATATAAGTCCAGCAACTACAGGCCAGTCAATTTAACTTCAGTGGTGGGAAGTCTTCTAGAAAATATAATTAGGGACAAAATCAATAGTCACATGGACAAATATGAGTTAATTAAGAAAAAGAGCATGGATTTCTGAAGGGAAAATCACGTCTAACTAACTTGCTGGAGTTTTTGAGGAGATAATAGAGAGGGTTGATAAGGGCAATGCTATTGATGTGGTGTAAATGGCCTTACAAAAGGCATTTGATACATTGCCACACATCAGACTTGTGAGCAAACCTGTAGCTCGTGGAATAAAAGAGATGGTAGCAGCATGGATACAGAATTGGCTGAATGATAGGAAACAAAGAGTCGTGGTTAATGGATGTTTTTTGGGCTGGAGGACGGTTTGTAGTGGAATTCCCCAGGAATCAGTGTTGGGACCCTTGCTTTTCCTAATATATATTAATGACCTAGACCTTGATGTACAGGGCACAATTTCAAAGTTTGCAGATGATACGAAAGTTGGAAGCATTTTGAACTGCGAGGAGGATAGTGTAGAACTTCAAAATGACACAGACAAATTGGTGGAATGGGCAGACAGGTGGCAGATGAAGGTCAATGCGGAGAAATGTGAAGTGATTCATTTTGGTCGGATGAACATGGAGAGATAATATAAAATAAAGGGTACAATTTAAAGGAGATGCAGGAGCAGAGAGACCTGGATGCATATGGACATAAATCATTAAAGGCGGCAGGACAGGTTGAGAGAGCGGTTAATAAAGCCAACAGTATCCTGGGCTTTATTAATAGGGGCAGAGACTACAAGAGCAAGGAAGTTATGTTGAACTTGTATAAGACACTAGACCGGCCTCAACTGGAATATTGTGTCCAATTCTGGGCGCCGCACTGAGGAAAGACCTGAGGGCATTGGCGACAGTACATAAAAGATTCATGAGAATGGTACCAGGGATGAGGAATTTCAGTATGAAGATAGATTAGAGAAGTTAGGACTGTTTTCTTTGGAGAAAAGAAGGCGAAGAGGTGATTTGATGGAGGGATTCAAAATCATGAGGGGTCTGGACAGAGCAGAAACAGAAAAACTGTTCCCACTTGTGAAAGTGTCGAGAACGAGAGGGCACAGAATGTAAGTATTTGGTAAGAGAAACAAAAATGACATGGGGAAAATACTTTTTCACGCAGCGAGTGGTTAAGGTTTGGAATACATTGCCTGGGAAAGTGGTGGAGGCAGGTTCAATTGAAGTATTCAAAAGGGAATTAGACAGTTATATGAAAAGGAAAAATGTGCAGGGTTATGGGGAGAAGGCAGGGGGATGGAAATTAGAGAGTTGCTCTTTCAGAGAGCCAGTGCGGACACGATGGGTCAAATGACCTCCTTCTGTACTGTAACGATTTGTGATTCTGTGACTTTGAGGTCATACTCAGGGATACAGGGGCCACCAGATCCTTCTGCTGGGAACAGGCATGATCTTTTTCCGGACAGTGCAGTGAATGTGAGAGTGTTAGTGAGTGTATCAGAGGACAGGGTCCATCCATTGCTTTATATCGGGTGTACTTGGACTGCAACCTAGTTTCTGGACCGGTCCTCGGATACCCGCAGAGTCTCATTTTATTTTTATTTGTTCATAGGTTGTGGGCATCCTATAAGCAGCCAATTCAGGACCTCTTCCCGCTACCACTGGGATCTTACCAGCGGCAGGGAAGCCTTTACTATGTGGGATGGGTGCTTTGTAAAATGAAGTGCTCTCCCTGTGGGCTTGGGGGAAAGGTCCCTCCTTCGTCGGCAATTTGGGTCCACAGTGGACCCCCGCCGGGAACCACCTTATCCCCCAGGATCCACTTTATCTCCTGGGATCCCCTTCACCCTGGACTGCATGACCGCCCCCACGCAACCCTGTCACCGGCGCCTTCCGAGTTGGCTCTGGCAACCCTGCTTCACCTACCTCTGGTCCGGGGTTCCAGCGCTGGGCCTGGATCCAAGACCTCTGCAGTACCGACAGTGGCCACTGCTCCTAGTGGTGCTGCCAAAACTGCTGAGCTTCCAGTCTGTGATTGGCGGGCACCTCTCAGAGGCAGGAATCCCATTTTTAAAGGGTAGGAGATTCTGGCTCGTGTAACCTAGATGCAAAAAGACAGGAAGGTCACTCTTGAGGTGCGGGGGCGGTGGGGGTGGGGGTGGGACAAAGAAAGCTGAGGTGGGGTTCTCCTGCCTATTTCAGCTCAGCACCAAGAGCCCCGCCTCCTACAGAAAATCCAGCTCATGTGATTGAAGGGAGCTCTAGACTAATAGGACACATGAGTGGGGCTTAAGGACCGAGCGAGCAGTTGATCCTCCAACCAATTGGAGTCAGTGAGGGACAGGGCTTGTAGTATTGAGTGGGTGGGGCTCAGCCTGGATCTCCCTCATTGGCTGAAACCCTATCATTTTTAAACCTGTATTATCTGAAATTCCAGGAGTAAACTGAACTTTTCTGTTGCAGCTTTAAACCAGGATTGCCCAAGTTTTTCACATGGGAACCACATTATAATTATTCTCTTACAACGGGGCCAGTGTGCCAATTTTGGAAAGATGAAGGCATTAAAAATGTATCTTATTACTGTTCAAAACAACAACAAATGTCTATTTTTGTGAAGAAGTTTTAAGTGAGAAGATTAATTTATTGACTTAGTTTCTCGTCACTATGTTGGACACTGATATAGTGAGATATCTGGCATTTGTTTGCTTGCACAAGTAGTCAGTGTTTGCCTGCGCACTTGTCACGATGTGGAGTATTCTGGATAGGTGTCCATGTGCCAGGAGTGGTCCCTCCCTCTCCCTCCCTATCTGTCTGTCTCTCTCTCTCTGTTGCACTTTCTGTCTCTCTCTCTCTCTCTCCTTCTTACTTGTCCCTCTCTCTGTGTTGTTTCCCCCCTCTGTGTTCCACCGTTGTCAGTGTTCCCCTCTCTCTGCCCCCACTCCTTTCAGTCTCTGACCCTCTCTCTCTATCCTCCCCCTCTCTCTGCTTCCCCTCTCTCTCTCTGTCCCCTGCCCCTCCCTCTATCCCCATCCCCGTCCCCCTCTCTGTCTCTGTTACCCCCTCCTCTCTATCTCTTTCTGACCGTTGCAGGGAGTGTGAACGCTCAGCAGAAGAGCTTTGTATATGGTCAGTTCAAAGAAAAATCACGTCAGTTTCACAGCTGACATGTGCTTCAAGAGAGCGAGAGCAGCGGCCTCTGAACTTCAGACAGATTTGGTGTTTTCTGGCGGATTTTGACTTTTTTTTTCAAAAGCTGGCCAGAAAACCCTGAATCTGTCTGAAGTTCAGAAGCCGCTGTTCCGAATGTCAGCACCTGTCAGCTGGGAAACTGACAGCATGCTTTGTTTTTAAAAAGCCGGTCTGGAAAAAGAATCCAATGGGAAATTTCTCATCTCTGAAATACATCTGCAGACAGATGGAAACCTTTGGTGGGCCAGATCCTGGCCCATGGGCCGTATGTTGGAGAACCCAGCTTGAAACAGATGAAGCACTGTGGGTGCGGAGAAAATGTTTCAACATTTATTAGTGAAATGGATTAATTCAGGACAGACAGCAGGGATTATTGGAGGGAATAACACATGTAGTGAGAAAGGAAATGCAGTGGGTGTTGTGCAGATGAATTGTCAAAAGGTGTTGGATAAGGCACCAGGCAGGAGGTTTGTTGAAAAAAATTAAGGCTCATGGTCATAAAAGGAGTGGAGTAGCGTGGATGGGAAGTTGGGTAAAGGGAAGAGTATAGTTATTGATGGATATTCTTCAGACTGGAAAGATCTGAACACTGGTGTCCTCCAGGGTCAGTGTTAGGACCATTGCTCTTCTCAATACAGAGATATCATCTGGGCTTGGCTATATGGGCGCAGGATCAAAATCCCCATGCTATTCTGGTCAGGATTTTGATCTCTCACCATCTGCTGCAGACCCAGTCTGGCAGGTTTTCAGCACTCGGCCAGCTGCTACCAAGCCGCACTTGGGTGATGGATATTGAAGTTCCCCACCAGAGTATTTAATATCTAATTATCAACATGTATACAGTCCTTAAAGGCACAAAACACGGAAAAATGTGGTCCATTCATTACTAACAAGAGGAGTTAAAGATAGGAGGAAGCTTATAATGTTACCAAAAAGAGTAGTAAGCTTGAGGTTTGGGAGGATTTTAGAATTCAGCAAAGGAAGAACAAGAAATTGATAAGGAAAGAGGGAATAGAATATGAGAGTAGAATAGTGAAGGACATAAAAACAGATTGCAAACATTTCAATTGGTATGTAAAAATGAAGAGAATAGTGAAAGTAAACATGTACCCATTAGAGGGAGAAACAGGTGAAATTATAATGGGGAAAAGGAAATGGCTGAGACAATAAGCAAATACTTTGTATCTACATGATAGAAGGCATCAAAATATTCTGAAATAATGGGAAATGGAGGGTCCAACGAGAATGAGGAACATAAAGAAATCAGTTTCAGTAAAGAAATGAATGGGATGAAGTAGTGACAAATTCCCTGGACCTGACGACCCGCATCCGAATGTTTTAGAAGGGGTAGCTGGAGAGATAGTGGATGCATCGGTTTGACCTTCTCAGAATTCCTTCAATTCTGGAACAGTTCCCAAGAATTGGAAGGTAACAAACATAATCCCGCTATTTAAGAAAGGAGGAAGAGGGAAATCAGGGAACTATATGCCAGTTAGCCTAACAGCAGTAGTAAGCAAAATGTTAGATTCCTGTTTTTTAGTTCAGTCATGGAATGTGAGCATCGCTGGTAAGGCCAGCGTTTATTACCCATCGCTAACTGCCCTTGAGAAGGGAGAGGTGAGCCACTTTTTTGAACAGCTGCAGACAATGTGGTGTAGGTACATCTCCAGCACTGTTAGGAAGAGAATTCCAGGATTCTGACACAACGACAGTGAAGGAATGGTGATATATATCCATGTTAGGATGGAGTGTGGCTTGAAGAGGAACTTGCAGGTGGGTTTTAGAAGGTGCTCTCCAAAGAGGCTTGGCAAGTTGCTGCAGTGCATCTTGTAGATGGTACACTCAGCTGCCACTGTGCACTAGTGGTGGAGAGAGTGAATGTTTGTGGATGAGGTGCCAATCAAGCAGGCTGCTTTGTCCTGGACGGTGCCAAGTTTCTTGAGTGTTGTTGGAGCTGCACCCATCCAGGCAAATGGAGAGTATTCCATCACACTCCTGACCTGTGCCTTGTAGATGGTGGACAGGCATTGGGGAAACAGGAGGTGTGTTACTCACCACAGAATTCTCAGCCTCTGACCTGCTATTTATTTATTTGTTTATATGGCTACTCCAATTCAGTTTCTGGTCAATGGTAACCCCCAGGATGTTGATAGAGTAGGATTCAGTGATGGTAATACCATTCAATATCAAGCGGAGATGATTAGATTTTCTGTTGTTGGAGATGGTCATTGCTTGGCACTTGTATGGTGTCAATGTTACTTGCCACTTATCAGCCCAAGTCTGAATGGTGTTGAGGTCTAGCTGCATTTCTACATGGATTGCTTCAGTATCTGAGGAGTCGAAAATGGTGCTGAACATGATTCTCAATCATTAGCAAACATCCCCACTTCTGATCTGATGATGGAGGGAATGTCATTGATGAAGCAGCTGAAGATGATTGGGCCTAGGACATTACTCTGAGGAATCCCTGCAGTGAAGTCATGAGACTGAAATGATTGTCCTCCAACATCCACAACCGTCTTCCTTTGTGACAATCATGATATCCTCAAATCAGCCTGCAATATTTACCAATCAAATTCCACTCCCTCACTGTTCATTTGCTTTGTGACTACCAGAAGGTTTCTGTACATGTCTATGTAAGATATCCAGGAGGCTGCCATAATTCATTCATTCTGCAACAGTCACATCTCCCACAGATTTTCACACCTCCACAGAGTGAGCTGGTGGCTCCTTGGACACAAGGGCTACCCTTTGAGGACCTGGCTGATGGCCCCTGTGAGGAATCATATCACTGGTACAAAGGAAACATAGAACAAGAGCCACATTAGCACAAGGGCGAACTTTGAGCAGGACACTGGGTACCTGAAGAGATGATTCAGGTGCCTGGGCACATCTGGGAGTGTGTTTCGGCAAAGGCCTCCAGAATAGGAGTGGTCTGCTGTGCCTTGTATAACATAGTGCTGCAGAGAGGGATGGAGCTGCAATAAGAGGAAGATTCCGAGTGTTCGATATCCTCATCCGAGGAGAAGAGGAGGAGGAGCCAGATGTGGCCATGGTGAATGCAGCTGCTCATCTAGCTGCCAGAAAAGTCCCATAAACAGCCAGGGACCCTACACTGAGCCCTGTTGCTGCTTGAAACAGCCCTCCATTCGCAAAAAAAAAATCTGTTGAGCTTTACCATTTGTTTCCTGTCACTGAGCCAATTTTAGATCCAAATTGCCGCATTCCCCTGAATCTCATGGGCTTTTATTTCTTTGCCCAGTCTGCCATGTTAGAATTAGAATTAGAACATTACAGCGCAGTACAGGCCCTTCGGCCCTCGATGTTGCGCCGACCTGTGAAACCATCTGACCTACACTATTCCATTTTCATCCATATGTCTATCCAATGACCACTTAAATACCCTTAAAGTTGGCGAATCTACGACTGCTGCAGGCAGGGCGTTCCACGCCCCTACTACTCTCTGAGTAAAGAAACTACCTCTAACATCTGTCCTATATCTATCACCCCTCAACTTAAAGCTATGTCCCCTCGTGTTTGCCATCACCATCCGAGGAAAAAGACGCTCACTATCCACCCTATCTAACCCTCTGATTATCTTATATGTCTCTATTAAGTCACCTCTCCTACTCCTTCTCTCCAACGAAAACAACTTCAAGTCCCTCAGCCTTTCCTCGTAAGACCTTCCCTCCATACCAGGCAACATCCTAGTAAATCTCCTCTGCACCCTTTCCATAGCTTCCACATCCTTCCTATAATGCGGTGACCAGAACTGCACGCAATACTCCAGGTGCGGTCTCACCAGAGTTTTGTACAGCTGCGGCATGACCTCGTGGCTCCGAAACTCGATCCCCCTACTAATAAAAGCTAACACACCATATGCCTTCTTAACAGCCCTATTAACCTGGGTGGCAACCTTCAGGGATTTATGCACCTGGACACCAGGTGCATAATGTGGGACCTTGTCAAACGTCTTACTAAAATCCATGTAGACCACAACCACTGCGCTACCCTTATCAATCCTCCTTGTCCTTTCCTCAAAAGATTCAATTAACTGAGTTAGACACGACCTTCCCGGAAAAAATCCATGCTGACTATCAGTGATTAATCGTGACTTTCTAAATGACAGTTTACCCTATCTCTCAGAATTGGTTCTAATAATTTGTCCACAACCAAGTTCAGCCTATAATTATTTGGCATATCCCTCACACCCTTTTTAAGCAATCCTAAAATGTTTGCAGACCTCCAATCATCTGTTACCTTACCTGTATAGAGTGAGGAATTGAAAATGATCCTCAGAGCATATGCTATTTCCTCAATCCATCTGGCCCTGGTCAATGATCCACTTTCAAGGATGTCCGACCTTCTTCTACTTCCTCTCTCATTATGTTTATCGGATCTAAGTCTGTTTTGAAATCTCCAATTGGCTTGAAATCCACAGCCTTTTCACAGAATCAAAGAATTGTTACAGCGCAGAAGGAAGCCATTTGGCCCATCATGCATGCATCTGCTCTCCAAATGAGCAAATTACTCAGTGCCACTCTCCAGCCTTCTCCCCGTAACCCTGCACCAAATTCCTTTTCATGTAACAGTCGAATTCCCTTTAGAATGCTTCAATTGAACCTGCCTCCACCACAATCACAGGCAGGGCATTCCAGATCTTAACCACTCACTGTGTGATAAAGTTTTTCCTTATGTCACTTTTGCTTCTCTTACCAATTACTTTAAATCTGTGACCTCTCATTCTCGATCCTTTCACGAGTGGGAACAGTTTCTCCCCATCTACTCTGTCCAGAACTCTCATGAATTTGAATACCTCTATCAAATCTCCTCTCAACCTTCTGTTCTTCAAGGAAAACAGTCCCAATCTATCTTCAGAACTGAAATTTCTCATCCCTGGTACCATTCTCGTGATTTTTTTCTGCAGTCTCTCCAGTTCCCTCACATCTTTCCTAACTTGTGGCTCCCAGGACTGGATGCAGTACCCCAGCTGAGGCCGAACTAATGGCTTATATAGGTTCAACATAACTCCATCTGCCACCTCTTCACCCATTCCACCAACTTGTCTTTGTCCTTTTGAAATTCTACACTATCCTCCTCACAGTTCACAATGCTTCCAGTTTCATATGTTTGAATTTGTGCCATGTACACCAAAGTCTAGGTCATTAATATATATCAGGAAAAGCAACGGTTCCAACACTGATCCCTGGGGAGCTCCACAACAAACATCTCTCCAGCACAAAAACATTCATCAAACACTGCTCTTTGTTTACTGTCACTCAGCCAATTCCATATCCATGTTGCTATTGTCCCATTCATTCCGTGAGGTATAACTTTGCTGACAAGTCTGTTGTATCAAATGCCTTTTTGGAAGTCCATGTGCACCACATCAACTGCATTGCCCTCATCAACCCTCTTTCCAACCTCTTTAATAATCTCCATCAAGCTAGTTAAACATGACTTTCCCTTAAGTAACCCATTCTGGTTTTCTTTAATTAACCCACAATTGCTCATGTGACTATTAAATTGGTCCTCATTTATTTATTTTTTTCTGGAGGATTCCCCACCACCAAAGAGAAACTGAATGGCCGAAAGCTATTGGGCTTATCTTTACATCCTTTATTGAACAAGGGTGTAACGTTTTCAATTCTTCTGTCCTCTGGCAACACCCTCGAGTCCAAGGAAGACTGAAAAAATTATGGCCAGTGCCTCAGCAATTTCCACTCTCACTTCCCTTAGTGTCCTTGGACGCATCTCATCAAATCCTGCTTCTTTATCCACTTTAAATACAGACAACCTATCTAATACCTCCTACTTATCAATGTGAAACCATTCTAGTGTCTGAATTACCTCGTTTCTCACCATTGCCTGCATGGTGTCACAGAATCACAAAATCACAGGTTTGTTACAGTGCATAAGGAGGCCATTTGGCCCATCATGTCTGCACTGGTTCACTGAAAGAGCAACTCTCTCAGTTCCATTCCCCTGTCTTCTCCCCATAACCATGCACATTATTCATTTTCACATAACTGTAATTCCCTTTTGAATGCTTCAATTGAAGCTGCCTCCATCACGTTCTCAGGCAGCACATTCTAGAACCTAACCACTCTCAGTGTGAAAATGTTTTTCCTCATGTCACTTTTGCTTCTCTTACCAAATACTTTAAATCTGTGCCCTCTCGTTCTCGATCATTTCACAAGTGGGAACATTTCCTCCTATCTATTCTGTCTGGAACTGTCATGATTTTGAATACCTCAATCATCTTATTCCTTGGTCGGCAGATCCAGCATTTTCATTTAATACAAGCATAAAAGCAAAATATTGTAGATGCTGGAAATCTGAAACACAAACAAGAAATGCTGGAAATACTCAGCAGGTCTGGCAGCATCTGTGGAGAGAGAAGCAAAGTTAACGTTTCAGGTCAGTGACCCTTCATCAGAACTGACAGATATTAGCAGTATAAAAGGTTTTAAGCAAGTAAAGCAGGGGTGGTGCAAGAGATAACAAAAGAGAAGGACAAGTACAAGGTCACAGAGAATAACTGACCAGAAAGTCATGGAGCAAAGGCAATTCATTTAATATCTCAGCTATGGCATCTGCATCCATGCATAAATCCCCTTGTTGGTCCCCAATCGGTTCCATTCCTTCTTTTACCACCTTTTTTACTATTTATATGCCTGTAGAAGACTTTAGGATTCCCTTTTATGTTGGCTGCCAGACTCTTTCCACACTCTCCCCTTGCTTCTCTTGATTTTCACTTCCGTTCTGAACCTTTGACATTCAGCCTGGATTGCATTACTATAATCCACCTGGCTCCTGTCATAAGCACACTTATTCCTCTTTCTGTGGGAGAGAGCTCCAGACTTCCAGTACTCTATGTGGGAAAAAAATGATTCGTAATTTCATTTCAGAATGGCTTGGCAGCTATTGATTTTGAGGCATGTACCTCTCCAAACACTGATCAATAACACGTGTCCCATTATGTAGTATCTATTCCGATAGAGGACTGTACCTCTCCACTCACTGATCAATAACACGTATCCCATTATGTATCACCTATTCAGATAGAGGACTGCACCTCTCCACACACTGATCAATAACACATGTCCATTATGTAGTGTCTATTCAGATAGAGGACTGTACCTCTCCACACACTGATCAATAACACATGTCCCATTATGTAGCACCTATTCAGATAGAGGACTGTATCTCTCCACTCACTGATCAATAACACATGTCCATTATGTAGTGTCTATTCAGATAGAGGAGTGTACCTCTCCACACACTGATCAATAACACATATCCCATTATGTATCACCTATTCCGATAGAGGACTGTAACTCTCCAAACACTGAGGAATTACACATGTCTCGTTATGTCGTATCTATTCAGATAGAGGATTGTACCTCTCCACTCACTGATCAGTAACTCATGCCCGTTATCTTGCTTACAGGTATTTGTCCAGATTCCACTGCACTTCCCTGTGGAACTTTGACTAGGTGAGGCATCAGCCTCATGGTTTCTCTGCCCTCTTGATGACTTTCTTTGTCCCTGCAAATTTTTGAAAATGCTGTTAGCCCCTCCTGGTCTCCTTTTGTCTGCATTTGCGTATGAGGATATGGAGTCTAATTTTAACAACATTTCAGGGTACATACAGCAGGGGTTTTCATTTGGGAATCCTCCCGGACCTCTTTTAACTTATCCTCTTTATCCTTTTTGCCCTCTTCCTCTCTTACTCTCTGCCAGCCTGTGCCTGTCTATCCCCTTTTTTATTCTCAGCAGGGGTCACTTACAATTCAACAGCCCTGTGCTGGAGGGTCCTCCAAACACCAGTAAAGGAATTATGGGTGCAGATTTCACTGCAGTTTGGGGCTTTCTCACAATCTGACACAAGTGGCAAGTTCCACAATACTCCACTACATCCTTGTGGAGTTTTGACCAGTCAAAAGAGGAGGTAGCATTACACTGTTGATCAATGAATCAATTACTGCAGTTAGGAGGAATGATATTTTGGTGGTTTCTCAAATAAGGCCATATGGGTAGAACATAAAAACAAAAAGGGAACAATCCCTTGGCTGGGTGTGTACTACAGGCCTCCAAACATTCAGGGAGAGATAGAGGAGCAGATATATAGGCAAATATTAGAGAGGTGTAAAAATCTTAGGGTAATTATAGTAGGAGATTTCAACTTCCCCAATATCAACTGGATAGTCTGAGTGCAAAAGGCTTAAAGGGGGCGGGATTCTGAAAATTCATACAGGAGAGCTTTTTGAGCCCGTGCGTAGAATGTCCAACAAGAGAAGGGGCAGTACTGGACCTAATCCTCAGGAATGAAGGTGGACAAGTGGTAGAAATGTCAGTGGGGGAGCATTTCTGGGATAGTGACCATATGCTGCACAATTTAAGATAGTTATGGAAAAGGACAAAGACAGACTGGAAATAAAGGTACTGAATTGGGGGAAGGCCGATTTCAGTATAATAAAACAGGATCTGGCTAAAGTGGACTGTGAACAGCTACTTGTAGGAAAGTCTTTATCAGACCAGTGGGAGACATTCAAAGAGGAAATAGTGAGAGTTCAGAGACAACATGTACCCGTAAAGGTGAAGGGCAGGAAGAACAAGTCCAGGGAACCTGGATGTCAAGGCATATAGAGGATTAGATCAGGAAAAAAAGGAGGCTTATGGCAGATTCGGAGGGCTGAAAACAGCGAAGGCACTAGAGGAGTATAGAAAGTGTAGAGGGGGGTACCTAAAAAATTAGTTAGTAAAGCGAAGAGGGGACATGAAAAAACATTGGCAAGCAAGATAAAGGAACATCCCAAGGCGTTTTATAAGTATATTAAGGGCAAGAGGATGACCAGGGAAAGAGTAGGGCCCATTAACGACCAAAGTGGCAATCTGTGTGTGGAGCCAGAGGACATAGGTGAAGTTTTAAATTATTACTTTTCATTTGTGTTCACTATGGAGTGGGATAATGCAGGTGTAGAGATCAGGGAGGGGGATTGTGATATACTTGAACATATTAGCATTGAAAGGGAGGACATTTTAGCTTTTGCAGCGGGCTTAAAAGTGGATAAATCCCCAGGCTCAGACGAGATGTATCCCTGGCTGTTATGTGAGGCAGGGGAGGCGATAACAGGGGCTCTGACAGAAATTTTCAAATCCTCTCTGGCCACAGGAGAGGTACCAGAGGACTGGAGGAAAGTGAATGTGGTACCATTATCCAAGAAGGAAAGTAGGGATAAACCAGGTAATTACAGGCCAGTGAGTCTAACATCAGTGGTTAGGAAACTATTGGAAAACATTCTGAGGGACAGGATTAATCTCTACTTGGAGAAGGCCTAATCAGGGATAGTTAGCATGGCTTTGTCGAGGTGGTGACTAGATGTGTAGAAGAGAGTAAAGCAGTTGATGTCATCTACATGGACTTCAGTAAGGCTTTTGATAAGGTCCCGCATGGGAGATTGGTGAAGAAAGTAAGAGCCCATGGGATCCAGGGCAATTTGGCAAATTAGATCCAAAATTGCCTTAGTGGCAGGAGGCAGAGGGTAATGGTCGAGGGTTGTTTTTGCGATTGGAAGCCTGCGACCAGTGATGTACCACAGAGATCGGTGCTGGGACCCTTGTAGTGTCCCTTAATGATTTAGACATGAATATAGGAGGTGTAATCAGTAAGTTTGCAGATGACACAAAAATTGGTGGTGTCGTAAATAGTGAGGAGGAAAGCCTTAGATTACAGGAGGTTATAGATAGGCTGATAAGATGGGCGGAGAAGTGGCGGATGGAATTTCATCCTGCGAACTGTGAGGTGATGCATTTTGGGAGGACTAACAAGGCAAGGGAATATACAATGGATGGTGGAACCCTCGGAATTACAGAAGGTCAAAGGGACCTTAGTGTACTTGTCCACAGATCACTGACAGCAGCAGCACAGGTCGATAAGGTGGTTTGGAAGGTGAAGAGGATTCTTGCCTTTATTAGCCAAGGCATAGAATATAAGAGCAGGGAGATTATTATGGAGTTGTATAAAACGCTAGTTAGGCCACAGCTGGAGTACTATGTACAGTTCTGGTCACCACATTATAGGAAGGATGTGATTGGACTGGAGAGGGTGCAGAGGAGATTCACCAGGATGTTGCCTGGGTTGCAGAATTTCAGCTATGAAGGGAGACTGAAACAGATAGGGTTGTTTTCCTTAGAGCAGAGAAGGCTGAGGGAGGAACATGATTGAGGTATAGGTTAAATTGATAGGTTAAATAGGAAGAAACTTTTTCCCTGAGCGGAGGGGTCAATAAAGAGGGGGCATTGATTTGAGGTAAGGGGCAGGAGGTTTAAGTGGATAAAACACCCAGAAGGTGTTTGGAATCGGGAACGCACTGTCTGAAGACGTGACAGAGGCAGGAATCCTCACAACAGTTAAGAAGTATTTAGATGAGCACTTGAAACACCATCGCATACAAGGCTACGGGCCAAGTGCTGGAAAATGGGATTAGAATAGTTAGGTGCTTTATGGCCGGCACATACACGACGGGCCGAAGGGCCTGCTTCTGTGCTGTATAACTCTATGACTCTCTGACTCTAAACTGCTGTCTTATGCGAGCTTTATTTTTTTGTATACTTACATGTACAGCCACTGTCAATTCATGGGCCATTCTTAATATTTCTGTCCAGTACCTCTACGGCACCACTAACTGGTGAACCACTGTCCACTCTTTGTCTTCAGGTCTGTGAGGAAAGCTCCACTTCCTCATCGACACCTCATTCTTTAAATAGTAGCAATCTGGGACTCCCTCTACTTTAATTTCAGTCTGGGCAGCCTATGCTAACTTTCTCAATGCAGGGTTGGCTCGCTGAGCCTCAACTAGTAAGATTAATTTAATCCATTCCCCGGGTTTCTAACTTTCCAAAGAAAGTTTCAGACAGACAGACAGACAGCATGGTCATCTGTCAGCAATGCCAATTCAGTCTCCTCTGGAAGAGCTGTTTTGATCATGGCCTGATTCACTACACTTCCATGGGAAGTGCAGGGGACTGTCTCCTGCCACGGCCCTGTCTCTTTGACCTCCTTTGGTCTCTCTATCATTACTGGGGAAGCTACCACCTTCACCCCCACCAGATAATTAGCTGGGGCAGGGCAACCCCATCCATAGGCAAACTAGGGGGAAATCCCTATGGTCACCGGTACTGAAACTAGATCGCACTCCACTTGCACCCGATGTAAATTTACAGGTGTACACTGCCCTCCAATACCATTCACTATCAATCTGGTATTCACTGCACTCTCTGGGGGAAAGGTCAGGCCTTTTCCCAGCAAAAGAGATCTGGTGGCCCCTGTATCCCTGAATATGACTATGGGCTTGCCTGCCCGCTCGAGGGGTATGGAGTTGCTCTCCCTTCAGATACAAAATCCTGATAGACTTCAGGGATCTTACTAAATTTTCCTGCACCCACAGCAGTATGTTCTCTCGGCCTTACTACTGCTGCAGTTGAAATCACAGCTTGTTGAGCTGTGCTTTCCATCCGTGCCCCTTCTCCTTCACCGAGCGGATGTGTCCTGATTAATCCTACAGGCTTTCCCCATAGTTTCCAGCAGTCAGCTCTGAAGTGACCTACCTTATTACATTGGAAACACACAGGTTTCTGGGTCTCACTCCTTTCTTCATCACTATCCTTTTTGGCTTAAGGAGGGCCCCCTGTGTGTTTCGCTTTTCTTCCTCTCCCAGGATCTCTCGGGCTCATATCACCTTCCCACCCTTTGTCCTTTCGGTGTTGTGGGGGTGACTAGGAAACATTTTTCTCTTGGGGAACCGACTTGTAAATGAGAGCAAACTCATCAGATAGAACTGCGGCTTGCCTCACTCTATGACTCCTGTTGAATCAGTCTGTCTATATCACTAACACTATTAACTAATTAAGTTTATAGTTATTAGTATTGACCTCACATAAGATATCCCAGTGTCTTTCATCTTCCATTTCCTTTGTAGCAGAGACCTTGGAAGACCTTGGAATGGATTTTTTTTACTTAAAAGGCGTGTCTGGTTCACATTCTATTGAAATCAGGATGTTTAGAGATTTTTAATTCTGCTCTTAAAAATGGAGTTCAATAAGTCTTGAAAACTGACCATTTCTTCAATCTTTAATTCTAAAAGGTACAATGACTCAATTATATATAAATTCTACTCATTAAGCCTATTATACCTATGTTTCATCACACACCAGAGCTATTGTTCCTCAGACTGTTCATCCACATCAACACCAGGGCTATTTTTCCAGAGATTTTTTTAAAATTGTTCATCCACAACAAAAATAATTTGTAAATCATGTTTTGAAGAAATGTCGAAGGAATATAAATTATTTTGTTTTCCATATCCTCCAATCACTATATTGTATTGCTCACAACTAAAAATGGTTCATTAAATCAGTTTGTTCAGTGGAATGTAACTAATATCCCTGCTCACATTCCCTAGATGACTGTCTCCATGGAGGTTGCTCTGTGATATTAATAAAGGCTCCTCTGAAGACGTCTCTGCATTGATGTTTCACTGAGAAATGGGATATCCTGTAATTTACCATATAGAGCTCATTTACTACCCGATTCTTGCAGCTGTCAGTATTCCTGGTAAGACAGTGAAATAACACAGTGGAGGTTGAATATCAATGTTGACTGTTCATGTTATATTTTCCCTATTTGCTGCTATAAGTTAAGTGCCAAGTAATTTTGTTTTCCTCATGTGATTTCTTAAGTTATTTCGGTTTTTGAATTTTCACTGCAGAAAATTGTCTTTAATGTTTACAATAGAAACTCTTCCTTTAGTCTGCATGAAGATCATAGCAGAAATAAATGATCAATTTTAAATGAGCTGATAAGTGGTTTACATGTGGATTCCAGGAGTTAATGTACTCTAACTCTATTTTGTTGACATCTGGTGTTACTAAAAAAATTTCTCATGTCTGTACGAATTTGAATTCAGCTTTGATTTTGTTTCTGAATGTAAGTGGAAGGGGACAGCGGTGATTTCTGTTACTGGTACACGATCTACCCCACCAGACCTTTCCATTCTGCACTTTGCCAAGCCAATGTTTAAAAACAGAATAAGAGTTCACTCTCCATATTGCACAGACGATAACCCAACCGGGTGAGAGTGCGGTCTCTGTGTCGGACAGATGATAATCTAACAGTCCGAGAGTGCACTCTCCGTGTCATACAGATGATAATCTAACAGAGCGAGAGTGTGCTTTCCACGTTGTATAGACCATAACTCAACAGGCCGAGAGTGCACTCCCCATATTATACAGATAATATACAACAGGTGGACAATGAGCTCTCCATGATCTACAGACCGTGAACCAACAGGGTGACAGTGCATTCTCCATAATCATACAATCAAAACACTGCAGATGCGGGAAATATGAAATTAAAAAAAGAAAGTGCTGGAAATACTCAGCAGGTCTGCCAACATCTGTGTAGAGAGAAACAGAGTTAACGTTTCAGTTATAGAACATAACATAGAACAGTACAGCACAGTACAGGCCCTTTGGTCCACGATGTTGTGCCAACCCTTTAACCTACTCTAAGATCAAACTACCTACATACCCTTCATTCTACTATCATCCATGTACCTATCCAAGAGTCGCTTAAATGTCCCTAATGTATCCGCTTCTACTACCACCGCTGGCAGTGCATTCCACGCATCCACCACTCTCTGTGTAAAGAACCTACCTCTGACATCTCCCTGAAACCTTCCTCCAATCGCCTTAAAATTAGGCCCCCTGGTGATAGCCCTTTCCGCCCTGGGAAAAAGTCTCTGACTATCCACTCTATCTATGCCTCTCATCATCTTGTACCCCTCTATCAAGTCACCTCTCATCCTTCTTCGCTCCAATGAGAAAAGCCCTAGCTTCCTCAATCTTTCTTCATAAGACATGCCCTCCAGTCCAAGCAGCATCCTGGTAAATCTCCTCTGCACCCTCTCTAAAGCTTCCACATCCTTCTGTAATGAGGCGACCAGAACTGAACACAATATTCCAAGTGTGGTCTAACCAGGGCTTTATAGATCTGCAGCATAACCTCGTGGCTCTTAAACTCAATCCCCCTGTTAATGAAAGCCAACACACCATACGCCTTCTTAACAACCCTATCAACTTGGGTGGCAACTTTGAGCGATCTATGGACATGGACCCCAAGATCCCTCTGTTCCTCCACACTACCAAGAATCCTGTCTTTAAGCCTGTATTCTGCATTCAAATTAAACCTTCCAAAATGAATCACTTCACACTTTTCCAGGTTGAACTCCATCTGCCACTTCTCAGCCCAGCTCTGCATCCTGTCAATGTCCCGTTGCAACCTACAACAGCCTTCCACACTATCCACAACTCCAGCAACCTTCGTGTCATTGTCAAACTTGCTAACCCAGCCTTTCCCTCCCTCCTGTACCAGTTCTGTAGCCACGTGTTCAGCTGCACTCGCTCCCTGTTTCTAGCCTCACTAGCACGTGGCACCGGTATCAATCCTGAGAATACTACTCTGCTTGTCCTGCCTTTCAGCTTCCAATCTAACTCCCTATATTCGCTTTTCAGGTCCTCATCCCTTTTCCTAGCTATGTCATTGGTACCGATGTGTACCACGACCTCTGGCTGCTCCCCCTCCCCCTTAAGAATCCCGTAGACCCGATCCGAGACATCCCTGACCCTGGCACCCGGGAGGCAACATACCATCCGGGAGTCTCGTTTGCGACCACAGAATCTCCTGTCTGTTCCTCTAACCATTGAATCTCCTATCACTATCGCTCTCCTATTCTCCCCCCTTCCCTTCTGAGCCACTGAGCTAGGCTCAGTGCCAGAGACCTGGCCGCTGTGGCTTTCCCCTGGTAGGTCATTCCCCCCAACCGTATCCAAAACGGTATCCTTATTATTGAGGGGAACAGGGGATCCCTGCAATGTGCGCTTATTCCCTTTCCCTCCCCTACGGTCACCCAGCTACCTTTATCCTGTAACTTAGGTGTCACTACTTCCCTTTAACTGCTCTCTATCACCCCATCAGCCTCCTGAATGATCCGAAGTTCATCCAGCTCCAGCTCCAGTTCCCTAACGCGGTCTGCGAGGAGCTGGAGTTGGGTGCACTTCTCACAGGTGAAGTCAGCAGGGACACAAGTGGTGACCCTCACCTCCCACATCCTGCAAGAGGAGCATGCAACTGCCCTAGCTTCCATCCCCTCTGCTCTAAATTGACAACAGAGATTTTAAAAAAAGGAAAACCTTACCTTACCAAACCCTCCACACAAGTTCTGTGATCTTTTATCAGAACAGGCAAAGGTTAAAAATGTAATAGGCTTTGAACAAGAGAAAAGGAGGTGGGGGAGAAAAAGAACAAAAGGGAAGGTGTGTGATAGGACAGAGGGCAGGAGAGATTAAAAGGAACAAAAGCAAAGGAAACACTAACAGTAATATGAAAAGATAAAAGCATTAATCCAGAGAGAGTGTTAATGGCAGAATAACGAACAGCTCTGTCCAAAAACCAAAAAAAACCCCATGAAAAACAAGTTTATAACAGCCCCATGGTTAAAAAATGGAACGACATAAAAGAAAACAGAACATTAAATAAAAGGGCGGTCATGTTCTGAAATTGTTGAACTCAATATTGAGTCTGCAAGGCTGTAGAGTACTTAATCGGAAGATGAGGCGCTGTTCCTCGATTTTGCTTTGATGTTCACTGGAACACTGCGAGAGGTGAAGGACAGAAATGTTGGCTTGGAAGAAGGGTGGTGAACCACATCGGCAAGCAACTAGAAGCTTGCAGTCATGCTGGTGAACTGAGTGGAGGTATTCCGCAAAGTGGTCACCCAGTCTGCATTGGGTCCCGCTAATGTAGAGGCCACCACATTGTGAGCAGCGAATACAGTTTATTAAATTAAAGAAGTACAAGTAAATCTCTGCTTCACCTGGAAGGAGTGTTTGGGGCTTTGGGTGGTAAGGAGAGAGGAGGTAAAAGGACAGGTATTACACCTCCTGCTATTGTATGGAAAGGTGCCATGGGAAGGGGACAATTTGTTGGGCGAGATGGAGGAGTGGACCAAGGTGTCATGGAACGAACGTTTCTTCGGAATACTGACAGGGGAGGCGAGGGGAAGATTCTTTTGGCGGTGGCATCATGCTGAAGGTGGCGGAAATGGTGGAGGATGATCCTTTGGAAGCTGGTGGGGTGGAAAGTGAGGACATGGGGAACCCTGTCGCAGTTCTGAAAGGGAGGGGAAGAGGTGAGGGTAGAAGCATGGGGAATGGGTCAGACTCGGTTGAGGGTCCTGTCCACCACAGTGGGGAGAGGGTTGGGGGCAATCCTTGGCTGAGGAAAAAGGAAGACATAGCACAAACATTGTTATCGGAGGTAGAGACATCAGAGCCCAACGGGGTGGATCTGATCTGCAGTTAATTGCTTTTGGAGACTCTCGTGTTTTGGGTACCAGAATTCTCCAGAAAAACTACAGCACTTTTTTTGTACCTCGGCATCTTTTTTCTCTCTGAGGTCAAGAACTTACTTTGCATTTTAATTTTCCCATGCCTTCTTTTGCCACAGATTTCCCTGCTACAAATAAACACTTCTTTAAATTAACAATAACACTTAATTCGGGACTGGAACTCTCATATTTCCATACAGTCTTCTTCGACTCTAAAATATCCTTTAGAAATGTTTTGGGGCATTGCTGATATAAATTTCATGTTTTCTGTTCCTTACAGTTAACTTGGTGGTGATTGTGATTTTGTCTCGAGGAAAGTGCGGTCTCTCCAAATGTATCACTCGTTACCTGGTGGCCATGGCAGTGGCGGATCTAATGGTGGTTATCATCCATGTGATAATACACCGGATTAATATCATGTATTTTCCAGTTAGCTTCCTGTTTATAACTCCTGTGTGTCTGGTAAACCTTGTCGTGTACATTGTAGCTACAGACTGTTCTGTCTGGTTTACTGTTGCCTTCACTTTTGATCGCTTTGTAACAATTTGCTGTCAGAAGCTACAATCAAAATATAACATGGAGAAAACAGCGACAGTGGTTATTGCTACCGTGTTTGTTGTGAGCTGTCTCAGGAGTTTTCCCTTTTACTATTCAGGTGAAGCTGCAGTTATAATTGACAATGTGCCTTTGTATTGTGTTGTTACACCTGATTATCTCACCTCCCCCTTGTGGAGGGTTTACGAGTGTATCAACAGCATCATAACCCCTCTGTTACCAATCATTTTAATTCTGTTGTTCAATGCTCTGACTGTCAGACACATTATAATGGCAAATAGAGGCCGCAGGCGACTCCGGAGCAACAGTGAGAATCAGAATGATCCAGAGGTGAAGAATCGGAGGAAATCCATGATTTTGCTTTTCACTATTTCTGCCAATTTTATATTATTGTGGATGACGAATGTTCTCCATTCGATAAACTGGCCAGTGGTTAACTATAGATACACCAACAAATATTACAGTAACCCAATATATATTACCCAACAAGTTGGGTTTATGCTGCAGCTTCTCAGTTGCTGCACAAATACTTGTATCTATGGACTGACACAGAGGAAATTCAGAGAGGAGCTGAAGAATGGGGTGAAATATTTGTTTACACTGAATGGGAAATTGTGTCAAATACAACTAACGAACATTGATCTGGAGCAGGTCTTCTAGGTTCATAAATCACTTGCTTTTATATTCCTGAAATCCTTGTCGGCAGTTGAAGGACAATGAAAAGATTGATTATCTTTAACAATACTTTGGATAGTGATGTATAATAACCATAATATTAAAGATGAATATTCGGATAGGCAAATGAAGAGTAGAACATGAAATATTCCGATGTCAAATTAACTGATTGATTTGTGGAGTTACAGCAACCGTACGCCATCGAAAGACATCA
The DNA here is from genome assembly GCF_036365525.1 of Heterodontus francisci. NCBI lineage: Eukaryota > Metazoa > Chordata > Chondrichthyes > Heterodontiformes > Heterodontidae > Heterodontus > Heterodontus francisci. The sequence goes on along the minus strand of NC_090375.1, from coordinate 205,093,709 downwards.
AATTAATTCCCCATAAAACAGCAGTAACAGTAAATCACACATTCTGCACCCATAGAATAACCTCAGACAAGGATGTTCTGACAATCATCACAATTCACCATTGGATCAATGCATTACAACTGACTTTTTTTCAAACTCACATGGTGAGAAAAGGTACAAATGCAAGAAAAAAATCCAATAAAAGAGGCAAAAATGGATTCAAATGTTAGAGAAATATCTATTCTTTACCAGTGCCGTGACTGTCTCCTTCATTCATAGAATGTCCTGTTCTGGCCTGATGTTTGCTGCCCGAAGTCCATGAGATGGATTCGTGAGTGTTTCTGCTCCATAATTGGTTCATGCTGGACCACATGAAGCAGCCTCACTGTCCTCTATGTGGCCATTTCTCCAGGGTCATCCTGGAATGCAAAGATATCCCTTGTGTCTCTTCTTCACTACCATCAGACTTAAAAAAACATCTCTTCCTTATCACATTCTCCCTCACCTCCAACAACATGTGAAAAATTCATTGATTCATTGCCTCTAACGATGTTCACCTGCTCCTGTTGAACTCAGCCTTCGATTGTCCACCAAACTAACTCTTTCTGTCCTGAACCAACTGCTTTCACCAATCTCTCTCCCATCTCCCCTCAATCTCTATGTAAACTTGTCCAGTCCATGAAAGCCACCTCCTGCAGCCTTGAGCTTATTTCCATTTAAATAATAACCGCTTCTGTTCCTGGCCTCATATTAGTTGATATTTGACATGTGTCCCTCTTCTCACCACCTTCCCCATCCCTTTCAAAACCACTATTGTCATCCCTTCCTCAAAAGTCAACGCACAACCCCTCTGTTCTTAAAAAAAAACTGCAATCCCATCCTGCAGTTCCCTTTCCTTTCCAAATCCCTTCAACATGTTGTTGCCTCCCAAATCCATGCACATCCTTCTGACAATATCATATTTGAACTCTTCAATCGGGTTTCCACCGCGCCACAATACTCAAATGGTCCCAAACAAAGTGAAACATCGTACTTTTACTGTGGTGCACAATCCTTCCATAAGACCTCCTCAGTGTCTCTGCAATTGTTCACACTGTTGACCACAGTCAGATTCTTAAAAAGGGACCTAACATCTCTCAAAGATCCTGATCCCATACTGAGCATCAATCGCATGAAGCAGACTTTGGATACAATTTCCACCTGATGTGAAAACACCTTCATTAACTATGCAAACAATAGTATAGTCTTACAACATCAGTTGCTTAGTAGACTTGTGTACAGTAGCTCTTTCCTCGGTGGTCAGATCCGCTCAACAAATTCTTCCGCACGACTTCCTGTGACTGACCAAGTCACACTTCCTGGCTGCTACAACAATGTCCTTCTGAGCTGTGGTTTTATACCCCTTTCTGACCCTGGACCCTTGAAATATAAGGTAATGTCTCAAATTGGTTCATCCGATTGAGTTTCAGTGTCTTATCAATCCTACCCTGGCTATCCAAGACCACCTGCACGTGGTCATGTCCCACTCTCAGGAGGGGGTGGCGTGCTCTTCCGTGCTTACCACTCATGGATGTGATATGTGCATCTTGATAAAGCAAGAAGGAAACAATTCACACATATTTCAAAAGGCCATTGTCCATGAGTGTGGTTGTAGACAGACTGACTGATATTTTAACAGCCCAGGCTACACTATCAGTGGCATTTCCTGACTTGTCTGTCTGTGTGTGTGTATGTGTGGGTCTTTGTTCATTACACTGTTTTTTATTTTTTTTGGCTCTCTATTCCACTACTGTATTGTCCATGTGAAGAGGGCAAAGTTACAAGAGTCTGAGCTCAGTCTATTCTTGGTGAATGTTCCGCAAGCACATCCCAATGTGCGCTCCCACTTCATCCAAGGTTCCTTTCCACATCGTGATAAGCTCTTCGTTGCTTGAATGCTGACCTTAAGTCTCAAGGATTGTTTTCTCGACGGCATGTTTTACATGAAAAGAAATAAAGAAAATCAGTGTCAGAGCTTCCCTCCCTCCATCCACTGAAATTACTGTTGTGCACACCTGTATAAGTTCTGCATGAAGGCACCAATTGATAACATCGCCAATGAATCAACTATTACCCACCTCAGATGCAGGAATCAGCACATCCTTGCGTCCTCTCCTGCACTGCCTCCGTTGCTTGAATGCCGTCCTTAAGTGTCAAGGATTGTTTTCTCAAGGGCATGTTTTACATGAAAAGAAATAAGGAAAGAACATCAGTGTCAGAGCTTCCCTCCCTCCAATGAAATTACTGTTGAACATGCTTTATGCTCTGCAGTAAAGGCATGTACTGATAACACCGCCAATGAATCACTTAGTACCCAACTCAGCTGTAGGAGTCAGGATGATGTTATTGCCCCTATCTCGTGATGGTTCTCAGGGAAAACATGAATGATGTGAGGGTGCTGGAAAAAGAAGCACATTTCTTTTGGAATATGAACATAAAGCAGGCCATTTTGCCCAGCTGTTCCCGGCTAGTGGTTATGCTACTCCTGCGCCTTCCCATCCGCTCCCATTTAATCCTGCCTACTACTATCAGCATCACCTTCCATTTCTTTTGTTCTTATCTACCTTTGCCTTAAAACAACATTGAGGATGGAGAACGGTGTGGCTGCACTCCCAACTCACCAATTTGGGACACAGCAAGAGCATTCACATTTGTGCTACCACTGGACACGGCATGCTTGTTTCTTTTAGTGCTCAGTCTCTTCTTGCTGAATGTTCCCCAAGCTCTTGACCCCTTGGGACGCCCTCTCTGAGATGTATTGATACTGCAAATCTAATGTTGATTCAATGCGCATCAAGGAATAGCATTACAGGACTGACATGCTACACAGGTGGAAATGTAATGACTGCAGCACCTACCTCTGATTCTGTCTCAGTCCAGTAGAACAGATGTGTGACTACCCATAGTGTACACAGCACAGTCTCACCAAGGCAGACTTAAAGCGGATGGGAATTTCGATTCGCCGTCTCTTGTTCTCCCTCTCAAGCTTACGGGTGCTCACTTTTTAAAATATACTCCCCGTTGCCTGTAAGCACAACAGCAAAGCGCATTTAAACAGCATTTTTAACACAGTAAATCATAACAAGGCACATCACAGGATACGTCTGTAGACCATGCTACCTGTTGAAATATCTCCAGTTTACTGTGGAAGTCGTCATAACTCTGGAACTCCTGGGTTGTGAAGGTGGCAAGGAACTACTCTGAATCGACTGAAGTGACCATCATCGACGTTTGCAGTTCAGGAAAGCTATTTAGGGACCACACGGGAAACATGAGATAAGAAATACAGAATGAACTCCATTGAAACTTTACAGAAATGAACGTGAACGTTTGGATGGAAAGCTGTTCGCTGGACTGGAGCACATGTACTGCCTGCACACAGCCCCAGACAATGGAAAGGATTTTAGTGCAGTGCAGTGGACTGGAGCACATGTAGTGCCCCAGACAATGGAAATGTTTTCAGAGCAACTTACAACAGAGGCCTGCTCACATGCTCAAATGGGCTCCTGCTCTCTGCGCATGCGCTGCGTTCCGCATTGCCAGAATCGGTTGGCTCATGCGCAGATGACGTCATCATGTTAATTGCCATTACTGGTACACGCATGCCCAGATGTGACGCCATCGCATAACGCGGGAGAGAGAGCTGGTGGGGAAGCAGGGAGAGACCGGGGTGCGGCGGAGAGAGCGGTGGGGGGGGAAAGCGGGGTGTGGGGAGAAAGGGGTAGGGAAGCTGGGAAAGTCGGGTTGGTGGAAGCGGAGAGAGAGCGGGGTGGGGAGGTGGGGAGACAGCAGGGGGCAGGGGGAAGGAGCGGCCTAAGACCTTGGTGGCGGCGGGTCCGCTCTACTCCTGCTTCCCCCCCACCCCGCCCGCTCTCTCCTCCCCCCGCAGCCCCCCCCCCCCGTTCTCTCCGGCCATTCCCCACCATCCCCCCATCCCCCCACCCAAGCACTCGCTCCAGCCATTCTCCACCCAACCGCTCTCTCTGGCCATTCCCCACCGCCGTCCACCCAAAAGAGCTGAATTCCAGAGGTGAGGTGAGAGTGACTGCTCTTGACATCAAGGCAGCATTTGACCGAGTATGGCATCAAGTAGCCCGAGCAAAACTGAAGTCAAAGGGAATCGGGGTAAAACTCTCCACTGGTTCACGGAATCATAGAATTGTTACAGCACAGAAGGAGACCATTCGGCCCATTGTGTCTGCACCGGTTCTTTGAGTGAGCCATACACTTAGTGCCATTCCCCCACCTTCTCCCCAAAACCCTGTACATTCTTCCTTTTCAAGTAATTATCTAATTCCCTTTTGAATGTGTCGAGTGAACCTGCCTCCACCACAGTCTGGCATTGTATTCCAAATCCTGACCATTTGCTACGTGAAAAGTTTTTTTCCTTATTTTGCCATTGCTTCTTTTGTCAATTACATTAAATTTGTGCCCTCTCATTCTCAATCCTTTCACAAGTGGGAAAGTTTCTCCATATCTATTCTGTCAGACTCCTCACGATTTTGAATACCTCTATCAAATCTCCTCTCAGCCTTCTCTTCTCCAAGGAAAACAGTCCCAATATCTCCAATTACTCATTGTAAATGAAATTCCTCACCCCTGGAACCATTTTTGTGATTTTTTTTCTGCACTCTCTCCAATGAGTTCTCATCTTTCCTTACCTGTGGTGCCCAGACTGGACGCAATACTACAGATGAAGCCGAAATAGTTCCTTATACAAGTTCAACGTGACCTCCTTGCTCTTGTACGCTATGCCCCTTTTAATAAAGCCTAGGATACTGTCTGCTTTAATAACTGCTCTCTCAACCTGTCCTGCCACCTTCAATGATTTATAAACATATTCACCCAGGCCCCTCTGTTCCTGCACTCCCTTTAGAATTGTACCCTTTATTTTATGTTGTCTCTCCATGTTCTTCCAACCAAAATGAATCACTTCATATTTCTCTGTATTGAACTTCATCTGCCACTTGTCTGCCGATTCCACCAGCTTGTCAATGACCTGTTGAAGTCCTATACTATCCTCCTCACAGTTGACAGGCTTTCCAGGTTTCGTCTCATCCACAAATTTTGAAATTGTGCCGTGTACACCAAGGTCTAGGTCATTAATATACATCAGGAAGAGCAATGGTCCCAACACTGATCCCTGGGGAGCTCCACAACAAACCTTCCTCCAGCCCAAAAACATCAATTAACCACTACTCTCTATTTCCTGTCGCTCAGCCAATTTTGAATCCATGTTGCTACTGTCCCTTTTATTCCATGAGCTATCACTTTGCTCACAAGACGGTTGTGTGGCACTGTATCAAATTTGGAAGTCCATGTACGCCACATCAACAGCATTACCCTCATCAACATTCTTGGTTACCCCTTCACAAAACTCCAGCAAGTTAGTTAAACACAAATAAAAACAAGACATGCTGGAAATACTCAGCAGGTCTGGCAGCATCTGTGGAAAGAGAAGCAGAGTTAACATTTTGGGTCAGCGACCCTTCTTTGGAACTGACAAATATTGGAAATATCAAAGGTTATAAGCAAGTGAGGTGGAGGTGGGGCAAGAGATACCAAAGGAGAAGGTGTAGATTGGACCAGGCCACATAGCTGACCAAAAGGTCATGGAGCAAAGGCAACCAATATGTTAATAGTGTGTTGAAAGACAAAGCATTAGTACAGATAGGGTATTAACGGACTGAAGATTGAACAGCAGCAAGTACAAACATGAAAAAAATAGTGGGTAAGCAAACTGAACAAACTAAGATGAAATGAAATAAACATACAAAAAAAGTTGTACACTCTTGGACACCTATAGGGCACACAACGCACCCTAGCCCAGTCTTGGGCACCCTTAGTGCACACTTGGACATGGTAGTACACTCTTGCCATCACCTAGCACATGTTTGGCCACATCGAGCACACTCGTTGTCATCCCTAGCACACTCTTAGGCACCCCTGGTATACACTTGGACATCCCGAGGACAATCTGGGCACTCCTAGCACACATTTGCCATGTTTCACCCTAGGGCACACTTCCACAATACTTGCACAAGCTTAGGCACCCTTAGAACCTGCTGCCATCGCCTAGCACGGTCTTGGCTATATACGTTGGGCAACCCTATCACGCACCTGACACGCTAGCACACTTCTGCTAACCACTAGCACATATTTTGGTGCCCCATCACACTCTGGGCATCCCTATCACACACCTGAGAACCCCTAGTAAACTCAAGGCCACCCTATCACATACTTGGGCACCTCTAGCACACTCTGGGAACCTCTAGTATACTCTTGGGCACCTCTTTCATACACATGCACCACACTATCGCTCTCTTGAACAATACTAACACAATCTGGACACTCCTAGCTCTCAGCTGCCATCTCCTAACACACAGTTGAGCACAGCTGCACACTCTAGGCCCACTGAGCAGCCCCTGTTCCACCTCAGATGCACACTTGGGCACCTCTAGAACACTTTTGGGCACTCCAGCACTCTCTTGGCCACAACTGGCACACCCTTGCCATCCCCGAGTACACTGTTGGGCAACACAGAACACTCTTCGGCACCTTGTAACACTCTGGACACCCGTTAGCTCACACTTTGTCATCCCTAGTACACATTTGGGAAGACCCGGCACACGGTTATTTAACCCTACTACACACTTGGGCAGCCCTATCACATTCTGGATACTCCTCGCACACACTTTCCATCACCTAGCACACACTTGGTTACCCCTAGTACACACTTGGTCATGCCTATCATGCTCTTGGACATGCCAAGCACACATTTGGGCTATCCTAGCCCAGACTTGGGTACCCGTATCACACACTTGGACACCTTCGCACACTCTTGCCATTCCCTGGAACATGTTTGGCCACACCTATCACACTCTTAGGCATTGCTAAACACTCTTGGGCAACCCTAATAAAATCTTGACATTCTAGCACACCTCTGCAACCGCTAGCACATGTTTGGGCACCACGATTACACTCTGGCCACCCCCATCACACACCTCAGCCCCCATACTATACTCTGGTCACCTGTAGTACACTCGAGGCACCCCTACCACATTCTTTGACACCACTGGCAAACTCTTGCCATTCCAAATTACACTCTTGGGCACCCCAGAACACTCTTTGGCACGTTATCATGCTCTGGACACAGCCAGAACACTCTTCAACACTGCTATCATGCTCTTGGGCACATCCAGCTCACACTTGGGCAACTTCAGTGCACAATTGGGCAACCTTAGTACACTCATGGTTACCCCCAGCACCCTCTTGGTTACTGCTATCACACTCTTGGGCACCCCATCACATTCTAGGTACGCCTTGCCATCACCTATTCAACTCTTGGTCACCCCATTACGCTCTTGGGCACCCCAGTACACTCTTGGCAACCTCTATCACAAGCTTGGGCACCCATAGAACAATCTGAACATCCCTAGCACACTATTGCCATCCACTTTCACACTGTTAGGCAGCCTTATCATACGCTTGGGCACATCAACCCACTATTCATATCCCCGAGCACACATTTGGCCACACCTATCACACTCTGGGAATCCCTAGCCGACTCTGGGCCTCCTTAACATACAATTGGGTGTCTCTATTAAATTCTTGGTACCCCTATCACACACTTGGACAACATTAGCACATTCTTGGGCACCCTGAGGGCACACCTCTGCAGCCTTGCACATGCTTGAGCACCCCATCACACTGCTGCCATCCCATAGCTCACTCCTGGTCAATGCTAGCACACTGTTGGGCACACGAGCAAAGTATGGGCAAAACAGGTAGACATTTGGGCAATCATAGCCCACTGTTCGGAACCCCAAGCAAACAATTGACACCCGATCATATTCCTGCCAATCTCAAGTGCATGTTGGGCACACCAATAACACCCTATCACACATTGGGGCACCCCTCGTACACTCTGGGCTACCCTATCACACACTTGGGCTCCTCTAGCACACTCTGGGCACCCCTAGTACCCATTTCAACACCTATATTACACTCTTGGTCACCTTATCATGCTTTTGGGAACCACTATTACATTTGCAGCACCCCTAGTACTTGCCATCACCTAGCACACTCTTGATCAAATTCAGTACACGCTGAGCACACCCATCAAATGCTTGGGCACCACTACCACACACTTGGCACACCTAGAACACTCTGGATACACCAAGCACTTATTTGGGCACCCCTAGTCAACTCTTGAGCACTCCGAGTACACTCTTGGGCATACCTATGACACGCTTGGGCTCCTACAACATGATCTGCACAACCCAAGTACACTATTGCCATCCACGGTCATATTGTTGGGCACCCCTAGCACACACTTGGGCACCGCTGGCTCACTGTTCCCATCCCCTAGCACAAGTTTGGCCGGACTTATCACACTGTGGGAATCCGTAGCACACCATGGGCAGCGTTAGCACACACTTGGGTACGCTAGTGCACTCTTGTCATCCCGATAGTACACACTTGGGCACTCAAAGCACATTCTTGTATACCCCTACCACACATATGGACAACGTTAGCATAATCTGGGCACACCTCTCACACACGTGCCATTACCTATCACACTCTGGGACACAGTTATGACACACGTTTGCCACGCTGGTATGTTTTGACACTCCTATCACTCTTCTGCCATCCCATATCTCACTATTGGGCACACCCTTGCACCTTCCTAGGTACACGAGCACAGCATGGACATAACACGCAATCATTTGGGCAACCCTAGACCATTTTTGTCACACCTGTTGTACTCTTTTTACCCAAGCATACTCCTGCCAATCTCTAGCACATGTTTGGGCACCCCTATAACACTCTGGGCACCCGAGCACATATGTGGACACCCCTTGTACAATCTGGGCTACCCTAGCACTATTTTGCGCGCATCTATCATGTACATCTATCACACTCTGGGCACCTCTAGTGCCCTCTTGTGTACCTTGACTACACTTTTGGTACCACTAGCACACTCTTGTACACACCAGCACACACTTGGACACCACGAGCAAATTCTTGCCATCACTAGTACACTGTTGGGGATCCCATATACACTTGATCACACCTAGCAAAATCTTGGGCACACCAAGTACACATTCAGGCAAACCTAGTTCAATCTTGGACACGCCTAGCACATGCTTTGACACCCGAGCACATGTTTGGCCACACCTCGCACACATTTGGTCACCCCTAGTACGCACTTGGGAACCCCTATCACACTCTTGGGCACCCTATTGCACTCTGTGCACCCCTAGTGTACTCTTGGACAATTCTTCCCCAATCTGGACACCCCTACCACACACTGCCATCACTTAACACACACTTGCTTACCCCTAGGACACACTTCTGCAATGCTAGCAAACACTTGGCACCCCTATGACACTGCTGCCATCCCCTAGATCACTCTTGTGCACGCATGGCAACATCTTGGGCATACCAAGCACACTCTCGGCACAATAAGCACGCATTTGGGCAACAGTAGCCCCCACTCTGAGACCCCCTAGCACACCTGTGAACACCCTATCACACTCCAGCCATCACTTAGCACATGTTTGGTCACCCCTTGCACAATCTTGGACACCCCCTAGCGGACACCTTCTCACTTCTGGCAAACTCTTGGGCACTCCTATCTCACTATTGAATAACCTGAGCACAATCTGGTCACTCCTATCACATATTTACCTTCACCAAACACTCACCTGGACCCCCGAACACACACTGTGTACAACGAGCACACCCTTTGGCACTTCTAGCATGCACTTGTTCACGCCTAGAACATTTTTGGTCCCTCCATCACTCTCGTGACATCGCTATCACTCTCTTGCCATCTCCTCGCATACTCTTGGGTACACCTAGAAAACTCTTTACACACCTACAACACGCTTGGGTAAATCTATCACACACTTCTGTACTCCTATTGCACTCTGTGCACCATCTTTGGCACCTCTATCATACACTGGGCTCCCTTAACAGACACTTATGCACCCATATCACACTCTTGGATACAATTGCCACACACTTGCTATCCCCGAGTACACTCTTGGCCACCCCAGAACACACTTTGTCACTCCTAGCACACTCTGGGAACCCCTAGTACACACTAGAGCAGCGCTGGTACACTCTTGGGCAGCCATAGCCCCTTCCTGGGCAGCCCTAGCACACTCTGGGTTTCCAAGCACATATTTAGTCAAACTAGCCCACTCTTGGGCAGCCCTAGCAGACACTTGGACACCCTAGTGCACACTCTTGTCATCACCTCACACACTGTTGCTCATCACTAGAACACCCTTGGGCATTCCCAGCACAGTCTTGGACACCTCAATCACAGTCTTGGTACCCCTATCACACTCTTGGGTACCCCATCACACTTTTGGGCACCACTATCAAACATTTGGGCACACCTATCACATTCCTGGCCACCTATCACTCTCTGGTCATACCAACCACACATTTGTCAAACTAACCCCCTCTTGGGCACTCCTCGGAGACACTTTTACACCACTAGCACACTTTGCCATCCAGGATACACTCTTGGGAACCCACAACGCTCTTTGGTACCCTTTTTAAACTCTGAGCACACCAAGATCAATTCTGGGAACCCCTATACACTCTTTGGCACCCCACGAGACACTTGGACACCCCTGTTACACACTTTCTCACTGCTAGCACATTCTGGGCACCCTGAGCACATATTAGTGGCAAATTGCCCACTCTAAGCCACCCCAAGCTGACACATGGACACCCTGGCAGACACGGGGTGGCACTGTAGCTCAGTGGTTATCACTGCAGCCTCACAGCTCGAGTGACCCGGGTTCGGTTCTGGGTACTGCCTGTGCGGAGTTTGCAAATTCTCCCTGTGACCACGTGGGCTTTCGTCGGGTGCTCTGGTTTCCTCCCACAGCCAAAGACTTGCAGGTTGATAGGTAAATTATCCATTGTAAATTGCCCGAGTGCAATTAGATGGTAGATGGTAGGAGAATAGAAGGAATGTGGGGATGTGGTAGTGAATGTAGGATTAGTATAAATGGGTGGTTGATGGTCGGTGCAGACTCAGTGGGCCGAAGGGCCTGTTTCAGTGCTGCATCTCTCTATGACTTACCATTATCTAGCATGTTTTGATCAACTCGAGAAGACTCTTGGGCACACCTATCACACTCTTAGGCACCCGTAGTACACTCCTGATCACACCTAGTACAATCACCCCTAGCATGTTCTTTGGCAACCCAATGACACAGTTGCTCAGTCCCAGCACACTCTTGTCATTCACGAGCACGCATTCTTGGACACCTTCTTTTTGGCACTAATATGACACACTGGCCTCCCCTAGCAAATTCTTATGCACCTCTGCACACTCTCGGACACCACTGGCGTGCTATTGCCAGTCTCGAGTATATACCCTTGGGGTGCCCAAGAGTGTGATAGCGGTGCACAAGAATGTCCTGGGTGGGCCCAAGAGTAAAATTAGGTGTCCAAGTGTGTACTGGGTGATGGCAAGTGTGTGCTCGGAGTGCCCAAAATGTTCCGGGGTTTCCCATGAGTGTGATAAGGGTGTTCAAATGTGTGGTACCACACCGGTACCACACATTACAGGAAGCACATTATTGCTCTGGAGAGACTACAGAAGAGATTTAGAAGAATGTTGCCAGGGCTTGATAATTGCTGCAACGAGGAAAGATTTGATAGGGTAGGTTGTTTTCCTTAGAACAGAGGAGGCTGAGGGGTGAATTAATTGAGGTGTACAAAATTATGAGGGCCTGAGTAGAGTATACAGGAAGGACCTGTTCCCCTAGCGGAGAGATCAATTACCAGGGGTCACCGATTTACAGTGATTGGTAGAAGAATTAGAGGGGACATGAAGAGAAACTTCTTTACCCAGAGGGTGGTGGGTGTCTGGAATTCACTGCCCAGCTCAGTGGTGGAGGCAGAAACCCGCAACTCATTTAAAAGTTCCCTAGACATGCACCTGAAGTGCTGTAACCTGCAAGGCGGCGTACCAGGTGCTGGAAGGTGGGATTACAAAGGGTAGCTATTTTTTTTTCATCTGGTGCAGACAGGATGGACTGAATGTCCTCTTTCTGTGCTGTAACGTTTCTATGGATCGATGTTTCTAGGTGCCATGTAAAAGGTTACTGCACAAGATAAGAGGCCATGGTGTTGGAGGAAATATATTAACATGGATAGAGGACTTGGATGAATGGACTGAGTGTATTGTAGCCAGGTTTGTTGATGATACGAAGATAGGTAGGAACGCAATTTGTGAGGAGGTTGCAAAGAGTTTAAAAGGGATATAGATAGGTTAAGTGAGTGGGCAAAAAATTGGCAGATGAAGTATAGGCTGAAATTTATACTTTGGTGGTGGGGGAAAACAGGGTGGACCACATGTCGCGGAGCTGCCACAAGCTATCGTGCACCGGCTTATTTAAATAATGGGGGCAGACCACCGCCTCCCCCACCCATGACGTGGAGGGGGCGAGCTGGCGGTCCCCGGCAATGGCATCAGTCGTTTGTGCGCAGGTGCTGACGCCATTTTGAAGGTCTCGAACCCTACCGTTCAATTTAAATATTTAAAGAAACATTGATCACAAAAAAAAATACATTTATTCTGTCCCTTTCCCACCCCCCAATAACCATAAAATTAATTACTTGCCCTCTCCCCCTACAAAACACTTACTTGGATCACCTGACATTCCCCGCCCCCCAAAAAGTACAGAAACTTTAAACTACAACCCTTCCCACCATCCCCTGCAATAATTATGTTACTTTGACTAAAAAGAACGAGGCAATTAAGGACATTGATATTAGCTGAGAAAAAGTATTGGAGAAACATGAGGGACTAAAATCTGAGAAGTCCCCGGGATCAGATGGCCGACATCCTCGGGTTCGAGAAGAGATCGCTGAAGAGGTAGTGGATGTGCTGACTATGATTTTTCAGAATCCCTTAGATTCAGGAATGGTCCCATTATATTGGAAGTTGGCAAATGTCCCACTGCTTTTCAAGAAAGGAGGTAGAGAGAAAACAGGGAATTACAGGCCAGTTTGCCTAACATCAGTCATTGAGACGACACTGGAAACTATTATTAAAGAATTATGCAACTGTTAGGGTAGATAAAGGGGAATCAGTAGATGTAATAGACCTGGATTTCCAAAAGGCATTCAATAAAGTGCCACATAAAAGATGAATTGGCTAGGTAAGGGCTCATGGTGTTGGGTGTAATATACTGGCGTGGATAGAGGATTGGTTAACAGGCAGGAAGCAGAGAGTGGGCATAAATGGGGAATTTTCAAGTTGGCAGGCAGTGAGGTTCAGCAAGGCTCAATTCTGTGGCCTCAACGATTTACATTTTATATTAATGACTTGGATGAAAAGACAGAGAGTAATTTATCTAAGTTTGCTGATGATACAAAGCTCGATGGAAAGGTAAGCTGTGGGGAAGATGTAGAGAGGCTGCAAAGAGATATAGACAGGTTATGTGAGTGGGCAACAGGATGGCAAATGGAATATAATGTCGGGAAGAGTGAAATTGTTCATTTTGGTCATAAAAATAGAAAATCAGAATGTTTTTTAAAAGTTGCAAAACTGGTAAGTGTTGATGCTCTGAGAGACTTGGGGGTACGGGTACAAGGAACGCACAAAGTTATCACGCAGGTGCAGCAAGCTATTAGGAAGGCAAATGGCATGTTGGCCTTTATTGCAAGGGGATTGGAGTATAGGAATAAAGAAGTCTTAGTAAAATTGTACACGGCTTTGGTGAGACTGCACCTGGAATACTGTGTGCAGTTTTAGCCTTCTTGTTTAAGAAAGGATATACTTGCACTGGAGGCAGTGCAGCGAAGATTTACTAAATTGGGATGAGGGGGTTGTCCTATGATGAGAGGCTGAGTAAATTGGGCCTATATTCTCTGGAGTGTAGAAGAATGAGAGGCGATCTCATTGAAACATACAAGATTCTGAAAGGGTTTGACAGGGCAGAAGCTGAGAGATTGTATCCACTGGTCAGGGAATCTAGAACACAAGGGCACAGTCTCAGGATAAGGGGCAACTGAATCAGGACTGAGATGAGGAGAAATTACTTCACTCAAAGGGTTGTGAGTCTTTGGAATTCTCCACCCCAGAGGGTTGTGGAAGTACCATTAGATTTAAGGCTGGGTTAAATATATTTTTGGTCTCACAAGAAATCAAGGGATATGGGGAGTGGGCAGGAAAGTGGAATTGAAGCCCAAAATCAGTCATGATTGGACTGAATGGCGAAGCAGGCTCGATGGGCCGTATGGTCTGAACCTGCTCCTATTTCTTGTTCTATTGTGTTCTTGTATTCTTGACCCTGTTCTTCCCACTCCACAGTGAGAACGTACCTCCTCCCCGCTTCCCACTAGTATTCCTCCTCAGTTCCTCGGATGGGGATCCAAAGATGCGTGAGTGCCGGCCTGCGGCAGGAAGATCCTCAAATCAGCGGCAAGGTGAGAGAGGGACCAGGGGCATGGAGACTATCCCTGTCCCTGCGCCTTCCTGGGAGAGCAGAGGGGTTCAAACGAGCCCTGAGATGGAGGAGGTGAGCCTGATCGACATATCTGGGGTCCCTCTGCCTGGTGATTCCAATGTAGATGCCAGGCCCTCCGCCAGTCAATCAAGCTCCACCAGTGCAGAGGTGGCACCGTGAAGAAGCATCCGCAAACATTTGAGAAAATACACCGTGACACAAATGGATCTGCACGGGTGACATTACATGGTAAAAATTTATTTCACTAAATGCTTTTCACCAGCATGAGTTGTTTGTACTGTGTGAATGACGTGTGGTAGCATGCCCCCCTCCTGTCTCCTCCCATTACACCATTGTCCTTTCAGAACTGCCAATGTATGGAATAACATCATTGCCATGCCAGTATTACTCATGTCTATCTCCACAGATGCAGTGACATGGACAATTACTCAGTTTGCTGCTGCCAGTAATGGTGGACAAAAAGAGATTGCAAATGCGGACTGCTGCACAACAGGTGAATCAGGGTAGCAATAAAAGCAAAATACTGAGGATGCTGGAAAGCTGAAATAAAAACAGAAAGTGCTGGAAAAACCCAGCAGGTCTGGCAGCATCTGTGGAACACTGCAACAATCCCAAGAAAGAGATGTGAGCATGAGAGCAGAGGGATGTGTTGAAATGGCCAGCAACCGGAAGCTCGGGGTCCTGCTTGCGGACTGAGCGGAGGTGTTCTGCAAAGCGGTCACCCAGTCTGCGTTTGGTCTCTCTAATGCAGAGGAGACCACATTGTGAGCAGCGAATACAGTATATTACATTGAAAGAAGTACAAGTAAATGGCTGCTTCACCTGAAAAGAGTGTTTAGGGCCTTGGACAGTGAGGAGAGAGGAGGTAAAAGGGCAGGTATTACACCTCCTGCGATTGCAGGGGAAGGTGCTGTGGGAAGAGGGACGAGGTGGTGGGGGTAATGGAGGAGTGGACAAGGCTGTTGCAGAGGGAATGATCCCATCGGAATGATGGGAAGGGAGGGGAAGATGCCTTTGGTAGTGGTATCACGCTGTAGGTGGCGGGAATGGCAGAGGAAGACCCTTTGGAGATAGAGGCCGAGGGAGTGGAAAGTGAGGACAAGGGGAATCCTGTCGTGGTTTTAGGAGGGAGGGGAAGGGGTGAGGGAAGAGGTGCCAGAAATGGGCCGGATACGGTTGAGGGCCCAGTCAACCACACTGGGGGGGAATCCTCGGTTGAGGAAAATGGAAGAAATATCAAAAGCTCTGTCATGGAAGGTAGCATCATCAGAGCAGATGCGTCGGAGACGGAGAAACTGGGAGAATGGAATGGAGACCTTACAGGAGGCAGGGTGTGAAGATGTGTAGTTGAGATAGCTGTGAGAATCGGTGGGCTTATAATGGATATTAGTAGGCAGCCTATCCCCAGAGATGGAGACATAGAAGTCAAGGAAGGGAAGGGAAGTGTCGGAAATAGACCATGTAAAGGTGAGAGAAGGGTGAAAACTAAACGCAAAGTTGATAAAGTTTTCCAGTTCGGGGCGGGAGCTGGAAACGGCACCGATACAGTCATTAATGTACCGGAAAAAGAGCTGGGGGAGGGGGCCTGAGTAGGACTGCAACAAGGAATGTTTGACATATCCCACAAAAATACAGGCATAACTATGGCCCATGTGGGTACCCATAGCAACACCTTTTACTTGAAGGAAGTGAGTGGAGTTGAAGAAGAAGTTGTTCAACGTGAGAACAAGCTCAACTAGGCGGAGGAGGGTGCTGGTGAATGAGGACTGGTTGGGCCTCTATTCAAGGAAGAAGCCGAGAGCCATCAGTCCGTCCTGGTGGGGGATAGAGATGTAGAGAGATTGGACATCCAGAGTGAAGAGGAGGCGGTGGGGGCCTGGAAAATGGAAATTATCAAAATGACGAAGGGCTTCAGAAGAGTCATGAATGTAGGTGGGAAGAGACTGGATGAGTGGAGAAAAGATAGAGTCGAGATAGGAAGAAATAAGTTCAGTGGGGCAGGAGCAGACTGAAACAATGGGTCTGCTGGGACAGTCCCATTTGTGGATTTTGGAAAGGAGGCAGCAGTGGGCTGTTCGGGGTTGCGAGACTGAGGTTGGAAGCTGTAGAGGGAAGATCTCCAGAGGAGATGAGGTCAGTGACAATCCTGTGGACAGTCACTTGATGTTTGGTGGTGGGGTCATGGCCCAGGGGGAAGTAGGAAGAAGTGTCTGAGAGTTAGTGCTGAGCCTCTGTAAGGTGGACGTCGGTACACCATACAATAACAGCACCACCCTTGACTGCAGGTGTGATGATAATGTCGGGGTTAGAACTGAGAGTATGGAGTGTGGCAAGTTCAGAGGAGGGCAGGTTAGAGTGAGTGACGGGGAAAGAGAAATTGAGATGACCAATGTCTTGCTGACAGTTTTCAATGAAAACATCAAGAGTGGATAAGAGGCCAGAGGGATGGGTCCAGGTAAAGGGAGAAGGCTGGAGGTGGGTGAATGGGAATGCTGATCGGGGGAGGACTTCGGATCAAGGAAGTGAACCCGAAGGCAGAGATGATGGAAGAAGAGCTCAGCCTCATGCCGAGCGCGAAGTTCATCGAGGTGGGGGCATAAGGGGATAAAATTGAGTCGTTTAATGAGTACAGAACGTTCAGCGTCAGACAGGGGGAAGTCAGAGGGTATAGTGAATACAGGGTGAATGAGGGTGCAGTGTGGCTTGCAGAGCTCATGGTGGTTCCTATGGTCTGGAGAACTTTTGATCATTGCTGTTCATTCCTTGCTCGCTGCTCGCCCTGCATGTGGCACCTGGATGCTCTCTGTGCTCCCATGAGAGTCTCTTGCTGTAAGTCCTCTGCATCCTCATCATCCGAGGATGAGTCCTTCTCATGTCTCTCCTCATCCTGCAAGGCCTCCCCCTATTGAGTGTGTAGTTGTGCAGAGCACAGCAAACAGCAACAATACGAGCTACCCTTTCTGCCTCGTACTGCAGGGCACCACCTGATCTATCCAGGCAGTGGAATCACATTTTCAGCATGCCAATCGCCTGCTCAATGGTGGTTCTTGTAGCTCCGTGGCTGACTTTGTATCTCTCCTCTGAATCACTGGTGGGGTTTCTCACTGGTGTCAGGAGCCATATCTTGAAGGAGTGGCCATTGTCTCCAAGAAGACACCTCTCGATCTGAGTCTCTTCAATGAACAGCAACAGAAGCTGGAAATGGCGCAGGATGAAGGTGTCATGGCAGCTGCCTGGAAATCGGGCACAGCATTGCATGAAGTGCTTCTGGTGATCACATACCAGCTGTGCATTGATTGAGTGGAAGACCTTCCGGTTTATGTATACAGCTGGTGACCCAACGGGAACCTTGATGGTCACGTGGGTCCCACTTGCAACTGTGGGTTCCTGCAATACTCTGGGCCGGGCTGTCAGGTTCTCTCCCGAACCGGACATAGTCACTGGCCCTCTGCTATAGGGCATCGGTGAGCTCCCTGATACAGCGGTGCACTGCTGACAATGTGAGTCTCCTGTGGGACCCTGAAATGATTCAGAGGCATAAAAATTAAGAGCCGCGGTCATTTTGAGGGCCACATTCGTAGGATGTCCACTGAAGCCCATGGGCTACAGGTCATCATTCAGCAGGGCACAGAGATGTGTCACTGCCTCTCTAGACATCCGCAGTCTCCTCTGACACTGGAGCTCTGACATCTGCAGAAATGTCATTCGGGACCTGTAGATGTGCAGTGATCTGCAGTGGCGAGCTCTCTTTGGGGGCTGCTGCTAGCTCATGCCCGGGGACCTCTATGTGGCTGTAACTGCCTGTTGGTTTTGCTTGCGGTGCATTTGGTTCCTCACCATAAACAGATAATGAATATAGGGTGAACCATCCCCATTTTCAAGTTGCAATTAAACTTGGTTTCTTCACTTCTTTGAAGGTACCGAACAGGTCAGAGATTGATGTTGACTGGTACATCAGGTACTTTCGTGCTTCAACTATGTGGCGTGGCATGGCATTGCCCATTTTCGCCCCCACTGAGAGTGGCACAGCATGACCACATTCAGATTGGAGCAGCTGCATCGATTGTCCCACCAGCCAGATTATCTTTACACAACTCATGTTTCTAGCACCCTCCCAACACACACAGGGTTCCCAGAGTGCCATTGCTCCTTCACTCACACAAACATTCAATGGTGTAGAGTGTTCCCCCTTTAAGGAGAGAGGGTATGCAGAGTTGTGCTGCCAGTAATACCACCTCCCTCCCATCTCCCTTCACGTTTGCAGAGTTGTGCCCTCATTAATACCATCCCCCCTCCCACCTCCCTGCAAAGTTTCACCCCAAGTAATGCTATCCCTCTCCCTTGAGACCCACCTCACTGGACTAACCTTTACAGACTCCGAGCACGGCAACCTCTGTCCAGCCGGATTTTATTGGTCGGAATGGGACGGTACGTGATAGACGCCCATTCACAGGAATATGTGGAACTGTTGAGTATGAGGCAACGGGATGCATAATGAGGCAAATTAAGTAGTGCTTTGAATATTTAAATTGTGCTACCCTGCCAAGTGACCGGGGCTGCATCAGACCTTGCTGCTGCCAGTAATATGAGGCGGGGCCTTCCCAGCATTGGGAAACTGGGCAGGTCGATCCAAAAGGAATTTTCTGCAAGCTTCCCCACCTCCGCCATGGCCCCGACGTTGGTGGGCCAGTAGAATTTCTCCCTGAGATTGAAAGAGAAATAAACAGAGGGTATCTCACAGAGAAAGTCAGAGAATGTGACAGAGAGAAAAAGAGAGGTGTATATAGAAACACAGGGAATCTGACTGAGACAGTTGGACAACGAAACAGGAAAAATGACAAAGAGAGACAGAGTGAGTGAGATAGATAGATATAAGCAGAAAGAATGGGAGTGGTGGTTTAGAGGGACCTGCCAATATACATGAGTGCAGTGTGGATTCAGGGAATCTATGCCGATACAGGAGTATGAGAAAGGGGTCAGAGGAACCTCCCAGATACAGGAGTGTGAGAGATGGGTTAGAGGTGTTATGCCAGTATGTTTTATTGATTGATAATTTTCTGTCATTCACTGACTGGGGATCTGAAATTATATTTTCAAGATACTTTTAAAAGACAAGCTGCCAGAAAAGTTATCCTTTCAGCTTAAGATGATCATCTACTTTGCTATACTGAATCCTACATTAGAAAATATTGTGAGGAGGAAGATGAAACGTCTGTTTCCCAGCAAGAACCAAGACCCAGGAGATAGAAAAGGAACTATTTGTTCTTTCAGCAAGCAGAGAAGTACTGCTAACTGCTATGTTTGAATGAGTGACTATCATGTGTGGTTTTAAGTTGGTGTGTTCTCTGCACAGAGGAGAAGCAACTGGACTCTGACACATGCAGACCCAGGTGGGGGTCTCTTTCTCTCCATCTGTCCATTCCAGCTTGAAAGCTTTCAAATCCTGCCGGTTGACTGCCTACCTTTGCATACTCGAGCCACAATCAGAAACCCAATTGAAAAATATCATCCACGTTGCTGTCTCCAAAGAGGCTCACTGAACTAGTCATCTATCTCTTCAAACTAAAAGCCACAGGATGACTGAGGTCAGCTAAAAGCCAGCTGAATCACCAAAATCCAAAATTGTTTTTTGCTATGGACTTTAACTCAACCAATCTACCTTTCCATACTCTGTAACCTATTTGTGTGTGTGTAAACCTCCAGAGTGTGTGTGTGAGAGTGAAAGTTGGCCTGTTGTTTATTATTTTACTTCAGTTTGAGTAAAATAAAGCTAAGCTCTTTCTTTGTTAACTCAAGAAAACTTGTCAGATTTTTTCTTGTTTTGATCATAGTAAGTAAGTAATCAAGAACCCACTGAATTGGCCAGTACTTCGACTTTAAGAAAGAGTTAAACCTGTTGTGGTCAAGCTACGAGAAGGAAAAGAGGGAGACCCTTCAAACACTCCTCACTTGCTCGTAACAGAAATTTGGAAGCTCACGTATGGGATTAAACATAAAGATGAATGGGAAACCTGGAACAGGAAACTGGAAGTGGGAAAATAAATTGATCTCTAGCAATAATTTAAGAGTTCAATGCAGGTTTTCTTGTAGTTTTCAGTGCTAGAGTACTAAGATGTTCACATTCGAGGCAAGTACCTTCCTATAACAGAGTGAAGTAACTTGGACCAGATTAGAAGCCCTATCTGTTGAAGATTTGAGGAATGTAGCTGGGCAATCAAAGATTACTATCATTCCAAAAATTAGGAAGCCTGAAATCCTAAAACTTGTGGCCAACCATTTAAAAATTGACACTGAAGAACTGGAGGCAGACATAGAATCTGAAATAAAGTAACATTAGCTAAGGTACAATTAGAAGAGAGGAGACTAGAATTAGAATTTCAGAATGGAGAGAAAGGAAGAATTTTCCAGGAAAGGGAGAAAGAAAGAGATTTCCAGGAAAGGGAGAAAGAAAGAGATTTCCAGAGGGAGAAAGAGGAGAGAGAGTTCCACAAAAGAGAAAAAGAAAAAGCTTTCCAAAAGGAATAAAGGCAGCTCGAATTGAATAGGGGAAGAGCCAATGTATCAAATGATGGCAGTGCTAGTGCAGGAGTTACCCCGAGCTCAGGACTGGGTGCTAAGCTCTTAAAGTTCTCCCAGTTGATACCAAAGTTCAATGAGGGGGATGTCGAAGCATTTTTCATCTCATTTGAAAATATTGAAAAACAATTGAAGTGGCCAGTAGCGAGCTGGACACTGTTGTTGCAAAGCAAAATTAACAGGAAAAGGCCATGCGCTTTATTCACTGTTTCCTGAGAGTACATCAGATTATGATATGACTAAAAATGCTATCCTGCACACATATAAGCCACTACTGGAGGCATACCGTCAAAAGTTCCAAACTCTCCGAAAGCAGCCAGAACAAACTTACTTTCGGGTTTGAAAGAGTTAAGCAGCTTGCTTTTGACCAGTGGAATAGGGCACTTAAGATAACATCCACCTATGAAAACCTCAGAGGGTGCTCCTCCTCGAGGAGTTCAAACACTCTTCCCCTTTCCATAAGAAACCACATTGAGGAACAAAAGGTTCCAAGAGCCTGGCAGGCAGCAATCCTGGCTGATAAATATACACCTATTCAAAAGCAATTTCCCCAAGAGAAACCCTTCCTTAGTCACCTCTAAAAACCTGAAAAGGATATAAAGTGGGAGGGTGATAGGAGGATGAACAACCATGAGTGAGAAGGGAGAACTGGAAACACGGGGGGCCCTCCTCAGGCCAAAAAGGAAGGTGTTGAGAACAGGGGTGATGCCCAAAACTCTGTATGTTTCAATTCTTACCAGGCAGGTGTCCTTTTGAGCTAACTGCCGGATGTTATGGGGAAAACCCATAGGTTTACTCAAGGTGCACCAGACCAGTTCAAAGAAAGGGCACCTGACGAAAAGCACAGCAGACCGGTTTGTGGCTTTAACTGAGGCAGTAAAACCCAGTAAACCTACCGCTGAGTGTGTGGGAAAACGTAACAAAATCCCTGAGAGTTACCAAGGTATTGTGTCCAGAGGAAAAGTGACCCCATACCCCTTGAGTGAGGCGAGTAAGCCCATAGTCATACTAAGGGATACTGGAGCACCCTTCTGTTGGGAAAAGGCATGACCTTTGCCCAGACAGTGCATTGAATGCTAGAGGGCAAGTAAACGGTATTGGAGGGAAGTATATGCTGTCATGAAAGCCCAAAATACCAGAGGGGAAATATTAATTTCATCAGTTGGAACCTTACGTTAAACCTGTAATGGAAAAGTCCTGCAGCTTTTTTTAAAAACTGGCAGCCAAGATGGCCATGGCAATTTATATTTGAAACACCAAATGATTAAACTGGAGGTGAAAAGTCTCACCCAGCCTAACCATATCAATGGCTTGATCTCAGTAATTAAATTACCTAGAATGGCTTTATCAACACGGTCATCAAGGCCATCTACAACCATAGATGTTGAAAGAGCCAAACTTCGACAAGTGAGTTTGGACATCTTGAGGCATGTAGCACCTTGAATCTCAGAGAACATTCCAGCCAAAACCTCATTAAAAACAAAGGGAGAATTGATAGTCATGTGACTGCTTGCACATTTCTGAAGAAAGTGTAAGCTTTGTCACAAATGGGAGAGAGCAGGAACTGAAATGCAATCAAGGAAGCAGGATCACTCTCCCTCTCTCCCCCGAAAGTATCAAGAGTAGATCCAGCTGTGACTGGGAACCACCCCTCTCTGCAGCCCCTTCCCCCCAACCCACAAGCCTACAGACTTCTGCAGCTAACAACCAGGGGATGGGAATCAACACCCCTCTTCAGCGTTTAGGATCCCTGAGCAAAGCAAGCCCGTCACTGTGCATGTGGCCCAGCAAGGAATTCAGGGCAACAAATTCAGCTGAGGACTTTTGGACTCACATACTGTATTTAAATTCCATTTATTCCAGATTTTGTTCCAACCACCAGATCTGTTTTTCCTCTGTAAATTATTTTTGTGTGTGTGTGATTCTCGTGTGAATGTGTGCATGAATGTGTTACATATTTTTAGTATTTTAAACCCTGTTAAATTGTTAAGTGTAATAAACTTCCCACTTTCTTGTTAAAACTGAAGAAAACCTGTCTGATTGGTTCTTTTGCAATTATATTCGAGGAACAGGAGCAGGAACTCACTGAGGTGAGAAGTTCAATCACTCAGTTAGAAAAGGATAAATCCTGTTGCGGTCAAACAAGAGAATGGGCGAAAGGGGATCCTGAGACCACCACCCCCCCACCCCCCACCTCACCTGGCCATAACAGAAATTTTAGGGTTATAGACCAGGGTCGCAATCTAAAGACAAATGAGAAATTGGAAGTGGGAAACCAAATTGATTCCTACCAAAAAAAAACTTCAATGCAGGTTTCTTTGTGGTTTTTGCTCCTAGAATACTAACATGTCCGCATCAGATGCCAGTTCATTTCCAAACCAGGGTGAAGGGACTTGGGATAAGTTAAAGGCCCTATCTATTGAAGAGTTGAGGAATATAGCTGGGCAGTTTGGAATTACTTTCCATACAAAAGCTAAGCAATCCAAAATCTTAAGACTTGTGGCCAACCATTTTTCACTTGAACCTGAAGATTCAGAAGGAGCGTTGGAGTCAGAGTCAGACAGGGTAATGTTAGCTAAAATACAATTAGAACAGAGGAAGCAAGCATCAGAATTCCAGAGGGAAGAGAGGGAAAAAGAAAGGGAGAGAGAAGAGAGGGAAAGAGAGAGGGAAGAGAGGGTAAAGGAATGAATTTTCCAGAAGGAGAAGGAGGAAAGGGGGCTAAGGTGACTTGAATTACCCAGGGAACAGCATTGCAACCCCAGTGAAAGTATGGGTATTGTGAAAGCTACCCTTAACTCAGGGACCTGTGCTGAGATCTTAAAGTTATAGAACATAGAACATAGAACATAGAACATAGAACAGTACAGCACAGTACAGGCCCTTTGGCCCACGATGTTGTGCCGAACCTTTAACCTACTCTAAGATCAAATTAACGACCTACCCTTCATTCTACTATCATCCATGTACCTATCCAAGAGTCGGTTAAGTGCCCCTAATGTATCTGCTTCTACTACCACCGCTGGCAGCGCATTCCACGCACCCACCACTCTCTGTGTAAAGAACCTACCGCTGACATCTCCCCAAAACCTTCCTCCAATCACCTTTAAACTATGCCCCCTGGTGATAGCCCTTTCCACCCTGGGAAAAAGTCTCTGACTATCCACTCTATCTATGCCTCTCATCATCTTGTACCCCTCTATCAAGTCACCTCTCATCCTTCTTCGCTCCAATGAGAAAAGCCCTAGCTCCCTCAATCTTTCTTCGTAGGACATGCCCTCCAGTCCAGGCAGCATCCTGGTAAATCTCCAATGCACCCTCTCTAAAGCTTCCACATCCTTCCTATAATGAGGCGACCAGAACTGAACACAATATTCCAAGTGTGGTCGAACGAGGGCCTTATAGAGCTGCACCATAACCTCGTGGCTCTTAAACTCAATCCCCCTGTTAATGAAAGCCAACACACCATACGCCTTCTTAACAACCCTATCAACATGGGTGGCAACTTTAAGCGATCTATGGACATGGACCCCAAGATCCCTCATTCCTCCACACCTCCAAGAATCCTGTCTTTAAGCGTGTATTCCACATTCAAATTCGACCTTCCAAAATGAATCACTTCACACTTTTCCAGGTTGAACTCCATCTGCCACTTCTCAGCCCAGCTCTGCAACCTGTCAATGTCCCGTTGCAACCTACAACAGCCTTCCACACTATCCACAACTCCAGCAACCTTTGTGTCATCGGCAAACTTGCTAACCCAGCCTTCCACTTCCTCATCCAAGTCATTTACAAAAATCACAAAGAGCAGAGGTCCCAGAACAGATCCTTGTGGAACACCACTTGTCACCGAGCTCCATGCTGAATACTTTCCATCTACTACCACCCTCTGACTTCTATGGGCCAGCCAATTCTGTATCCAGACAGCCAAATTTCCCTGTATCCCATGCCTCCTTACTTTCTGAATAAGCCTACCATGGGGAACCTTATCAAACGCCTTGCTAAAATCCATATACACCACATCCACTGCTCTTCCTTCATCAATGTGTTTTGTCACATCTTCAAAGAATTCAATGAGGCTTGTGAGGCATGACCTGCCCCTCACAAAGCCATGCTGACTGTCTCTAATCAAACCATGCTTTTCCAAATAATCATAAATCCTGTCTCTCAGAATCCTCTCCAATAATTTGCCCACTACCGACGTAAACCTGACTGGTCTATAATTCCCAGGGTTATCCCTATTCCCTTTCTTGAACAAGGGATCAACATTTGCCACCCTCAAGTCATCCGATACTACTCCAGTGGACAGTGAAGATGCAAAGATCATCGCCAAAGGTGCAGCAATCTCTTCCCTCGCTTCCCGTAATATCCTTGGGTATATTCCGTCTGGCCCCGGGGACTTATCTGTCCTCATCTCATTCAAAATTTCCAGTACATCCTCCCTCTTAACCTCAACCTGTTCGAGCATATCAGCCTGTTCCACGCTGTCCTCACAAACGACCAGGTCCCTCTCACTAGTGAATACTGAAGCAAAGTATTCATTTAGGACCTCCCCTACCTCCTCCGACTCCAGGCACAAGTTCCCTCCACTATCCCTGATCGGCCCTACCCTCACTCTGGCCAGACTCTTGTTCCTCACATAAGTGTAGAACGCCTTAGGATTTTCCTTAATCCTACCCGCCAAGACTTTTTCATGTCCCCTTCTCGCTCTCCTCAGTCTATTCTTCAGTTCCTTCCTGGCTACCTTGTAACCCTCTAGAGCCCTGTCTGATCCTTGCTTCCTCAACCTTAAGTAAGCTTCCTTCTTCCTCTTGACTAGCTGTTCCACATCTCTTGTCATCCAAGGTTCCTTCACCCTACCATCCATTCCCTGCCTCATCGGGACAAACCTATCCAGCAGTCGCAGCAAGTGCTCCCTAAACAACCTCCACATTTCTGTTGTGCATTTCCCTAAGAACATCTGTTCCCAATTTATGCTCCCCAGTTCCTGTCTAATAGCATTGTAATTCCCCCTCCCGCAATTCAATATTTTCCCATCCTGTCTGCTCCTGTCCCTCTCCATGACTATAGTAAAGGTCAGGGAGTTGTGATCACAATCACCGAAATGCTCTCCCACCGAGAGATCTGCCACCTGGCCTGGTTCGTTGCCAAGCACCAAGTCCAACATAGTCTCCCCTCTAGTCGGCCTATTTACATATTGAGTCAGGAAACCTTCCTGGACACACCTGACAAAAACTGCTCCATTCAAACTATTTGCACTAAGGAGGTTCCAATCAATATTAGGGAAGTTGAATTCACCCATGAGAACAACCCTGTTACTTCTGCACCTTTCCAAAATCTGCCTCCCAATCTGTTCCTCCATGTCTCTGTTGCTATTGGGGGGTCTATAGAAAACTCCCAACAAAGTGACTGCTCCTTTCCTGTTTCTGACTTCCACCCATAATGACTCAGTAGACAAACCCTCCTCGACGGCCTCCCTTTCTGCAGCTGTGATACTATCCCTAATTAACAATGCCACTCCCCCACCTCTTTTCCCTCCCTCCCTATTCCTTTTGAAACATCTAAACCCCGGAACATCCAACATCCATTCCTGCCCCTGTGATATCCACGTCTCCGTAATGGCCACAACATTGTAGCTCCAAATACTGATCCATGCTCTCAGTTCATCACCCTTATTCCTGACACTTCTTGCATTAAAATAGACACACTTCAACCCATCATACTGGCTGCAACTTTGCCCTGTCAACGATCTAACCTTCCTCACAGACTCTCTGCACTCGGTATCTGCCTGTTCAACAGCTACCCCATCCACTAATCCGTGGCTCCGGTTCCTATCCCCCTGCCAAACTAGTTTAAACCCTCCCGAAGAGCTCCAGCAAACCTCCCGCCCAGGATATTGGTGCCGCTCCAGTTCAGATGCAACCCGTCCTTCTTGTACAGGTCCCACCTTCCCCAGAAAAAATCCCAATGATCCACATATCTGAATCCCTCTCTCCTACACCAGTTCTGTAGCCACGTGTTCAGCTGCACTCGATCGCTGTTTCTCGCCTCACTAGCACATGGCACCGGTAACAATCCTGAGATTACTACTCTGCTCGTCCTGCCTTCAGCTTCCAACCTAACTGCCTATATTCGCTTTTCAGGTCCTCATCCCTTTTCCTAGCTATGTCATTGGTACCGTTATGTACCACGACCTCTGGCTGCTCCCTCTCCTCCTTAAGAATCCTGTGGACTCGATCCGAGACATCCCTGACCCTGTTGATTCTGAAGTTCCGTGAGGGAGATGTGGAAGCATTTTTTGCCGCGTTGAAAAGCTTGCAAGTCCATTGAAATGGCCAGCCGAGGGCTAGACTCTGTTGCTACAAAGCAAGCTAACAGGAAAAACATGTTTATTCACTGTTGCCAGATGAAGGTTCACCAGATTATGAATTAACTGAAAATGCTATCCTCGGGGTATATGAGCTAGTACAGGAAGCATACCACCAAAAATTCCAAAACCTCCAGAAACAGCCTGATCAAATTTACCTCGAGTTTGAAAGAAGTAAGCAGCTGGCGTTTGACCAGTGGCTAAGGGCTCTTTAAGTACAGTCAACTTACAAAAACCTCAGGGAGATGATTCTTCTCGAGGAATTTAAAAATGCCCTTCCCCTTTCTATTAAAACCCATGTACGGGAACAAAAGTTTCAAAGAGCCAGGCAGGCCGTAGTTCTGGCCGATGAATTTAATCTCACATATAAATTTTCACTCCAAGGAAAATTCTTCCCTCGTCACCCCCACAAATCCAAGAAGGATAAGAGGTGGGCAGGATGATAGGAGCCCAACTAGCCCTTGGCGATAAAGGAGAGCTGGACACACAGAGTGTCCTCCACAAGCCAAAAAAAACAGTGCTGAAAGCATGAGTGAGATCTGGACACCTGTGTGTTTCCACTGTAACAAGGCAGGTTACGTCCGAGCAAGGCACACCAGACCATTGCAGGAGAAGGGGCCATGATGGAAAGCACAGAAGAGCAGGCTGTGGCTTTACCTGCAACAGCAGTAAGAGCCAGGAAACATACTGCAGTGGGTGCAGGAAAATTTAACAACATCCCTGAAGGTTATCTGGATTTTGTTTCTAAAGGGATAGTAACCCCATGGCACCCGGGTGGGGCAAGCAAGCCCATCGTCATCTCAAGATCACTGCCAGTCCCACGTGCAAGTGAGCATAAGAATAGGCAAATTGAGCGATTGAACACGTGGCTGGAGAACTGGTGTAGGAGGGAGGACATCAGATTTCTGAGACACTGGGACCAGTTCTGGGGCAGGTGGGACCCGTACAAGATGGACGAGTTGCATCTTAGCAGGACTGGGACGAATACCCTTGCAGGGAGATTTGCTAGTGCTGTCGGGAAGGGTTTAAACTAAATTGTCAGGGGGATGGAAACCTGAGAGGTAGTTAAGAATTGGAAGTAAAACTGGTAACTTTTTCGGGGTGTGGTAACCAAGAGCAAGTGTTAGAGAAGAATACCAAGATGCACAGAATACTGCGGGAGATAGGGAATAGTAAGTTATTAGATGGGGTCAGAGTGAGGGAGAAAGTAATAAAGTCTGATTCAGGGTTAATGTGCATGTATGTGAATGCATGGAGTGTACATAATAAGACGGCTGACGTACAGGTGCAGATTACCATGTGGAAATATGATGCTTTGGCTGTAACAGAGACCTGGTTCATAGAAGGGCAGGACTGGGTGTTAAATATTCCTGGATATAAGGTGATAAGGTAAGATAGGAAAGTGAAAAAATGTGGAGGGGTGGCAGTATTCATTAAGGAGAGCAATGTAGTGCTGGAGAAAAAGGATGTACTAGCGGGGTCAAGGACAGAATCAGTTTGGCTGGAGCTAAGGAACAAAAAAGGTGCAGTTACATTGCTCTATGTTGTCTAAAGGTTACCGACTAGTGGGAAGGACATGGAGGAACACATTTGCAGGAAAATTATCAAAATGTGAAAAAAGTATAGGCTAGTTATAATGGGGGACTTTAATTGTCCAAACATAGACTGGGATAAGAGTAGTGTAAAGGGCAGTGAGCTGCAAGAGGTCCTAGAGTGCGTTCAGGAAAATTTTCTACAACAGTATGTTGCTCGTACAATGAGAAAGGAGGCACTCGAGACCTGCTAGAAGATCATAAGGTCATAAGAACGAGAAGCAAGAGTAGGTAATTCAGCCCCTTGAGCCTGTTCCGCCATTCAATACGATCATGGTTGATCTCATCCCGGTCTCAACTCCACTTTCCTGCCCATTCCCCATAACACTTCAACCCTTTACGAATTATAAATCTGTCTATCTCCTCTTTAAATTTACTCAATCTTCCGGCATCCACCGTACTCTGGGGTAGTGAATTCCATAGAATCATGACCCTTTGTGAGAAGTAATTTCTATTCATCTCTGTTTTAAATCTGCTACCACTTATCCTAAAACTATGACTTCTCGTTCCAGATTGCCACACCAGAGGAAACATCTACGTCTACTTTGTCAATCCCCTTAATCATCTTATATACCTCAATTCGATCTCCTCTAATTCTTCTAAACTCGAGACAGTAAAGACCTAAACTGCTCAATCTCTCTTCATAAGACAAACCCCTCATCTCTGAAATCAATCTAGTGAGCCTCCTCTGAACTGCCTCAAACTACATCCCTCCTCAAGTAAGGGGACCAAAACTGTATGCAATACTCCAGGTGCGGTCTTACTAATGCCTTGTACAGTTGCAGCAACACTTCCCTACTTTTATATTCTATTCCTTTAGCAATAAATCAAAAATTCCATTTTCATTCCTTATTACCTGCTGTACCGGCACACTAGCTTTCTATGATACATGCACGAGGACACCCAGGTGCCTTTGCACTGAAGCATTCTGAAGTTTCTCTCCATATTAATAACAACTTGCCTTTTTATTCTTCTGACCAAAGTGGATAACCTCACACCATAGAGTCAATGAGTCGTACAGCATAGAAACAGGCCGTTCGGCCACCGTGTCCATGCTGACTATAATGCCTATCTATAGTAAACCCACCTGACTACATTAATTCCATATCATTCTATGCCCCTTACTCATTCCAGTAACCAGATGCATCTTAAATGTCGCTACTGTTCCTGCCTCCACCACCTCCTCAGGTAGCTCATTCCAGATATCCACTGCTCTTTGTGTGAAAAATTTACCCCTTTGATCCCCTTTAAGCCTCCTCCCTCTCACCTTAAATCTTTGCCCTCCAGTTTTCGTCACCCCTACTATAGGAAACAGACTCTGGCTATCTACCCTATCTATGCCTCTCATAATTTTACATACCTCTATCATGTCCCCTCTCAGCCTCCTTCACTCCAGGGAAAACATACCCAGCCTATCCAATCTCTCTTTATAACTCAAGGCCTCCAAACCAGGCAACATCCTTGTGAATCTTTTCTGCACCCTCTCTAGCTTAATCACATCTTTCCTGTAGTACGGCGACCAGAACTGCACACAGTACTCCAAATGCAGCCTAACCAACGTTATGTACAACTGTAACATGACGTCCCAACTCTTGTACTCACTGCCTCGATCATTGAAGGCAAGCATGACATACGCCTTCTTCACCTCCCAGTCTACCTGTTCCACTTTCGTGGAACTATGTGCTTGCACCCCAAGGTCTCTCTGCTCAAGAACACTCCCCAGGGCCCTGCCATTCACAGTATATGTCCTGTCTTGATTTAACATCCCAAAATGCATCATTTCACACCAGTCTGCGTTAAATTCCATTTGCCAATCCCTTGCCCACTTTCCCAGTTGATCTATATCCTTTTCTAACCTTAGACACCCTTCTTCACTGTACACTATTTCGCCAACGTTGGTGTCATATGCAAGCTTACTAATCATGCCCCTTACATTCACATCCAAGTCATTAATACATATGACAAACAACAGAGGGCCCAGCACCGATCCCTGTGGCACACACTGGTTACCGACCTCCAATCTGAAAAGCAACCCTCCACTACCACCCTCTGCCTCCTATCCCCAAGCCAATTTTGCATCCAATTTGCTAGCTCACCCTGGATCGCATGTGTTCGAACCTGACGGGCCAGCCTCCCATGCGGGACCTTGTCAACGGCCTTGCTAAAGTCCATGTAGACAACGTCCATCACCCTGCCTTTGTCAATCCTCTTGGTCACCTCCTCTAAAAACTCAATCAAATTTGTGAGACATGATTTCCCACACGCAAAGCCATGCTGACTATCCCTAATCAGACCATGCCTTTCCAGGTGCATATAAATCCTGTCTCTCAGAATCCCTTCCAATAACTTTCCCAACACTGATGTAAGGCTCGCCGGCCTGTAGTTCCCTGGCTTATCACTGATGCCCTTCTTAAATAAATTCAGAACATTAGCTGTCCTCCAGTCTTCCAGTACCTCACCCGTGGCGAACGATGATGCAAAAATCTCTGCCAGGGCCCCAGCAATCTCCTCCCTTGCTTCCCAAAGCATCCTAGGATACACCTGGTCAGGACCTGGGGATTTATCAACCTTAATGCGCTTGAAAACCTCCAACCCCTCCTCCTTTGTAATGTGATCCATGTTAAACGCCATCTGCCATATTTGGCCCATTCACCTAACCTATCCATATTCATTTGTAAATTTCTTACTTCTTTATTGCAATTTACAAACCCACTGATCTCAGTGTTAGCTGCAAATTTGGCTCTAGTACCTTCTATCCCTGCATCCAAGTCACGAATAAAAATTGTAAATATTTGGGGCCCAAGGATCGAACACTGTAGCACCCCACCAGTTACATCATGCCAACCAGAAAAAGACCCATTTTTCCCGACTCTCTGTTTTCTGTTGGTTAGCCACTCCTCTGTCCAAGCTAATAAATTGCCCCGAACCCCATGTGGTCTTACCTTGTGTATTAACCTTTTGTGCGGCACCTTATTAAATGCCATCTGGAAGTCCAGATATACTACATCTACAGGATCCCCATTATCCACTTTGCGTGTTACAGCTTTGAAGAACTCTAGCAAATTAGTTAAACACGATTTACCCGTCATAAAACCATGCTGACTCTGATGGATTGCGTTTTGACTTTCTAAATGTCCTGTTGTTATTTCCTTAATAATGGATTCTAACAATTTCTCAATGACAGATGTTAAACTAACTGGTCTACAGTTTCCTAGTTTCTGCCTCCCTCCCTTTTTAAATAAGGGTGTTACGTTAGCTTTTTTTCCAATCCACTGGAACCTTCCCTGCATCCAGGGAATTTTGGAATATTATAACCAATGGATACACTATCTCCACTGCCACTTCCTTTGAGACCCTAGGACGTAGTCTATCAGGCCCTGGCAACTTGTCTCCCTTTAATCCCAATAGTTTGCTCAGTACCTTTTCCCTAGTGATGATGATTTTTCTAAATTCCTCTCTCTCTATAACCTCTGTACTTCCTGTTACTACTGGGATGGTACTGCTGTCCTCCACTCTGAAAACTGAGGCAAAATACTGATTTAGTGTCTCTGCCGTTTCTGTGTTCCCCTCTATTAACTCCCCAGTCTCATCCCCCAATGGACCAACATTCACTTTAGCTACCGTCTTACCTTTTATATACTTATAGAAGCTTTTGCTATCCGTTTTTATATTTTGCACTAGTTTCCTTTCATGATTTACTTTTGCTCTTTTTATTACTTTTTTAGAATCCCTTTGTTGATCTTTAAAAGCTTCCCAGTCTTCCAGCCTGCCTCTCGTCTTTGCAATATGGTATGCCTTAGTGTTGGTCTTTATGTTATCCTTAACTTCCTTGCTTAGCCATGGATGCTTTTTCTCCCTCTTAGAATCTTTCTTCCTCTCTGGAATATATTTTAGTTGGGAGGAATTGAATATCTCCTTAAACATCTGCCACTGTTCATCAACTGTCCTACCTGTTAGTCTTCCTGTGTCTGTGGGGGAGAATTTTGGGGATAGTGACCATACTCTGCACGATTTAAGGTAGTTGTGGAAAAGAACAAAGACAGACTGGAAATAAAGGTACTGAATTAGGGGAAGGCCGATTTCAGTATAATAAAACATGATCTGGCCAAAGTGGACTGGGAACAGCTACTTGTAGGAAAGTCCTTATCAGACCAGTGGGAGACATTCAAAGAGGAAATAGTGAGAGTTCAGAGACAACATGTACACATAAAGGTGAAGGGCAGGAAGAACAAGTCCAGGGAACCTGGATGTCAAGGGATATAGAGGATTAGATCAGAAAAAAAGGAGGCATATGGCAGATTCAGAGGGCTGAAAACAGCGGAGGCACTAGAGGAGTATAGAAAGTGTAGGGGAGTACCAAAAAAAGTAGTTAGGAGAGCGAAGAAGGGACATGAAAAAACACTGGTGGGCAAGATAAAGGAACATCCCAAGACGTTTTATAAGTACATTAAGGGCAAGAGCACAACCAGGGAAAGAGTAGGGCCCATTAGGGACCAAAGTGGCAATCTGTGTGTGGAGCCAGAGGACATAAGTGAGATTTTAAATGAATACTTTTCATTTGTGTTCACTTTGGAGAAGGACGATGCAGGTGCAGAGATCAGGGAGGGGGATTGTGATATACTTGAACATATTAGCATTGAAAGGGAGGAAGTTTTAACTGTTTTAGCAGGCTGAAAAGTGGATAAATCCCCTGGCCCAGATTATATGTATTCCTGGCTGTTATGTGAGGCAAGGGAGGCGATAGCAGGGGCTCTGACACAAATTTTCAAATCCTGTCTGGCCACAGGAGAAGTATCAGAGGACTGGAGGAAAGTGAATGTGGTACCATTATCCAAGAAGGGTAGCAGGGATAAACCAGGTAATTACAGGCCAGTGAGTCTAACATCAGTGGTTAGGAAACTATTGGAAAACATTCTGAGGGACAGGATTAATCTCTACTTGGAGAAGGCCTAATCAGGGATAGTTAGCATGGCTTTGTCGAGGCGGTGACTAGATGTGTAGATGAGAGTAAAGCAGTTGATGTCGTCTACATGGACTTCAGTAAGGCTTTTGATAAGGTCCCGCATGGAAGATTGGTGAAGAAAGTAAGAGCCCATAGCCCATAGACCTCACAATTTGGCAAATTAGATCCAAAATTGCCCTCGTGGCAGGAGGCAGAGGGTAATGGTCGAGAGTTGTTTTTGCGATTGGAAGCCTGTGACCTGTGGTGTACCACAGGGATCGGTTCTGGGACCCTTGCTGTTTTTAGTGTACATTAATTATTTAGACGTGAATATAGGAGGTATGATCAGTAAGTTCACAGATGACACAAAAATTGGTGGTGTCGTAAATAGTGAGGAGGAAAGCCTTAGACTACAGGACGTTACAGATAGGCTGTTGGGATGGGCGGAGAAGTGGCAAATGGAATTTAATCCTGAGAACTGTGAGGTGATGGGAGGACTAACAAGGCAAGGGAATATACAATGGATGGTAGAACCCTAGGAATAACAGAAGGTCAGAGGGACATTAGTGTACTTGTCCATAGATCACTGAAGGCAGCAGCATATGTAGACCTCACATAAGATATCCCAGTGTGTTTCATCTTCCAATTCCTTTGTAGCAGAGACCTTGAAGACCTTGGAATGGATTGTTTTTTTACTTAAAAAGTGTTTCTGGTTCACATTCTATTGTAATTGGGATGTGTATAGATTTTTAATTCTGCTCATAAAAAGAGTTCACTGAGTCTTGAAAACTGACGATTTATTCAATCTTTAATTCTAAAAGGTATAATGTATTAATTATATATAAATTCTATCTAATTAAGTGTATTATACCTATGTTTCATCACACACCAGGGCTATTGTTCCTGAGACTGTTCATCCACATCAACACCAGGGATATTGTTCCTGAGACTGTTCATCCACATCAACACCAGGGATATTGTTCCTGAGACTCTTCATCTACATCAACACCAGGGCTATTGTTCCTGAAACTGTTCATCCACATCAACAGCAGGACTATTATTCCTGAGACTGTTCATCCACATCAACACCAGGGATATTTTTCCTGAGACTTTTCATCCACATCAACACCTGAGATCATAACAAAATAATTTGTAAATCATGCTTTGAAGAAATTTCGAAAGAATACAAAATTATTTTGTTTTCCATATCCTCCAATCACTATATTGTATTGCTCACAACTAAAAATGGTTCATTAAATCAGTTTGTTCAGTGGAATGTAACTAATATCCCTGCTCACATTCCCTAGATGACTGTCTCCATGGAGGTTGCTCTGTGATATTAATAAGGGCTCCTCTGAACAAGTCTCTGCATTGATGTTTCACACAAGAAATGGGATACCCTGTAATTTACCAGATAGAGCTCATTTACTACCCAATTCTTGCAACCGTCAGTATTCCTGGTAAGACAGTGAAATGATACAGTGAAAGTTGAATATCAATGTGTGACTGTTCATGTTATATTTTCCCTAT
This sequence comes from Heterodontus francisci, assembly GCF_036365525.1. Taxonomy (NCBI): domain Eukaryota; kingdom Metazoa; phylum Chordata; class Chondrichthyes; order Heterodontiformes; family Heterodontidae; genus Heterodontus; species Heterodontus francisci. The sequence continues at coordinate 205,058,174 of NC_090375.1, read as the reverse complement.
TTGCTGCTGTCCGTTAATTGCCAAGTGATTGTTTTATTTTCCTAATGTAATTTCTGAAGTTATATCGCTTTTTGAATTTTCACTGCAGAAAATTCTCTGGAATGTTTACAATAGAAACTCTTCATATAGTCTGCATGAAGATCATAGCAGAAATAAATGATCAATTTTAAATGAGCTGATAAGTGGTTTACATGTCTTTCCAGGAGTTAATGTACTCTAACTCTATTTCATTGACATCTGGTGTTACTGCAAAAGTTTCTCTTGTCTGTATGAATTTGAATTCAGCTTTGATTTTGTTTCTGAATGTAAGTGGAAGGGGACAGCGGTGATTTCTGTTACTGGTACACGATCTACCCCACCAGACCTTTCCATTCTGCACTTTGCCAAGCCAATGTTTAAAAACAGGATAAGTTTCACTCTCCATATTGTACAGATGATAACCCAACAGGGTGAGAGTGCGGTCTCTGTGTCGTACAGATGATAATCTAACAGGCCAAGACTGCGCTCCCCTTGTAGTACAGATGATAATCTAACAGTCTGAGAGTGCACTGTCCGTGTCGTACAGATGATAATCTAACAGTCTGAGAGTGCACTGTCCGTGTCGTACAGATGATAATCTAACAGAGTGAGAGTGTGCTTTCCATGTTGCACAGACCATAACTCAACAGGCCGAGAGTGCACTCCCATATTATACAGATAATATACAACAGGTGGACAATGAGCTCTCCATGATCTACAGACCATGAACCAACAGGGTGACAGTGCATTCTCCATAATCATACGATCAAAACACTGCAGTTGCGGGAAATCTGAAATTTAAAAAAAGTGCTGGAAATACTCAGCAGGTCTGCCAACATCTGTGGAGAGAGAAACAGAGTTAACTTTCAGTTCTGTGATCTTTCATCAGAACAGGCAAAGGTTAAATTGTAATAGGCTTTGAGCAAGAGAAAAGGAGGTGGGGGAGAAGAAGAACAAAAGGGAAGGTGTGTGATAGGACAGACGGCAGCAGAGATTAAAAGGCAAATATATACGAAACAAAAGCAAAGGGAACACGAACAGTAATATGAAAAGATAAAGCATTAATCCAGAGAGAGCGTTCATGGCAGAATAATGAATTGTCCAAAAACCAAAAGAAAATATGAAACACAAGTTTAAAACAGGCGCATGGTTAAAAAATGGAATGAAAAAAAGAAAACAGAAGAAAATAAAATAAAAGGGCTGTCGTGCTCTGAAATTGTTGAACTCAATATTGAGTCTGCAAGGCTGTAGAGTACTTAATCGGAAGATGAGGTGCTGTTCCTCGAGCTTGCTTTGATGTTCACTGGAACACTGCAGCAGGTGAAGCACAGAAATGTTGGCTTGGAAGAAGGGTGGTGAACCACATCGGCAAGCAACTAGAAGCTTGCAGTCATGCTGGTGAACTGAGTGGAGGTGTTCCGCAATGCGGTCACCCAATCTGCATTTGGTCTCACCCATGTAGAGGCCACCACATTGTGAGCAGCGAATACAGTTTACTAAATTGAAAGAAGTACAAGTAAATCTCTGCTTCACCTGGGAGGTGTGTTTGGGGCTTTGGGTGGTAAGGAGAGAGGAGGTAAAAGGACAGGTATTACACCTCCTGCTATTGTATGGAAAGGTTCAATGGGAAGGGGACAATCTGTTGGGGGAGATGGAGGAGTGGACCAGAGTGTCATGGAACGAACGTTTCTTCGGAATACTGACAGGGGAGGGGAGGGTAACATTCTTTTGGCGCTGGCATCACGCTGGAGGTGGCGGAAATGGTGGAGGATGATCCTTTGGAAGCTGGTGGGGTGGAAAGTGAGGACATGGGGAACCCTGTCGCAGTTCTGAAAGGGAGGGGAAGAGGTGAGGGTAGAAGTGTGGGGAATGGGTCAGACTCGGTTGAGAGTCCTGTCCACCACAGTGGGGAGAGGGTTGGGGGGAATCCTTGGCTGAGGAAAAAGGAAGACATAACACAAGCATTGTTATCGGAGGTTGAGACATCAGAGCCCAACGGGGTGGAGCCAATCTACAGTTAATTGCTTTTGGAGACTCTCGTGTTTTGGGTACCAGAATTCTCCAAAAAAACTACAACACATTTTTTTTACCTCAGCATCTTTTTCTTTCTCTGAGGTCAAGAACTTACTTTGCATTTTAATTTTCCCATACCTGCTTTTGCCACAGATTTCCCTGCTACAAATAAACAGTTCTTTAAATTAACAATGACATTTAATTCGGGACTGGGACTCTCATATTTCCATACAGTCTTCTTTGACTCTAAAATATCCTTTAGAAATGTTTTGGGGGCATTGCTGATATAAATTTCATGTTTTCTGTTCCTTACAGTTAACTTGGTGGCGATTGTGATTTTGTCTCGAGGAAAGTGCGGTCTCTCCAAATGTATCACTCGTTACCTGGTGGCCATGGCAGTGGCGGATCTAATGGTGGTTATCAGCCATGTGATATTACACCGGATAAATATCATGTACTTTCCAGTTAGCTTCCTGTTTATAACTCCTGTGTGTCTGGTAAACCTTGTTGCGTACATTGTAGCTACAGACTGTTCTGTCTGGTTTACTGTCGCCTTCACTTTCGATCGCTTTGTAACAATTTGCTGTCAGAAGCTACAATCAAAATATAACACAGAGAAAACAGCGACAGTGGTTATTGCTTCCATTTTTGTGGTGAGCTGTCTCAGGAGTATTCCCTTTTACTATATATCTGAAGCTGCAGTTATAATTGACAACGTGCCTTGGTATTGTGTTCTTACACCTGATTATCTCACCTCTCCATTGTGGAGGGTTTTCGACTGTATCAACAGCATCATAACTCCTCTATTACCATTTCTTTTAATTCTGTTGTTCAATGCTCTGACTGTCAGACACATTATAATGTCAAATAGAGTGCGCAGGGGACTCCGGAGCAACAGTAAGAATCAAAAGGATCCAGAGGTGAAGAATCGGAGGAAATCCATGATTTTACTTTTCACTATTTCTGCCAATTTTATACTATTGTGGATGACGAATGTTCTCCATTCGATAAACTGGCCAGTGATAAACTATTATTACACAGACAAATATTACAATAACCCGATATATATTACCCAACAAGTTGGGTTTATGTTGCAGCTTCTCAGTTGCTGCACAAACACTTGTATCTATGGACTGACACAGAGGAAATTCCGAGAGGATGCTGAAGAATGGGGTGAAATATTTGTTTACAATGAATGGGAAATTGTGTCAAATACAACTAACGAACATCGATCTGGAGCAGGGCTTATAGGTTTATAAATCACTTGTTTTTATATTCCTGAAATCCTTGTGGGCAGTTGAAGGACAATGAAAAGATTGATTATCTTTAACAATACTTTGGATAGTGATGGATAATAACCATAATATTAAAGATGAATATTCAGATAAACAAATGAAGAGTATAACATGAAATATTCCAATGTCAAATTAACTGATTGATTTGTGGAGTTACAGCAACCGTACACCATTGAAAGACATCAAATTAATTCCGCATAAAGGAGCAGTAACAGTAAATCACACTTTCTGCACCCGTAGAATAACCTCAGACAAGGATGTTCTGACAATCATTACAATTCACCATTTGATCAATGCATTACAACTGACTTTTTTTCAACAGCAAACTCACATGGTTAGAAAAGGTACAAAAATGGATTCAATTGTTAGAGAAATATCTATTTTTTACCAGTGCCGAGACTGTCTCCTTCATTCATAGAATGTCCTGTTCTGGCCTTATGCTTGCTACCCGAAGTCCATGGGATGGATTTGTGAGTGTTTCTGCTGGTTCATGCTGGCCCACATGATGTGGCCTCACTGTTCTCTATGTGGTCATTTCTTCAGGGGAATCCTGGAATGCAAAGATATCTCCCGTGTCTCTTCTTCACTACCATCAGACTTTATAAACCCTTACCTCCTCCTCCCTCACTTCGAACAACATGTGAAAAATTCATTGATTCTTTGCTTCTAACGTTGAGAGTAACTGTTCACCTGCTCTTATTGAAATCAGTCTTCGATTGTCCACCAAACCAACCCTTTCTCTCCTGAATCAACTGCTTTCACCAATCTCTCTCCCATCTCCCATCAATCTCTATGCAAACTTGTCCAGCCCATGAAAGCCACCTCCTGCAGCCTTGAGCTTATTTCCACTCAAATGATAACCACTTCTGTTCCTGGTCCCATATTAGTTGATATTTGACATGTGTCCCTCTTCTCACCTTCTTCACCATCCCTTTCAAAACCACTATTGTTACCCCTTCCTCAAAAGTCAAGGCACAACCTGTCTGTTCTTAAAAAAAAGCTACAATCCCATCTTGCAGTTCCCTTTCCTTTTCAAATCCCTTCAACATGTTGTTGCCTCCCAAATCCATGCACATCCTTCTGACAATATCATATTTGAACTCTTCAATCGGGTTTCCACCCCTGACACAATACTCAAATGGTCCCAAACAAAGTGAAACATCGTGCTTTTACTGTGGTGCACAATCCCTCCACAAGACCTCCTCAGTCTGTCGCAATTATTCACATAGTTCATACAACAGATGCACAACAATAAGCAATTGTCCAGCAACGAGTGTGTGGGAGATAATTCTTATCCAGGGGTGTATCTCGATATTACCTCACGAATTCCATATCCCATCCCACCAAGATGTCGTTAATCCCTGGCAAAATCTGGTGGTTCATTTGTTGGATTTGATAATAAGCTTATCACAATTTATCAATCTTCTCCTGCAATTTAGTCAATGCTCAGGCAACGAGGGTATGTCATACCTAAACTTCGCCACATACTGTCTCAAAGTTCCCTTTAAATCATCCCTCACATTAAGCTCAGTACTGTTAGGACTATAAATATTTACCATCTCCCTATTGCCTCTCCCTACAGGCCCTTCTGGAGTAAAACAGAAGGTGATTGGGATATCGGGCACCATAAATTCCTTCCATGCTTGTACCCCTTTCCCTTAATGGTTACACAGTATTGCCATCCCACACATAGGCTGCCTGCTTAGGCTTCAGAGCCACCCTTGCAGCCTCCATGGTATAGTTTCGCTCAGTAAGGTTGAATTGACATGTTAACTGGGTTTTTCTAACCGATAGTGGCAGACTACCTTGCCTCTTCTATCAGTGCACCCTTCCAACCTAGTTCACATCAATATGACTGTCCCCCTTGATGATGTCTATGTTCTCTATTCTATAGACCGGGAGCGGTGCTTCTCTGTGTGACATTACCAGAAGGTACATCACCAAGCCCATTATTTTGAGATCTTCCCTTTTACAATCTGTTTGTACAGGGTATGCCCGCACCAATCCTCTATGTTGGCATACAGTGATGTTGTTCTATCCCTCAACAACATGTCCAGATGATTATTATTGTCCCAAGAGGGCACTTCCCCTGTGTGAATTTGCCTCAGATTTTTCCTGCCTGCTCCACCAACCAGGAGCCATACATAATACACACAACATTCCGGGAAGCCTGATCAGAAATGTTCCTATACTCCCGGATGAGTTTATTTATAGCTTTAGCATGGTCTTCCAATTGCTCTGATACATCCTTTAAATAAACTGTCATAATTTAATTTTCCTCAGCTGTGAATCCTGGTTGTTATTCTCATTTGTAAGAACATCCTTTACCCTTCCTTTGAAATCCTTCCTCTCTGCTTCCAGAGATACCAGGTCCAAACTATACACCAGTGAGGTCACAGTATTAAAGACGGTAGCTGTGTCATTGACCAATCCTCACCTCCTCCTTCGGCTTTCCCCCTTTTGTTAAGAATGGGAGATATACCTGTCTCCAGAGACCATATGCAGCAACATTGGTCCTTACTCTGTGTACCAACATGTTGCCCAATAACTTGGCATACAGGTTCTGCTTCTTTCTCCCAAATCACCAGGGCAATCCAGCTCTGTCAAATTCAACATCCTGGTGCCACCTCATGGTGAACATCATGCTATACCATTCTCCCAATAGGTAACATTGCTAAACCATTCTTTTGGGCCTGGTGTCTGTTAGAGACACATCACAGTACTATGAGTGCGATTAACAGCCAGGGCTTCCTGGGCAATCTCACCCGGATGACCGGCCCTCGGCACCTCCTGCTACTTGAACAGCGTAGATCCTGATCTTTATCCTCACACACATGGGTGTCTAAACCTTGAGCTGGAAATCGCTTCCAAATAACCGTCTTTTTGTCTCCCGAGTCACCAACTATACTCACCCATTAATAGTCTAGCGGTATCCCTACCCCTATTACTCGCAGCACTGGGGACATTTTCCCTCACCAGAATATTATCTCAGGCCTAAACCCTTCTTCTATACACTATATGCAGATGGTTTCACCCATTCCACCTCTATCTACAGCGATTACACTCACATCCACATTCTTAGGTCAAGCGTTTATTATTCCCCTCCTAAATGAAACTCCCTCTTTAACAGTTGTCGCCTCTCGTTTTGGCTGGCTACTTCCCTCTGTTGGTTGCTCTGGCCATTCCTTTGCCACCAAAAGCCACAAGGAACCCCTCCGCCAGTGACTCATGGAATTTACGCCCACGACCTCCCCTGAGGATTAGTCAGTCTCAGATTGGTGGGCTCAGGGTCACCACATTTGCAACAGGGGAGCAACTGGAGCCGAGTAATCATCCACCATGGACTATTCACTACTGGGTGTTTGTAATGATCCCTCCAGATCACAACAACCATATACTGTTCTGGTTCAATATTCTTCACCTCCTCCTCCAAACACAGCTATCATCAAGATTAATTTCCACCATACTTCATGTAAAACATGAAACAAAGAAAATTTTTTCTTTGCTGTATTATGGTTACTTATTAATGAACTTCCTTGCTGATTTTCTTTGTACTTCCCTGCTCTTCCCTGTGCTCCGGGGGAGGGGGGCGGGGGTAGGCTGTTCTGGGGGGCCAGTGTTTACCAGTGCAGTTCCCTACTGTATTTTTCTTTTTTTGTTTGCTTTCCCTTTTCCATAATTTGTGTTACTCAGGTTGATATTCCTTTCAGTTCGACACTAGTTCTTCCACCTGCAGATCACTTAATGTTACGATCAATGTATTTAAGTCTCTTCAAATAAAACTTTAAATTTTTGTTTATATCCATAAAAAGACTGAAATTATGTGTGTACGTCCTTTTGTTGTTTCCTTTAAATGTTTAAAATACCAACTTCTATGAATCTCACTTTACAACAATTCTAATTTCTTGTTCCCAGACTCCCATTTGCTGCAATGTTGTGACAAATGTCCTTAAATTCTTGAATCAGCTGGAAATCCCACTGCACTTGCAGCTGCCTGTAACCTGGAGAAAAACCCCACAAAGGATCCATTCTTCTCATGGCCGAATGGGTTAATATCCAACAACTCAAACACTTAACATTTTTATAATGTCCAATATCTAGAAAGCTGTGTGGTTAGCTTAAGCTGCGAGTGGAAATGGTTACCTCTCTGCTGCTTTGCAGGACGGCAGGACAAAAACCCTCAGAGAGACTAGTGATGTCATCATCACCCCTCCTTTTTTCAAAAGAAAAAGAGCAGAACGAAGGCATTACCATGTGCTGTGGCTAGTGTGAACTGGGATAATAACAGAAAGTGCCGGAAATACTCAGCAAGTCTGGCAGGATCTGTGGAGAGAGAAGCAGAGTTAACGTTTCAGACCAGTGACCTTTCATCAGAACTGGCAAAGGTTAGAAATGTAATAGGTTTTAAGTAAATAAAGCAGGTGTGAGGGAAAAGAGAACAAAAAGGAAGGTATTGACAGGACAGTGGGCCGGAGAGATTGACTGACAAGGAGGTCACGGGGTAAAGGGAAAGGCAAAGAGAGTGTGCTAATGGAGTGGTGACAGACAAAGTATTAGTGCAGAGAGGGTGTTAATGACAATAAAAATGAACAGCCCGAGACAAAAGCACAAACATGATAAAAACAGTGGGCAGACGCATGGTAAAAAAAAAGAAACAAAATGAAATAAAATAAAAATAAAACATAAAAATAAAAAAAGGCCAATCATGCTCTGAAATTATTGAACTCAATGTTCAGTCTGTAGAATGCCTGATCGGTAAATGTAGTGCTGTTCCTCGAGCTTGCATTTAGTTTAGAGATACAGCACTGAAACAGGCCCTTTGGCCCACTGAGTCTGTGCCGATGTGCATTGATGTTCACTGGAACACTACAGCAAACCCAGAACAGAGATGTGGGCATGGAAACAGGGAGGTGCTTTCAAGTGGCAAGCGACCAGAAAATCGGTGTAATGCTTGTGGGCTGAGTGGAGGTGTTTCGCAAAGTGGTCACCCAATCTGCATTTGGCCTCCGCAGTGTCCAGGGGACCGCATTGTAATCAGCGAATATAGTATACTAAATTGAAAGAATTACAATTAAATCGCTGCTTCACCTGAAAGGAGTGTTTGGGGCCTGGGATAGTGAGGAGAGAGGAGGTAAAAGGGCACGTATTACACCTCATACAATTGCATGAAAAGCTGCCATGGGAAGGGGACGAGGTATCGGTGCAATGGATGAGTGGACCAAGGTGTTATGGAGGGAATTATCCCTTCGGAATGCTGACAGGGGAGGGAGGGGAATATATTTTTGGTGGTCGCATCACGCTGGAGGCAATGGGAATGGCGGACGATGATCCTTTGTATGTGGAGGCTGGTGGGATGGAAAGTGAGGACAAGTTTGAACTAGGTCTTTTTTTTCCCAAGCAAAGAAGATGCCGGAATCTTTCCTAATAGAATGTCCTGTTTTTCCACCTCTTCTGACTTTTTTTCCTACAACTTCCTCAGATTTCAGAACATTCTGCACAATATTTAAATCACTTCCAATTGCTCCAAAACTCCAAACTTTCTATTTTTTTTAAATCAAGAAACAAACGCATTCCATGATTAGACAAACCAGTTCAACCTGTTTTGTCCGAACAAAGAAAGGCTTTTTAAACTTTGACCAAATTCTTTCCCAAACTATTTCAGAGCAGAAAACTCTAATGGTTCCCAAAATGAAACTTTTAACGTTTGTAAAAAAGTCTCTAACCCAAGATCAACCCAACACAGGATTAATCAGAATCACTTCAAACAACACAAATTTTGATTTACACTGTCTAATATTAAAACCAACACATACTAACATGTGAATTTGTCTCTGGATTAGACTCCCCATATAATAAAGCTCATTCGAGTTGGGATTCTGGTCAGCAATCCCATCTCGAATCTCACAACTTAAAACATCAGTTAATTGACACTTCCCTTCCCATGCATCTCACAATCTTGCTGTGAGTTTTCAAACTTCAATTCTGAAGTTACTACCACAAAACCACAATTTCAGGAAGAAAAACATTGAAGCTTGAAGCACGCAAAACATCATCCACACAAAAAATCCATTAATTCCACACACAAGCGGAGAAAATTATTGTGTGCTTTAAAAATACGTTACTTGTCTTACTTCTTTAAACTTCTGAAATGCCTGTAACTAAAACTCCAAACGAAGTTAATTCCCAAAAAACATCTTGAAGTATTTATTCCAAAACAAAACGAAGTCTGTAAGTGCTTTCACACACAGGTAATGTGCTTTGCCTTTGCAGCTTGCAAAATCTGCACACACAAGTTCTTAAAGGGACAGAACACGAGGACTTCTTACATTTCACTGCAGCTCTCTTCTTTTACCTGGGAGACATAATAACACAATAAACCCCCAACACTAATCGCTTCCCATAGATTCACAACTCAACTTTGCAGAACCAGTTCTGGTGAAGGGTCACTGACCTGAAACGTTAACTCTGCTTCTCTCGCCACTGATGCTGCCAGACCTGTTGTGCATTTCCAGAATTTCTTGTTTTTTTATTTCATATTTCCAGGATCTGCAATATTTTGCTTTATTTTAGTGTTTAATTCACTGCCACTTCTCTTCCAGGAATGCTTACCTTGAAGATGTTCTGCTCTTCTCTACAACGGGATTTTTGTTCGTCTCTTTTACCTTGTTCACCTTCATTGCTTTCTATTTCCCTCCTGGTGTTTGATAAAGTGTCTACCAAACCTCGCTTTCACAGCCACATCTTCTTCCTCAGCGACTGTCTCTGGTTCCGACTTATTCCATGTATTTTCCAACTGAAGTTTCACCCATCATGTTTTGAATCCACCCAGGATTACAGGTATCTCTGAGAAATACAATGTTCTTCGGACTACTGTTTTCACTGTATCCTGAGATCCACACTCAGTGCTATGCGCCGCCACATGTACACACTGGCCCTCTCTCTCCAGAAGCACCACGTCACCTTATCTTAAAGTTGTTCTACTTCGCAGTTTCATTTCATCCTTCGTCTTATCCGACACATTAACAAAAAAACACTTTATTCTTCCTTTCAGGTGTTACGGAACGCAAGGTCCAGCAGCTGATGAGGACTAATGCCCCTCCAGATCCTTCTACCCCTTCACTTGCCTCTGACCACATCCCTTCTGATCTGACCTCTTGCTGTGTCTTTAGTATACCCTCTATACCTTCCCCTCTCTGACGCTGAACGTTCTGTATTCAGCAAAGGACTCAGTTTTATCCTCTTGAATTCGGCGCTCGGTATGACGTTGAGCTCTTCTTCCATCGCCTTCACATCCGAGCTCACTTCATTCACCAGGAGTCCTCCCCTCGACCAGCAGACCCATTCACATGCCTCCAGCATTCTCCCTCTACCTGGACCCCTCTCTCTGGCCTCTTACCCGCTCTTCACCTTTTCAATGAAAACTGTCGGCGAGACATTGGCCATCTCAATTTCTCTGCCCTCTCACTAACTCTAACCTGTCCCCCTCTGAACTTTCTGCACTCCGTTCTCTCAGGTCTAACCCCGACATTGTCACAAAACCTGCAGACAAGTGTGGTGGTGTTGTATGGCGTACCGACCTCTACCCTTGCAGAGGCTTAGTGCCAACTCTCCGACACTTCTTCTTACTTCCCCCTGGGCCAGGACCCCACCACCGAACATCAAGCTACTGTCCACAGCACTCTCACTGACCTCATCTCCTCTGGAGATCTTCCTTCTACAGCTTACAACCTCATAGTCCCACAACCCCAGACAGCTCGCTTCCACCACATTCCCAAAATGCACAAACAGGACTGTCCTGGCAGATCAATTCTTTCAGCCTGTTCCTGCCCCACTGAACTTATTTCTTCCTATCTTGCCTCTATATTTTCTTCCCTGGTCCAGTCTCTTCCCATCTACATCCATGACTCTTCTGACACCCAACATCATTTTGAAATTTCCAGTTTCCTGGCTCCAACTGCCTCCTCTTCACTATGGACGTCCAATCTCTCTACACCTCCATGCCCCACCAGGACGGTTTGAAGGTACTCTGCTTCTTCCTTGAACAGAGGCCCAACCAGTCCCCATCCACAACCACCCTCCTCCATCTGGCTGAACTTGTTCTCACATTGAACAACTTCTTCTTAGCAGTTCTGATGAAGGGTCACTGACCTGAAACATTAACTCGGCTTTTCTCTCCACAGATACTGCCAGATCTGCTGAGTATTTACAGCATTTTTTGTTTTTAATTCACAGAACATTAAATTGACACAGGTACAATCAATAATCACATGCACACTTTCATATCCCCATGTACACATATGAATTCCTATAATCATTTATAAACTCAAAGTGCCAAAGAACACATTAAAACTCACACACATACAATATTATCGGAAGCTTCCTTTGCATTCTCTATTCTTACATTTGCCATGACAACTTGAAACTTAAGTCAGAACTCAAAATAGAAGCAAGCATGATAAATAAATTACATTAGCAGTTTTGATTTCTCTTTCCTTCAAATGCTTTCAGTTTTCTTTTTACAGCGACCCCCGACCCCCTTTTCCAGGGCTTCCCTGTCCTGTCCAGCCCCCGCTATGGGTGTCACAGGTAGAGGACGACACTTATCCTATTTGTCCTTATCATCCGGGGGTTCCGGCTTTCTCTCTTCCTCGAGCTGTGTTATTAACCCCTTCACAGCCACTTCACAACCACTAAGCTGCCTATCTCTCTCCTCAAGCTCCTGATTGAGTTTTACTACCTCAGCCTCATCCCTCCTATTCTGCTGCTGATATGACATCAGTCTCACTGCTGTTTCCACGGCTCACTTACAAGTGGACCCCTGTGTGCACTGTTCAGCCCCGTATACCGATTCACCTCCCTCCAGGATGGCATGCCTCCACCTCTGTTTTAGAGGCAATTTCCCTGCCACACATTTCGTGACAAGCCCACCCAATGTCCATATTGCCATTTCTTTAACTTTTGGGTCCCTTCGTGGTCACCAGACTGTAAGACTATTAAAAAGGCAGGGGTCACTTCCATCTATGGTCCTGACCCCTTATTCAGTATCAATCCCATGAAACAAAGTTGGGATACAATTTCACTTCATGTGGAAAACCTTTATTAACTCACCAAGCAATAATATATACTTACAACACTAATTGTCTAGTAGACCCGTGTACAGAAGCTCGTTCCTGGGTGGTCAGCTCCGCTGAGCGAATTCTTCTGCACGCCCTCCTGTGACTGACCAAGTCACACTTCCCAGCTGCAGCAAAAATATCCTTGTGAGCTGTGGCTTTATATCCCTTTCTGACCCTGGTTCCTCAACATCTGAGGTAATAACTCAAATTGGGTCATCCGATTGTGTTCAGTGCCTTATCAATCCCACCCTGGCTATGCAAGACCACCTCCATGTCTTAGAGTCATAGAGTTATAGAGCACAGAAACAGGCCCTACGGCCCATCGTGTCTGCGCTGGCCATCAAGCACCTAACTATTCCAATCCCATTTTCCAGCACTTGGCCTGTAGTCTTGTATGCTATGGCGTTTCAAGTGCTCATAGAAATACTTCTTAAATGTTGTGAGGGTTCCTGCCTCTACCACCTCTTCAGGCAGTGCGTTCCCGATTCCAACAACTCTCTGGGTGAAAATGTTTTTCCTCAAATCCCCTATAAACCTCCTGCCCCTTACCTTCAATCTATGCCCCCTGGTTATTGACCCCTCCACTAAGGGAAAACGTTTCTTCCTATCTATCCTATCAATGCCCCTCATAATTTTGTATACCTCAATCAGGTCCCCCCTCAGCCTTTTCTGCTCCAAGGAAAACAACCCTAGCCTATCCAGTCTCTCTTCATAACTGAAATGCTCCAGCCCAGGCAACATCCTGGTGAATTTCCTCTGCACCCTCTCCAGTGCAATCACATCCTTCCTATAGTGTGGTGACCAGAACTGTACACAGTACTCCAGCTGTGGCCTAACTAGAATTTTATACAGCTCCATCATAACCTCCCTGCTCTTATATTCTATACCTCGGCTAATAAAGGCAAGTATCCCATATGCCTTCCTAACCACCTTATCTACCTGTGCTGCTGCCTTCAGTGATCTATGGACAAGTACACCAAGGTCCCTCTGACACTCTGTAATTCCTGAGGTCCTATTGTGTATTCCCTTGCTTTGTTAGTCGTCCCAAAATGCATCACCTCACACTTCTCAGGATTAAATTCCATTTGCCACAACTCCGCCCATCTTACCAGCCCATCTATATCGTCCTGTAATCTGAGGCTTTCCTCCTCACTATTTACGACACCTCCAATTTTCAAATCATCTGCTCTCAGCAGTGGGGGAGGGGGAACTTAGTTGCAATTGATATGATGTCTGCATCCAGATACGCTAAGAAGGGAACTATTCACAGAAATTTCCAAAGGCCATTGTCCATGAGGTTGATTATAGACAGACTGTCTGATGTTCTAACAGTCTGGGCTACCACATCAGTGTCTGTCCTGACTTGTCTGTGTGTACGTGGTGGTATTTGTTCAGTTACACTGTCTTTTACTTTTTTTAAAAGTCTGATATGAAACCCAGCGATGATGTCCCTCAGGCAAAATTCTCTTCCCTTTGCCAGATGTCCTTCATCTCCACGTGTTTACCACCCGGTGAGCCCCACACTCTGGTCCACATCATAACTGGTTATGCATGTGGACACAGGCTGCTTCAGTATCTGAGGAGTTGTAAATGGTGCTGAACATTGTGCAATCATCAGCAAACATCCTCACCCCTGACCTTATGATGGAAGGAAGGTAATTGATGAAGCAGCTGAAGATAGTTGGGCCGAGGACACTACACTGAAGAATTGCAGTGATGTCCTGAGACTGAGGTGATTGACCTCGAACAACCACAACCATCCTTTGCACGAGGTTTGACTACAACCAGCAGAGGTTTTCACCCGATTCTCATTGAGTACAGTATTGCTCGGGCTCCTTGATGTCTTACTCGGTCAAATGCTGCCTTGATGTCAAGGTCAGTCACTCTCACCTCACCTCTGGAGTTCTGAGCGTCAGTGAGCAAGTTAATACTGTGCAAGTGCCACTTGATGGCACTGTTGACGACCCCTTACAACACTTTGCTGATGATCGGGAGTAGACTGATGAGGCAGTAATTGGCTGGGTTGTATTTGTTCTGTTTTTTGTGTACAGGACATACCTGGGCAATTTTCCACATTGCCGAGTAGATGCCAGTGTTGTATCTGTACGGGAACAGCTTTGGCAAGGGGCAAAGATACTTCTGAAGCACAGGTCTTCAGTACTATTGCCGGAATGTTGTCAGGGCCCATAGCCTTTGCAGTATCCAGTGCATCTGAACTGGAGGGGCACCAATATTCTGGGCGGGAGGTTTGCTGGAGCTCTTCGGGAGGGTTTAAACTAGTTTGGCAGGGGGATGGGAACTGGAGCCACGGATCAGTGGATGGGGTAGCTGTTGAAAAGGCAGATACTGAGTGCAGAGAGTCTGTGAGGAAGGTTAGACAGTTGACAGGACAAAGTTGCAGCCAGTATGATGGGTTGAAGTGTGTCTATTTTAACGCAAGAAGTGTCAGGAATAAGGGTGATGAACTTAGAACATGGATCAGTACTTGGAGCTCCGATGTTGTGGCCATTACGGAGACGTGGATATCACAGGGGCAGGAATGGATGTTGGATGTTCCGGGGTTTAGATGTTTCAAAAGGAATAGGGAGGGAGGGAAAAGAGGTGGGGGAGTGGCATTGTTAATCAGGGATAGTATCACAGCTGCAGAAAGGGAGGACGTCGAGGAGGGTTTGTCTACTGAGTCATTATGGGTGGAAGTCAGAAACAGGAAAGGAGCAGTCACTTTGTTGGGAGTTTTCTATAGACCCCCCAATAGCAACAGAGACATGGAGGAACAGATCGGGAGGCAGATTTTGGGAAAGTGCAGAAGTAACAGGGTTGTTGTCATGGGTGACTTCAACTTCCCTAATATTGATTGGAACCTCCTTAGTGCAAATAGTTTGGATGGAGCAATTTTTGTCAGGTGTGTCCAGGAAGGTTTCCTGACTCAATATGTAGATAGGCCGACTAGAGGGGAGACTATGTTGGACTTGGTGCTTGGCAACGAACCAGGCCAGGTGGCAGATCTCTCGGTTGGAGGGCATTTCGGTCATAGTGATCACAACTCCCTGACCTTTACTATAGTCATGGAGAGGGACAGGAGCAGACGGGATGGGAAAATATTGAATTGCGGGAGGGGGAATTACAATGCTATTAGGCAGGAACTGGGGAGCATAAATTGGGAACAGATGTTCTCAGGGAAATGCACGACAGAAATGTGGAGGTTGTTAAGGGAGCACTTGCTGCGACTGCTGGATAGGTTTGTCCCGATGAGGCAGGGAAGGGATGGTAGGATGAAGGAACCTTGGATGACAAGAGATGTGGAACAGCTAGTCAAGAGGAAGAAGGAAGCTTACTTAAGGTTGAGGAAGCAAGGATCAGACAGGGCTCTAGATGATTACAAGGTAGCCAGGAAGGAACTGAAGAATGGACTTCGGAGAGCTAGAAGGGGACATGGAAAAGTCTTGGCGGGTAGGATTAAGGAAAATCCCAAGGCGTTCTACACTTATGTGAGGAGCCAGAGAGAGGGTAGGGCCGATCAGGGATAGTGGAGGGAACTTGTGCCTGGAGTCGGAGGAGGTAGGGGAGGTCCTAAATGAATACTTTGCTTCAGTATTCACTAGTGAGAGGGACCTGGTCGTTTGTGAGGACAGCGTGGAACAGGCTGATATGCTCGAACAGGTTGAGGTTAAGAGGGAGGATGTGCTGGAAATTTTGAATGATATGAGGACAGATAAGTCCCCGGGGCCAGACGGGATATACCCAAGGATATTACGGGAAGCTAGGGGAGAGATTGCCGCGCCTTTGGCAATGATATTTGCGTCTTCACTGTCCACTGGAGTAGTACCGGATGATTGGAGGGTGGCAAATGTTGTTCCCTTGTTCAAGAAAGGGAATAGGGATAACCCTGGGAATTATAGACCAGTCAGTCTTACGTCGGTAGTGGGCAAATTATTGGAGAGGATTCTGAGAGACAGGATTTATGATTATTTGGAAAAGCATGGTTTGATTAGAGACAGTCAGCATGGCTTTGTGAGGGGCAGGTCATGCCTCACAAGCCTTATTGAATTCTTTGAAGATGTGACAAAACACATTGATGAAGGAAGAGCAGTGGATGTGGTGTATATGGATTTTAGCAAGGCGTTTGATAAGGTTCCCCATGGTAGGCTCATTCAGAAAGTAAGGAGGCATGGGATTCAGGGAAAGTTGGCTGTCGGGATACAAAATTGGCTGGCCCATAGAAGTCAGAGGGTGGTAGTAGATGGAAAGTATTCAGCCCGGAGCTCGGTGACCAGTGGTGTTCCACAAGGATCTATTCTGGGACCTCTGCTCTTTGTGATTTTTATAAATGACTTGGATGAGGAAGTGGAAGGCTGGGTTAGCAAGTTTGCCGATGACACGAAGGTTGCTGGAGTTGTGGATAGTGTGGAAGGCTGTTGTAGGTTGCAACGGGACATTGACAGGTTGCAGAGCTGGGCTGAGAAGTGGCAGATGGAGTTCAACATGGAAAAGTGTGAAGTGATTCATTTTGGAAGGTCGAATTTGAATGCGGAATACAGGCTTAAAGACAGGATTCTTGGTAGTGTGGAGGAACAGAGGGATCTTGGGGTCCATGTCCATAGATCGCTCAAAGTTGCCACCCAAGTTGATAGGGTTGTTAAGAAGGCGTATGGTGTGTTGGCTTTCATTAACAGGGGGATTGAGTTTAAGAGCCACGAGGTTATGCTGCAGCTTTATAAAGCCCTGGTTCGACCACACTTGGAATATTGTGTTCAGTTCTGGTTGCCTCATTATAGGAAGGATGTGGAAGCTTGAGAGAGGGTGCAGAGGAAATTTACCAGGATGCTGCTTGGACTGGAGGGCATGTCCTACGAAGAAAGATTGAGGGAGCTAGGGCTTTTCTCATTGGAGCGAAGAAGGATGAGAGGTGACTTCATAGAGGGGTACAAGATGATGAGAGGCATAGATAGAGTGGATGGTCAGAGACTTTTTCCCAGGGTGGAAAGGGCTATCACCAGGGGGCATAATTTTAAGGTGATTGGAGGAAGGTTTCGGGGAGATGTCAGAGGTAGGTTCTTTACACAGAGAGTGGTGGGTGCGTGGAATGCACTGCCAGCGGTGGTAGTAGAAGCAGATACATTAGGGGCATTTAAGCAACTCTTGGATAGGTACATGGATGATAGTAGAATGAAGGGTAGGTCTTTAGTTTGATCTTCGAGTAGGTTAAAGGTTCAGCACAACATCGTGGGCCAAAGGGCCTGTACTGTGCTGTACTGTTCTATGTTCTATGTTCTATTTCTTGATATCACATGGAGTGAATCGAATTGGCTGCAAACTGGCATCTGTGATGCTGGGGCCCTCAGGAGGAGGCTAAGATGGATCATCCACTGTTACAAATGCTTCAGCCTTATCTTTTGCACTGATGTTCTGGGTATCCACATCATTGAGGATGGGGATATTTGTGGAGCCACCTCCTCCAGTTAGTTGTTTAATTGTCCACCATCAGTCACGACTGGATGTGGCAGCACTGTGGAGCTTAGATCGGATCCATTGGTTGTGGGATCAATTAGCCCTGCCTATTACATGCTGCCTTCACTGTTTGGCATGCAAGTAGTCCTGATACCTCATTTTGAGGTATGCCTGGTGCTGTTCCTGGCATCCCCTCCTGAACTCCTCATTGAACCAGGGTTGATCTGAAGTGGTAGAGTCAGCAATATGCTGGGCCATGAGGTTACAGATTGTAGTTGAGTACAATTACGCTGCTGATGATTGCCCACAGGGCCTCGTGGATGCCCAGTTTTGAGTTGCTAGGTCTTTTTGAAATCTATACCATTTAGTACGGTGGTCGTGCCACACAGCACGATAGTGGGTATCCTCAATGTGAAGATGGGACATTGTCTCCACATGGACTGTGCGGTGGTCACTCCTACCAATACTGTCATGGACAGATGCATCTGTGACAGATAGATTGATGAGGACGAGGTCAAGAATGCTTTTCCCTCTTGTTAGTTCCCTCACTATCTGCCGCAGACCCAGTCTAGCAGCTATGTCCTTTAGTACTCAGCCAACTCGGTCAGCAGTGATGTTACCGAGAAACTCTATTTGTTGTACATTGAAGTCCTGTGCACATTCTGTGCCCTTTCCACCTTCAGTGCTTCCTCCAAGTGCAGTTCAACATGGAGGAGCACGGATTCATCAGATGAGGAAGGGCAGTAGGTGGTAATCAGCAGGAGGTTACCTTGCCCATGTTTGACCTGATGCTGTGAGACTTCATGGATCCGGAGTCAATGTTGAGGATTCCCAGGGCTACTCCAGCCTGATTGTATGCCACTGTCCTGCCACCTCTGCTGCGTCTGTCCTGCCGGTGGGACAAGACATACCCAGGGATGGTGATAGTGGTGTCTGGAACATTGCAAGGTATGATTTGATGAGTTTGACTATGTCAGGCCTTTGCTTGCCTATTCTGTGGGACAGCTCTTCGAATTTTGGCAGAAGCCCCCAGATGTTAGTAAGGAGGATTTTGTAGGGTCGACAGGGCTGGGTTTGCCATTGTTGTTTCCGGTGCCTTGGTTTTCTCTGATCACTATATACATAACAGTGAGATCCAATTTTGTTGGCTGTTTGTCCAACTCATCCATGACTGGCAGAGACTGGGCTGCATTGAGGGCCGTCTCAGTGACAGCATTTTCCATGGAGTACAGTTCTAGGTAGTGCTCCACCCAGCAGTCCATTTGCTTGTGTTGGTCAGTGATTGTGTCCCCTGATTTAGATTTAAGGGGGGCGATCTTCTTGATGGTTGGTCCAAAAGCTCTGTAAATGCCATCATGCATTCCTCTGATGTTTCTGGTGTCGGAGGCCAGCTCAATACGACTGCACAGGTGTTGCCAGTAGTCATTTGCACAGCGCCCGGCTGTTCTTTGCATTGTGCTTCTGGCTACTTTAAGTGCGGCGGATGTTATCTCGCTGGGGGCTTTCTTGTAGTTCAGCAGTGCAATGCACTTCGTGGCTATGACAGGTTCCAGCTCTTCAAAGTGAGATTGAAACCAGTCTGCATTCTGCTTCTTATGTTTGCCAAAGGTGGTCATTACTGAGTCAAAGATGGCACATCTGATGTCGGCCCACTTCGTCTCTGCATTCCCTGTGGGAGTGTTTTGAAGGGCTTTTTCAAGTGAATTTAGAAACTTATGTAACAGCTGTGGATAAGAAATTCTGTTAGTGTTGATGCGCAGGCGGCCCTTCTGCTTGAAGTGATGTAGCTTCTTTGGTTTGAGTCTAACTTTGCTCCACCCCAGGGATTGGTCAGTGTCGCAGTCCGCACTGTGGAAGCTGCGTGTGATTTGGACACCGTTTATAGAGGCTCGCCTTGTAACGATGAGGTCCAGCTGATGCCAACGATGTGATCTCGGGTGTCTCCATGAAACCTGGTGACAGGGTTTAGTATGAAAGAATGAGTTGGTGATGCAGTGGTTGTGATAGGTACACAACTCCAGCAGTCTCTGTCAATTCTCATTCATCCTTCCAATGCCATAGCGCCCAAGGCAGGAGGGTCATGAGTCAAGGTCAGCCCCAACCCTGGCATTAAAGTCCCCCAGCAGGAACAAATGCTCGGTATTGGGAATGCTACTCATGATATTATGGAGTTCCTCCAGGGAAAATGTTGTCACTGAGACCGCCATCAATGCAGCCCAGTCTCTGCCAGACATGGATGAGCTGGACGAACAGCCAACAAAATGGGCGGCACAGTGACGCAGTGTTTAGCACTGCAGCCTCACATCTCCAGGGACCCGGGTTCAATTCTGGGCACTGCCTGTGCGGAGTTTGCAAGATCTCCCTGTGACCGCGTGGGTTTTCGCTGGGTGCTCCGGTTTCCTCCCACCGCCAACAACTTGCAGGTGATAGGTAAATTGACTGTTGTAATTTACCCCTAGTGTAGGTAGGTGGTAGGGAATATGGGATTACTGTAGGGTTAGTATAAAAAATGGGTGGTTGTTGGTTGGCACAGATTCGGTGGGCCGAAGGGCCTGCTTCAGTGCTGCATCTCTAAATAAATAAAATCGGATCTCAGAGATGCCATTGATTCTCTAGCCAGTGGAAAAGCCCCTGGAAAGGATGGCATAACCCCTGAAATAAACAAGAGTGCCAAGCCTGCTGTACTCTCAGCACTCCATGAACTGCTTTGCCTGTGCTGGGATGAGGGAGCAGTACCACAGGACATGCGCAATGCCAATATCTTCACCCTTTATAAGAACAAGGGTGTCTGCGGTGACTGCAACAACTACTGTGGAATCTCCCTGCTCTGCATAGTGGGTAAAATCTTCGCTCGAGTCATTTTAAACAGACTCCAGAAGCTGGCTGAGCGTGCCTACCCTGAGGCACAGTGTGGCTTTCGAGCAGAGAGATCTACCATTGATATGCTGTTCTCCCTTCACCAGCTATAGGAGAAATGCCATGAACAACAGATGCCCCCCCACCTTGCTTTCATAGATCTCACCAAAGCCTTTGACCTCATCAGCAGACGTGGTCTCTTCAGATTACTAGCAAAGATCACCTCGTTCCATGAAAATATGAAAGGCACAATTTAGCATAGCAGTGCCTCATCAGACCCCTTTCCTATCCTGAGTGGCGTGAAACAGGGCTGTGTTCTCACACCTACACTGTTTGGGATCTTCTTCTCACTGCTGCTTTCTCATGAGTTCAAGTCTTCAGAAGATGAAATTTTCCTCCACACAAGATCAGATGGCAGGTTGTTCAACCTTTCCCGTCTTAGAGTGAAGACCAAAGTATGGCATGTCCTCATCAGGGGATTCCTCTTTGCTGACGATGCTGCATTAACAACCCACACAGAAGAGTGTCTACAGAGTCTCATCAACAGGATTGCGACTGCCTGCAACGAATTTGGCCTAACCATCAGTCTCAAGAAAATGTACATCATGGGACAGGGTCATCAGAAATGCTCCATCCATCAATATCGGCGACCACGCTCTGGAAGTGGTTCAAGTGTTCACCGACCTCGGCTCAACTATCACCAGTAACCTGCCTCTAGATACAGAAATCAACAAATGCATGGGAAAAGCATCCACTGCCATGTCCAGACTGGCCAAGAGGGTGTGGGAAAATGGCCCACTGAACACAAAAACACTGAACGGAACACAAAAGTCTGAGTGTATCAAGCCTGTGTCCTCAGTACCTTGCTCTATGACAGCGAGGCCTGGACAACGTATGTCAGCCAAGAGCGACGTCTCAATTCATTCCATCTTCGCTGCCTCCGGAGAATCCTTGGCATTAGGTGGCAGGACCGTATCTCCAACGCAGAAGTCCTTGAGGTGGCCAACATCCCCAGCATATACACCCTACTGAGTCAGCGGCGCTTGGGTTGGCTTGGCTATGTGAGCCGCATGGAAGGTGGTAGGATCCCCAAGGACGCATTGTACAGCGAGCTCGTCACTGGTATCAGACCCACCGGCCGTCTATGTCTCCGCTTTAAAGACGTCTGCAAACGCAACATGAAGACCTGTGACATTGACCACAAGTCGTGGGAGTCGTTGCCAGCGATCGCCAGAGCTGGCAGACAGCCATAAAGGCGGGGCTAAAGAGTGGCAAGTCGAAGAGACTTAGCAGTTGGCAGGAAAAAAGACAGAAGTGCAAGGAAAGAGGCAACTGTGTAACAGCCCCGACATCCAATTTTATCTGCAGCACCTGTGGAAGATTCTGTCGCTCTAGAATTGGCCAATACAGCCACTCCAGGCGCTGCTTCACAAACCACTGACAACCTCTAGGTGCTTACCCATTGTCTCTCGAGACAAGGAGGCCAAAGAAGAAGATATATACATGTTGAGTTATTTTACTCTGTGTTCATTTTGTTTAAAATGGAGGATGGAGATCACTTCACCAACAGGGGGGTGGGGTGGGACAGCTACTTGAAGGGGCTCAGTCACATGACCCGTTTTTGCCTGTCCAATTTTGAAATAGTTTCATTTGGAGAGAACAGCTTGTACAAGAAACAGCTGCCTTGAAACCATGCACCTCGCTATCTCCGAGGCCTGTCAGAAGAAGAAAAAGCCACCGTCTGAAAAGCAGCAAGAAATCTGTCTCTGCTCTCTGCCAGTTTCTCTTTCGTTGGAAAGGGTGAAAGCAGAAACTAAGCTTCCTCAGCTTGTCTCTGAAAATGCAAAAGAAGAAAGTTAAAGAGAAGAGATTACCTACGACTCCTACTGCACTCAGCATTTCCAATTGGTTAATTCCAGCTTTGGTTTAAACTGGGACTCCTGTCAGTTTGTAATTGAGCTATATCCTACTTGGTAAATATCCTTGCCATTTTTGATGCCTTTACCTTTCCTCTATGTTTGTGAGCATTCATTGCAAAGTTAATCAACTCCCCGCCCCGAGTTTGAGAGTGTGTTAATAAACCATACTTTTTTTTTAACGATAACAACAGTGTTGTTGCGGTCCTTTAAAAGTCAGCGTTTATAAACTGAGGGAGTGGAGAAACACACCATCAGGATTTTTTTTTTAAAACAAGGGAAACACTTTAATCACATTCTGCTTACGGGCAGTTTGTTGAAAATATAGAGAAATGTGTTTTCAAAATTAACCACATGTTTAAAACAGAAATCTCTCTCTGCCTCCTCCTCTCCATGTCCTGCTCATCTTGCAGACCAAGCAGTACAACAACAACTGCCCCCATACCTATACAAGACACTGGTCTTTCCACCCTTACTGTGTACAGGAAATCTCTCCAAATTGCTGCAGTAACTCACCACAGTGCTTCCACAAACTTTACCTCAGCACAAGTCAGTGTAAAACACCTCAGCTGGAACTTGTTGAATGTCCCTTTAAATAGCCCCAGAACAGGGTCCATCTTGCTTCATAACACTTGTTGTTTCAGGAATGATTAATGAAGCACATGTGTTGACCATATTTGGGATCCTGGTGATGTATCAGTCCATTCAGGTCACTGATGTCAGGATAGCCTCCATTCAAGGTCTTTGGGCTCACACAGGGGACGTTCCTGCGTTCACCATTCCAATTCATTAACACCGCACGGGCCGTGCTGGAAGTGACCAGCGGAGCATCGCGCACAAGGAAACATGAGGTAGTTTCCGGAACGCTGCTCAAATCTGTGCTACACGACGGTATTGTACACTCTATTTTTCTATGTTTCTCGAGCTTGTTACACAGGAACAGGAGGAGGCCATTCAGCTCCACTGAGCCTGTTGCACAGGAACAGGAGGAGGCCATTCAGCCTCTGAGACTGTTACGTTTGAACAGGACGAGCCCGTCAAGCCTGTCATAAAGAAGTAATTGGAGGCCATTCTGCCCCCTCGAGCCTGTTATAAAGAAGTAGGTGGAGGCCATTCTGCCCCATCGAGCCTGTTGCACAGGAACAAGAGGAGGCCATTCAGCCCCTCAAGGTTGTAGCACATGAACAGGTGGAGGCCATTCTGCGCCTGGAGCCTGATACACAGGAAAAGGTAGAGCCCATTCATCCCTGCCAAACTGTTCCCATAAAGCCATGGGACCAACTGTGGTCAAAGAGGAGTGAAGAAGAGCATTCCTGGAGTAGCACCAGACATATCTAAAAATGAGGTCCCAACCTGGGGAATATATAACACAGGACTACAAACATTCTAAACAGTGGAATCAGCATGATACAGGCAGAGCTAAGTGATTACAAAACCAAATAATAAGATCAAAGCTCTGCAATAATACCACATCCAGTCCTGAATGGTGGTGGACAATTAAACAATGAACAAGAGTGGGAGGTTCCATCCTCAATGATGGGGGAGCCCAGCTCATCAGTGCAAAAGGCAAGACTGAAGCATTTACAACCATTTTCAGCCAGAGATGCTGAATGGTTGATCCTACTCGGCCTTCTCCTGAGATCCCCAGCCAAATCTGATTCACTCCATGTAATATTAAGAAATGGCTGAACGCATTGGATCCAGTAAAGGGTCATGGGCCCTGACAACATCCTGGCAGTAGTACTGAAGACTTGTGCTCCAGAACTAGCGTCACCACTAGACAAGCTATTTCAGTGCAGTTACAACACTAGCATCGACACAACAATGTGAAAAATTGCCCAGGTATGTCATGTAGACAAAAAGCAGGACAATTATCGCCCCATCAGTCTACTCTCGATTGTCAGCAAAATGATGGAAGGGGTCATCTACAGTGCTAACAAGCAAAAACAACCTGCTCACTGATGCTCAGTTTGGGTTCCGCCAGGGCCACTCAGCTCCTGACCACATTACAGCCTTTCTCCAAATGTGGACAAAAGAGTTGAACTCCAGAGGTGAGATGAGGGTGACTGTCCTCGACATCATGGCAACATTTGACCGACCATGGCATCAAGGAGCTCTAGTAAAATTGAAGTCATTGGGAATCATGGAGAAAACTCTCCACTTGTTGGAGTCATACCCAGCACAAAGGAAGATGGATGTGTTTAATGGAGGTCAATCATCTCAGTCTCAGGAGATCACTGCAGGAGTTCCTCAGGGTAGCGTCCTCGGCCCAAACATCTGCAGCTGCTTCATCAATTATCTTCCCTCCACAATAAGATCAGAGGTGGGGATATTCACTGATGATTTCACAGTGTTCAATTTCATTTGCAACTGCACAGATACTGAAGCAGTCCGTGCCCTCATGCAGCAAGACCTGGATAATATCCAGACTTGGGCTACTAAGTGGCAAGCAACATTTACACCACACAAATGGCAGCCAATGAGCTAACAAAAGACCATCTAACCATCTCCCCTTGATGTCCAATAACGTTACAATCACCGAAACCCAACTTCCCCTCCTGGTTCCCCATATTGTTGTCAGCTCTCTCACTTCAGGTGTTGTCCCTCTCTCCTTTTCCATAGCTAACCTAAACCTTATGATACTATGATCATTGTCCCCTAAATGTTCCTGTACTGACACTTGATTCACTTGACCCACTTCATTCCCTAGAACCAGGTCCAGCAATGCCTCTTTCCTCACTGGGCTGGAAACATACAGATCCAGAAAATTCTCCTGAACACATTTCAGAAACTCTTGCCCCTGTCTGCCCTTTACACTATTAATATCCCAATCTATATTTGGATAATTAAAGTTCCCCCATTATAACTACTCGATAGTTTTTACACCTCTCTGCAATTTCCTTCCAAATTTGTTCCTCTATCTCTTTCCCACTAGTTGGTGGCCTGTAGAATACACTGGTAGTGTAATGGTACCTCTATTGTTTCTATCGATTCTGTTCTTGACCCCTCTCGGACATTCTCTCTCTCCATCACCATAATATTCTCCTCTATCAATACTGCCTTTCTTTCCTTCCTATCTTTCCTGAACACCATGTATTCATGACATCATATTCCCACTTCTCTATCTGGGCCTGTTGTTTTCTGACCTTATTTACCAAATTCTGTGTGTTTATGTACATGCACAGTAAACCTAGTTTAGACCTTACTCTGTTCCCTATTACTCTGACCCCACCTAATACCTCCCTATTTCCAAATCCAGTGTGATCCTTCTGTCCCAATTCTTTGTGCACCTTATTTTTCCACTATAATGCTACATCCTGTTTCCAATTCTCCTGCCAACTTTGTTTAAACATTCCCCAATAGCACTAGCAAACCATTCTGCAAGGCCATTGGTTCTGGCTCTGTTCAGGTGCACCCTATCTGCCCTGTACAGGTCCCATCTCCCCCAGAACCGGTCCCAATGTTGCAGTAATCTAAAGCCCTCCCTCCTCAACCATCTCTCTAGCCACACATTCATCAGCTCTGTCCTATGTCTATACTCCCTAGTGCGTGGCGCCAGGAGTAATCCAGAGATTAATACCTTTGAGGTCCTGCTCGTTACTTTATTTCCTAGCTCCCTCAACTCTGCCTGCAGGACCTCATCCCTCTTTGTCCCTATGTTGTTGGTACTGATATGGAACACGACTGCTGGCTGTTCACCCTCCCCCTCCCAGAGTGCTCTGCAGCTGCTGAGTGATATCTTTGATCCTGGCACCAGGGATGCAGCATACCATCTTGGATTCAAGTCTGCGGCCTTCAGTGTCCCATTTTATGTTCCCCACTAATCTTTTCAGATACAGTCTTGTTTCAGTCTTATTTCCCTTTTCAGCTCTCCTCTGTACTTTCTGGAATCTGCTTGTTTCTCTACTGCATTATGAATCTGACATTTATCATAAGCCTCCTTTGGAGTTCCCACATGACGCAGGATGTGCAGGCAACGGCTGTCAGCTTCTCAACATTTTACTGAAATGAACTGTCGATTTAATTAAAGTTCTCCTTACTTAGAGTGCTCTGTTCCTTCCCTCTTGTACTTTTGCTATTGTCCCTCGGTTTAAATTACACAGCAGCTCCTTCCCCCTCTGCACCTCATTCCCACTCTCAACAAATCCACATTTTAAGAGTTTCACTCAGTTTGTAATCACTCTGTTTCACAGTTCACTCTCTCTGTTCTTGAGCCCTCTCACTTCACTCCATTTCTTGTTTGTGATTTAATTGTTCCACTTTATTTCGATGAAAGTCAAACTTTGTCCCCTAATTATCAATTCATTTTCACTGTAATTCGATTTTGTTAGAATTCAATTTCTCAACAAACTGGAACTTCAAAAAACCTAAAAAGTTGATTTACTTGTTCTTCAATGACTTTTCTATTTAACTCAGTTCAATAAAATCTGTTCTAAACAGGTTGTTTTATCCAGACAATATCTCCACTTGATGAACTGATGATCTTTGAGAGCACGGAGCTCTCAGCTTTTACTCATTGATCTTCACTAGAGTTGATCCAGTTTTGATGTTGACTTGTTCTCTGATGTTGATTTACTCGTCTTCTTCACCCGATTTCTCTGCTGTCCAATGAAGTTCCAGCAACAGATTTCTCAGTAATAACTTGACTTTTCCTCACAGGATTTCTATTTTAATGGTTTTTGAACTATTTTGTTAAAGGATTTAGTTTTGTAAATTTCTCCCTTGCTCCCCTCATGGTCAGGCAGAAAGTTTTAACTGCTGTGTTTTCAAGCAGCAACAGCTTTATTTGAAAAGCCATTGTGCCAGCATTTCGGGTTTTAATCCAGTTACAAATCTGGTTGTGATGCCTTGTGGCTCCAGCTGTCACGTGACCTGCCAGGGAACGACCTCATAACTGACCCAGTCGTGTAGCTGTGGGTTGATGTTTAAATTGCTTCAAAATTATCGTCCAGAAAGACAATGAAAATGAATCGATATATAAAAGGTAGATTTTGTGAATTTGTGCTCCCAGGGGAAATTCCTGGAGAGTCTGTTGGTTTTCATATCCCCAATTCCCCACAGGAAGCTCTGTGATCGGAGTCTGTATTCATTACATCAACATTATACAGAATCATTTCATGGGCGACTCCAGTGTGAATTGTCGTCAGGTGGATCAGTTTTACCTTTCAAAGTAACACAAAAACAAAATACTGCGGATGCTGGAAATCCGAAATAAAAACACAAAATGCCAGAAATACTCAGCGTTTGAGGGGAGAGAAACAGAGTTAATGTTTCAGGTCTGTGACCTTTCATCAGAACTGGGCTGAGATTGCCTGAGTGACTGAGATTGTGGAATCAGTTTCAGGGTCAATGATATTATATCTGTAAGGATAGGCCGATGTAGATTATTAAATACAATGCTGGAATACAGATTTTTTACATATTTTTAATCAAAATTGATTTAAACTTTGTACTCATGAATTTTTTGATCACGCAGGCACTGATAACAATTAAAAAATCATGACTTGCATTTCACAACCACAGGACATTACAAAGCATTTTCCAACCAGTGATGGACTTTCCAAGTGTTGTCACTGTCGTTGTGTAGGAAATGTGACGGTCAATGTGCGCACAGCAAGATCCCAGAAACAGCAATGTGATAAAGAGCGGAAAATCTGTTTTTAAATGAAACAAAAACAAGAAATGCTGGAGTCACTCAGCAGGTCTGGCAGCATCTGTGGAAAGAGAAGCAGAGTTAACGTTTCGGGTCAGTGACCCTTCTTCGGAACTGACAAATATTAGAAAAGTCACAGATTATAAGCAAGTGAGGTGGGGGTAGGGCAAGAGATAACAGAGGAGAAGGTGCAGATTGGACCAGGCCACATAGCTGACCAAAAGGTCACGGAGCAAAGGCAAACAATATGTTAATAGTGTGTTGAAAGACAAAGCATTAGTACAGACTAGGTGTGAATACACTGAATATTGAACAGCAGCAAGTGCAAACCTGAAGAAAAACAACCTGAAAAAAACAGTGGGTAAGCAAACTGAACAAACTAAGATGAAATGAAATAAATGCAAAAAAAGATTGTAAAAAATGTAAAAAGGAATGTAAAAAAAAGGAAGAAAAAATAACTAAAAATGAAAGTAAAATGGGGGGCTGTCATGCTCTGAAATTATTGAACTCAATGTTCAGTCCAGCAGGCTGTAGTGTGCCTAATCGGTAGATGAGATGCTGTTCCTCGAGCTTGCGTTGATGTTCACTGGAACACTGCAGCAATCCCAGGACAGAGATGTGAGCATGAGAGCAGGGGGGAGTGTTGAAATGGCAAGCAACCGGAAGCTCAGGGTCCTGCTTGTGGACTGAGCTTTCATTTCATCTTAGTTTGTTCAGTTTGCTTACCCACTGTTTTTTTCAGGTTGTTTTTCTTCAGGTTTGCACTTGCTGCTGTTCAATATTCAGTGTATTCACACCTAATCTGTACTAATGCTTTGTCTTTCAACACACCATTAACATATTGTTTGCCTTTGCTCCGTGACCTTTTGGTCAGCTATGTGGCCTGGTCCAATCTGCACCTTCTCCTTTGTTATCTCTTGCCCCACCCCCACCTCACTTGTTTATAATCTGTGACTTTTCTAATATTTGTCAGTCCCGAAGAAGGGTCACTGACCCAAAACGTTAACTCTGCTTCTCTTTCCACAGATGCTGCCAGACCAGCTGAGTGATTCCAGCATTTCTTGTTTTTGTTTCAGATTTCCAGCATCCGCAGTATTTTACTTCTGTTTTTAAATGATATTGACCAGGACACCATTGAATAACTGCCTTGCTATTCTCTGAAATGCTGCCATGCGCCTCAGTTTGCCATCTCACCTAAAAGACAGCACCTCTGACAGTGCAGCACTCCCTCAGTGCCTCACTGGGATACCAGTTTGTGGTCAAGGTTCTGGAGTCAGATTTGAACACAAACTGCTGCCTGTTAAAAGCTGGATTGTTACTGACTGTGACACAGTTAACATCATGGAAAAGGAGGAACAGAGTTTCAGGGGGAAGACATGATGCTCTGTAAGGATAGACAGAAATAGATTATTAAAGACAGGAAGGTAATTGCCGTTATACAGAACTGAATAATATTGAGCAAGGTGAATACACACACACAGCTGAAAGAGAGATAGACTTTTATCACAGCAGGACGGAGTGTGAAATAGGAATGTCAATCACCAGTGTGATAACAGAAAATGTTATCAATGCATTAATGATTGGAAGCGATAAGGCATCAGAGGCTGAAACAACTTAATGACAACACACAGGCAATAATAATATCTGACAGTATTGTATGATAACACACATTAGAAAATACATCTGAAAACCTGGTTTCACAGGTCGGCGCAACATCGAGGGCCGAAGGGCCTGTACTGCGCTGTAATGTTCTCAAACTGAAAATATAATGAAGAATAGTCAGCATGGATTTCACAAGGGAAGGCCAGGCCTGATTAACCGTATTAAATTGTTTGATGAATTGACAAAAAGAGTAGACAAGGGTCATACAGATGATGTAATAGATTTAATTTTCTAAAGTGTCACAAAAGTTGTCTGTGTACCTTTAAGACTGAGAAAAAGGAATTCTCTGAGATCATTGAATACTGAACTGGGTGGGACAATTGCAAGGCAAGCTGTTTTTCCAGCCACTCAGCTGAAAGAAATGACTGTCACATGACTGGCTGCTGGGGAGTTTTTAGTTTCTCTTTTGCAAGACTAGACCAGTTTGGAGACCAGAACGAGAGATCTCTCTCAAAGAAAGTAAAAGACCATTCTGAAAACATGACTCTATGACTCAATGACCTCCTTTGTTCTGTCAATGTGAGTGCTCCATACCTCTCTCCTCTCTGGGGCTTGCATGTGACTATTCAAGAGGCAGCGCAACATGGTGAGGGAGTCACCACAAAGGAGCTGGCAAAGGGGGTTAGGCATCATCACATCCTGAGATGCATGGCTGTATCTCAGCCACAGGCCATCCTCTTTCACAGCTCACCCACATTACCTCCCCTGAGAGCTGACGTGGGGATGAGCCACAGAGGAAACCCCAGCAAGGGGCGAGGGGCTGCCACTAGCAGAACTGTTTCTAGCTCATCCTGCAAATTCATCCTATCTCCCTCTTTCCACTTGCAGGACAAGTTGGTCCAAAACAACAGGGAGAGCTCACGGACTGCGGAGGAATTCCAAATCTACGGCCGCTGCCGACAGCTGAGGAGGAGGCTCTGGAGTTAGTGAGGATCCAGGGCGGACACTCAATAGCGGATTGTGAGACTGGAGTCTCCACTCAAGAGGGTGAGAATTGTCGTCATTCAACATCCACCACACATCTGGAGACCCACATCACACATGGATGGCACGACAAGATCTGCACAGCGTAACCCAGAAATGTCTGTGCTCTCTCATACAGGTCGATGTCCACTAGAGTTTCCTGATGAAGGTGGGCAGCCATCAACCTCTGAGGAGGAGCAGTCAGAGGATGCACCATCACATGACCCTCCTGCACCCTCCACCATCGCAGATACTTTCACCTTGGTGAGTTTACACTCGGTTTTGGAATCAGTGCCTCGGCTGGCTGAGGCTGAGACAGCCGATGTCTCTGACAGTCAGAGGACTGTGGGTGTCCAGGTCCATACTGAGCCCCAGGATGATGATGAGACTCTGGTGTTAACAGTGCAGGGTATGCTGGAGTTTCAAGGAGAGGGAAGGCAACATCTGACAGAGCTGCCAGAGGTCATTCACAGCCCTGAGCGTACAATGGAGGAGTCAATCCAGCTCATGAGTGCTGTCATGTCACAGGCGTGTGAGTGCATGACATCCTCCAATGAGAGGTTAGTGACCCTCATGGAGAGCCAGATCCTACAAATCTGCACTGACCTGTACACCATCGTCTTAGCAATGAGCTCAATGTAGCAGTGACAAGGTGAGAGAAGGAATAGGAACCCAGATCCTTCTGCAGCTCCTGGTCCTTCTCCGGTGAGCAGGGAGGCTCAAGAAAGCTCAAGAGAGGAGGAGAGGCTGCCCTCCACAGCTGGGGGCTTCCCTCAGGACACTCCAAGTGTGGACACTGACTCCTCAGCCCCTCCGCCAATGAGCCCAGCTCCAGCAGCCACGATGCCTGAAGAGAGTCCTGCACCAGTCCAGGACACTCCCAGGCAGCCGGGGCCTTCCAGGCCTCAGGCAGCCAGAGGACAGCTGCTAAAGTCATCCCAGGCCAAGGAGCAGCCTGATCAGCAGCCTGCCTCCAGCCCAGCTGCTGCCAGGATCACACCTCACAGGAGCACTCGTAAACATATAAAGCAAATCACCGAGACACACGAGGGGATTCAGAGGTGTTTGATATTTACCATTTATTTTGTGTTATACAGTTTTCTCATTATTGAAGTTAACATTCATTGTGGGAAATGCTTATTCTTTCATTCCTTGATTGTGAGCTGCTGCCTTCACCCTTGTTGCCTCATTGGGCCAGTGTAGGCACAGACATCCTTTGGTAAGTGCCTCAGATGTGCCAGAGCGGGTAGTTAAGCTGGGCTCTCGACATGGAACCCAAACAGAAAGAAGGTGACAGACTGAATACATTGAGGTGAGTCTTTATTGAGTTCACTTTGTGTGGCCGTCATGGTGTCTGGCAGTGGATATGTATGAGATTGTCTCTTGTCTCCTTGGCTTGTCTCTCAATATAGCTGGTCTCTGGTGTAAGGGGTTTAGGATCCAGTGCTGCTTACTCATTCGCCTCCTCCGTGTCCTCCTCATCGATTGAGGACTGGAGATCAATCATGTCCTCTTCATTCAAGGCTTCCCCACTGCAGGGTGAGATTGTGTAGAGCACAGCAGACCACCATGATACGTGAGACCCTCGCTGGGACACACTGCAGGGCTGCAGTGGATCGATGCAGGAAACAGAATCTCATCTTCAGCAGCTCAGTGGCCTGCTCATTGGTCACTCAGGTGGATCCGTGGTAAGTATTGTACCTCTCCTCTACTGTAGTGTGAAGGTTCCTCACAGATGTCAGTAGCCATGTCTTCAATAAGTATCCCTTGTCCCCAAGAATCCATCCCTGAAGGTGAGAGGGGGACTGAAAAGCTGTGGTAACTGGGACTGTAGAAGTATGTCGGCATCGTGGCTGATTCCCGGAAAGTGGGTGCACACCTGCAGCAAACAGTTTCAGTGGTCACAGACCAGTTGGATGTTGATTGAATGGAAGCCCTTCCTGTTGATGCAAACAGCTGGCTGCTCCGTGGGAGCCTTGATGATCACATGTGTGCAATCTATCACATCTTGCACCCAGGGGAATCCAGCGATGGCCCCAAATCCGATGGCCCTCTTGGTATGAATGTTGGGTTGGGTGTATGGGACCCATTGCCAGATGATCAGGAGGCCTCCACAGCACTGCCCTTGTAAAGATGAAGTTGCCTTGGCAGCGTTGCCTTTGCTATTCCTCTCAGCTTCCTCGTTATTGACCCTCAGTTCCCACCCTGGCTGAGAATCAACTCTCTCACCTGATAGTATGGTCACCCATGCAGATCACCCAGTAGTATGGTCACCCAGTAATGCCCTCCAGCAGTATGGACACCTGGTAATGCCATCCAGCATTATGGCCACCCAGTAATGCCACCCAGCATTATGGACACCTGGTAATGCCATCCAGCATTATGGCCATCTGGTAATGCCCTCCAGCATTATGGCCACCTGTAATGCCACCCAACATTATGGCCACCCAGTACTATGGTCACCTGGCAACGCCAGCAACACACTCACCATGCAGATTGTACAGCACTGCAGGACGACAATGGCCTCGGCTCCTCCCTTTCTCCCTATCCAGTGTAGTCTTTCCCCACTTCTGGCCCGGAGTTTACTCTGGGTATCAATGAACCAAGACTACTGAATTATTGTTCACACATAGCACATTTATTCAGCATTTCAAAATCTTCTCTTCAGCAGAGATTATACTCACACATTCACGTAAGCTAGGTTACTTAGGTTCATCCGAGAGTCAGAACGGAGCAGATGATCAGTCCTCTCCTTCTGGTTCTCCAAGTAGTGGGTGGCACAGTGGCGTAGTGGGTGGCACAGCAGCCTCACAGCTCCAGCGACCCGGGTTCAATTCCAGGTACTGCCTGTGTGGAGTTTGCAAGTTCTCCCTCTGTCTGTGTGGGTTTTTGACATGTTCCGGTTTCCTCCCACAGCCAAAGACTTGCAGGTTGATAGGTAAATTGTCCATTATAAATTGCCCCTAGTATAGGTAGGTGGTAGGGAAATATAGGGACAGGAGGGGATGTGGTAGGAAGATGGGAGTAGTGTAGGATTAGTATAAATGGGTGGTGGTCAGCACAGACTTGGTGGGCCAAAGGGCCTGTTTCAGTGTTGTATCTCTAAATAAATTTAAAAATAGTTGATCAGACTACTTAGTCCTGAGCTAGCTAGCTAGCACTTCGGAGCACACTTTCCTACACCCTATTTCATGCATGCTACCTGCGTGATCAGCTCGGGATGGGCCGGACCTGACTACCCGATGTACAGTGATTGGTCAGTCAGCTAACAGCGTGGGCACGCTACGTCAGGTACAATCGGTCAACCTTTCACCGGTTTTGACATCTGCTTATTTTTGATAGCCTCATCCCTCAAGTTTCAACCACATTGCATGGCTAGTTCTCTGTTCTCCAGCCCTTGTCTGATAACAAGGTGTTACCTCACTCCGATAACCCCCGGTCTCCAAGTAACCAGCCCACATGGCGAGTCAGTTATAAACTTAGCAATAGGTTAGACATGTCTCCATCATGATCTTGCAGGTTTCAGTACATCCACTTCCCCTTTAACAGTTCAGTTCCACCACATTGCTGTCTCAGCACACATCCCACTTCCCTGCTGTGGAATTGTTTACCACTTTTAGCTGCACACACTACGTCCCTACTTTCTCTAGGGGGCACTGTGTCCTACCATGTCAGAATAATGTCTGAGAGGTAGTTACACAACATTTCCCCTTTCTCATGTAAGCTAACCAAGTTGGACTCATAACCACTGATACTGCCTCCATAGTGCAGTTAAATATTGCATTAAAACCACAGAATGCTTCTCAGTGGCATAGACAGGATGTGAACACAGTATAGTCGATTCTCCCAAACAACATCCTCTCAATGACGTTCCCAGCACGACTGTCCTAGAGGGGACCACATAGGTGTGAATGTGATGAGACACAACATGGTGTCCTTCCCTCATTACTCCAATGTTCTCTGCCCAGTATACATCTTTAGGTGCATGATTCACAGTAATAATAGGTATTGCCAGTACCATTCCCAATACCATTCCTCCTTTTTCAACACAGTTAGTATTAGTAGCATACACACGCGCTATTCCCCTGAGTTGGAAATCGGTCAGATTCATAACCTGATCATTACTGATCCAGAGGGGTACCTCCTTGGTGAATTTGCCGCAGATTTTCTCAGGTCTGTTCAACAACCCAACTACCGTAGGTAGAACAGGCGTCTTTCTTAGCTGCTCTCTTTCCTGACTCCTCCACTTCACGAGACAATTTATTGATAGTTTTCACATGATCCACCATCGATAATTTACCCCATTTGGTCAGTCTTTGGGCATTCTGGAACCCATCTGTTTGGATCTTTTGTCCGTCCCTTAGAATTTCTTTCAGCTGAGCATTGAGGGTCCTAACCTTTTGGTCCAAATTGGCTATGTCTGGTGTGTTTACTACTCCTGTCCCAGTATTAAAACGTGTTATTACATCATTCACCAATCCTCTTTTACTCCTATTTTATTTTTCAAGAATCAGCAAGTATTTGGTCAAAATATTCATTTTTGTTTGTAATAGAGCTCTAAAGAGAAAATCTCTATTTTTTTGGTATGTGTGTGTATGTGAGGAGCGAAGGTAAAGAGGGAACTTTCATATTTCAATCTGTGCGTTCATGCTTTGCTTCATTACTGGCTAAGACTTGTTTCATAATAAACTGATGATTTTGTTGTTTATTAAAGAAATCTGGCCAGTGTATTTTATTTTGAGATAAAAATAGAGAGTATGATTGTATCGGTAACTGGGAAAACATTCAAATATATGTTATGATCTGTGGAGAAGTGGAACTATAAAAACAGTGCTCTCCTCCCAGCTCAGTCATAACAGTACATTATCAATTTGAACTTTGGAATCAAAAACACAATTTAAAAATTTGCGGATGACCCCACTTTGGCAAGGATAGTTAATACTGCGGAGGACTGCAACAAATTACAGGGGGGCATTAATAAACTTGCAGAATGGGCAAATAATCGGCAAATGAAGTTCAACAGTGAAAAATGTGAGGTAGAATATTATGTTTGCATGAAGAGGGAGATCAGTTATGATTTGGACGATGGAAGTCTAGGTGGGGTAGAAGAACAAAGGGATCTCGGAGTACAAATACACCAATCAATACAATTTGTGCCACAGGTTAGCAAAACCATAAAAAAGCAAACCAAACACTCGGATTTTTTCCAGAGGGGTAGAGTTGTAAAGTAGGGAAGTTATACTGAGCCAATATGGAACGCTGGTTAGACAACACCGGGTGCAGTTCTGGTCACTGTATTAGAGAAGGAATATAGAGGCACTGGAGAGGGGGCAGAGAAGATTTACAAGGATGACCCGAGAAATGTGTGAGTATACATTTCAGGAAAGGATGAACAAGCTGGATCTCTTTTTCTTGAAAAATGAAGGTTGAGGGTGACCGAATAGAGGTCTGTAAAAGGCTTTGATAGAGTGGATACAGAGAGAATGTTTCTACTGTGGGGAGAAGCATAACCAGAGGCCGTTGGGGCAACGACTGTGAGATCTCTTTCTTGCACTAATGGAGGATCTTTCTCTAGGGTACGTGATAATTTTCTGACACAAGAGTCACATCTGGACTCACTACTCCGGATGACAAGATCAAAGTCATTTATATATAGCAAAATAAAGGGCTGAATTTTACACCCCCCCCCTCCCCACCCCCAAAGAGCGGGAAGGTGGTGAGAGCGTAGATTGGAGCGGGAGGCTTGGGGGGACCTTCCCAACCCGCTTCCACCTCCACCGCCACTTTACGCAGGGTGGCGGTGGGGAAAAATGGCCTGCCCATCTCAGGCCAATCAGGCCAATGACCACTTAAGGACCTTTGCCCACCACCACAGGGATTATACTCTTGGCCGGTCGGGTAGCCCAAGCCAGAGAAAAGCCACCTGTCAAAAACAGGTAGCTTTCTGATGGCCTGGTGGGGGGGTGGGGGGCGGTGGGGGCTCATGAACAGGCACCCTGTGCCTGATAGAGAGATGCCCCAACTACCCCCAACACCCAACACGCCACTCCATCCCCCCAATTGACCACTTGGGTCCCAACTGATCACACCCAGCAAGGCCCCAAAAACTTACCTTCATTCCTGGGCCGCCCTTCATCTTCCGTCTTTTGGCTGAGTTGCAGTCCCAGCAGTGGCCACCGCTACTAGTGGCGCTGCTGGGACAAAGAGCTGCGAGCTCGCTGATTGGCCGTCAGCTTCATTAGGCGGGTCTTCCTGCTTCAATGAGGTGGAAGTCCCGCCTCAGACCAATCAAAGGCCTGGGGACTGTAAAATGTAGATTAGAACAAAGAACAAAGAAAATTACAGCACAGGAACAGGCCCTTCGGCCCTCCAAGCCTACGCCAAGCCAAATCCTCTATCTAAACCTGTCGCCTATTTTCTAAGGGTCTGTAACTCTTTACTTCCTGCCCATTCATGTATCTGTCTAGATACATCTTAAAAGACGCTATCGTGCCCGCGTCTACCACCTCCGCTGGCAATGCGTTCCATGCACCCACCACCCTCTGCGTAAAGAACTTTCCACGCATATCCCCCCTAAACTTTTCCCCTTTCACTTTGAACTCTTGTCCCCTTGTAATTGAATCCCCCACTCTGGGAAAAAGCTTCTTGCTATCCACCCTGTCTATACCTCTCATGATTTTGTACACTTCAATCAGGTTCCCCCTCAACCTCCGTCTTTCTAATGAAAATAACCCTAATCTACTCAACCTCTCTTCACAGCTAGCGCCCTCCATACCAGGCAACATCCTGGTGAACCTCCTCTGCACCCTCTGCAAAGCATCCACATCCTTTTGGTAATGTGGCGACCAGAAATGCACGCAGTATTCCAAATGTGGCCGAACCAAAGTCCTATACAACTGTAACATGACCTGCCAACTCTTGTACTCAATACCCCGTCCGATGAAGGAAAGCATGCCGTATGCCTTCTTGACCACTCTATTGACCTGCGTTGCCACCTTCAGGGAACAATGGACCTGAACACACAAATCTCTCTGTACATCAATTTTCCCCAGGACTTTTCCATTTACTGTATAGTTCACTCTTGAATTGGATCTTCCAAAATGCATCACCTCGCATTTGCCCTGATTGAACTCCATCTGCCATTTCTCTGCCCAACTCTCCAGTCTATCTATATTCTGCTGTATTCTCTGACAGTCCCCTTCACTATCTGCTACTCCACCAATCTTAGTGTCATCTGCAAACTTGCTAAATCAGACCACCTATACTTTCCTCCAAATCATTTATGTATATCACAAACAACAGTGATCCCAGCACGGATCCCTGTGGAACACCACTGGTCACACGTCTCCATTTTGAGAAACTCCCTTCCACTGCTACTCTCTGTCTCCTGTTGCCCAGCCAGTTCTTTATCCATCTAGCTAGTACACCTTGGACCCCATGCACCTTCACTTTCTCCATCAGCCTACCATGGGGAACCTTATCAAACGCCTTACTGAAGTCCATGTATACGACATCTACAGCCCTTCCCTCATCAATCAACTTTGTCACTTCCTCAAAGAATTCTATTAAGTTGGTAAGACATGACCTTCCCTGCACAAAACCATGTTGCCTATCACTGATAAGCCCATTTTCTTCCAGATGGGAATAGATCCTATCCCTCAGTATCTTCTCCAGCAGCTTCCCTACCACTGGCGTCAGGCTCACCTGTCTATAATTACCTGGATTATCCCTGCTACCCTTCTTAAACAAGGGGACAACATTAGCAGTTCTCCAGTCCTCCGGGACCTCACCCGTGTTTAAGGATGTTGCAAAGATATGTATTAAGGCCCCAACTATTTCCTCTCTCGCTTCCCTCAGAAACCTGGGATAGATCCCATCCGGACCTAGGGACTTGTCCACCTTAATGCCTTTTAGAATACCCAACACTTCCTCCCTCCTTATGCCGACTTGACCTAGAATAATCAAACATCTGTCCCTAACCTCAACATCCGTCATGTCCCTCTCCTCGGTGAATACCGATGCAAAGTACTCGTTTAGAATCTCACCCATTTCCTCTGCCTCCATGCATAACTTTCCTCCTTTGTCCTTGAGTGGGCCAATCCTTTCTCTAGTTACCCTCTTTCTCCTTATATATGAATAAAAGGCTTTGGGATTTTCCTTAACCCTGTTTGCTAAAGATATTTCATGACCCCTTTTAGCCCTCTTAATTCCTCGTTTCAGATTGCGCCTACAATCCCGATATTCTTTCAAAGCTTCATCTTTCTTCAGCCGCCTAGACCTTATGTATGCTTCCTTTTTCCTCTTAGCTAGTCTCACAATTTCACCTGTCATCCATGGTCCCCTAATCTTGCCATTTCTATCCCTCATTTTCACAGGAACATGTCTCTCCTGCACGCTAATCCACCTCTCTTTAAAAGCCTCCCACATATCAAATGTGGATTTACCTTCAAACAGCTGCTCCCAATTTACATTCCCCAGCTCCTGCCGAATTTTGGTATAGTTGGCCTTCCCCCAATTTAGCACTCTTCCTTTGGGACCACTCTCGTCTTTGTCCATGAGTATTCTAAAACTTACGGAATTGTGATCACTATTCCCAAAGTAGTCCCCTACTGAAAAGTCAACCACCTGGCCGGACTCATTCCCCAACACCAGGTCCAGTATGGCCCCTTCCCGAGTTGGACTATTTACATACTGCTCTAGAAAACCCTCCTGGATGCTCCTTACAAATTCTGCTCCATCTAGACCTCTAACACTAAGTGAATACCAGTCAATGCTGGGAAAATTAAAATCTCCTATCACCACCACCCTGTTGCTCCTACATCTTTCCATAATCTGTTTACATATTTGTACCTCTATCTCACGCTCGCTGTTGGGAGGCCTGTAGTACAGCCCCAACATTGTTACCGCACCCTTCCTATTTCTGAGTTCTGCCCATATTGCCTCACTGCTCGAGTCCTCCATAGTGCCTTCCTTCAGCACAGCTGTGATATCCTCTTTGACCAGTAATGCAACTCCTCCACCCCTTTTACCTCCCTCTCTATCCCGCCTGAAGCATCGGTATCCTGGGACAGATCCTTAGATCCTTAGATCCTTAGGACAGGCGGAGGCTGGTTCGCCATCGACTTTTCAGTCAGGGGATGGCTCCTGTCCGCTGAGGGTAAAATTCAGCCCTCATTGACCCTAGGGGAACACCACTGTCCACCATCCTCCAGTCTGAAAAACAATCATTTACCACGACTTGTTGTTTTCTGTTAATAAGGTAATTTTTTACCCAATTGGACGCTGACCCTCCTTTTCCATGAGCTTCAATTTTGTTTACCAGCCTTTTATGTGGTACTTAATCAAACAATTCTTAAAATCTATGGAGCCAACCTCCACTGCATTCCTTCCATCAACTGAGGCTGTTACTTCATCACAAAAATTCAATTATAGTTGTCAAGCATGATCTTCCTTTTACAAATCTGTGCTGGCTATCCTTAATAAATTCAAACCTCTCCAAGTGCCTGTCAATTTTTTTCCCCTGATTATTGTTTCTAATACCTTACCCACCACTGATGTTAAACTAACTGGCCTGTAGTTACTGGGAATGTCCTGATAAACTTTCTATAAGGATGTCACATTTGCCACTCTCCAATCCTTTGACACCTCTCCCATTTCTAGGTCAGATTGGAAGTCCAGCTTGAGCACAAAAATCCAGGCTGGCTCCTAATGCAGTAGTGAGGAGACATGACTTTTGGATGAGTGTTCTTGGATGTCTTGAGGTAGTGAATGACGCTATATAAATATAATGTTATTCTTAACTGTTCAGTTATGGTATGCTTTGAGTTTCTGAACAAATGCATTGCAGATCACAGATGTATATTGACATGTTACTGGTGTTTGTGTAGCTACTCTTGGCCCTATTTGTATGGATGGCACAATAGAAATAAATGGTTTGTCATTACAGAGATGCAGGTGGTTGCATGGTGACCAAGGTTGGGAACTAAATATTCCAAGATACTTGATATTTTGAAATGACAGGAAGAAATGGTGGGAGGACTTAGCACTGTGAAGAAAGTGTGCCATTTC
Organism: Heterodontus francisci; assembly: GCF_036365525.1. Taxonomy (NCBI): domain Eukaryota; kingdom Metazoa; phylum Chordata; class Chondrichthyes; order Heterodontiformes; family Heterodontidae; genus Heterodontus; species Heterodontus francisci. Next base: position 205,017,166 of record NC_090375.1, on the reverse strand, counting down.
TTCACTCAAATATTTGCGGATCTTTGGAAATGTCTACCGCAGAGGGTTGTGGATACTCAGTCACTGAGTATATTCAAAGAATGAGGTTGACAGATTTTTGGACTCTTTGGGAATCCAGGGATATAAAGATCAGGCATGAAAGTGGAGTTGAGTTTGAAGATCAGCCATGATCCTCTTCAATGGTGGAGCAGGCTTGTGGGTTTGTATGTCTTACTCCTACTCCTATTTGTTATATGACAAGTGACATTTGTCTCTGTTTAGTCATCACATCCTTGTCCCTGGTTGTTTCCTCATCTCAAACTTTGATTCACTTCCCCCAGTAAAATCTTTACTAATGCCCATTATTTGGTTTCACCTTTGAGCTTCATACCATCTAGTTCAGGTTTCTCGGACCATCCTTTCATGTGTCTCTGTCACATACACCTCCTTGCCCACAGAATAAAACCTACTCCGAGTCTTCCTCCTGAGTCCTACGTGAGTTCTGATATGACGTCCATCTCTCCTTCCTCTCGTAACTTCTCCTGTGCCCTTTATGAGATTATCATGTATGTGGGACCCAACATCTGCTCTCTGGAGACTTTTCACACGACACTTCTATAAACCAGTTTCTCTTCCTTCTCCTTGTGAACTGACATTGTCAATGGTTCCCTCTCCTCAGGGGGAACTTCCATTTCAAAGCAGTCATCCTAAAGTCTGCTAAAGTTTCACTGAGCTTTAATTTATGCTCCAGTAGACTGAATACTTCCAATCTTTGAACTGCAGAGAAGGCAACATGATGTGTCGAGGTCACTGTGTCTCGTTTCACAAAAGATGGATTCAGAGCATTTTGTTGATTGGATTTTATGTTGAAAGATCCTTTAACCAAGATGTGCTGCATCTCCAAGCCATTGAAGTCACATGTACACTTTCCATGGTGCTGATTCCTGAGTTCATCATTTAGGGTTGGATTTGCAGGTTAGGAACATTTTGTGGGTTATTAGTTTTAATGTTCAGCAAAGTGCACGAGGATCTTTTCAGAACTTTATACAAATTCAAATTCTGTATCTTATGGAAATGACATGTGTCGTACCCAATGTTTAATAAGTAAAAAGCATGTGATTAACCATTAAGTTATCTCATTACTCAGTTACCATTGTTCCACTTATTCAAACAGGCATAAGAGTATTTTCTGTTTTCTGGAAACAACCAGCTTCCCAATGATCTATGTACTCACAATTTCTATTGTCAGCTTTGGTTCACGGGCCTCTCAGTTTATGCCTACGAAGAGATTTTTAAAGTACAATTACTCAGAATCAGAGATGAACAAAAAACCCACATTCTACACTTGCTGATCTTGTAAACTACTGCCTCTTTTCCAAATTCCTTCAATGTGTTGTCACCACACAAACTTGAGTCTTTCTTTCCAATCACTCCATGTTTGTATTTGTTGAATTATGTTTCCTCCCTTGCCACAGCACTAAAGTGACAACGGAATTCATGAATGACATCCTGTGTGTCTGTGACCATGGTGCACGGTTCCCCTTTATTTTTATTAAATTAACTGCAGCCTTTGACACTGTTGAGAACGAGCTCCACCACTGAGGACATCCAATTACTGGGCTAAAAACCATCTGCTCCAAGCAGCTGAAGAGACCTGAAGGATGTTGACTTGATACAACTGTCATTGAACAGAAACAACTTGGTCTCAACAGTCAGAGTCATAGAATCTTACAGTACAGAAGGAGGCCATTCGATCCATCATGCATTTGCAGGCTCTTTACAAGAGTCATATAATCAGTCAAACTGCCCTGCTCTTCCTCCATAGAACTGCATTTTTCCTTTTCAACTTTATGTTCAATTCTTGGTCAAAAATTACGATTGAATCTGTTTCCACCATCATTTCAGGCAATGCTTTCCATAATGCATAAAACAATATCTCCCCTACCTTTATGTTCCTTTCTCACTGAGATTAAAATTACACCCTCTGATATCCAAGCTATTTGCCAGTGGAAACAGTTTCCTCTTATTCATATATAATTTAAAACACAGAAACTAACCCTTCGGCCCAGCTGTTCTATATCTGTGTGAATGTTCCTCATGTACATTCTACCACTTGACCTACATCCTCTAATCCGATCAACGTACCATTCTATTCCTTTCTCCCTCATGTATTTTTCTACTTTCACTTTAATGTATCAATGTTTTTCACCTCAAATACACTATCTGGCAGTGAATTCCACATATTCAACACTGTCTTGAGTCATGAATGTTCTTCTGAATTCCTTGTTGGATTTATTAGTAAGAAATTTTTATTAATGAACCCTCATTTAAAGGACAGGTTTAAAGTAAGTTGGCACGGGATGGGAGAAAGGATGTAAAATTAGAGAGGAAAATCAAGATGCACAAAGAATTGGGAGAGACAGATAGCACTAATTTGAGAAATCAGAAGATATTAGCTGGGCCAATAAGTAACAGGAAATGCAAAACGGTCTAAATTAAGTTGACAGTGCAGGTATGTGAAAGCACAGAGTGTGGTCAGTAAGGTTAGTGATTCACAGGCACAGATCGCCAAGTGGGAATATAATGTTGTGGTGCTAACAGAGATGCAGGTGAACAAGGGCAGACTGGGTATTAACGATTCCTGGATACAAAGTATTCAGGAAAGATAGGGAAGGAAAGAATAGAGGAACAGGAACAGTATTGATTAAGGAGAATATTACAGTGCTAAAGAGAGAGGAAGTCCTAGAGGGTTGAAAGACAGAATCTATTTGGTGAAAGCTAAGGAAAAATAGAAGTACCACTGCACTACACTAATCTATTGGCTACCAAATAATAGGAGAGATATAGAGGAAATATTGGTAGGGAAATTGCAGGGTGTTGCAAAATCTATTTATAATGGGGGACTTTAATTATCCTAATATAGGGGGAAAGAATTTATGAAGTGGAATCAGGAGAATTTTCCAGATCAGTATGTTTCCAGCCCAATGAGGAAGGAGGCATTGCTGGATCAGGTTCTGGGGAATGAGGGGGATCAAGTGGATCGAGTGTCAGTAGTGAACATTGAGGCGACAGTGATCATAGTATCATAAGGTTTAGGTTAACTATAGAAAAGGACAAGGAGCAATCCAGAGTAAAAAATAAGTAATTGGGGAGGGCCAATTTCAGTGAGGTGAGAACGGATCTAGCCCAGGAAAACTGGAAGCAAAGACCGTCAGGCAAAATTGTAATTCAAAAATGGGCTGCTTTTAATGTGCAGGTGGTTCGGGTACAGTCGAGGTAGGATCCCACGTGGAGTGAGGGAAGGACGAACAAAGCCACAGCTCCCTGATGACAAGAGAGTTTAAAGTAAGGTGAACATGAAAAAGAGTGTGTATTCTAGTTATCAGGTTGATAATGCAACTGCGAGCCAGGGTCCATGGAGAAAGTTCAGAAGGGAAGTGCATGGGAAGAGACTGGCAGCTAACAGAAAGGGGAATCCAAAAGACTTCAATTGGCATCTTAATCGGAAAGGTATTGTAAAAGGAGCAGTAGTGCCAATTAGGGACTAAGAAAGGGATTTACACATGGAGGCAGAGGGTAGGGCTGAGATATTAAATGTGTACTTTGCATCTATTTTTACCAAGGAAGAATTTGTGGCCCAGCTCATAGAGGGGGTAATTGGGACAATCTACAGGCTATAGGTTGATAAAGAGGAAGTTTTAGAATGGCTGGCTGTACCTAAAGTTGATATGTCACCAGGACTTGTATTGAGGTGGAACTTGTGGAGGTCATTATCTTCCAAACCTTCTTAGATACAGGGCTGGTGCCAGAGGACTGGAGAATTGCAAATGTTGACACTTGCTCATAAAAGAATGTAAGGAAAAGCCCCACAATTACAGGCCAGTCAGTTTAATCTCAGTGACGGGAAAGATTTTAAAACTCATAATCTGTGTCAAAATTAACAGTCACTTGGACAAATGTGGATTAACTAAGGAAAGCCAGCATGGATTTGTTGAAGGCCTAACTTGTTTAGGTAACGTGAATGAGTTCCTTGATGAGGTAATATACAGGGTTGATGACGGTAATGTGGTTGATGTGGTGTATATGGATTTCTAAAAGTCATTTGCTGAATTGCCACATGAAAGACTTGACAGCAAATTTAAAGTCCACGGAATAGAAGAGGAAGTGGCTGGATTTTGTGCAGGAGGCAAAGCTCCTGGTGCTGGGCTGAAAATGCAGGGGGAAATCTGCAGCGGCCTTTTCACCCCTCTCCACCGCCACCCACTCCTGAGTGATCCTCTTGTCTTCTTAAATCAAAGTTTCAGGAAGCGGGATGACCAGAACTTTAAAGGCAGAGATCCTGGCTCCACGAGCTGCCTGCCAATCAGAGGGCTGGCAGATCAGCAGTATCAGCAGCTACACTGGGAGCTGTGGCCACTGCCGGTACTGCAGAGGCCTTGGACCCAGGCCCAGTGCTCAAAACCCGGAACAGAGGCAGGTGAGGTGAGGTTGCCGGGGGCCATTCCAGAAGGCCCTGGCGATGGGAGTTGGGGGATGATCTTGCAGTCCAGGGGGAGTGGGGTACCGAGGGGTGAATGGATTCCAGCGGAGGAGGGACCCCTCCCAAGCCCGCAGGGAGGTCACATTGTCTTACCAGGCTTTCCCAACCACTGGTGGTGGGAATAGGCCCTTAATGGGGTGTTAATAGACCACTTACGGGCCTCAATTAGATTCTGGGCAGGAAGGCCATTGTCAGCCTACCCTGCCCTCAGGAAGGTCACTTGGCAACAGGGAGGCAATGGGCCCTCAGACCCACTGCCTCCCTTGTCACCCGTCGCAATATTCCGTGCTCCCCCGCCTCCGATCCCGCCTCATGGAGCCACACAAAATCTAGCCCAAAATTGGTTGAGTGACAGGAAACTGAGTGTCGTGGTGACCAGTTGTATTTTGGACTAGAGGAAGTTATATAGTGGGATTCCCCGTGGATCATTATTCGGATCACTGCTTTTCTTGATGTATTTTAATTACCTAGACTTGGGTGCACTGGGCACAATTTCAACATTTTCAGATGACACAAAACTTGGAAGCATTGTGAACATTGAGGAGGAGAGTTGTAGACATCAATCAGACATAGACAACAGGGTGAAATGGGCAGACATGTGGCAGATGAAATTTAATGCAGAGAAGAGTGAAGTGTTTCATTTTGGTCGGAAGAATGAGGAGAGACAATATAAACTAAACAATACAATTCTAACGCTGGTGCGGGAGCAGAGGGACCTGGGAATATATCTTCACAAATCACAGATGGTGGGAGGGCAGGTTGAGAAAGTGGTTAAAAAGGCATTCAGGATCCTGGGCTTTATAAATGGAGGTGTACAGTACAAAAACAAGGAAGTTATGGTGAATCTTTACAAAACACTGGTTCATCCTCAACTGGAGCATCTGCTAAATTTTGGGAACTACACTTGAGGAAGGATGTAGGGGTAGGTGTTGGCGTAGTGGTATTATCACTGGAAAAGTAGCCCAGAGACCCAGGGTATTTCTCTGGGGACATGGGTTCGAATCCCACCACAGCAGAAGGTGGAATTTGAATTCAATTAATCTGGAATTAAAAACTAGTCCAATGATGGCCATGAAACCATTGTCGATTGTTGTAAAATCCCATCTGGTTCACTAATGTCCTTTAGGGAAGGAAACCTGCTGTCCTTACCTGGTCTGGTCTACATGTGACTCCAGCCCCACAGCAATGTGGTTAACTCTTATATGCCCTCTGAAATGCCCCTAGCAAGCCACTCAGTTGTACCTAGCCGCTACAAAGTCTATAAAAAGGAATGAAACTGGACGGACCACCCGGCATCGACCTTGGCACCGGAAACAACAACAGCAATCCCAGCCCTGTCGACCCTGCAAAGTCCTCCTTACTAACATCTGGGGGCTTGTGCCAAAGTTGGGAGAGCTGTCCCACAGACTAGTCAAGCAACAGCCTGACATAGTCATACTCACAGAATCATACCTTACAGACAATATCCCAGACACTGCCATCACCATCCCCGAGTATGTCCTGTCCCACCGGCAGGACAGACCCACCAGAGGTGTCGGGACATTGGTATACAGTAGGGAGGGCGTTGCCTTGGGAGTCCTGAACATTGACTATGGACCCCATGAAGTTTAATGGCATCAGGCCAAACATGGGCAAGGTAACCTTCTACTGATTACCACCTACCACCCTCCCTCAGCTGATGAATCAGTACTCCACCATGTTGAACACCACTTGGAGGAAGCACTGAGGGTGGCAAGGGCACAAAATGTACTCTGGGTGGGGGACTCCTATGTCCATCACCAAGAGTGGCACGGCAGCACCACTACTGACCGAGCTGGCCGAGTCCTAAAGGACATAGCTGCTAGACTGGGTCTGCGGCAGGTGGTGGTGGAACCAACACGAGGGAAAAACATACTTGACCTCGTCCTCACCAATCTGCCTGCTGCAGATGCTTCTGTCCATAACTGTATTGGTAGGAGTGACCACCACACAGTCCTTGTGGAGACGAAGTCCCACCTTCACATTGAACATACCATCCGTCATGTTGTGTGGCACTATCACCATGCTAAATGGGACAGATTTCGAACAGATCTAGCAATGCAAAACTGGGCATCCATGAGGCGCCATGGGCCATCAGCAGCAGCAGAATTGTACTCAACCACAATCTGTAACCTCATGGCCCAGCATATCCCCCACTCTACCATTACCATCAAGCCAGGAGACCAATCCTGATTCAATGAAGAGTGCAGGAGGGCATGCCAGGAGCAGCACCAGGCATACCTCAAAATGAGATGTCAACCTGGTGAAGCTACAACACAGGACTATCTGCATGCCAAACTGCGTAAGCAGCATGCGATAGACAGAGCTAAGCGATCGCATAACCAACGGATCAGATCTAAGCTCTGCAGTCCTGTCACATCCAGCCGTGAATGGTGGTGGACAATTAAACAACTAACTGGAGGAGGTGGCTCCACAAATATCCCCATCCTCAACGATGGGGGAGCCCAGCACATCAGTGCGAAAGATAAGGCTGAAGCATTTGCAACAATCTTCAGCCAGAAGTGCCAAGTTGATGATCCATCTCGGCCTCCTCCTGAAGTCCCCGGCATCACAGATGCCAGACTTCAGCCAATTCGATTCACTCCGTGTGATATCAAGAAACGACTGAAGGCACTAGATACTGCAAAAGCTATGGGCCCTGACAATATTCCGGCAATAGTACTAAAGACCTGTGCTCCAGAACTTGCCGTGCCCCTAGTCAAGCTGTTCCACTACAGCTACAATACTGGCATCTACCCTGCAATGTGGAAAATTGCCCAGGTATGACCTGTACACAAAAATCAGGACAAGTCCGACACGGCCAATTACCGCCCCATCAGTCTACTCTCAATCATCAGTAAAGTGATGGAAGGTGTCATCAACAGTGCCATCAAGTGGCACTTGCTTCGCAATAACCTGCTCAGTGATGCTCAGTTTGGGTTCCGCCAGAGCCATTCAGCTCCTGACCTCATCACAGCCTTGGTTCAAACATGGACAAAAGAGCTGAACTCAAGAGGTGAGGTGAGACTGACTGCCCTTGACAGCAAGGCAGCATTTGACTGAGTATGGCATCAAGGAGTCCGAGCAAAACTGAGGTCAATGGGAATCAGGGGGAAAACCCTGGAGTCATACCTAGGTCAAAGGAAGATGGTTGTGATTGTTGGAGGTCAATCATCTGAACTCCAGGACATCACTGCAGGAGTACCTCAGGGTAGTGTCCTAGGCCCAAACATCTTCGGCTGCTTCATGAATGACCTTCCTTCAATCATAAGGTCAGAAGTGGGGATGTTTGCTGATGATTGCACAGTGTTCAGCACCATTCGCAACTCCTCAGATACTGAAGCAGTCCGTGTAGAAATGCAGCAAGACCTGGACAATATCCAGGCTTGGGCTGATAAGTGGCAAGTAACATTCGCGCCACACAAGTGCCAGGCAATGAGCATCTCCAACAAGAGAGAATCTAATCATCTCCCCTTGACATTCAACGGCATTACCATCGCTGAATCCCCCACTATTACATCCTAAGGGCTGCCATTGACCAGAAACTGAACTGGAGTAGCCATATAAATACCGTGGCTACAAGAGCAGGTCAGAGGCTAGGAATTCTGAGGCGAGTAACTCACCTCCTGACTCCCCAAAGCCTGTCCACCATCTACAAGGTACAAGTCAGGAGTGTGATGGAATACTCTCCACTTGCCTGGATGTGTGCAGCTCCAACAACACTCAAGAAGCTCGACACCATCCAGGACAAAGCAGCCCGCTTGATTGGCATCCAATCTACAAGCATTCACTCCCTTCACCACCGACGCACAGTGGCAGCAGTGTGTACCATCTACAATATGCACTGCAGCAATGCACCAAGGCTCCTTAGACAGCACCTTCCAAACCCGCGACCTCTACCAACTAGAAGGACAAGGGCAGCAAATGCATGGGAACACCATCACCTGCAAGTTCCCCTCCAAGCCACACACCATCCTGACATGGAACTATATCGCCGTTCCTTCACTGTCGCTGGGCCAAAATTCTGGAATTCCCTTCCTAACAGCACTGTGGGTATGCCTACCCGAAATGGACTGCAGCAGTTCAAGAAGGCAGCTCACCACCACCTTCTCAAGGCCAATTAGGGATGGGCAATAAATGCTGGCCTGGCCAGCGTCGCCCACATTCCATGAATGAATAAAAACAAATGTGAAGGCATTAGAGAGGGCCTGTTGCCAGGGCTTGAAATTTGCAGTATGAAGAAAGATTGGATCGACGAGGGTTGATTTCCTTAGAACAGAGGAGTCTGAGGGGTGACTTAATTGAGGTGCACAAAATTATGAGGGGCTTAGATAGATTAGACAGGAAGGACCTGTTTCCCCTCATGGGGGTGGGGGGGGGGGGCGTCAATTACTAGGGAGCACAGATTTAAGATGATTGGTAGAAGGATTACAGGGGACATGAGGAAAAATATTTTCACAGAGGGTGGTGGGTGCCTGGAATTCACTGCCCAAATTGGTGGTGGAGGCAAAAACTCCCAACTCGTTTAACAGATAGCTGTACCTGCACCTGAAGTGCTGTAATCTACAAGGTTACGGAGCAGGTGCCGGAAGGTGGGATTAGATTGTGTGGCTAGTTTTTTTTCAGCCGGTGCAGACACGATGGGCTGAATGGCACCGATTTAAGGTGAATGGCAAAAGAATCAAAGGTGACATGAGGAAAAACTTTCTAATGAAGCAGGTGTTTAGGATGTGGAATACACTGCCTGCAAGTGTGTGGAGGGAGATTCAATCATAACTTTCAAAGAGGAATTAGATAATTATCTGAATAGAAAGAAATTCAGGACGATGGGGAAAAGGCGAGGGAGTGGAAGTAGCTGAGTTCCCCTTGTAGAGACCAGCATGGACACAATGGGCTGAATGGTCTTCTGTGTTGGAACCATTCTATGATTCTCTGGGTCTTTGTTTCAATGTTGAATTTCCCCAGATCCAAGTGAAAACACATTCTCTATTTCTACCTGATCAAACCCCCTCATAATTATAAAGAACTCTCTCTGCTCAACTCTCAAACTTCACTTTTGTAGACAAAAGAGTCCCAGCCTGTCCAAACTTTCATTAAAGTTCTCCCATCCTAGTTCTGATATCATTCTTACAATTTTTTTCACACTTCCTCCAGTGTTTTTATAAACTTTTTATACGAAGACCGGAACTATGCACTGGTTCTCGAAGCGTAGTCTAACCAAGACCACACTGATTCTATTGAAAACTCTCATCAAGTTTAACACCTTTATTAAACCTCCCCTTTATGCTTCCCAGCAATCCTAGTCTATCTACAGAACAGAAGTCCCTCATATCTTGTATAATTCTGGTAAATCTCTCAGACCTTCATATCTGTCCTAAAGTGTGTTGCCCAAAATTGTTTCAGCTGAAGTCTAACCAATCATTTACAAAAATTAAGCATCTCTCCATTGTTCATTGTTACAACCTGGAATAAACTCCCTAAAAGGCCTGGGACAGCCAATTCAATAGTAACTTTCAGCAGGGAATTGTATATATATTTTAAAATTCAGCATTTACAGAACAAAAGGGGATCAGAAGGGAAGTGGGATTAATCACATTAATGTTTCAAAATCCCAGCATAGGCACCATGTGCTGAATAGACTCGTTCTGTGCTTTAAGATTCAATGATTCTAATGTTTCCGGGCTTTAAACCAAGGTCTTACACAGGCAAAGTAGACACTGTATCACTGAGTTACACCCACGATTAGAGTTAACAGCAACGCACATGGATTTCTTCCTGTCTCAGTAACAGGCAGCTACTCAGCCATTAGGCTGTGCTCACAATATTCAGTGTTGGCTGCACTTCACAAGGCTCTTTGCCATTCCCAAATAAGTTGAGAGAAAAGCAGTTACACTGGCTGAGAGCAGAGCAGGGACCTCATAGATAGTGAAAGACCTTTCCTGCAGCAACTGTTCATCTGCACTGCACAACAAGCTCCGTCTTCTACTTATACTTCAGGGGAAGAAAACCAAACAACAAGCAGATGTCCCCACACTCTCTGTGTGATCATAGGATGTGAAACGGCTGTGCAGCATGGCAAGACTCTGGATAATAAGTGGATTTGGCCAAATCTAATCTGGGCTACACGGACCTTCTAAAGTCTCTCTCGCGTAACTTTTTCGACTGTTTTCACAGGGAAGCCTTTCTGTATTCATACTCCCAACATCGCCACCAAAATTCGAGGCAACTATACAATAATAAACATTTTACTCGCAGGCTATCCTACACTTAACCTGTTCTGTCTAAAAGCTCTGCTTGTACAGACTGTGATTGAATCCAATTTAATCCCTAGCACTAACACCAGGGCTACTGTAAATGAGACTGTTCATCCACATCAACACCAGAGATCATTATAAATTTATTTGAAAATCATATATTGAAGAAAATTATAAGGAATATAAATTTATTATGGTTTCTATATCCTCTAATGACTATGTTTTATTACACACAACTAAGAACGGTTCATTGAATCCGTTTGTTCAGTGAAATGTAACTAATATCCCTGCTCACATTCCCTGGATGACTGTCTCCATGGAGGTTGCTCTGTGATATTAATAAGGGCTCCTCTGAAGAAGTCTCTGCATTGATGTTTCACACAAGAAATGGAATACCCTGTAATTTACCAGATAGAGGTAATTTACTACCCAATTCTTGCAGCCGTCAGTATTCCTGGTGAGACAGTGAAATAACACAGTGAAGTATGAATATCATTGTTGACTGTTCATGTTATATTTTCCCAGTTAAGTGCCAAGTGATTGATTTGTTTTCTTCATATGAATTCTTAATTATAATGTTACTTGAATTTTTATCACAGAAAGCGTTAAAGCAACAATTCCCTTTCATGTTTACAACAGAAACTCTTCCCTGGAGTCTGCATGGACAACAAATCAGAAATAAATGAGCAATTTTAAACCTGTTGTTAAAAGAGTTACACGTGTAACTGAGGATTCTAGGAGTTATTGTATTGTAACTTTATTTCATGTTGATATATGGTTTGTATGGATTTGAATTCAGCTTCGATTTTGTTTCCAAAAATAAGTGGAAAGAATGGATTTCTGTTACTGATGCATGATCCACCCACCAGACTTTTCCAGTCTGCACTTTGCTCTCTCCGTGTTATACAGACCATAATAAAACAGGGTGAGAGTGCACTCTCCATGTTGTACAGACTATAATAAAACAGGGTGAGAGTGTTCTCTCCATGTTGTACAGATTATAATAAAAGGGGGTGAGAGTGTTCTATCCATGTTGTACAGACTATAATAAAAGGGGGTGAGAGTGCTCTCTCCATGTTTTACCGACTATAACCCAACAGGGCTGGCCTGATCTGCAGTTATTTATTTTTGGAGATACTGGTGTTTTAGAGACCAAAATTTTCCAGAAAAAACTTCAGTACTTTATTTTTAACGACTGCATCTATTTCTCTATCTGAGATCAACACCTTTATTTTCATTTTAATTTTCCCATATCTTCTTTTGCTGCAGATTTCAATGCTGCCGGTAAGCAGTTGTTTGAATTAACAATTACATTTCATTTGGAACTGGAAAACTCATATTTACATACTTTCTTCTTTGACTTTAAATGGTTCTTTACAAAATGTTTTGGGACAGTGTTGATGGAAATTTTCTGTTTTCTGTTTCTTACAGTTAACTTGGTGGCGTTTGTGATTTTGTCTCGAGGAAAGTGCGGTCTCTCCAAATGTATCACTCGTTACCTGGTGGCCATGGCAGTGGCGGATCTAATGGTGGTTATCATCCATGTGATATTACACCGGATTAATATCATGTACTTTCCAGTTAGCTTCCTGTTTATAACTCCTGTGTGTCTGGTAAACCTTGTCACAACTGTTGTAGCTGTAGACTGTTCTGTCTGGTTTACTGTCACCTTCACTTTTGATCGCTTGATAACAATTTGCTGTCAGAAGCTGCAATCAAAATATTGCACTGAGAAAACAGCGACAGTGGTTATTGCCACTGTGTTTGTAGTGAGCTGTCTCAGGAGTTTTCCCTTTTACTATTCAGGTGAAGCTGCAGTTATAATTGACAATGTGCCTTGGTATTGTGTTCCTACAGCTGATTATCTCACCTCCCCCTTGTGGAGGGTTTATGAGTGTATCGACAGCATCATAACCCCTCTATTACCAATTCTTTTAATTCTGTTGTTCAATGCTCTGACCATCAGACACATTATAATGGCAAATAGAGTGCGCAGGGGTCTCCGGAGCAACAAGGAGAATCAGAATGATCCAGAGGTGAAGAATCGGAGGAAATCCATGATTTTACTTTTCACTATTTCTGCCAATTTTATACTATTGTGGATGACATATGTTGTCCATTCGATAAACTGGCCAGTGATTAACTATAGATACACCGACAAATATTATAGTAACCCAATATATATTACCCAACAAGTTGGGTTTATGTTGCAGCTTCTCAGTTGCTGCACAAACACTTGTATCTATGGACTGACACAGAGGAAATTCAGAGAGGAGCTGAAGAATGGGGTGAAATATTTGTTTACACTGAATGGGAAATTGTGTCAATAACAAATAACAAACATTGATCTGGAGCAGGGCTTATAGGTTTATAAATCACTTCCTTTTATATTCCTGAATTCCTTGTGTGTAGGTGAAGGACAATGAGAAGTCTGATTATCTTTGATAAGATTTAGGATAGTGATGTATAATTACCAGAATATTACAGATAAAGATTAATGTGGGTAAATGAAACAATATAACATAAATATTCCGATGTTAATTTCACGGCTGGATTTGTGGAATTACAGCAACCGTACACCATCAAAAGACATCAAATTAATTCCCCATAAAGGAGCAGTAACACTAAATCACACATTCTGCTCCCTGAGAACAACCTCAGACAAGGATGTTCTGGTAATTATTACAATTCACCATTGGATCAATGCATCACAACTATCTTTTTTTCAAGAACAAACTCACATGGTTAGAAATGCAGAAAAAATGTTCCTCAAAAAGAGTCCAAGTTGGTTTCAAATATTAGAGAAATATCCTGTCTTTGTTGGTACCTTTACTGTCTCATTCACCCATAGAATGTCCTGTTCTGACCTCATGTTTCCTGTCTGAAGTCCATGGGATTGATTCTTGAGCATTTCTGCTTCTCAGCTGGTTTGTTCTGGACCACATGAAGCGGCCTCACTGTCCTCTATGTGGTCATTTCTCCAGGGTCATCCTGGAATGCAAAGATATTCCCTGTGTCCCTTCTTCACTGCCATCAGACTTTATAAACCCCTCTCCCTTACCTCCTCCTCCCTCACCTACAACAACATGTGAGAAACTCAGTGATTATTTGCCTCCAACGTTGAGAGCAACTGTTCACTTGCTCCTGTTGAAATCAGCCTTTAATTGTTCACCAAACCAACTCTTTCTGTCCTGAACCAACTGCTTTCACCAATCTCTCTCCCATCTCCCATCAAACTCTATGTAAATTTGTCTGGTCCATGAAAGCCACCTCCTGCAGCCTTGAGCTTATTTCCACTCGAATAATAACCACTTCTGTTCCTGGTCCCATATTAGTTGATATTTGACATGTGTCCCTCTTCTCAGCTTCTTCACCATTGCTTTCAAAATCACTATTGTCACCCCTTTCTCAAAAGTTGAGGCCCAACCCCTCTGTTCTTAAAAAACTACAATCCCATCTCATACCTCCCTTTCCTCTCCAAATCCCTTCAATATGTTGTTGCCTCCCAAATCCGTGCACATCCTTCCAACAATATCATATATGTTAATTGCTGAAAATGGAGACATGTTGTCTAAGCTTTTCATCTTGCACTCATCAGGACAATACACAAGAATAACCAATGTAAGGGAAAACAACAACTTATATTGCATGAGCAGAGAGTGCTGATTGGTTGGCAAGTGAACTCTGATTGGTAGAGGCGTTGCCCTGGAGATGCACCAGTTTACGGTGACTGACAGTTAACTGCCAAGATTTTTTTGAAATTTAAACCAGGCAGTTTGACTCTGATTGGTCAAGGCATTGCTCTGAGGAATGAACCATCAAATGGCTGTCACTTATTTTGTTCAGCTGAAACAGGCGCTATGTGTGTACATGTTCTTTCTGTCTGCAACGAACAGGGGTCTCAAGTTCTGGACTACCAAACGACCATCATGTTTGCATCTCTTCAGTCAGGTTTCTATCCCTGCCACAATACTCAAATGGTCCCAAACAAATTAAAATATTGCACCTCTGTGACTGTTACTGTGGAGCAGAATCCCTCCACATGACCGCCTCAGTCGCTCTGCAATCTTTGACACGATTGACCATGCAATTCTCCTTCAATGTCTCTGATCCATTCACCAGTTAACTAGTACTGCCCTTGTATGGTTTTTCCTCCAGTTAAACATTGGGAGGACAGGAGCCACCATCTTCGAGTCCACAGCACAAACTCTGTACCTTCCACTCTCTACTGCTACCCCTTGGCCTTTGTCTCAGCCAGACTCATAATGTTTGTCACCTTGGTTCCCATTTGACCTCACAATGAGCATCAGGAACTCATATTCTCTCATCACAAAGACCTACTTCTATAACATCAAAGTCCTCCATTCACTCGACAGTCCACGTGCTGTTGAATCTCTCATCCATGCTCTTGTCATCTCAAGACTCACTTTATCCAATGTCCTCCTGGTCGACATCCCATTTACAAGGTTAACAAACCTCAGCTCCACTAAAACTCTGCTGCCCACATCCTATCCCATCCAAGCTCCTCTGATATGACCAGCAAATTCTTGTTGAATTTCATTAGGTCCGAGGCCTCCAAATCCTCAAATTTAAATTTCTGATCCTTGCAGATCCTTCCATATGATAATATCTTTCTATATCAATAACATTCTGCAGCCCAACTAAAACCCACCGTCCACTCACAAAACTCTTCTGCATGCATGTTAATGTTCTATCGCTTTTCCCTACCATTTGTTGTGATGCTTTAATCATCAAGGCTCTATCTAGGGATCTATATGGCGATTAGATCTAAAGGATTTATCTTTATTTGTGCCACTAGTTAATTTTATGCTGCAAGCTTCACGTTATCAGAGAAAGAATCTTTAATTTTATTGTTTTACTATTATTCTTTGCATGGACCAGATTCACTGATGAACTGGCAGCATTAAATTCTCTGCCCTTTCTGTCCCACACTGCTGCTTGGAGACAAATCACTACACTGCTCTGTTGCCTCGAATTTCTCTTTAGATTTCTAAATCTCCTTTTACCTGAACCCTCCTCCACACTTTTACTTCAAAACCCTGCCCAGATCCCTAGTTAAATGATTCAGCAGGACACTGATCTCAGCCTGGTTTAACTGGTGTTCAAACCAATGGAACAGCTCCCTCTTTGCCCAGTAATGGTGCGAGTGCCCCATGAATCGAAGCCCCTCCTTTCCACATCCACACATTCAGCCACACATTTAAATCTTTAACCTTCTTGAACCTATGCAATTGATGTGTGGTCCAGGTAACAAGCAGATTATTACCTTTGAGGTTCTTCAATTTAATTTGGACACCAACTCCTCAAACTCATTCAGTAGAACATCATTCCTATTTCTACATATGTCATTTGTTCCTGTGTCAACCATGACATCTGGATCCTCCCCCTCCCACTCCAAGTTCATCTCCAGCCGTGAGGAGGTGCCTTTCACCCTGGCACTGGGAAGACACACAGCCTTTGGAACTCCAGGTCGTGGCTGCAGATAAAAGTATCTATCCCCTGACTCTACTGTCCCCTATCATTGTCACATTCTGTTTCACTGCCCCACCTGAATGTCTTCCTGCACCATGGTGTTATGGTCAGTTTGCCCATCCACCCTGCAGTCCTTGTTCTCATCCACAAAGGTAGCAAGTGCCTCATGCCTGTTGGTCAAAGTCAAGGGCCAAGTCTCCTCTATCATTAAATGTTGGATCTCCATACCTGTCTGAATCACAGTCACATCCTCCTTTCCCTGACCATTGACTAACTCTGAAGTTCAACTTAACCTAAGGGGTGTGACTGCCTCCTGGAACAATGTGTCCAGGTAACTCTCCCCCACTCTGAGGATGAACAATGTCTGCAGCTCAGTATGTACCTCACAACTTGGAGATAAAGTTACTTGAGCTGCAGACGCCTTTTCACCCAGAGGGTGGTGGGTGTCAGGAATTCAGTGTCAGGAATGGTGGTGGAGACAGAAACCTTTTAAAAGGTACCTGGACATGCACCTGAACTGCTGTAACTGGCAAGTCTCTGGACCAGGTGCTGAGAGGTGGGATTAGATTGGGCGGCTAGTTTCTTTTTTCGGCCGGCACGGACACGATGGGCTGAATGGACTCCTTCTGTGTTGTAATTGTTCTACGGCTCTTTGGTTACAGACATGGGACACCAGCAATGTGTCTGACTGATAATGGAGGAGAATTTGCCAATAATGAGTTCAGAGACATGTGTGAAAATATGAACATCATAGTCATGAATCCTGCAGCTGAATGTTCTTTTAGCAATGGACTCTGTGAAAGGAATCAGGTGGTGATCGCTGAAATACTGCTAAATGTTTTAGCTGATCAACCTCACTGCAAGTTAACAACCACCTGGCATGGACGGTTCACACAAAGAATTCACTCCAGATAGTTGGAGACTATAGTCCCCATCAATTAGTCTATGGGTGAAACCCAAATCACATTCTGCTCTGTGCAATAGTCCTCCTGAGATAGAAGATATTACAATTCGTTTCATTTTACTGTATAACTGAATAACTGAAAATTTGAAAAGCACTGAGACATCGTTTAAGATCATCTGAGACAAACTTCAATTCAGGAGATTTAATATCCTATAAAAGAGAGGGTCATAGGTAATGAAAAGACCCTGGGAAGGTAATAGGTGGTGTTGGGAAGTCAGTACTTATCAAACATGGCAATCAAACTGTTATTGTTCATTCAGCACATTAAATGTAAAATCTCAGACTCTGAGCAGCCAATAGAAGCAACTGAGGCAACTTGGACCTCAAATGTTCATGTGTTTGTGATGGAGGTCCTGAGGAATTGTTAATCTGAGTGTGGCAGGAAGGGAAGATTGGAGGGAAGCAAAATTGGTAACAGGAAGGAAAAAAGGAGTAAGGGAAATTAGAAGACAGACGAAGCAAAGGCAAGAATCAAATAGTATCAGAATGTGAAATAATGTTAAAAAGTCAAAGTGCACTCTATCTGAATGTACACAACATTCACAACAAGGTAGATGATTTGAAGGCACAAATAGAGGTAAATAGATATGATTAAATTTCCATTTCAGAGACATGGTTACAGGGTGACCAAGACTGAATCACAGAATCACAGAATTGTTCCAGTGCAGAAGGAGGCCATTCAGCCCATCATGTCTGCACCAGCCCTCCTAATGAGCATTTCACCTAGTGCCACTCCCCTGCCTTCTCCCCATAACCCTGCACATCCTTCCTTTTCATATAACTGTCTACTTCCCTTTTGAATGCCTCGATTGATCCTGCCTCCACCACACCCTCAGGCAGTGCATTCCAGACCTTAACTACATGCTGGGTGAAAAAGTTTTTCCTCATGTCACTTTTGTTTCTTTTACCAATCACTTTTAATCTGTGCCCCCTTGTTCTTGATCCTTTCACAAGTGGGAACAATTTCTCCCGATCTACTCTGTCCAGACCCCTCATGATTTTGACTACCTCTATCAAATCTCCTTTCAGTATTCTCCTCTCCAAGCAAAACAGTCCCAACTTCTCTTGTACTCGATGCCCATTTTAATAAAGCCCAGGGTATTATGTGCTTTCTAAGCCACTCTCTCAACCTGTCCTACCACCTTCAATGACGTATGCACATATACAGCAATATCCCTCTGCTCCTGCACCCCCTTTACAATTGTCCCCTTTATTTTATAGTGTCTCTCGATATTTTTCCCAACAAAATGAATCACTTCACATTTCTCTGCATTCATCTGCCACCTGTGTGCCCACTCCACCAACTTGTCTCTGTCCTTGTTTTAAGTTCTGCACTACCCTCCTCACAGTTTTCAATGCTTCCAAGTTTCCTATCGTCTGCAAATTTTGAAATTGTGCCCTGTTTACCAAGGTCTAGGTTATTAATGTATTTCAGGAAAATCAAAGGTCCCAACACTGACCCCTGGGGAACTCCACTACAAACCCTCCCCCGGCTCGAAATCCATCCATTACCCATTACTCTTTGTTTTCTATCATTCAACCAATTCCGTATCCATGTTACTGCTGTGCCATTTATTCTATGAGCTCTAACTTTGCTCACAAGTCTGTTGTGTGATACTGTAACAAACACCTTTAGGATGTCCATGTACACCAGGTTACAGCACTTCAGGCACGTGTCCAGGTACCTTTTAAAACAATTGAGGGTTTCTGCCTCCACCACCGTTCCTGGCAGTGAATTCCAGACAACTACCACCCTCTGGGTGAAAAAGTGTTTCCTCATGTCCCCTCTAATCCTTCTACCACTCACCTTAAACATGTGCCCCCCAGTAATTGACCATTCCAGTAGGGGAAAAAGGTCCTTCCTGTCTACTCTATCTAGGCCCCTCATAAGTTTGTACACCTCAATTAAGTCACCCCTCAGTCTCCTCTGTTCTAAGGAAAACAACCCTAGCCTATCCAATTGAAAACCGTGGTGCGGAGTCAACTCCCCCTTGTCCCTTTATTCCCTGCACCCACTTGATCCTGGCAGTCACATGGGACTGAAGTCCTCTTAATTCAGGCTCAGGCTGGGTGTTTGGGATTTCGGATTTCAAGAGAGCCACCCTCCAGCTTAATCCACAGCTACAGTTACTGGCTTAGTAGAAAGAGGAGGAATTCAGTCCTTTCTTTAAATATCAATTTACTTTATTCACATTGTTGTACAATGTAAGAATAATGCTTATACACTTCGTTAGACGAAAGCATGCAACTCCAACTGAGTTATACAGTTAATAACAAAACTCGCTAGACTTCATAAGCACACCCGCTAGGTTCCTCTGACCTTTCCCTGACCTCATCACAGAAAACTTAAGATTTTACCCAAAAAAGGGAGAGTTAACGCTGGCCAGGTGTTCCGTTCTCTCTCTCTCTTCTATGTCGTCGCCGCGTTGCTCACGCAGGGTCTTCCGCTTCTATGAAGGTTGATCTCCGGAGTTTTCGCTGGCTCTATGCCCAAAAACCTCTATTCTAATCCTCCTCTTATCTCTTCAAATCTGAGCTGTCTCATCTTCTCTTAATTGGCCCAGGCCCAAAGACCCCGGTATCACACCATGTCCAAATAAGGCCCTTTTCCTGTGATCGATCCTTTGTCTTGTCTCGTAAAGTAATTAGTTCAAACTGGTTTTTACCAGCACAGGCCAGTGTCCGAGCTCCAGATTACTACAGGTCAAACAATCCCAGCAGTTTGTAACTGATTCTGTGTTTCTTGCAGCCCCTGGCCAAGATCTCCCCCCTCATGATCCAAAGATTCTTATCTTAGGATCATCAAATTTCCCTTCTCCATGAACCATTTCTGAGAACGTCATTGTCCCCCAATGAGTGTGCAATACAGTTACATATAAAAAGATACGTTTTAAAACTTAATATATACAGCTTTTTTTTCCTCAGTTTTTGTTTATATTGATAACCGTTCCTTCTGTTTCATTATAGTCCCATCATCCAATCTTTGCAAAATTTCATTTTTCCACCTTCTCAGCTGACATACATTGAATATAACAATTATTAGCGCACAGAGAATCACTATGACAGCAATATGTGATACAATTCTGACCCATGGCTGTATTTGAACATTAGATCCCTCGATTTCTCTCTGTATGTGGATGTACAACTTCAGGTTGTCTTTCAAACACTTCCGCTTGGATCCGCAGTTGATCTCCCTGAGCTTCGATTGGAACATCGGTAGCATCAAGCATCACATGCCAACTGTGATTCTCTTGTTTTTCTCCTACTAACTTTAACTGATTAATGTGATACCAGCCACTCTTATCTGGTGCCGTCAATACTTTGTATACAGATGGACTAGTTTATCTACTATCTCATAGGGACCGGCGAACTTTGGACTCAAAACTGAGGTGGGCTTGTATATTCTGATCATTACCCTTTGTCCGGGGCTCAGCTCTATCGGGCTGGCTTTCGCATCGAAATAAGCCTTACTTTGCTGTCTCTTCTTTCCCTGTTGGTGAGCTGCCACGTAATTTGCTTCCCTCACTGTTTCTATGAATTGCTGTACCCATTTTTCTGACATAATACTGTCCACCTCGGGTTCGGACAAGTCCAAACCTACCAACCCCTCCATTCCTCTCATGTCCCTTCCCGTCATGAGTTTATAGGGAGTATAACCTGTTGATGAAGCTGCGGTATTCCTGATTACCATCATCACATAGGGCAAAACAACCTGCCAGGTCGCCTTGTGCTGCTGTACCATTTTAGCTCTCATGTTTTTCAATGTCCGATTCATCCTTCCCACAATTCCACTAGACTGTGGTCTATAGAGTATGTGGAATTTCTGTTTAACCCCAAAGTGGATCATTACATTTTGCATTACTTGGTCTGTAAAATGTGTTCCCTGATCTGATTCTATGCTTCGGGGTAAACCCCATCGAGTGAATACCCTTTCTAACAGAATTTTCACGGTGATTTTGGCTGTATTTGTTCTGGTTGGGAAAGCTTCCACCCATTTGGTAAACATATCTACTATTAATAGAAGGTATTTAAACCCTCCTGGAGTGGGGGGTAAGGGTCCTACATAGTCTATCTGTAAATTAGTCCAAGGCCCTTCTACTGGTCTAGTATGTCGGACGGCCCCTTTCTTGACATTCCTATCGGGGTTGTGTTGTGCACAGATCAAACAATTCTTGACGTAGTGTTCCACGTCACCTTTCATTCCAGGCCACCAGCACACCTCCTTTATCCTTTCCAGGGTACTCTCTGTCCCTTTGTGTCCCCATAAGTCTTGGTATCAGTGGATTATTTGGTTTCGTCCCCCCTCTGGCACTACAAATTTTCCTTCACATAAAACCATTCCGTCCTGAATATAAATCCCCTTGTACTCTTTGTATGTGTCTGACTCTACTCCTTCTATCAGTTTTTTCAATTCTCCATCTTTCTCCTGCTCCTCTGTTAAATCCATGACCTTAACCTGTTTCCCTTTCTGTTCTCCAATGTCCTCAATCGGTGGCTGCCATTCCTGCCCACTAACAGCACCTTGTTTGGCTAGCTCATCCGCTTTCCTGTTCCCTTCCAGAGTAAGTTTTGAATGAGCTTTTACATTCGTGATCCCATATCCTTTCCCCTGTGCTCCTTCAAAGATGTATCTTAATAATGGGGCCGATGGAAGGGGCTTCCCATCCGCTGAAACAAAACCTCTCGCCTCCCATAAGGGCAAATATTCCGTGAGGCTATTACAGACATACATGCTATCAGAATATATAACTGATCCAGGCGGGAAGTATTCCGGGTGACCAACCACATGTGCGACGGCTGCTAATTCTGCTGTCTGCGCGCTCATGGTTTTAGGCAATTTTAAGGCTGCGCTAAACTTTTCCTGACCGTGTTCATCTTCCACATATATCCCACACCCAGTCCTCCTCTCGTCATCCTGTACTGATGAGGAATCATCCACAAAAATTTTTAAGTGGGTTTCTTCCTTTCCCTTTGCATCTTTACTTTCTGTCCCCGTTGCTTTCTCCAATCCACTCCTACCCCCTCCTTTTTGTTTTGATACAAATGGTCCCTTGGGATCATTTGCTATCATGACTTGACACTCATGTTTCTCTCCTTGATATACTAGGTTGTCTGCCAACATAGTGGTAGTTTTTACTCCTTTCACGCTTATGTTTCTTCCCTGCAACAATAGTGTCCACCTCGCAATTCGGTTCTGACTTACTGACCCATCTTTGATCCTACCGTCTAATAGTAACTGTACAGGGGTATGTTCTGTCAATATTGTAAGTGCGTTCAGTCCCACTATGTAAGTAAAATACTGTACTGCCCAAAAAACTGCTATCAAATGTTTCTCGCACGTCGTATACCCCTGCTCTACCGGTGAAAGCATACACGAGGCATATGCTACTGGTCTCAATTTCCCGTGTGTCTCCTGCAACAGAACTGCTGAGAGGGTGGTGTCTGTGGTAGCTACCTCCAATGAAAACGGCTCAGTTGGATTTGGGGTTTTCAGAACAGGCCTGCTTTAAATCTGAAATGGCCTGTGTGCGTTCGATTTTCCACTCCCACGCCACATTCTTTTTCAATGGTTCCATTAATGGGGCCGCTTTTGCAGTGAATCCATCAATGTGGTCCCTGCAATATCCCACCAAACCCAGGAAAGATCTCAACCCTTTTACATCCCTCAGGACAGGGAGTCTGCTAACTGCTACTACCCTTTGTTGGTCAATTTCTCTCTTTCCCGGTGTCAAGATCATTCCCAAGTAAGTAACCTTCTGTTTCATAACCTGCGCTTTTTTAGGGTTTACTTTTAGTCCCAATTCGTGTAACAATTGTAGTAATTCACTTAGTAACTGATAATGTTCCTGTTCCGTTTCAGTTTGTAGCAGTAAATCATCTACATACTGCACCAGACATTCAGGCTGAGAGAACCTTTTTAACCCTTCCCTTAAACATTGGTGAAATATAGACGGGGAATTATGAAATCCCTGTGGCAGGGCGGTCCATGTATATTGTTGTCCTTGAAAGGTAAACGCAAATTTATATTGGCATTCTTTCTCCAGTGGAATAGACCAAAAACCGTTACTTATGTCTAAAACAATGAACCACTGTGCATCCTCATTTTGTTTAACTACCGTCTCTGGGCTAGTTGCTACGGTAGGGGCTGTTAACGGGGTTACCTTATTTAATTCACGATAGTCTATCGTTAAGTCTCCAGCTACCGTCCGGTTTCCTCACCAGCCAAATAGGTGAGTTGTTAGTGGAGGCTACCTGTCTTAATATCCCTTGCAGCAACAAACTCTGTATCACCTTTCCTGCCTCCTCTTCTGCCTGTTTCGGAAAACCACACTGCTTCTGTGGTTTGGGGTCTGGGCCCTGTATACACACACTCCCGGTCATTTTCCCACAGTCATGTTTATGTCGAGCAAATACTACTGAATTCCGTGTGATAATTTGTTGTACTTCACTATCGCTACTCATTTCTTCAGGTCTTGTCCACAATTCCCCGAACGTGCATATCCTATCCTGGTATTCCCCCACCGGGAAGGTTGTGTGATCTATACTATCCCTGCCCAAGGGCATTTGCCAAATCGCGCAATTAACAGGGTCAAAACAGAGTCCCGCTTTAGCCAAGTAATCACACTCTAATATATGTTCTTGTTCTCTGGGTAACTCAATGAGAACCACTGAGTGCTCTATTGCTACGTCCCCCACACTGACTTCCAACGGTACGCTCACATATCCCACTTGTGAATGTCCTGTATTTCCACGTAAAACAAGTTGACTTTGAATTTTCCAATCTACTTTACTAACATTGGTGGTGTTTACGGTGGTTCGGGAACCTCCAGTATCCCAAAGGAACGTGACAGGGCGGCCTCCAACCCTACCATTCACTAGGGGTCTCCCTGTGTTATCCCACCGCGTGTCACACAACCATAACGGAGAGGCCTGCAACTGTCATTGTGGTTCAGGGTACAACCCCGAAGACAGTGCTATCTCTCGTATATCACATTGAGGATTTGACCTATTCGGATCTTCCACAGGTAGGCTCTGGTGTTTGTTCTGGCCTCCTCCCTGACCTACATTTTCTCGTCTCGGGTTTGGGCATTCTCTTTTGAAATGTCCCTCCTGGCCACAATTATAGCAGTGGGTCGGCCAGCCCGGAATTCTCCCTGTTCCTGGGACGGATCCTCTCCCAATGCCTCTTCCCTTTCCTCCTGTCTGAAAGGCTGGGTGGGGTGCCCCTTGTGTAATTCCCCTCCCTTCATTTCTCCAGGTTATTGTCTGATCTTTTACAGGCATTGCCTTTCCCCCAGGGACCTTGGAGAATTTAGTTGTTTCCTTCTCCCATGCTCTAACCATCCTCCTGAGTACCCAAGCCTCTGTGTGCGTGTTATCAGAGGGATCAAATTGATCTAGTGTCCTTCTTGACTCCTCAGTGCCATGTGACACCAGCGTTCTCAGCCATCGGTTTCTAATCTCTGGTGTTGGATTGGCTCCAGCTCGGTTCGCTCCATATACCCCTTGAAACACTGCCCAGATGCGAGCCGCAAACGCGACAGGGTGTTCACCTTTTCTTTGATAGCATTTCGTTAGTGCCTCCACTGGATCCCCTCTATTAGCGCCCATGACATTTAATACTTGTTCTTTTAAATCCTCATTTGTGCCTCTACCGAGTTTTTGCTCCTCCGGTAGGGCGGAGTGTATGTGTGGGTGTAGGCACATTATAAGAACAAAGAACAAAGAAAATTACAGCACAGGAACAGGCCCTTCGGCCCTCCAAGCCTGCGCCGATCCAGATCCTCTATCTAAACATGTCGCCTATTTTCTAAGGGTCTGTATCTCTTTACTTCCTGCCCATTCATGGATCTGTCTAGATACATCTTAAAAGACGCTATCGTGCCCGCGTCTACCACCTCCGCTGGCAACGCGTTCCAGGCACCCACCACCCTCTGTGTAAAGAACTTTCCACGCATATCCCCCCTAAACTTTTCCCCTCTCACTTTGAACTCGTGACCCCTAGAAACTGAATCCCCCACTCATCTTATGTTAGTCGCTACAAATTAACCTCTAAGTTCCTGTTCTCTCTGTGCTTTGCCAATTTGGTTCGGCACGAGTCTCCCGCTGATTCAACGGAGAGATTTATCCTCAAGCCCACCCAGGGACGCCAATTATGTAAACCGTGGCATGGAGTCAACTCCCCCTTGTCCCCTTCATTCCCGATACCCAATTGATCCTGGCCGTCACGTGGGACGGAAGTCCTCTTAATTCAGGCTCAGGCTGAGTGTTTGGGATATCGGATTTCAAGGAAGCCACCTTCCAGCTTAATCCACAGCTACAGTTACTGGCTTAGTACAAAGAGGGGGAACTATCAATTTACTTTATTCACGTTGTTGTACAATGTAAGAATAAGGCTTATACACTTAGTTACAACATACAACTCCCACAGAGTTATACAGTTAATAACAAAACTAGCGAGAATTCATAAGCACACCCACTAGGTTCCTCTGACCTTTCCCTGACCTAGACACAGAATACAAAGGATATTACCGGAAAAAGGGAGAGTTAACGCTGGCCAGGCGTTCCGTTCTTTCTCTCTCTTTTATGTTGTTGCCGCGTCACTCACGCAGGGTCTTCCGCTTCCACGATGGTTGATCTCCGGAGTTTTCGCTGGCTCTATGTCCAAAAAGCTCTATTCTTATCCTGTTGCTTATCTCTCCAAATCTGAGCTGTATCATTCCGGTTGGTTTAAGCCTGCTCACCTCGTTCACAGCTTCTCTTAATTGGTCCAGGCCCAAAGACCCCGGTATCACACCATGTCCAAATAAGGCCCTTTTTCTGTGTCCTGTTCTTTGTCTTGTCCCATAAAGTAACTAGTTCAAACTGGTTTTTACCAGCACAGGCCAGTGTCCAAGCTCCAGGTTACTACAGGTCAAACAATCCCAGCAGTTTGTAATTGATTCTGTGTTTCTTACAGCCCCTGGCCAACAGCACAGAAAGAGGGAACTTGGCCCATCGTATCTGTGCTGGCCGAAAGCGAGCCACCAAACCTAATCCCACCTTGCTGCATTTGGTCCATAGCCCAGCAGGTTATGGCACTTGACGTACATATGCAGACAACTTTTATATGAGTTGAGTGTTTCTGCCTCTACTACCCTTACAGGCTGTGAGTTCCAGACCTCCACCACCCTCTGGGTGAAAAAGATTTTCCTCATCTCCCCTCTAATCATTCTACTATTCACTTTTAATCTATTCCTCTAGTCACTGATCCCTCTGCTAAATAAATAGGCCCTTCCCATCCACTCCACACAGGCCCCTCACAATTTTGCACATCTCAATCAAATCTCCTCTCAGCCTCCTCTGTTCCATGGAGAACAAGCCCAGCCTATCCAACCTTTCATCATAGCTGCATTTTTCCAGTCCTGGCAACATCCTTGTAAATCTCTGTACCCTCTCCAGTGCAATTACATTCTTTGTGTAATGAGGTAACCAGAACTACACACAGTAGTCAAGTTGTGGCCTAACTATTGATACAGTTACAGCATAACACCCTGCTCTTATATTCTATACCTCAGTGAATAAAGAAAAGGATTCCAAATGTCTTCTTAACCAACTTATTGACCTGTCCTGCTACCTTCAGAGATCTGTGGACATTCACTCATCCAAGGTCTCTCACTTCCTCTACACCTCTCAGTATTCTCCCATTAATTGTGTATTCCTTTGCCTTGTTCGACCTCCTCAAATGCATCACCTCACACTTCTCCTGGTTGAATTCCATTTGCTACTTTTCTGCCCACCTGACCAGTTGATTTTCCTGCTGAATACAGCTATCCACCTCTCGATCTACCACATGACCAATTTTTGTGTTGTCTGCAAAATTCTTGATCATTCACCTGACAATTACATCCAAATCATTATTATATACCACAAAAAGCAGGTGACCTGGTACTGAGCCCTGCAGAACACCACTGGAAACAACCCTCCAGTCACAAAAACACCTGTTAACAATTACACTTTGTTTCCTGTCACTGAGCCAATTTTGTATCCACCTTGCTACAGTTCCCTGGATCCCATGGCTTTTATTTTTTTAACCAGTCTGCCATGTGGGACCTTTTTAAAAGCCTTGCTAAAATTCAAGTAGATCATATCAACTGCACTACCCTCATCAATCCTCCTTGCCATTTCTTGAAACACTTCAATCAATTTAGTTGGACACGATCTTCCCTTAACAAATCCATGTTGACTATCCTTGATTAATCTGTGCCTTTCTAAGTGACAGTTTATCCTGTCTCTCAGAATTGATTCCAGTAATTTGCCCATGACAAGGTTAGACTGACTGCCCTGTAATTATTCGGTCTATTCCTCACTCCCTTTTTAAACAGTGATACAATGTTAGCAATCCTCCAGTCCTCCAGCACCACACCTGTATCCAGTGAGGACTGGAAAATGATGGTCAGACCTTCCACTATTTCCTCCCTGGCTTCTTTTAACTGCCTGTGGTACATTCCCTCTGGCCCTGGTGATTTATCCAATTTCAAAGATGCTAATCCCATTGATACTTCCTGTCTCCCTATGTTTATCACATCCAGTACTTCACCCCCCTCTTCCTTCACTACAATACCTACATCATCCCCTCTTTTGTGAATACAGACACAAAGTATTCATGAAGAACCACACCAACATCTTCTGTCCCTACATATGGGTTACCTTTCTGGTCTTTTATGGGCCCTACTCTTTCCTTAGTTATCTTCCTACTCTTAATGTTTTGATAATTATTTTTGGATTTTCCTTGACTTTGCTTGCGAATATTCTTTCATGCCATCTTTTTGTTTCCTAATTTCCTTTTTGATTTCACCACTCCACTTTCTATACTCCTCTCGGTTTTCTGCAGTGTTGAGTTCTCGGTGTCAGACATAAGCTTTCCTTGTCTACCCTATCTTACCCTGTAAGCTCCTTGGCATCCAGGGGGCTTTAGATTTGGCCATCCCGTAGTGGAGACTTTGAGTACAATTAAGAGGTAGAAAATGATTTAAGACTAG
This sequence comes from Heterodontus francisci, assembly GCF_036365525.1. Classification (NCBI taxonomy): domain Eukaryota; kingdom Metazoa; phylum Chordata; class Chondrichthyes; order Heterodontiformes; family Heterodontidae; genus Heterodontus; species Heterodontus francisci. The sequence continues at coordinate 204,988,897 of NC_090375.1, read as the reverse complement.
CAGGAGTTGTATATAGATCCCTGGAAGTATCTGTGGAGTAGCAGCTGTAAATGCAGAAATTAGACAAGCATGTAACAAAGGGAGAGTGGTTTTAATGGAGGATTTTAACTTTCATTTGATTGGAATGAGCAGACTAGACATGTCTGAAAGATAATGAATTTCTTCAGTCTTTCCGAGATAATTTTCTGCAACAATACATCCTGGAACCGACAAGGGGGCAGTACATGTTAGATTTAGTAGTGAGTAATGAGCCAGGTTTAGTCAACAGTCTAATGCTGTGTGAACATTTATCGAATAGCAATCATAATATGATTGAGATCAACATAGTATTTGAAAGGAAGAAATGTAAAACAGCTGCTATGATTCTAGATTTCGGTAAGGCTGACTTCAATGTGTAAGAAATGGAATCCTTTAATAAATGATACTTCTCAGAGTGATCCATAATTCATATCGAAACCGTAAGCATTGGATGAAACAGCCACAGAGAAGCTGTTTTCCTCTCTCTCTCAGAAGGGACAGAGAAGCAGTTTCGAATGTCAGGATCATTACTGGTGTAAGGAAGATAGGGGGAGAGGAGTATGACATTCCCAAAGGGTTATATAGAAAACACTTGACGTCATACATATTTGTTACAAGAAATTTTATTTTTGCACTAAAATCTTAGAATTCTGTGCGTGTTTAAAAACTGAAAAAAAGGATTTCCAGTCGTCTTGGACTTGCAAATAGCTGGAATTTTTGGATGTTGACTTTGTTTACAATAATAGGAAAGCAAATGGTTGCAAGGAAGCCAGCCAGGGGTTTGACCTCCTCAAAACAACACTTTGAATGATAGTGGAGATTCTCTGTCTGGTCACGTGATCGGCTCAGGAAAGATTTTGCTTTCACTCTGGACTTTTTAAAAACCAGTGAATTGGACAAAGAGCAGGCATTTGAAACTTATACCTGACCTGCCTGGAGACTGGAAAAAAAAGCCCTCGCTATGTAAAGAAGAATTGCATCGCTTGAAAATAAATCCGGCATTTGAAAGGTTCAGATTCCTTTTGCCTCCTGTCTCTGAAGAGTTCCTGCATCCAGTGTGATTCCTTTTGCCTCCTGTCTCTGAAGAGTTCCTGCATCCAGTGTGATTCCTTTTGCCTCCTGTGTTTTTGGAAATCCTGGAACCTGAACAAAGCTTCTACTGCTGTGTTGCTGCTGTGAGTCCTGTTCAGACCAGTTGCTACACCCCTGCTGAAAGACCTGTGTAACAACTGCTGTAGTCGAATTGCCTTGAACACCGACCTATCAAACACTGTTCATCAACCTCGCCTGGAGAGACTTCGATAGGCATCCGACTAAGGAACTAAGGAGCTTTTCATAAATCTAGATTTATCTCATTATTAGTTAAGACTTATTATTGCTTTTCTAATAAATAGTTATTGTAGTTGTTAAAGAAACCTGGTTTGGTGTGTTTTATTCTGGGGGGAAAATAGAATGTCTAATGTTGTTATTCTTCAGTAGGTGGGAAACCTTATTGATATGCTGTGGTATGGAGTGGTGGGACTGAATTAACATGATGTGGTAATGGAGAGGTAGAAATAGGTGTTGTTATGAAAGTGATTCTGTTTTTGTTCAAAATATTTTTTGAAGGAATTTATAGTTGAACTGAATAAATGTTGGACCAGTTTTTTTAAAAAAAGGGACCTATCAAGGGAGCACTGAAGGAATTGGATTGGCAATAATATTACTGGTTGCCACTTGACTCAAGTTAAAGATAGAACAGAAACCCTGCTAACAGGGGCAGAGAAGTGACAAGCGTCCCTTGATTGGACAGGTCCAGTAGCAGCAGAGAGCACCTGGGATGGGCAGAAAAATCACAAGCCTTTTGGTTGTGGGTCAGTGTGTATGTTTTATCTTCTGGAGTGAGAGGCTGATAAAGTCAAGTCTGCTGAAGAAGTGTTAAAAAAAGAGAAGACCACAACCCAGCTTCGTTTTCTAGCAAATCTCTGAAGGATCCTGAGAACTCCACTGTGTCAATTCATCTTGTTTCCTGTCTTTGAAGAAAGCCTGAAAAGAACAGTTCTAAAGGAACTCAGTGACCTGTCCTCATGTACTCAGAAATGAAACTGTATTCCAGTTTTGGAACAACATACCTCATAGAACATAGAAAAATACAGCACAGAAGGAGGCCATTCAGCTCTTTGTATCCGTGCCAGCCAAATCAGCTATCCACACAAACTAATCCCACCTTCAAACACCCGGTCCGCAGCCCCGCAGGTTACATAAGAACATACAAAATAGGAGCAGGAGTCGGCCATTCAGCCCCTCAAGCCTGCCCCATCATTCAGTAAGATCATGGCTGATCTGTCCCAGGCCTCAACTGCTCTTTCGGGCCTGCTGCGCATCCCCCTTGACTCCCTGAGATTTCAAAAATCTATCTATCGCCTCCTTAAATTCATTCAGTGACCTAGCCTCCACAAATTTCTGAGGTAGAGAATTCCAGAGATTTACCACCCTCTGAGAGAAGAAATTCGTTCGCATCTCAGTTTTAAATGTGTGCCCCCTTATTCTGTAACTATGTCCCCTAGTTCGAGATTCCCCACCAATGGAAACATCTTCTCAAGATCTACCCTGTCAAGCCCCCGTAAAATTTTATATGTTTCAATAAGATCACCTCTCATTCTTCTAAACTCCAATGAATAAAGGTCTAACCTGTTTAGTCGTTCTTGATAAGACAACCCCTTCATTCCAGGAATCAGCCTCATGAACCTTTTCTGAACTGCCTCCAATGCTAGTATCTCCTTCCTTAAATATGGGGACCAAAATTGTATGCAGTACTCCAGGTGCAGCCTCACCAACACCCTGTACAGTTGTAACAAGACTACCCTATTTTTAAACTCTAACCCCCGAGCAATAAAGGCCAAAATTCCATTTGCCTTCTGAATTACCTGCTGCACCTGCATGCTAACTTTTTGTGTTTCACGTACAAGAACACCCAGATCCCTCTGTACTGCAGTATTTTGTAGTCTTTCTCCATCTAAATAATAATTTGCATTTTTATTCTTCCTGCCAAAGTGGATGAACTCACACTTTCCCACATTGAACTCCATCTGCCAAGGTTTTGCCCACACACTTAACCTATCTATATCCCTGTGCAGATTCTTTGTGTCCTCATCACATCATGCCTTCCTACCCATTTTTGTATCATCAGCAAATTTGGATACATTACACTCTGTCCCTTCCTCCAAGTCATTGATGTAGATAGTAAATAGTTGAGGCGCTAGGACCGATCCTTGTGGCACCCCACTAGTTACGGCTTTCCAACCTGAAAAAGACCCATTAATCCCGACTCTCTGCCTTCTGTGTATTCGCCAATCTTCAATCCATGCCAACACATTACCCCCAATACCCTGAGCTTTTATTTTGTGCAATAACCTTTTATGTGGCACCTTATCGAACATCTTCTGAAAATCCAAATACACTACATCTACTGGTTCCCCTTTATCCATTCTGCTTGTTATATCCTCAAAGAATTCTAACAAATTTGTCAAACATGATTTCCCTTTCCTAAAACCATGTTGACTCTGTTTGATTGCATTATGCTTTTCTAAATGTCCTGCTATTTCTTCCTTAATAATGGACTCCAGCATTTCCCCAATGACAGATGTTAAGCTAACTGGGCTATAGTTTCCTGCTTTCTGTCTCCCTCCTTTCTTAAATAAGGGCATCACATTAGCAGTTTTCCAATCTGCTGGTACCCGACCGGAATCCAGTGAGTTTTGGTATATTGTGACTAATGCCTCCACTATCTCTGCAGCCACTTCTTTAAAACCCTTGAATGCATGCCGTCTGGTCCTGGTGACTTGTCTGCCTTTAGTCCCATCAGTTTGTCCACCACCTTTTCACTCGTGATAGAGATTGTTACAAGTTCCTCCCTCCCATTTACACCTTGATCATCTATTATTGTTGGGATGTTTATAGTGTCCTCCACTGTGAAGCCCGATGCAAAATATCGGTTTAAATTATCTGCCATTTCCCTGTTCCCTGTTATTAATTCCCCAGTCCCACATTTACTTTAGCTACTCTCTTCCTTTTTATATACCCGTAGAAGCTCTTATTGTTTGTTTTTATATTTCTTGCCAATTTATTCTCATAATCAATTTTCTCCTTTATTAGTTTTTTAGTCATCCGCTGCTGGTTTCTAAAAAATGTCCAATCCTCTGGCCTAACACGAGCTTTTGCCGATTTGTATACCTTTGTTTTTGATTTGATTCTCTCCTTGACTACCTTTGTTATTTACAAGTGATTCATCATTCTCATCGAGTTCTTCCTTCTGACTGGAATGAATGTTTGCTGAGTGTTATGAAATATCTGCTTAAAAGTCTGCCACTGCTCCTCTACTGACTTCCCCTGCAGTCTGTTTTCCCAGCCTGCTTTAGATAACTCTTTCTTCATACCTCTGTAATCGCCCTTGTTTAAGTTGAAGACACTGGTTTGAGACCCTTGTTGCTCACCCTCAAACTGAATTTGAAATTCTACCATGTTATAATCGCTTCCCCCTGGAGGATCTTTAACTACGAGATCTCTTACTAATCCTACCTCATTACACATTACCAAATCTAAAATAGCCTGTTCCCTGGTAGGTTCTGCAACATATTGTTCTAAGAAACAATCCCTGATCCACTCGACAAATTTGTCTTCCATTCTATCCTCACCAAGTTGATTTGTCCAGTCGAAATGCAGATTAAAATCACCCATGATAATTGCAGTGCCCTTCTTACACACCTCCATTATTTCCTGATTAATATTTTGTCCTACAGAGTGGCAACTCCTTGGGGGTCTATAGAACATTCCCACCCATGATTTCCTTTCCTTGCTATTCCTTATTTCCACCCAAACTGATTCTAGATCACAATCGATTACACCTATATCATTACTCACAACTGTACTGATCCATTCCTTTAATAACAAAGCTATCCCACCTCCTTTTCCTTTCTGCCTATTCTTCCTGAATGTCGTATATCCTTGAATATTGAGTTTCCAGTCCTGGTCATCCTGTAACCACATCTCTGTGATAGCTATCAAATCATATTCATTTGTTTCTAACTGTGCCATCACAAATGCTATGTGCATTCAGATAAAGAGCCTTAAGCTTTGACTTTTTACTATTTTTACCTGCTCTGGTTCTAATTTCTGCTGTATTCTTATGCTTGTATTCTCTGTCCCTTCCTATCACACCCTGATTGATGTATGCCCCTTCACTACCCTACACCTCTGCTCTCTCATTACTTTTCGACTTTTTAAACTTCCTTTCAATTGAAACCTCCCCGCCCCCCCCCCCACTATTTCATTTAAAGTCTTATCTACAACCCTAGTTATACGATTCGCCAGGACACTGGTCCCAGCATGGTTTAAGTGAAGCCCATCCCAATGGAACAGCTCTCTCTTTCCCCAGTAGTGGTGACAGTGTCCCATGAATCGGAACCCATTTCTCCCACACCAATCGTCGAGCCAAGCATTTACCTCTCTAATCTTATTTACCCTATGGCAATTTGCACGTGGCTCGGGTAGTAATCCGGAGATTATTACCTTTGTGGTTCTGCTTTTTAATTTAGTCCCGAGCTGCTCATCATCCCTCAGCAGAATCTCTTTCCTAGTCCTACCTATGTCATAGAGTCATAGAGTCGTACATCATAGAAACAGACCCTTCGGCCCACCACGTCCATGCCGACCATAATGCCTATCTGTACTAATCCCACCTGCCTATATTAATTCTCTATCCCTCTATGCCTTGCTCATTCAAGTACCTGTCCAGATGCCTCTTAAATGTCACTACTGTTCCTGCCTCCATCACCTCCTCAGGCAGCTCATTCCAGATACCCACTATTCTTTGTGTGAAAAATTTACCCCTTTGATCCCCTTTAAACCTCCTCCCTCTCACCTTAAATCTATGCCTTCTACTTTTAGTCACCCCGACCATGGGAAACAGACTCTGGCTATCTACCTCATCTATGCCTCTCATAATTTTACACACCTCTATCATGTCCCCTCTCAGGCTCCTTCACTCCAGGGAAAACAGACCCAGCCTATCCAATCTCTCTTTATAACTCTGCTCTTTATATCCCGGTTCCTCTCACCTGTTCCCGCTCTCACTACCGCTGCTTCTGGTCTCGGGCCTGGGGTCTCCGCTATTTATACCCCGGCTCCTGGTGCTTGTTCCTGCTCTTACCGCTGCCACTTCTCTTTGCACCTTAGGTACATGCCCAGGTACCTTTGAAAAGATTTGAGGGTCTCTGCCTCCACCACCATTCCTGGAAGTGAATTCCAGAAACCCACCACCCTCTGGGTGAAAAGATTTCTCTTCATGTCCCTTCTATCAATCACCTTAAATCTGTGTCCTCTGGTAACAGACCTCCCACCAGGGGAAACTGGTCCTTCCTGTCTACTCTATCCAGGTCTGTCATAATGTTGTACACCTCAATCAAGTCACCCCTCAACCTCCTTAATTCCAGGGAAAACAACCCCAGCCGATCCAATCTTTCCTCATAGTTGTAACCCTCAAGCCCATACAACATTCTTATAAATCTCCACTGCACTCTCTCCAGGACAATTATGTCCCTCACCATGGGGAGGGGATCACAGTGTTTTCTGTTGTGTAAACAGCACAAGAATTGACTCTGTCCATACAGTCCTGTCTAGAACAGTACATGGAATAAACCAAGGTGAAGAGGTGCTGAGCACCGGGTGACTCAGTGGAATGGGAACAGGATCTGTGTCTGTGATATAAATCATCATAAAAGAGGATAACATTGGAACGTGGGCACTGCAGTCAGGTGAAGAAGGACAGAGACCGGTCATCTCCAGATCCAGGCCTATAATCAACACTGGTAATGTCCAGCAGTGTGGGTGATTGTAAGTTTCAGACAAATCGTATTGGAGTTTGTGTTAGGAGGTATTTTGTAAATTTCAGTCAACCTTGTATGGGGGTTTGTACTGTGAGGTATTGTTGTTAATTCTGGTCAAATCACAGAGGGGTTTGTACAGGGGCGCGGGGGGTGAAACTTGTGAGTTTAATAAACAAACGAATCTGAGATTGAGCCAAACCTTGGCGTGCATTTTGTTTTCATAATTCCTGGAGACCAAGAACTATTGTAAGGGGAAAAGGGAATGGAATCTCTTACACTTGGTTCCCTGTTACTTCTGGGAGATTTTCTATATCTTCCTCCGTGAAGACAGACACAAAGTAATTGTTTATTTTCTCTGCTACTTCTCTATTCTCTATTATAAATTCTCCTGTCTCCGCCTGTAATGGACCCACATTTGTCCTTGCTAATCTTTTCCTTTCCACATACCTAAAGAAGCTTTTAGAGTCCGCCATGATGTTTCTCACTAGCTTGCATTCATATTTTCTTTTCCCTTTCTTTATCAGTTTCTTGGCCATCTTTTGCTGGATTCTAAATTGCTCCCAATGCTCGGGTTTCCCACTTATTCTGGCAACTTTATCAGCCATTTCCTTTGATCTAGTTCAATCTTTAACGTCTTTTATTAGCCATAGTTGATTCATCTTTCCTGTTGGGTGTTTTTGTCGTACAGGAATGCATATTTGTTGTAGACCATGTAATATTTCCTTAAATACCAGCCATTACCGTCTACTGTCAAATCTTTTAATGTATTTTCCCAATCCCATAGCCATCTTGCCCCTCATCCCTTCCTAGTTTCCTTTGTTTAAATTTAAGACCCTAGTTTCAGAATGAACAATATCACTTTCAAACTTAATGTAAAATATTTCATATTATGGTCACCATTTCTCAATGGCTCCATGATAGCAAGGTTATTAATTAGATCTTTCTCATTACATAATACTAAATCTAAAATAGTCTGATCCCTAGTTGGTTCTTCAACGTACTGCTCCAGAAACCCATCTCATACACACTCCAGGAATTCATCCTCCACAGTGTTAGTGCTGATTAGGTTTACCCAGTCTATATGTAAATTGAAGTCACCCATTATTACTGTATTAGCCATGTTACATACACCTCTAATTTCCCAATTTACACCATGCCCGACATTACTACTACAGTTTGGTTGCCTAGAAACCAATGTTTGCTGCACCTTGCTGTTTCTTAGTTTCATCCAAATTGATTCTACATCTTGTTCCTTTGGTGTGCTGATTGCAAGTTGAGGGTGGAGATTCGAGTTTTGTAAGTGGGGATTTTAAGTGTGGTTATCTTTATAAAAGTCTGGTCTGCAGTTGGCAAAGAGTTACCGTCTAATTTAAAGTAGGGTTAAGAATGTGAAATAGTGTTAAGAAAGTAAAGTAAGTTTCTTACAGTCTTAGGCAGGGATTAACAGGCTCTACTGCAGAGTAGCTGATTAGTTAAGTAGCTGACCATTCTAATCCGATTGCTGCAGTTTCAGTTTCAAAAGGTATCAATACAGAGGTCTGGGTGCAGCCTGCAAACGGAGTGCAGATTGCAAGCTGAGTGTGAAGATTTGAGTTTGGTGAGTGGTGAGTTCAGTGAAGGGGGAGGAGGTGCTCCATTTTCAACTTTTTTTTTCTTTTTTAACCCTCCAGTATTTGGTTCTTGCTTCAGTGCAGTGGAAGGAGCTGTTTGGTGAGTACCTGGTAAGTTATTCTACTCATAATAAATAGTCTGTAAAGTTAAGGTATGGCAGGGCAACTCTGCTGAGTGGAATGTACAGTTTGTAGCACATGGGAAGTCATGGATTCACCATGTGTCTGAGACAGACACATCTGCAGTAAGTGTCACCGGCTGCAGAAGCCTGAGCTCCAGGTTTCGGAACGCGAGCGGTGGTTGGAGTCACCGTTGTGCATCCGCGAGGCGGAGGACTATGTGAATAGCACATTTCGGGAAGTGGTCACACTGCAGGTTAGGAGCATTTTATTTTACTCATTCATGGGATGTGGGCGTTGCTGGCCAGACCAGCATTAATTGCCCATCCCTAATTGCTCTTGAGAAGGTGGTGGTGAGCTGCCTTCTTTAACCGCTGCAGTTCACGTGGGGTAGGTATACCCACAGTTCTGTTAGGAAGGGCGTTCCAGGGTTTTGACCCAGCGACAGTGAAGGAACGGCGATATAGTTCCAAATCTGGATGGTGTGTGACTTGGAGGGGAACGTGCAGGTGGTGGTGTTCCCATGCATTTGCTGCCCTTGTCCTTCTAGTTGGTAGAGGTCGCGGGTTTGGAAGGTGCTGTCTAGGAGCCTTGGTGCGTTGCTGCAGTGCATCTTGTAGATGGTACACACTGCTGTCACGGTGTGTCGGTGGTGGAGGGAGGGAATGTTTGTAGATGGGGTGCCAATCAAGCAGGCTGCTTTTTCCTGGATGGTGTCGACCTTCTTGAGTGTTGTTGGAGCTGCACCCATCCAGGCAAGTGGAGAATATTCCATCACACTCCTGACTTGTGCCTTGTAGATGGTGGACAGGCTTTGGGGAGTCAGGAGGTGAGTTACTCGCTTCAGGATTCCTAGCCTCTGACCTGCTCTTGTAGCCACGGTATTTATATGGTTACTCCAGTTCAGTTTCTGGTCAATGGTAACCCCTAGGATGTTGATAGTGAGGGATTCAATGGTAATGTCATTGAATGACAAGGGGAGATGGTTGGATTCTCTCTTGTTGGAGATGGTCATTGCCTGGCATTTGTGTGGCGCGAATGTTACTTGCCACTTATCAGCCCAAGCCTGGATATTGTCCAAGTCTTGCTGCATTTCTACACGGACTGCTACAGTATCTGAGGAGTCATGAATGGTGCCGAACATTGTGCAATCATCAGCGAACATCCCCACTTCTGACCTTATGATTGAAGGAAGGTCATTGATGAAGCAGCTGAAGATGGTTGGGTCTAGGATACTACCCTAAGGAACTCCTGCAGTGATGTCCTGGAGCTCAGATGAGTGACCTCCAACAACCACAACCATCTTCCTTTGTGCTAGGTATGACGCCAACCAGCATGCAGGCAGATAGGGAATAGGTGTGCGCCAGGCAGTCTAAGAGAACCAGGCAGGTAGCGCAGGAGTCCCCTGATATGATCTCACTCGCTAATCAATTTTCCAAATTGGATACTGGTGAGGGTGATGGTTCCACAGAGGAGAGCAGTCAGATCCAAGTTTGTGACACCACAGTTGACTCAGCTGCACAGGAGGGGAGGGAGAAGAGTGGAAGAGCAGTCCTGATAGGGGATTCATTATTTAGGGAAACATATAGGCGTTTCTGTGGAATTAACCATGACTCCGGGAATGTCTGTTGCCTCCTTGGTGCCAGGGTCAAGGATGTCACAGAGCTGCTGCAGGACATTCTTCTGGGGGAGGGTGAACAGCCAGAGGTCGTGGTCCACGTTGGTACCAATGACATAGTTAAGAAGGGGGATGAGGTTTTTAGGGAACTAGGAAGGAGATTAAAAAGGACCTTAAAAGCAGTAATCTCAGGATTTCTCCCAGTGTCACCTGCAAATGAGCATAAGAATAGGAGGACTGATCGATTGAACATGTGGCTGGAGAATTAGTGTCGGAGGGAAGGCAGCAGATTTCTGAGACATAGGGACCGGTTCAGGGGCAGGTGGGACCTGTACAAGGTGGACGGGTTGCATCTTAGCAGGACTGGGACAAATATCCTCGCAGGGAGATTTGCTTGTGCTGTAGGGGAGGGTTTAAACTAGAACGGCAGGGGGATGGGAACCTGAGAGGGAGCTCAGATTGGAGGGAAACAAAACTGGTAACTTGTCAGGGGTGTGGGAACCAGGAGCAAGTATCAGAGAGGAATACCAAGGTGCACAGAATACCGGAGGGATATAGCATGAGTGTGGTTATTAGGTGGGGTCAGACTAAGGGAGAAAGTAATAAAGTGTGAATCAGGGTTAATGTGTATGTATGTGAATGCACAGAGTGTGGTTAATAAGACTGGTGAGGTACAGGTGCAGATTGCCATGTGGAAATATGATGCTGTAGCTATAACAGAGACCTGGCTCAAAGAAAGGCAGGACTGGGTGTTAAATATTCCTGGATACAAGGTGTTCAGGAAAGATCGGAAAGGGCAAAAAGGGGGAGGGGTGGTGGTATTGATTAAGGAGAGCGTTACAGTGTTAGAGAAAAAGGATGTCCCAGAGGGGTCGAGGACAGAATCAATTTGGTGAGAACAAAGGAACAAAAAAGGTGCAGTTACATTGCTCAGTGTTGTATATAGGCTACCAGCTAGTGGGAAGGACATGGAGGAACAAATTTACAAGGAAATTATAGACAGGTGCGAAAATTATAGGGTATTTTAAATGGGGGACTTTAATTATCCAAACATAGACTGGGACAATAGTAGTGTAAAGGGCAGTGAGGGGCAAGAGGTCGTAGAGTTTGTTCAGGAAAACTTTCTACAACAGTATGTTGCTCGTCCAATGAGAAAGGAGGCACAGCTCGGCCTGGTTCTTGGGAATGAGGTGGGCCAAGTGGATCAAGTATCAGTAGGAGAGCATTTAGGGGATAGTGATCATTATATCATAAGTTTTAGGCTGACTATGGAAAAGGACAAAGAGCAATCCAGGGTAAGAATAATTAACTGGGGGAAGGCCAACTTCAATGGGGTAAGAATGGAGCTGGGCGAATAAATTGGAGGCAAAGTTGGCAGGAAAACCGATAGATGAACTATGGGCAACCTTCAAAGAAGAGATAGTTTGGACACTGCTGATGTATATTCCTTTGAAGGGGAAAAGTAGGGCAAACAAATCCAGAGCTACCTGGATGACAAAAGAGGTCGAGATTAAGATAAAGAATAAAATGTGTGCTTATGACAGATGCCAGGTAGAAAATGTTATTGAGAACCAGGCTGAATATAGAAGGTCAAAAGCGGAGTGAAAAAGCAAATAAGAGAAGCAAAGAGAGAGCATGAAAAGAGACTGGCAGCTAACATTAAAGAAAATCCCAAAGTTTTGTATTGGTATATAAATAGTAAAAGGATGGTAAAAGGAGGTGTGGGGTTGATTATGAACCAGAAAGGGGATTTACAGATGGAGGCAGAGGGCATAGCTGAGGTATTAAATGAATACTTTGCATCTGTCTTTACCAAATAAGAAGATGATATCCAGGCAATGTTGAAAGAGGAGGTAAGTCCGACACTAGAGGGGTTTAAAATTGATAAAGAGGAAGTATTAGATAGGCTGTCTGCACTTAAAGTGGATAAAACACCAGGACAGGATGAGATGCATTCAAGGTAACTGAAAGAAGTGAGAGTGGAAATCACAGAGGCACTGGCCATAATCTTTCAATCTTCCTTAGACTCAGGGGTGGTGCCAGAGGACTGGAGAATTGCAAATGTTACATCCTCGTGCAAGAAAGGGTGTAAGAATAAGCCCAGCAATTACAGCCCAGTCAGTTCAACTTCGGTGGTGGGAAAATTTCAACAAAAAAAATTGGGACAAAATGAATAGTCACATGGACAAATATGAGTTAATTAAGGAAAACCAGCATGCATTTCTTCAGGGACCATCCTGTTTAACCAACTTGCTGGAGTTTTTTGAGGAGGTAACTTGATGAAGGCAATACTGTTGATGTGGTGTATATGGACTTTCAAAAGGTTTTGATACAGTGCCACACAACAGACTTGTGAGAAAACTTGCAGCTCAGGGAATAAAAGGGACGATAGCAACATGGATACAAATTGGCTGAGTGGCAGGAAACAAGGAGTAGTGGTTAATGGATGTTTTTCAGGCTGGAGGAAGGTTTGTCGTGGAGTTCCCCAGGGATCAGTGTTGGGCCCCTTGCTTTTCCTGATCTAGACCTTGGTGTACAGGGCACAATTTCAAAGTTTGCAGATGGTACTAAAGTTGGAAGCATGTGAACGGTGAGGAGGATAGTGTAGAACTTCAAAAAGACATAGACAAGTTGGTGGAATGGGCAGACGGGTGGCAGGTGAAGTTCAATGCAGAGAAATGTGAAGTGATTCATTTTGGCAGGAAGAACATGGAGAGACAATATAGAGGAAAGGATAAATTCTAAAGGCGGTGCAGGAGCAGAGGGACCTGGGTGTATATGTACATATGTCATTGAAGGTGGCAGGACAGGTTGAGAGAGTGGTCAATAAAGCATACAGTGTCCTGGTCTTTACTAATAGGGGCATAGAGTACAAGAGCAAGGAAGTTATGTTGAACTTGTATAAGACACTAGTTCGGCCTCAGCTGGCGTATTGCATCCAGTTCTGGGCATTGCACTTTAGGAAAGACATGAATCATTGGAGATAGTACAGGAAAGATTCATGAGAATGGTTCCAGGGATGAGGAATTTCAGTTATGAAGATAGATTGGAGAAGGTTGGACTGTTTTCCTTGGAGAAGAGAAGGCTGAGAGGTGATTTGATAGAGGTATTGGAAATCATGAGGGGTCTGGACAGAGTCGATGGAGAGAAACTGTTTCCACTCATGAAAGGATCGAGAACGAGAGGGCACAGATTTAAAGTATTTGGTAAGAGAAGCAAAAGTGACACGAGGAAAAACTTTATCACACAGCGAGTGGTTAAGGACTGGAATGCGCTGCCTGAGAACGTGGTGGAGGCAGGTTCAATTGAAGCATTCACAAGGGAATTAGACTGTTATCTGAAAAGGAAGAATGTGCAGGATTACGGGGAGAAGGCAGGGGAATGGAATTGAGGGAATTGCTCTTTTGGAGAGCCAGTGCAGACACAATGGGCCGAATGGCCTCCATCTGCACTTTAACAATTCTGTGATTCTAAGATCCTCTCTCACGAATGTTCTGATCTCATCTCTTGTTCAGAATGCTACTGTACCTCCTTTTCCTTTTTACCTATCATTCCTAAATGTATATCCTTGAATACTCAGTTCCCAGTCAGAGAGTTCCCTGAGAACAGCGGGAAGCAGCGACAGAGGGGCTGGGCATAAAGAGCCCAGGAGAGTGAGAGAGAGAGCGGGAGCAAGCGTGGTTTCCCTGAGAGCGATGGGAAACAGCAGGAGCAGAGCGGGGCATATAGAGTCCAGGAGAGAGAGAGAGAGAGTTCCCTGAGAGAGCGGTGGGAAACAGCGGGAGCAGAGCGGGGCATATAGAGTCCAGGAGAGAGAGAGAGAGAGTTCCCTGAGAGCGATGGGAAACAGCGGGAGCAGAGCGGGGCATATAGAGTCCAGGAGAGAGAGAGAGAGAGTTCCCTGAGAGAGCGGTGGGAAACAGCGGGAGCAGAGCGGGGCATATAGAGTCCAGGAGAGAGAGAGAGAGAGTTCCCTGAGAGCGATGGGAAACAGCAGGAGCAGAGCAGGGCATATAGAGTCCAGGAGAGAGAGAGAGAGAGTTCCCTGAGAGCGATGGGAAACAGCAGGAGCAGAGCGGGGCATATAGAGTCCAGGAGAGAGAGAGAGAGAGTTCCCTGAGAGAGCGGTGGGAAACAGCAGGAGCAGAGCGGGGCATATAGAGTCCAGGAGAGAGAGAGAGAGAGTTCCCTGAGAGAGCGGTGGGAAACAGCAGGAGCAGAGCGGGGCATATAGAGTCCAGGAGAGAGAGAGAGAGAGTTCCCTGAGAGAGCGGTGGGAAACAGCAGGAGCAGAGCGGGGCATATAGAGTCCAGGAGAGAGAGAGAGAGAGTTCCCTGAGAGCGATGGGAAACAGCAGGAGCAGAGCGGGGCATATAGAGTCCAGGAGAGAGAGAGAGAGAGAGTTCCCTGAGAGAGCGGTGGGAAACAGCAGGAGCAGAGCGGGGCATATAGAGTCCAGGAGAGAGAGAGAGAGAGTTCCCTGAGAGCGATGGGAAACAGCAGGAGCAGAGCGGGGCATATAGAGTCCAGGAGAGAGAGAGAGAGAGTTCCCTGAGAGCGATGGGAAACAGCAGGAGCAGAGCGGGGCATATAGAGTCCAGGAGAGAGAGAGAGAGAGTTCCCTGAGAGAGCGGTGGGAAACAGCAGGAGCAGAGCGGGGCATATAGAGTCCAGGAGAGAGAGAGAGAGAGTTCCCTGAGAGCGATGGGAAACAGCAGGAGCAGAGCGGGGCATATAGAGTCCAGGAGAGAGAGAGAGAGAGTTCCCTGAGAGAGCGGTGGGAAACAGCGGGAGCAGAGCAGGGCATAAAGAGACCAGCAGAGAGAGAGAGAGACAAACAGACAGAGCGGGAGCGAGAGTGGTTTCCTTGAGAGCGGTGCAAAATAGCAGGGGCAGAGTGGGACATAAAAGCCCAGGATTTAGGGTTGGGTCCTTTGCTGTTTGTGACATATATTAATGATTTGGACTTAAATGTTGGAGGCATGATTGGGAATTTTACTGATGACACAAAAATTAACCATCTAGTTAATAGTGAAGAGGGTAGCTGTCGACTCCAGAATGATATCAATGGTTTGGTTGAGTGGGCAGAAAAGTGTCAAATGGAATTCAATCCAGAGAAGTGTGAGGTAATGCATTTGAGAAGAGCAAACAAAGCGAGGGAATACACAATAACGGGGAGGATATTGAGAGAGGTAGAAAAGTGAGAGACCTTGAAGTGCATGTCCACAGGTCCCTGAAGGTGGCAGGACAGGTATGTAGAGTGGTGAAGAAGGCATATGGAATGTTTTCCTTTATTGGTCAAGGTATAGAATTCAAAAGCAGGGATGTAATGCTGGAACTGTATAAAACACTGGTAAGGCCACAGCTGGATTATTGCCTACAGTTCTGGTCACCACACGACAGGAAGGACATAATTGCTCTGGAGAGAGTAAAGAGGAAATTTACAAGAATGTTGCCAGGGCTTGAAAGTTACAGCTTTATGGAAAGATTGGACAGACTAGGGTTGTTTCCCTTAGAACAGAGGAGGCTGAGGGGTGTCTTAATTAAGGTGTACAAAATTATGAGGGGCCTAGATAGAGTAGACAGGAAGGAGCTGTTTCCCAGGGTGGAGAGGTCAATTGCCAGGGGGCGAGATTTAAGGAGATTACTTGAAGGATTAGAGGGGACATGAGGAAAAATGTTTTCACCCAGAGGGTGGTCGGTGTCTGGAATTCACGGCCAGGAATGGTGGTGGAGGCAGAAACCCTCAATTCTTTTAAATGGTACCTGAAGTGCTGTAACCTGGTGTACACAGACGTCCAAAAGGTGTTTGATACAGTATCACACAACAGACTTGTGAGCAAAGTTATAGCTCATGGAATAAATGGCACAGTAGCAACATGGATAGGGAATAGGTTGAGTGACAGAAACTGAAGAGTAATGTGTAATGGATGTTTTGCGAGTTGGAGGAGGGTTTGTAGTGGAGTTCCCCAGGGGTCAGTGTTGGGACCTTTGATTTTCCTGAAATATATGAATGACCTAGACCTTGGTATACAGGGCACAATTTCAAAATTTGCAGATGATAGGAAACTTGAAAGCATTGAGAACTGTGAGGTGGGTAGTGTCGAAGTTAAAACAAGGACATAGACAAGTTGGTGGAATGGGCAGACAAGTGGCAGATGAATTTCAATGCAGAGAATGTGAAATGATTCATTTTGGTAGGAAAAACATGGAGAGACAATATAAAATAAAGGGTACAATTCTAAAGGAGGTGCAGGAGCAGAGGGACCTGGGTGTATCTGTGCATATGTCATTGAAGGTGGCAGTACAGGTTGAGTGAGTGGCTTATAAAACAAACAGTACCCTGGGCTTTATTAATAAGGGCACAGAGTACAAGAGCAAGGAGGTTATGTTGAATTGTATAAGACACTAGTTCAGCCTCAGCAGGAGTATTGTGTCCAGTTCTGGGTGCCACACTTTAGGAAGGATGTGAAATCGTTAGAGAGGGTGCAGAAAAGATTCCTGTTCAGTTATGGAGATAGATTGGAGAAGTTGGGACTGTTTTGCTTGGAGAGGAGAATACTGAAAGGAGATTTGATAGAGGTAGTCAAAATCATGAGGGGTCTGGACAGAGTAGATCGGGAGAAATTGTTTCCACTTGTGAAAGGATCAAGAACAAGAGGGCACAGATTAAAAGTGATTGGTAAAAGAAACAAAAGTGACATGAGGAAAAGCTTTTTCACCCAACACGTAGTTAAGATCTGGAATGCACTGCCTGTGAGTGTGGTGGAGGCAGGTTCAATCGAGGCATTCAAAAGGGAAGTAGACTGTTATATGAAAAGGAAGGATGTGCAGGGTTATGGGGAGAAGGCAGGGGAATGGCACCAGGTGAAATGCCCATTCGGAGAGCTGGTGCAGACACGATGGGCTGAATGGCCTCCTTCTGCACTGGAACAATTCTGTGATTCTGTGATTCAGTCTTGGTCACCCTGTAACCATGTCTCTGAAATGGCAATTAGATCATATCTATTTATCTCTATTTGTGCCTTCAAATCATCTACCTTGTTGTGAATGTTGTGTACATTCAGATAGAGAGCACTTTGACTTTTTAACATTATTTTACATTCTGATCCTATTTCGCTCACTCCTTTTTTACTTCCTGTTACCAATTTTGCTCCACTCTTCCCTTCCTGCCACACTCAGATTAACAATTCCTCAGGACCTCCATCACAAACACATGAACATTTGAGGTCCAAGTTGCCTCAGTTGCTTCTATTGGCTGCTCAGAGTCTGAGATTTTACATTTAATGTGCTGAATGAACAATAACAGTTTGATTGCCATGTTTGATAAGTACTGACTTCCCAACACCACCTATTACCTTCCCAGGGTCTTTTCATTACCTATGACCCTCTCTTTTATAGGATATTAAATCTCCTGAATTGAAGTTTGTCTCAGATGATCTTAAACGATGTCTCAGTGCTTTTCAAATTTTCAGTTATTCAGTTATACAGTAAAATGAAACGAATTGTAATATCTTCTATCTCAGGAGGACTATTGCACAGAGCAGAATGTGATTTGGGTTTCACCCATAGACTAATTGATGGGGACTATAGTCTCCAACTATCTGGAGTGAATTCTTTGTGTGAACCGTCCATGCCAGGTGGTTGTTAACTTGCAGTGAGGTTGATCAGCTAAAACATTTAGCAGTATTTCAGCGATCACCACCTGATTCCTTTCACAGAGTCCATTGCTAAAAGAACATTCAGCTGCAGGATTCATGACTATGATGTTCATATTTTCACACATGTCTCTGAACTCATTATTGGCAAATTCTCCTCCATTATCAGTCAGACACATTGCTGGTGTCCCATGTCTGTAACCAAAGAGCCGTAGAACAATTACAACACAGAAGGAGTCCATTCAGCCCATCGTGTCCGTGCCGGCCGAAAAAAGAAACTAGCCGCCCAATCTAATCCCACCTCTCAGCACCTGGTCCAGAGACTTGCCAGTTACAGCAGTTCAGGTGCATGTCCAGGTACCTTTTAAAAGGTTTCTGTCTCCACCACCATTCCTGACACTGAATTCCTGACACCCACCACCCTCTGGGTGAAAAGGCGTCTGCAGCTCAAGTAACTTTATCTCCAAGTTGTGAGGTACATACTGAGCTGCAGACATTGTTCATCCTCAGAGTGGGGGAGAGTTACCTGGACACATTGTTCCAGGAGGCAGTCACACCCCTTAGGTTAAGTTGAACTTCAGAGTTAGTCAATGGTCAGGGAAAGGAGGATGTGACTGTGATTCAGACAGGTATGGAGATCCAACATTTAATGATGGAGGAGACTTGGCCCTTGACTTTGACCAACAGGCATGAGGTACTTGCTACCTGTGTAGATGAGAACAAGGACTGCAGGGTGGATGGGCAAACTGACCATAACACCATGGTGCAGGAAGACATTCAGGTGGGGCAGTGAAACAGAATGTGACAATGATAGGGGATAGTAGAGTCAGGGGAATAGATACTTTTATCTGCAGCCACGACCTGGAGTTCCAAAGGCTGTGTGTCTTCCCCATGCCAGGGTGAAAGGCACCTCCTCACGGCTGGAGATGAACTTGGAGTGGGAGGGGGAGGATCCAGATGTCATGGTTGACACAGGAACAAATGACATATGTAGAAATAGGAATGATGTTCTACTGAATGAGTTTGAGGAGTTGGTGTCCAAATTAAATTGAAGAACCTCAAAGGTAATAATCTGCTTGTTACCTGGACCACACATCAATTGCATAGGTTCAAGAAGGTTAAAGATTTAAATGTGTGGCTGAATGTGTGGATGTGGAAAGGAGGGGCTTCGATTCATGGGGCACTCGCACCATTACTGGGCAAAGAGGGAGCTGTTCCATTGGTTTGAACACCAGTTAAACCAGGCTGAGATCAGTGTCCTGCTGAATCATTTAACTAGGGATCTGGGCAGGGTTTTGAAGTAAAAGTGTGGAGGAGGGTTCAGGTAAAAGGAGATTTAGAAATCTAAAGAGAAATTCGAGGCAACAGAGCAGTGTAGTGATTTGTCTCCAAGCAGCAGTGTGGGACAGAAAGGGCAGAGAATTTAATGCTGCCAGTTCATCAGTGAATCTGGTCCATGCAAAGAATAATAGTAAAACAATAAAATTAAAGATTCTTTCTCTGATAACGTGAAGCTTGCAGCATAAAATTAACTAGTGGCACAAATAAAGATAAATCCTTTAGATCTAATCGCCATATAGATCCCTAGATAGAGCCTTGATGATTAAAGCATCACGACAAATGGTAGGGAAAAGCGATAGAACATTAACATGCATGCAGAAGAGTTTTGTGAGTGGACGGTGGGTTTTAGTTGGGCTGCAGAATGTTATTGATATAGAAAGATATTATCATATGGAAGGATCTGCAAGGATCAGAAATTTAAATTTGAGGATTTGGAGGCCTCGGACCTAATGAAATTCAACAAGAATTTGCTGGTCATATCAGAGGAGCTTGGATGGGATAGGATGTGGGCAGCAGAGTTTTAGTGGAGCTGAGGTTTGTTAACCTTGTAAATGGGATGTCGACCAGGAGGACATTGGATAAAGTGAGTCTTGAGATGACAAGAGCATGGATGAGAGATTCAACAGCACGTGGACTGTCGAGTGAATGGAGGACTTTGATGTTATAGAAGTAGGTCTTTGTGATGAGAGAATATGAGTTCCTGATGCTCATTGTGAGGTCAAATGGGAACCAAGGTGACAAACATTATGAGTCTGGCTGAGACAAAGGCCAAGGGGTAGCAGTAGAGAGTGGAAGGTACAGAGTTTGTGCTGTGGACTCGAAGATGGTGGCTCCTGTCCTCCCAATGTTTAACTGGAGGAAAAACCATACAAGGGCAGTACTAGTTAACTGGTGAATGGATCAGAGACATTGAAGGAGAATTGCATGGTCAATCGTGTCAAAGATTGCAGAGCGACTGAGGCGGTCATGTGGAGGGATTCTGCTCCACAGTAACAGTCACAGAGGTGCAATATTTTAATTTGTTTGGGACCATTTGAGTATTGTGGCAGGGATAGAAACCTGACTGAAGAGATGCAAACATGATGGTCGTTTGGTAGTCCAGAACTTGAGACCCCTGTTCGTTGCAGACAGAAAGAACATGTACACACATAGCGCCTGTTTCAGCTGAACAAAATAAGTGACAGCCATTTGATGGTTCATTCCTCAGAGCAATGCCTTGACCAATCAGAGTCAAACTGCCTGGTTTAAATTTCAAAAAAATCTTGGCAGTTAACTGTCAGTCACCGTAAACTGGTGCATCTCCAGGGCAACGCCTCTACCAATCAGAGTTCACTTGCCAACCAATCAGCACTCTCTGCTAATGCAATATAAGTTGTTGTTTTCCCTTACATTGGTTATTCTTGTGTATTGTCCTGATGAGTGCAAGATGAAAAGCTTAGACAACATGTCTCCATTTTCAGCAATTAACATATATGATATTGTTGGA
This sequence comes from Heterodontus francisci, assembly GCF_036365525.1. Lineage (NCBI taxonomy): Eukaryota > Metazoa > Chordata > Chondrichthyes > Heterodontiformes > Heterodontidae > Heterodontus > Heterodontus francisci. Next base: position 204,968,182 of record NC_090375.1, on the reverse strand, counting down.
AGGATGTGCACGGATTTGGGAGGCAACAACATATTGAAGGGATTTGGAGAGGAAAGGGAGGTATGAGATGGGATTGTATGAGATGCGAGAGACTGTGTGTGTGTGAGACAGTGTGAGAGAGCGAGTGTGTGTGTGTAACAGTGTGAGAGAGTGAGTGTGTGTGTGTGTGACAGTGTGAGAGAGTGAGTGTGTGTATGTGACAGTGTGAGAGAGTGAGAGTGTGCAAGACAGTATGAGAGAGTGAGTGAGTGTGTGACAGTGTGAGAGAGTGAGTGTGTGTGAGACAGTGTGAGAGAGTGAGTGTGTGTGACAGTGTGAGAGACTGTGTGTGTGTGTGACAGTGTGAGAGAGTGACTGCATGTGAGACAGTGTGAGACAGTGAGAGTGTGAGACAGTGTGAGAGAGTGAGTGTGTGAGACAGTGTGAGAGACAGTGTGTGTGTGAGACAGTGTGAGAGAGCGAATGTGTGTGTGTGACAGTGTGAGAGAGTGAGTGTGTATGAGAAAGTGTGAGAGAGTGAGTGCATGTGAGACAGTGTGAGAGAGTGAGTGTGTGTTTGACAGTGTGAGAGAGTGAGTGTGTGTGAGACAGTGTGAGAGAGTGAGTGCATGTGAGACAGTGTGAGAGAGTGAGTGTGTGTTTGACAGTGTGAGAGAGTGAGAGTGTGTGACAGTGTGAGACAGTGTGTGTGTGAGACAATGTGAGAGAGTGAATGTGTGTGTGTGACAGTGTGAGAGAGTGAGTGTGTGTGTGTGACAGTGTGAGTGAGTGAGTGTGTGAGACAGTGTGAGAGAGTGTGTGTGTGAGACAGTGTGAGTGAGTGAGTGTGTGAGACAGTGTGAGAGAGTGAGTGTGTGTGACAGTGTGTGAGACAGTGTGTGTGTGAGACAATGTGAGAGAGCGAATGTGTGTGTGTGACAGTGTGAGAGAGTGAGTGTGTGTGAGACAGTGTGAGAGAGTGAGTGCATGTGAGACAGTGTGAGAGAGTGAGTGTGTGAGACAGTGTGAGAGAGTGAGTGTGTGTGACAGTGTGAGAGACAGTGTGTGTGTGAGACAATGTGAGAGAGCGAATGTGTGTGTGTGACAGTGTGATAGAGTGAGTGTGTGTGACAGTGTGAGAGAGTGAGTGTGTGTGAGACAGTTTGAGAGAGTGAGTGTGTGTGAGACAGTGTGAGTGAGTGAGTGTGTGAGACAGTGTGAGAGAGTGAGTGTGTGTGACAGTGTGAGAGACAGTGTGTTTGTGAGACAATGTGAGAGAGCGAATGAGTGTGTGTGACAGTGTGAGAGAGTGAGTGTGTGTGTGTGACAGTGTGAGAGAGTGAGTGTGTGTGTGACAGTTTGAGAGAGTGAGTGTGTGTGAGACAGTGTGAGAGAGTGAGTGTGTGTGTGTAACAGTGTGAGAGAGTGAGTGTGTGAGACAGTGTGAGTGAGTGAGTGTGTGAGACAGTGTGAGAGCGTGAGTGTGTGTGACAGTGTGAGAGAGTGACTGCATGTGAGACGGTGTGAGAGTGAGAGTGTGTGTGACAGTGCGAGAGACTGTGTGTGTGTGAGACTGTGTGAGAGAGCGAGTGTGTGTGTGTAACAGTGTGAAAGAGTGAGTGTGTGTGTGTGTGTGACAGTGTGAGAGAGTGAGTGCATGTGAGACAGTGTGAGAGAGTGAGTGTGTGTTTGACAGTGTGAGAGAGTGAGTGTGTGTGAGACAGTGTGAGAGAGTGAGTGCATGTGAGACAGTGTGAGAGAGTGAGTGTGTGTTTGACAGTGTGAGAGAGTGAGAGTGTGTGACAGTGTGAGAGACAGTGTGTGTGTGAGACAATGTGAGAGAGCGAATGTGTGTGTGTGACAGTGTGAGAGAGTGAGTGTGTGTGTGTGACAGTGTGAGTGAGTGAGTGTGTGAGACAGTGTGAGAGAGTGTGTGTGTGAGACAGTGTGAGTGAGTGTGTGAGACAGTGTGAGAGAGTGAGTGTGTGTGACAGTGTGTGAGACAGTGTGTGTGTGAGACAATGTGAGAGAGCGAATGTGTGTGTGAGACAGTGTGAGAGAGTGAGTGCATGTGAGACAGTGTGAGAGAGCGAATGTGTGTGTGTGACAGTGTGAGAGAGTGAGTGTGTGTGTGTGACAGTGTGAGAGAGTGAGTGTGTGTGACAGTGTGAGAGACAGTGTGTGTGTGAGACAATGTGAGAGAGCGAATGAGTGTGTGTGACAGTGTGAGAGAGTGAGTGTGTGTGTGACAGTGTGAGAGAGTGAGTGTGTGTGAGACAGTTTGAGAGAGTGAGTGTGTGTGCGACAGTGTGAGTGAGTGAGTGTGTGTGAGACAGTGTGAGAGAATGAGTGTGTGTGACAGTGTGAGAGAGTGACTGCATGTGAGACAGTGTGAGAGTGAGAGTGTGCGAGACAGTGTGAGAGAGTGAGTGTGTGTGTGTAACAGTGTGAGAGAGTGAGTGTGTGTGTGTGACAGTGTGAGAGAGTGAGAGTGTGCAAGACAGTGTGAGAGTGTGAGTGAGTGTGTGACAGTGTGAGAGAGTGAGTGTGTGTGAGACAGTGTGAGAGAGTGAGTGTGTGTGACAGTGTGAGAGACTGTGTGTGTGTGAGACAGTGTGAGAGCGAGTGTGTGTGTGTAATAGTGTGAGAGAGTGTGTGTGTGTGTGTGACAGTGTGAGAGAGTGAGAGTGTGCAAGGCAGTGTGAGAGAGTGAGTGTGTGTGAGACAGTGTGAGAGTGTGAGTGGGTGTGAGACAGTGTGAGAGAGTGAGTGTGTGTGAGACAGTGTGAGAGAGTTAGTGAGTGTGTGACAGTGTGAGAGAGTGATTGTGTATGAGACAGTGTGAGAGAGTGAGTGTGTGTGAGGCAGTGTGAGAGAGTGAGTGTGTGTGAGGCATTGTGAGAGAGTGAGTGTGTGTTTGACAGTGTGAAAGAGTGAGAGTGTGTGAGGCAGTGTGAGAGAGTGTGTGTGTGTGAGACAGTGTGATAGATTGAGTGTGTGTGAGACAGTGTGGGAGTGAGTGTGTGTGAGACAGTGTGAGAGTGTGTGTGTGTGAGTCTGAGAGAGTGAGTGTGTGTGAGACAGTGTGAGAGAGTGAGTGTGTGTTTGACAGTGTGAGAGAGTGAGTGTGTGTGAGGCAGTGTGAGAGAGTGTGTGTGTCAGACAGTGTGATAGAGTGAGTGTGTGTGAGACAGTGTGGGAGTGAGTGTGTGTGAGACAGTGTGAGAGAGTGAGTGTGTGTGAGACAGTGTGAGAGAGTGAGTGTGTGTGAGGTAGTGTGAGAGAGTGAGTGAGTGTGTGATACAGTGTGAGAGAGTGGGTGTGTGTGAGACAGTGTGAGAGAGTGAGTGTGTGTGAGACAGTGTGAGAGAGTGAGTGTGTGTGTGTGAGGTAGTGTGAGAGAGTGAGTGAGTGTGTGAGACAGTGTGAGAGAGTGGGTGTGTGTGAGACAGTGTGAGAGAGTGAGTGTGTGTGACAGTGTGAGAGACAGTGTGTGTGTGAGACAATGTGAGAGAGTGTGTGTGTGTGAGACAGTGTGATAGAGTGAGTGTGTGTGAGACAGTGTGGGAGTGAGTGTGTGTGAGACAGTGTGAGAGAGTGAGTGTGTGTGACAGTGTGAGAGACTGTGTGTGTGTGAGACAGTGTGAGAGCGAGTGTGTGTGTGTAATAGTGTGAGAGAGTGTGTGTGTGTGTGTGACAGTGTGAGAGAGTGAGAGTGTGCAAGGCAGTGTGAGAGAGTGAGTGTGTGTGAGACAGTGTGAGAGTGTGAGTGGGTGTGAGACAGTGTGAGAGAGTGAGTGTGTGTGAGACAGTGTGAGAGAGTTAGTGAGTGTGTGACAGTGTGAGAGAGTGATTGTGTATGAGACAGTGTGAGAGAGTGAGTGTGTGTGAGGCAGTGTGAGAGAGTGAGTGTGTGTGAGGCATTGTGAGAGAGTGAGTGTGTGTTTGACAGTGTGAAAGAGTGAGAGTGTGTGAGGCAGTGTGAGAGAGTGTGTGTGTGTGAGACAGTGTGATAGATTGAGTGTGTGTGAGACAGTGTGGGAGTGAGTGTGTGTGAGACAGTGTGAGAGTGTGTGTGTGTGAGTCTGAGAGAGTGAGTGTGTGTGAGACAGTGTGAGAGAGTGAGTGTGTGTTTGACAGTGTGAGAGAGTGAGTGTGTGTGAGGCAGTGTGAGAGAGTGTGTGTGTGTGAGACAGTGTGATAGAGTGAGTGTGTGTGAGACAGTGTGGGAGTGAGTGTGTGTGAGACAGTGTGAGAGAGTGAGTGTGTGTGAGACAGTGTGAGAGAGTGAGTGTGTGTGAGGTAGTGTGAGAGAGTGAGTGAGTGTGTGATACAGTGTGAGAGAGTGGGTGTGTGTGAGACAGTGTGAGAGAGTGAGTGTGTGTGAGACAGTGTGAGAGAGTGAGTGTGTGTGTGTGAGGTAGTGTGAGAGAGTGAGTGAGTGTGTGAGACAGTGTGAGAGAGTGGGTGTGTGTGAGACAGTGTGAGAGAGTGAGTGTGTGTGACAGTGTGAGAGACAGTGTGTGTGTGAGACAATGTGAGAGAGTGTGTGTGTGTGAGACAGTGTGATAGAGTGAGTGTGTGTGAGACAGTGTGGGAGTGAGTGTGTGTGAGACAGTGTGAGAGAGTGAGTGTGTGTGAGACAGTGTGAGAGAGTGAGTGTGTGTGAGGTAGTGTGAGAGAGTGAGTGAGTGTGTGAGACAGTGTGAGAGAGTGCGTGTGTGTGAGACAGTGTGAGAGAGTGAGTGTGTGTGAGACAGTGTGAGAGAGTGAGTGTGTGTGTGTGAGGTGGTGTGAGAGAGTGAGTGAGTGTGTGAGACAGTGCGAGAGAGTGGGTGTGTGTGAGACAGTGTGAGCGAATGAGTGTGTGTGAGACAGTGTGAGAGAGTGAATGTGTGTGAGACAGTGTGAGAGTGAGTGTGTGTGAGACAGTGTGAGAGAGTGAGTTTGTGAGACAGTGTGAGAGAGTGAGTGTGTGTGAGACAGTGTGAGAGAGTGAGTGTGTGTGTGTGAGGTAGTGTGAGAGAGTGAGTGAGTGTGTGAGACAGTGTGAGAGAGTGGGTGTGTGTGAGACAGTGTGAGTGAGTGAGTGTGTGAAACAGTTTGAGAGAGTGAGTGTGTGTGAGACAGTGTGAGAGAGTGAGTGTGTGTGTGTAACAGTGTGAGAGAGTGAGTGTGTGTGAGACAGTGTGAGTGAGTGAGTGTGTGAGACAGTGTGAGAGAGTGAGTGTGTGTGTGACAGTGTGAGAGAGTGAGTGTGTGTGACAGTGTGAGAGAGTGACTGCATGTGAGACGGTGTGAGAGTGAGAGTGTGTGTGACAGTGCGAGAGACTGTGTGTGTGTGAGACAGTGTGAGAGAGCGAGTGTGTGTGTGTAACAGTGTGAGAGAGTGAGTGTGTGTGTGTGTGACAGTGTGAGAGAGTGAGTGTGTGTATGTGACAGTGTGAGAGAGTGAGAGTGTGCAAGACAGTATGAGAGAGTGAGTGAGTGTGTGACAGTGTGAGAGAGTGACTGCATGTGAGACAGTGTGAGAGAGTGAGAGTGTGAGACAGTGTGAGAGAGTGAGAGTGTGAGAGACAGTGTGTGTGTGAGACAGTGTGAGAGAGCGAATGTGTGTGTGTGACAGTGTGAGAGAGTGAGTGTGTATGAGAAAGTGTGAGAGAGTGAGTGCATGTGAGACAGTGTGAGAGAGTGAGTGTGTGTTTGACAGTGTGAGAGAGTGAGTGTGTGTGAGACAGTGTGAGAGAGTGAGTGCATGTGAGACAGTGTGAGAGAGTGAGTGTGTGTTTGACAGTGTGAGAGAGTGAGAGTGTGTGACAGTGTGAGACAGTGTGTGTGTGAGACAATGTGAGAGAGTGAATGTGTGTGTGTGACAGTGTGACAGAGTGAGTGTGTGTGTGTGACAGTGTGAGTGAGTGAGTGTGTGAGACAGTGTGAGAGAGTGTGTGTGTGAGACAGTGTGAGTGAGTGAGTGTGTGAGACAGTGTGAGAGAGTGAGTGTGTGTGACAGTGTGTGAGACAGTGTGTGTGTGAGACAATGTGAGAGAGCGAATGTGTGTGTGTGACAGTGTGAGAGAGTGAGTGTGTGTGAGACAGTGTGAGAGAGTGAGTGCATGTGAGACAGTGTGAGAGAGTGAGTGTGTGAGACAGTGTGAGAGAGTGAGTGTGTGTGACAGTGTGAGAGACAGTGTGTGTGTGAGACAATGTGAGAGAGCGAATGTGTGTGTGTGACAGTGTGATAGAGTGAGTGTGTGTGACAGTGTGAGAGAGTGAGTGTGTGTGAGACAGTTTGAGAGAGTGTGTGTGTGAGACAGTGTGAGTGAGTGAGTGTGTGAGACAGTGTGAGAGAGTGAGTGTGTGTGACAGTGTGAGAGACAGTGTGTGTGTGAGACAATGTGAGAGAGCGAATGAGTGTGTGTGACAGTGTGAGAGAGTGAGTGTGTGTGTGACAGTTTGAGAGAGTGAGTGTGTGTGAGACAGTGTGAGAGAGTGAGTGTGTGTGTGTAACAGTGTGAGAGAGTGAGTGTGTGTGAGACAGTGTGAGTGAGTGAGTGTGTGGGACAGTGTGAGAGAGTGAGTGTGTGTGTGACAGTGTGAGAGAGTGAGTGTGTGTGACAGTGTGAGAGAGTGACTGCATGTGAGACGGTGTGAGATTGAGAGTGTGTGTGACAGTGCGAGAGACTGTGTGTGTGTGAGACAGTGTGAGAGAGCGAGTGTGTGTGTGTAACAGTGTGAGAGAGTGAGTTTGTGTGTGTGTGTGACAGTGTGAGAGAGTGAGTGCATGTGAGACAGTGTGAGAGAGAGAGTGTGTGTTTGACAGTGTGAGAGAGTGAGTGTGTGTGAGACAGTGTGAGAGAGTGAGTGCATGTGAGACAGTGTGAGAGAGTGAGTGTGTGTTTGACAGTGTGAGAGAGTGAGAGTGTGTGACAGTGTGAGAGACAGTGTGTGTGTGAGACAATGTGAGAGAGCGAATGTGTGTGTGTGACAGTGTGAGAGAGTGAGTGTGTGTGTGTGACAGTGTGAGTGAGTGAGTGTGTGAGACAGTGTGAGAGAGTGTGTGTGTGAGACAGTGTGAGTGAGTGTGTGAGACAGTGTGAGAGAGTGAGTGTGTGTGACAGTGTGTGAGACAGTGTGTGTGTGAGACAATGTGAGAGAGCGAATGTGTGTGTGAGACAGTGTGAGAGAGTGAGTGTGTGTGAGACAGTGTGAGAGAGTGAGTGCATGTGAGACAGTGTGAGAGAGCGAATGTGTGTGTGTGACAGTGTGAGAGAGTGAGTGTGTGTGTGTGACAGTGTGAGAGAGTGAGTGTGTGTGAGACAGTTTGAGAGAGTGAGTGTGTGTGAGACAGTGTGAGTGAGTGAGTGTGTGAGACAGTGTGAGAGAGTGAGTGTGTGTGACAGTGTGAGAGACAGTGTGTGTGTGAGACAATGTGAGAGAGCGAATGAGTGTGTGTGACAGTGTGAGAGAGTGAGTGTGTGTGTGACAGTGTGAGAGAGTGAGTGTGTGTGAGACAGTTTGAGAGAGTGAGTGTGTGTGAGACAGTGTGAGTGAGTGAGTGTGTGTGAGACAGTGTGAGAGAGTGAGTGTGTGTGACAGTGTGAGAGAGTGACTGCATGTGAGACAGTGTGAGAGTGAGAGTGTGCGAGACAGTGTGAGAGAGTGAGTGTGTGTGTGTAACAGTGTGAGAGAGTGAGTGTGTGTGTGTGACAGTGTGAGTGAGAGTGTGCAAGACAGTGTGAGAGTGTGAGTGAGTGTGTGACAGTGTGAGAGAGTGAGTGTGTGTGAGACAGTGTGAGAGAGTGAGTGTGTGTGACAGTGTGAGAGACTGTGTGTGTGTGAGACAGTGTGAGAGCGAGTGTGTGTGTGTAATAGTGTGAGAGAGTGAGTGTGTGTGTGTGACAGTGTGAGAGAGTGAGAGTGTGCAAGGCAGTGTGAGAGAGTGAGTGTGTGTGAGACAGTGTGAGAGTGTGAGTGGGTGTGAGACAGTGTGAGAGAGTGAGTGTGTGTGAGACAGTGTGAGAGAGTTAGTGAGTGTGTGACAGTGTGAGAGAGTGATTGTGTATGAGACAGTGTGAGAGAGTGAGTGTGTGTGAGGCAGTGTGAGAGAGTGAGTGTGTGTGAGGCAGTGTGAGAGAGTGAGTGTGTGTTTGACAGTGTGAGAGAGTGAGTGTGTGTGAGACAGTGTGGGAGTGAGTGTGTGTGAGACAGTGTGAGAGTGTGTGTGTGTGAGTCTGAGAGAGTGAGTGTGTGTGAGACAGTGTGAGAGAGTGAGTGTGTGTGAGACAGTGTGAGAGAGTGAGAGTGTGTGAGGCAGTGTGAGAGAGTGTGTGTGTGTGAGACAGTGTGATAGAGTGAGTGTGTGTGAGACAGTGTGGGAGTGAGTGTGTGTGAGACAGTGTGAGAGAGTGAGTGTGTGTGAGACAGTGTGAGAGAGTGAGTGTGTGTGAGGTAGTGTGAGAGAGTGAGTGAGTGTGTGAGACAGTGTGAGAGAGTGGGTGTGTGTGAGACAGTGTGAGAGAGTGAGTGTGTGTGAGACATTGTGAGAGAGTGAGTGTGTGTGAGACAGTGTGAGAGAGTGAGTGTGTGTGTGTGAGGTAGTGTGAGAGAGTGAGTGAGTGTGTGAGACAGTGTGAGAGAGTGGGTGTGTGTGAGACAGTGTGAGAGAGTGAGTGTGTGTGACAGTGTGAGAGACAGTGTGTGTGTGAGACAATGTGAGAGAGTGTGTGTGTGTGAGACAGTGTGATAGAGTGAGTGTGTGTGAGACAGTGTGGGAGTGAGTGTGTGTGAGACAGTGTGAGAGAGTGAGTGTGTGTGAGACAGTGTGAGAGAGTGAGTGTGTGTGAGGTAGTGTGAGAGAGTGAGTGAGTGTGTGAGACAGTGTGAGAGAGTGCGTGTGTGTGAGACAGTGTGAGAGAGTGAGTGTGTGTGAGACAGTGTGAGAGAGTGAGTGTGTGTGACAGTGTGAGAGACAGTGTGTGTGTGAGACAATGTGAGAGAGTGTGTGTGTGTGAGACAGTGTGATAGAGTGAGTGTGTGTGAGACAGTGTGGGAGTGAGTGTGTGTGAGACAGTGTGAGAGAGTGAGTGTGTGTGAGACAGTGTGAGAGAGTGAGTGTGTGTGAGGTAGTGTGAGAGAGTGAGTGAGTGTGTGAGACAGTGTGAGAGAGTGCGTGTGTGTGAGACAGTGTGAGAGAGTGAGTGTGTGTGAGACAGTGTGAGAGAGTGAGTGTGTGTGTGTGAGGTGGTGTGAGAGAGTGAGTGAGTGTGTGAGACAGTGTGAGAGAGTGTGTGTGTGTGAGACAGTGTGAGCGAATGAGTGTGTGTGAGACAGTGTGAGAGAGTGAGTGTGTGTGAGACAGTGTGAGAGTGAGTGTGTGTGAGACAGTGTGAGAGAGTGAGTGTGTGTGAGACAGTGTGAGAGAGTGAGTGTGTGTGTGTGAGGTAGTGTGAGAGAGTAAGTGAGTGTGTGAGACAGTGTGAGAGAGTGGGTGTGTGTGAGACAGTGTGAGAGAGTGAGTGTGTGTGACAGTGTGAGAGACAGTGTGTGTGTGAGACAATGTGAGAGAGTGTGTGTGTGTGAGACAGTGTGATAGAGTGAATGTGTGTGAGACAGTGTGGGAGTGAGTGTGTGTGAGACAGTGTGAGAGAGTGAGTGTGTGTGAGACAGTGTGAGAGAGTGAGTGTGTGTGAGGTAGTGTGAGAGAGTGAGTGAGTGTGTGAGACAGTGTGAGAGAGTGCGTGTGTGTGAGACAGTGTGAGAGAGTGAGTGTGTGTGAGACAGTGTGAGAGAGTGAGTGTGTGTGAGACAGTGTGAGAGTGAGTGTGTGAGACAGTGTGAGAGAGTGAGTGTGTGTGACAGTGTGAGAGACAGTGTGTGTGTGAGACAATGTGAGAGAGCGAATGTGTGTGTGTGACAGTGTGAGAGAGTGAGTGTGTGTGTGACAGTGTGAGAGAGTGAGTGTGTGTGAGACAGTTTGAGAGAGTGAGTGTGTGTGAGACAGTGTGAGTGAGTGAGTGTGTGTGAGACAGTGTGAGAGAGTGAGTGTGTGTGACAGTGTGAGAGAGTGACTGCATGTGAGACAGTGTGAGAGTGAGAGTGTGCGAGACAGTGTGAGAGAGTGAGTGTGTGTGTGTAACAGTGTGAGAGAGTGAGTGTGTGTGTGTGACAGTGTGAGTGAGAGTGTGCAAGACAGTGTGAGAGTGTGAGTGAGTGTGTGACAGTGTGAGAGAGTGAGTGTGTGTGAGACAGTGTGAGAGAGTGAGTGTGTGTGACAGTGTGAGAGACTGTGTGTGTGTGAGACAGTGTGAGAGCGAGTGTGTGTGTGTAATAGTGTGAGAGAGTGAGTGTGTGTGTGTGACAGTGTGAGAGAGTGAGAGTGTGCAAGGCAGTGTGAGAGAGTGAGTGTGTGTGAGACAGTGTGAGAGTGTGAGTGGGTGTGAGACAGTGTGAGAGAGTGAGTGTGTGTGAGACAGTGTGAGAGAGTTAGTGAGTGTATGACAGTGTGAGAGAGTGATTGTGTATGAGACAGTGTGAGAGAGTGAGTGTGTGTGAGGCAGTGTGAGAGAGTGAGTGTGTGTGAGGCAGTGTGAGAGAGTGAGTGTGTGTTTGACAGTGTGAGAGAGTGAGTGTGTGTGAGACAGTGTGGGAGTGAGTGTGTGTGAGACAGTGTGAGAGTGTGTGTGTGTGAGTCTGAGAGAGTGAGTGTGTGTGAGACAGTGTGAGAGAGTGAGTGTGTGTGAGACAGTGTGAGAGAGTGAGAGTGTGTGAGGCAGTGTGAGAGAGTGTGTGTGTGTGAGACAGTGTGATAGAGTGAGTGTGTGTGAGACAGTGTGGGAGTGAGTGTGTGTGAGACAGTGTGAGAGAGTGAGTGTGTGTGAGACAGTGTGAGAGAGTGAGTGTGTGTGAGGTAGTGTGAGAGAGTGAGTGAGTGTGTGAGACAGTGTGAGAGAGTGGGTGTGTGTGAGACAGTGTGAGAGAGTGAGTGTGTGTGAGACATTGTGAGAGAGTGAGTGTGTGTGAGACAGTGTGAGAGAGTGAGTGTGTGTGTGTGAGGTAGTGTGAGAGAGTGAGTGAGTGTGTGAGACAGTGTGAGAGAGTGGGTGTGTGTGAGACAGTGTGAGAGAGTGAGTGTGTGTGACAGTGTGAGAGACAGTGTGTGTGTGAGACAATGTGAGAGAGTGTGTGTGTGTGAGACAGTGTGATAGAGTGAGTGTGTGTGAGACAGTGTGGGAGTGAGTGTGTGTGAGACAGTGTGAGAGAGTGAGTGTGTGTGAGACAGTGTGAGAGAGTGAGTGTGTGTGAGGTAGTGTGAGAGAGTGAGTGAGTGTGTGAGACAGTGTGAGAGAGTGCGTGTGTGTGAGACAGTGTGAGAGAGTGAGTGTGTGTGAGACAGTGTGAGAGAGTGAGTGTGTGTGACAGTGTGAGAGACAGTGTGTGTGTGAGACAATGTGAGAGAGTGTGTGTGTGTGAGACAGTGTGATAGAGTGAGTGTGTGTGAGACAGTGTGGGAGTGAGTGTGTGTGAGACAGTGTGAGAGAGTGAGTGTGTGTGAGACAGTGTGAGAGAGTGAGTGTGTGTGAGGTAGTGTGAGAGAGTGAGTGAGTGTGTGAGACAGTGTGAGAGAGTGCGTGTGTGTGAGACAGTGTGAGAGAGTGAGTGTGTGTGAGACAGTGTGAGAGAGTGAGTGTGTGTGTGTGAGGTGGTGTGAGAGAGTGAGTGAGTGTGTGAGACAGTGTGAGAGAGTGTGTGTGTGTGAGACAGTGTGAGCGAATGAGTGTGTGTGAGACAGTGTGAGAGAGTGAGTGTGTGTGAGACAGTGTGAGAGTGAGTGTGTGTGAGACAGTGTGAGAGAGTGAGTGTGTGTGAGACAGTGTGAGAGAGTGAGTGTGTGTGTGTGAGGTAGTGTGAGAGAGTAAGTGAGTGTGTGAGACAGTGTGAGAGAGTGGGTGTGTGTGAGACAGTGTGAGAGAGTGAGTGTGTGTGACAGTGTGAGAGACAGTGTGTGTGTGAGACAATGTGAGAGAGTGTGTGTGTGTGAGACAGTGTGATAGAGTGAATGTGTGTGAGACAGTGTGGGAGTGAGTGTGTGTGAGACAGTGTGAGAGAGTGAGTGTGTGTGAGACAGTGTGAGAGAGTGAGTGTGTGTGAGGTAGTGTGAGAGAGTGAGTGAGTGTGTGAGACAGTGTGAGAGAGTGCGTGTGTGTGAGACAGTGTGAGAGAGTGAGTGTGTGTGAGACAGTGTGAGAGAGTGAGTGTGTGTGAGACAGTGTGAGAGTGAGTGTGTGTGAGACAGTGTGAGAGAGTGAGTGTGTGAGACAGTGTGAGAGAGTGAGTGTGTGTGAGACAGTGTGAGAGAGGCTATTGATAGAGATTGTGAGAGAGAGATAGTCTAATAGAGAGAGGATGTAATACAGCCCCTAAACCATAGCCCAGCTCAGTCTGACCACTCTATTGACTCGGGAAGCTGCAAATGAATTACTGCACTAAATAGCTGAAGTCACTCTTTCCAGATGGATTGAAACAAAATAGTGGATCAGTCTAGAAAGAAACCGGCAGAAATTTTAATCTAAAATAGAGCCATGTACTAAACACAGGAGCTGTGTCCTAAACACAGTGGCTGCTCTCACTGCTGGGAGCATTTTCAGATCCCCAATGATTTCTGGTGTCATTCAGTTCATGGAAGTCTGTGGATAAATATTACATTCATGGACTGGAAACACTGGGTCCCACCTCTCGTTCGCTCTCAGTTGTTTTGTTTATTAATTAATTGACTAATTGATATAACCGGATATTTCACCGCACTCTTTACCTGCTCTCTGAACTTGGACTGAGTAGCTCCATAAATAAATGTGTTTGTGCAGCAACTTAAATTAAGCAGCACAGTTCCAACATGTCCAAAGAAATATACAAAATCTCTGGAATTGTTGGGATCACTTCCTGCGATGTTATAATATAAGAAATATAGAACATATACTGACCACAGAAGTATGAAGTTTGCGGATAGAGTGAAGAGTAAAATCATAGACTTCCTTCTGCTCTCCATCTCTGGGTCACTGCGATTCTCTCCCTTGCTCTGACCCCTCAGTCTCTTACGGACTCGACTGGCCACTAAAATGTGTCTGACTGTCAGAATGTTGAGCAACAGAATTAAAGCAAATGGGAGCAATGGAGTTAAAACTGTATGAAACCATTTAAATCCCACCCATCTGGGATCAGTATAATAGACTGGCTTTGTAACACAGAGATAAGGTACATTGTCGATTCTCCCATAAGATTCATATCTAAAGTAGAAGGGGATGTTTGTTAAACAGAGCAGAATGCAGGTTGTTGCTAGAACCACAGCCGCAGTTTTCTCGGTGCAATATTTAGTTTTTAGCTTCTGGCAACAAATGGCCACAAATCGATCAAAGGTGAAAGTGACGGTGAACCAGACAGAACACTCTGTAGCTGCACAACTCAGGACATAGATAATACTACACACAGGGGTGATGTCCAGAAAACATAATGGGAAATAATAATAACGGATCTGTCTCAGTATGACCTCAGTGATAATGACCAGTAGATCTGCCGTTGCCATGGCCACCAGGTAACGAGTGGTGCAGGTAGAGAGTCCACAGTGTCCACGGGACAGGATCACAATCGTCACTAAATTAACTGTAAGGGGAAAAGAGACTGGAAATTACTGATCAAATATTCTCCATGTCTGAGAAGAGACAATAAGTATTTGAGTAAAAATAAAATAATGAGACTGTGACAATGTTGAAAACACTCATCAGGGCAGGCAGTATCTGTGGAGAGAGAAACTGAGTTAATGTTTTCGGCTGACAGTCTTTGAACAGAACTGGAAGATATTAGAGATTAACAGTTTTAAAGCAATGACAGAGCCAGTGAAAAGTGAGCTGGAGGGAGAGGAAAGAACAAAGGGGAAGGTCTGTGATCGGGTGGAGGGCAGGAGGGATTCAATGACAAAAGGGATGATGGTGTAAGGAGAATGGGACAATTAAAGAAACAGAAGATGGGTCCAGAGGAGGTGTAAATGGTTCCAGCAGAATAACAGAGAGAGAGGGAAGCATGGAAAATTTTCCCAAGAGCAGGAGGCTCCAGTGGTCTGGGAATATGATGGACCCCAGGAATGTGGACCAACTGATTGGCCATAGGGGATCCCCAGCCCAAGAACCAGCCCACACCTCCTCCACCCCAGGGGCATTGGTGTAGCCGTCCTCCGTTACCAGAACAGGCCGTCCCAGAAAATGAGAGATGTGGTTTTGCTCTGGTGCTTTTGACCCCAGAATTAAATTCAGAACGAAGGTGAACTGGATCATGGAGATGCACTGGGGCTCATATGTAGAGGTAGAGAATTAAAACCAGAGAGGTGATATTACATTTAGAGAGGGGAGGCAGTAGTTTAGTGGCATTGTCACTGGGCTAGTAACCCAGAGACCCAGGGTTATTGCTCTGGGGACATGGATACGAATCCTAGTACGGCAGAAGGTGGAATTTGAATTCAATTAATAAATCTGGAATGAACAGCTGGTCGAATGATGGCCATGCAACCATTGTTGATTGTCGTAAAAACCCATCTGGTTCATGAATGTCCTTTAGGGAAGGAAATCTGCTGTCCTGGTCTGGCCTCTGTGTAAGTCCAGGCCCACAGCAATGTGGTTGAGTCTTATTACTCTTTGAGATGGCCTAACAAGACCATTCAGTTGTTTCAAACGGCTACAAAGTCAAGAAGTAATAAAACAGGACGGACCACCAGGCATCAGAAATGACAACGGCAAATCTGACCTTGCAAAGTTCTCCATACTAACATCTGGGGGCTTGTGCCCAAGTTGGGAGAGCTGTCCCATAGACTAGTCAAGTAACAGCCTGACATAGTCATACTCACAGAATCAGACCTTACAATGTCCCAGACACTGCCATCACCATATGTCCAACACATCGACAGAACAGACAGACAGAGGTGGTGACACAGTGGTTTACAGTCGCGAGGGAGTTTTCTTTTCTTTTCTTTTTTATTTAGAGATACAGCATTGAAACTGGCCCTTCGGCCCACCGAGTCTGTGCCGACCAACAACCACCCATTTATACTAATCCTACATTAATCCCATATTCCTACCACATCCCCACTATTCTCCTCCCAAATACCTATACTAGGGGCAATTTACAATGGCCAATTTACCTTCCAACCTGCAAGTCTTTGGCTGTGGGAGGAAACCGGTGCACCCGGAGGAAACCCACGCGGTCACAGGGAGAACTTGCAAACTCCGCACAGGCAGTACCCAGAATCGAACACGGGTCGCTGGAGCTGTGAGGCTGCAGTGCTAACCACTGCGCCACTGTACCGCCCAGTGTTGCCCTGAGTTTCCACAACATCGACTTCGGACCCCATGAAATCTAATGGCATCAGGTCAACATGTTTTTCGTCTCTATTGAAAAGCGTGCAAGACATTGAAGTGGCCAGCAGAGAGCTGGACACTGTTATTGCAAAGCAAGCTAACAGGAAACAGGAAAAACCCCATGAGGTCGATTCACTGTTGTCTGATGAGAGTTCAGAATCAAGACTATGAGATGTTATCCTTGCGATACAAAATCCGGGTCAGACCAAGGCATTTGTTGTGCTTTCCTGCACTCACATCAATAGGTCTGTTGGGTCTTACTACCACAGTTAAAGTCACAGGCTGGTCTGCTGTGCTTACCATCAGGACCCCTTTTCTTGCACTGGTCTGGTGTGCCCTGATTAATCCTATGGGTTTCCCCTGTAACTTCCAGCAGTCAGCTCGAAGTTGACCTGCCTTGTTACAATGGAGACACACAGGGTTCAGGCATCACTCCTGTTCTCAGCGCCATCCTTTCTCGCCTGAGGAGGGCCCCCTGTGTGTCCAGCTTTCTCATCTCACAAATAGCTGTTCAAGCTCCTATCACCCTCCCACCTTTTATCCTTTTTGGGTTTGCGGGGCAACTAGGGAAGGGTTTTCCTTGGGGTAAGGAATTATGGACAAGTGTATATTCATCAGCCAGGATTGCATCCTGCCTGGATCTTGGAACCCTTTGTTCCTCTTATGTGGGTTTTAATGGAAAGAAGGAGTGTGTTTTTGAACTCCTCGAGAAGGATCACCTCTCTCAGTTCTTCATATGTAGGCTGTATCTTGAGTGGTCAGATCCATTGGTCAAAAATGAGCTGCTTTACTCTTTCAAACTCAAGATAAGCTTGTTCAGGCTGCTATTGGACGGTTCAGAATTTTTAGCAGTACGCCATTGTAACAAGGCTGGTCACCTTCGAGCTGACTGCTGGAAGTTGTGGGGAAAACCCATACGATTAATCAGAGTAAACAAGAAAAGGGGCCCTGATGGAAAGTACAGCAGACCAGGCTGTGGCTGTAACTGAGGCAGTGAGACCCCCTAAAACTACCACTAAACTAAAGGGAGCCCCAGAGTGCCAGAAGGAGGTGCTGATGAGGAAGTGGAGACCCTATTCATTGACCTGCGGATGAAGAGTGGACAGTGGTTCACCAGATAGTGGTGCTACCGCGGTACTGCAAGGTGTGAGTGCAGGAAAATGTAACAGAATGCCTGACAGTTAACAGGATTTTGTGCACTCAGGAAAAGTGATCCAATACCCTTCGAGTGAGGCAAGCAAGCCCACTGTCATACTTAGGAATACAGGGGCCACCTCATCCCTTCTACTGGGAAAAGGCATGACCATTCCCCCAGAGATTGCACTGAATGCATATTTATAAATGCTAGCCGAGAAAGTGTATGCCCATACCTTTATATCGGGTGCACCTGGAGTGCGACCTTGTTTCAGGACATTGTGCTGTGGGAATTGTCCCCAGTTTACCTGTGGACAGAGTCGAACTGCTCCTGGGTTATGATCTGGCAGGGGTAAAGTTGGTATCTTCCCCAGTGGTTTTAGACAGACTGAAAGAGATTAAGGAGACAGAGCAGTTGCTGCAGAAGTTTTCTGGCATTGCCTCTGATTGTGTGGTGACTCTGTCCACAAGTTCCGACACAGGAGGCTGAAATGACACTGCAGACAGATGACCCTACTGTCTGCTTATCTGGAACCTTCTTTGGGAAGTTAGAAGACCCAAAGGATGTTTCAAACAGGTCTTCTTTGGTCGAGGCTCAGCAAGCTGTCCCAGTATTCAGAAAGTTAGTACAGACTGCCCAAGCTGAAACTAAACTAAAGGGAGTCCCAGAGTGTCAGAAGGAGGTGCTGATGAGAAAGTGGAGCCCTCCTCATAGACCTACAGATGAAGAGTGGACAGTGGTTAACCAGATAGTGGTGCCACCGATGTACCGTAAGGAAATAATGAGAATAACTCACGAACTTCCAATGACTGGACATGTCGATATACGAAAAACCCAAGCCCGCATAAAACGTCATTCTGCATGGTGGGGAGGTATCAGGAAAACATGCTATGCTGAATGAGGATTTTTAATTCATTGGTTGGAAACCTACATTAAACTTTAAAAAGGAAAGCTGGTATCCTACATGCAACTTTAATAAAACTGGCAGCTAAGATGGCCACCACAATTTGTGTTGAAATACCTCACATTCCAAGACATGGAAGTGTAGACGTGTGTCTAAAAACCTCCCATCCAGGACAGTGGCTTGAACAGTTGAGTAAATTATGAAGTATCGCCCTCGTTAGCAAGACATTCAAAGCCATCTTGGAACATTCACTGTGGAGACATACCTCCTGAGGGTAAACATTGAAACAAAAAGATCTGAGAGAGATATGGGATTCTTAGACTTTGCACCTCAGTAAAGTAAAAAAAAACTGAGAGAACCATGTGACAGTCCCCACCAGGCTGTGTGAACTTGGAATTTTTGTTACACATAGCAGACAAGCTTTGAGAGCCAACAAGTGCAAGACCCCAGTGGGGCTATCCCTCTCTCTCTCTCCCTCTCTCCAGGTATACTACAAGCTTCGATCCTGACCAAGCTTGTCATCATTACAGACAGAGACACCAGGGGGAGAAATCCATCTACATCACTGTTTCCAAGAAAACATTAAACTAGGTGGACCAGCTGCAAGTGCACTCTACCAGCCAGAGATTTCAGAAACATGAATTCATCCGGAAGACAATTAAATTACCAGTCCCACAGACTATATATTATTTTTATTTGTTCTGGACTCTGATACAAACAAATAATTTTTCATCAATCTGTAATCTATCAATGTGTGTGATTCTCATGTGTGCATGTGTACATGTGTGTGTGTACATGTGTGTGTTTGTGTGTACATGTGTGTGTTTGTGTGTACATGTCTGTGTGTGAAAGTTGGAGTGTAGTTTATTATTTTATCTTCGATCGGGTTTTGATTTTAAGTACAATTAACTAACCTCTTTCTTGTTAAAACTCAAGAAAAACTGTCTTCTAGCACACAAAGGGTTAAACACCCACTGACTTGGTCAGCACATCCACTGTTTCAAAATAAATAAGCCCTGTTGCGGTCAAACAAGGAGAGGGTCAAAAGGCAATCCCTTCGACCCTCCTCACCTGAACTTAATATCGACATATGATATTCCACTAAAAGCAGTAACTGGATAATTTAGAGAGCCTGTGAGTTACAAACAGAGATTTATTTTCAGTTCAGGCAATGAAATAAAACCACAGAGATAATTCAGGCCATTTAACTTAAGGAAATGATATCACTGATCTGGTCTCTGTATAACAGTGAGCAACAGATCAGCAATGTAACATTATCAGTCACAGAGAAAAAAAAACAGAGACACAGATTAACACAATCTCGATTGTTAGAGTCACTTACCAGGAACACCAATTACTGCAAGGATCAGGTAATATATCTTAATGACACTGTGAAATGTTTCATACATTTTCTGTGAAGTGATCTGTCCCTTCGTACTGCAGACAATCCCTCTCTGTATTAAACTCTGAGTCAGTACATTCCCTGATCCTTTAATTTATACCCTGTGGGATCTCCATGGGGGATATTGAGGTTGCAACATTGTTCAAATTGTTTTCTTGAATTTGAACAAACCGATTTTGACATCGAGTTCAGTTTGTGTTGTGATCGAATATATTTAGTGCTGAGATTTATTTGGAAAACTTCAAAGACTGAACAATTCTGATCACATTATTTAATTAATGAAAATTAGAAACTCTATTCTCCCAGCAATGAGTTTGTTCTCTCAAACACCATCAGTCCCATCTCCAGATCTCACATTGTTTCAGTGATCTCCTTCACTCGACTATGACCATTCAGATATTAAATTCCAACTGTTCGAGTGTCTCTCTCAGGACTGTTCCACTGCACTCTGGGATGTGGCCACCCTCTTTAACTGTGGACAATCAGTTAAGTGATTAAAGTGGGTTATTTGTGACAATACATTGCAGAATTCAACTGATACAGAATCTGAAACTAATTCAACACCGTAAACTGATACAACAACTCAATCTAATACAGCACCTCAAACTAATACAATGCTTTAAACCAACAGAAAACCTCATTCTTTTTCATTTTGTTGATGGAATGTGAGCATCGCTGAAAAGATCAGCATTTATTGCCCATCCCATATTGCCCTTGAGAAGGTGGTGGTGAACCGCTGCCTGAAACCACTGCGGTCTGTGTGGTGTAGGTTACACCCACAGTGCTGTTTGAAAGAGTGTTGTGGATTTTGACTTAGTGTCAGTGAAGGAACGGTGATATATTTACAAGTCAGGATGTTGTGTGATTTGGAGGGGAACTTGCAGCTGATGGATTTGCCATGCGTCTGCTGTCCTTGTCCTTCTAGATGGTAGAGGTTGCGGGTTTGGAAGGTGTTGTTGGAGGAGCCTTGGTGAGTTTCTGCAGTGCATCTTGTAGATGGTACACACTGCTGCCACTACATTGGTTCTGAATGGAATGAATGTTGAAGATGGTAGGTGGGGTGCCAATCAAACGACTGCTTTGTCTTGGATGATGTCGAGCTTCCTGAGTGTTGCTGGAGCTGTACTCATCCAGGTGAGTGGAGAGTATTCCATCACACTCCTGACTTGTGCCTTGTAGATGGTGGACAGGCTTTGATGAGACAAGAGGTGAATTACTCGCTGAAGAATTCCCAGCCTCTGACCTGCTCTTGCAGACACAGCATTTATGTGGCTGTTCCAGTTCAGTTTCTGGTCAATGGTAACCTCTAGGATGTTGATAGTGGGGGATTCAGCGATTGCAATGCCACTGAACATCAAGGGGAGATAGCTAGATTCTCTCTTATTGGAGATGGTCATTGTCTGGCACTTGTGTGGTATGAATGTTACTTGCCGCTTATCAGCCCAAGCCTGGATGTTGTCCAGGTCTTACTGCATCTGGACACGGGCTGCTTCAGTATCTGATGAGTTGCAAATGGTGCTGAACATTGTGCAATCATCAGCGAACATCCCCACTTCTGACCTTATGATGGAGGGAAGCAAATGAAGATGGTTGGGCCCAGGACACTACCCTTAGGAACTCCTGCAGTGATGTCCTGGGACTGAGATGATTGACCTCCAGCAACTACAACCATCCTCTTTTGTGTTATGTATAACTCCAACCAGCGGAGAGTTTTCCCCCTGATTCCCATTGACTGCAGTTTTGCCAGGGCTCCTTGATGCCACACTCGTCAAATGATGACTTGACGTCAAGCGCAGTCACTCACTCCTCACCTCTTGAGTTCAGCTCTTTTTCCATGTTTGGATCAAGGCTGTAATGTGGTCAGGAGCTGAGTGGCTCTGGCTGAACCCAAATTGAGCATCACTGAGCAGGTTATTGCTGCGCAAGTGCCACTTGATAGCACTGTCGATGATCCCTTCCACAACTTTGTTGATGATCAAGAGACGACTGATGGGGCAGGAATTGACAGGGTTGAATTTGTGCTGCTTTTTGTGCACAGGACATACTTCGTCAATTTTTCACATTCCACGGGTGAATGCTTGTTCAGTTTGCTTACCCATTGTGTTTTTTCAGGTTTGCACTTGCTGCTGTTCAATATTCAATGCGTTAGCACCTATTCTGTACTAATGCTTTGTCTTTCTGCACACCATTAATATATTGTTTGCCTTTGTTCCATGACCTTTTGGTCAGCCATGTGGCCTTGTCCAATCTACACCTTCTCCTTTGTTATCTCTTGCCCCACCCCCACCTCACTTGCATTTCACCAGTGACATTTTGAATATTTGTCAGTTCCGATGAAGGGTCACTGACCTGGAACGTTGACTCTGCTTCTCTTCCCACAGATGCTGCCAGACCTGCTGAGTGGTTCCAGCATTTCTTGTTTTTAAATTAAACAAATACATTGGGCTGAATTTTACCGGCCCCTCGATGCCGTGGATCGGGGTGCGGAGGCTGGTAAAATTCAGTGGGGAAAGACCCTCCTCGACCCGCGGTGTCGAGATGGGCCCACCACAAATTACCGGTGGCAAGGTGACCTTGGTGTGACCCCCCCCCGCCGCACGGCAGCGTCACCCCAATTAGAATATGTAAAACCATACTTACCTCTGCAGATCATAAAGCCCGTCTTTCCTGAACAATTCCGGATTTTAATTTGAACGGGCAGCCATCACGTGCCATCCCATTCACGAATAGAAAATCCGATGGGACATCAGAGGCAGAGATTTCACAATGGAAGATAAGTTCCATTTTCAGGGATCTCACTCTGCTTTCTGGAAGGGAGGAGGGAGGGGGGATATTCAGGGATCTCACTCTGCTTTCTAGGAGGGAGGAGGGATATTCAGGGATCTCACTCTGCTTTCTGGAAGGGAGGAGGGAGGGGGGATATTTAGGGATCTCACTCTGCTTTCTGGAAGAGTGGAGGCAGGGGGATATTCAGGGATCTCACTCTGCTTTCTGGAAGGGAGGAGGGAGGGGGATATTCAGGGATCTCACTCTGCTTTCTGGAAGGGAGGAGGGAGGGGGATATTCAGGGATCTCACTCTGCTTTCTGGAAGGGAGGAGGGAAGAGGGATATTCAGGGATCTCACTCTGCTTTCTGGAAGGGAGGAGGGAGGGGGATATTCAGGGATCTCACTCTGCTTTCTGGAAGGGAGGGGGGATATTCAGGGATCTCACTCTGAATTTTGGAAGGGAGGAGGGAGGGGGTTATTCAGGGATCTCACTCTGCTTTCTGGAAGGGAGGAGGGAGGGGGTTATTCAGGGATCTCACTCTGCTTTCTGGAAGGGAGGAGGGAGGGGGATATTCAGGGATCTCACTCTGCATTCTGGAAGGGAGGAGGGAGGGGGGATATTCAGGGATCTCACTCTGCTTTCTGGAAGGGAGGAGGGAGGAGGGATATTCAGGGATCTCACTCTGCATTCTGGAAGGGAGGAGAGAGTGGGAATATACAGGGATCTCACTCTGCATTCTGGAAGGGAGGAGGGAGGGGGGATATTCAGGGTTCTCTTTCTGCTTAGTGGAAGGGAGGGGGGAGGGGGATATTTAGGGATCTCACTCTGCATTCTGGAAGGGAGGAGGGAGGGGGGATATTCAAGGATCTCACTCTGCTTTCTGGAAGGGAGGAGGGAGGGGAGATATTCAGGGATCTCACTCTGCTTTCTGGAAGTGAGGAGGGATGGGGGGTATTCAGGGATCTCACTCTTCATTCTGGAAGGGAGAAACCGTGTACCCTCCCTCCATAAACACTGTACCCTCTGCATTTATTTGTGTCTGTGCAGGAGAAATGACACTCCAGTTACCCAGTGTTTGGGGTGGGTGCCAGACAGGGTAGGAGTTTTAAGGTTATAAGGATGGTGGGGGCAATCGATGTAGCTGGTAGGATCTTGATGTCGGCATGCTGTGTCTCTCAGTGTTTACCAAGATGGGCAATACCATGGCACACCACATAGTTGATCCATGTTCGCACCTGATGTACCCGTCAACACCAATCCCTACCCTGTTCAGAACCTTCAAATAAATGAAGGATACAACTTCATTTATCACATGGAAATATTCTGGCTCATCCTACAGCAAGCAATCTGCTTCTCCTGAAGATACGTACGTGCTGGAGGCAAGATCATCAGGCAGATGCGGTCCATGTAGAGGCCCCCAGTCATGACCAGCAGCCCCCGAGGGGAGCTCTCCATTGTGGTTGCCGTGCATCTACAGGCTCCAGAGCACCAGTTTCAGAGGTGATTGTGCAGGTAAAGGGGGTGATGACACGTCTCACTGCCCTACTCAACGATGACCTGCAGCCCATGGAGTTCAGTCGACATCCTGTGCCTGTGGTCCTCATAGTGGCAGCGGCTCTGAAGCTTGATGTCAATGCAGCATTTCAGGGGCCCACCAGAGACCTTTGTGGGGTCACACAGTCAGCAGTGCACCGCTGCATCAGGGAGGACACCATTTCCCTGGACCGGAGGGCCAGTGAGTATGTCCACTTCAGGACAGACCCTCATAGCCAGGCCCAGAGGACCATCGGTCTCAGCACCATTGCCAGAGAGCCATAGTCCTCAGGGTTCATAGTCTGAACCCATGTGGCCATCAGGCCTCTCACCGGGCTACCACCTTCAATTAAAGGAATCATCTTAATTTAGATGGAATTTCATCATTGAAGATGCTTCATGCAAATCTGTGACCGCTTCTCAGGCAGCTGCCATGACACCTGTGCCAGTCCCAGCTGCCTCCGCTGTTCACTGAACTGGCTCAGATGGAGGGGTGGCTTCTTGGAGTTAAGGGCTATCCCTTGCAGACATGGCTCCTGACACCAGTGAGAGACCCCACCACTGCTGCAGAGGAGAGATACAACACCATGCACTGGGTTGAAAGATCTGCCATTGAGCGGGCGATCTGCATGTTCTAAATGTGTTCCCGATGCCTGGATAAATAGGGTGGTGTCCTGTACTATGGGCCAAAAAGGGCATGACCTTTCTTTCCTGCTCGCAGTGCTCTGCACAAAAACGCATCCAATAGGGGGCAGGCCTGGAATTATGAGGAGAGACGTCAACTGAATTCATCCTCGGTCTATGAGATCAATGAGGTCTTATAACAGGAAGCTGCCATGTCCATGTCACTGGATCCGTTGAGAGGCTCATGAGTTATTGTGACATGGCAATGATTCGATTGCATACATTAGCTTTCCTGGAGGGCCATCGGAGCGAGGGATGTGACACTGGTGATAGTTGCTGGCACACATCATTCACACAGGAAAACATTTGGTGGTCGTCCTCTGTGTGCACGAGGCCTGGAGGGCCCAGGCTGGCTCGGGGATTCCTGCGTCATCACAGAACCCTCCTCAGCTGTCACAGCTACTGGAGCTTCACTCACAGGTGGAGAGGTGGAGGGGCCAGCATCCACATTGGAATGGCCTGGAGGGGGGACCCCAGATATGGTGTGCTGGCTCACCTCCTCCATCTAAGGGTTCATTGGAACCCCTCTGCCATCCGGGAGGGATCAGGAGCAGAGGCATTCTCCAGGCCCCTGGCCCCTCTCACGCCTAACCACTGATCAATGAATGTGACGGTAGAGGCAAGGGATAGCACGTAGGAGTGTATTATTTGATTCCGGGTCACCACAAGGCCCGCCACCACCTCAATGGATAATTCCAGGTGCTCACATGCCTGTGACATGGCAGCAGTCATGACGTGGATAGACTCCCTTATCATCCACTCAAGGCAGCACATGGCCTGTGGCATCTCCACCGGCAGTTGCCAAAACTTTCCCAACAGCTCCAGCCTGCCCTGTTCTGTCGACAGCAGACGGTCATCATTAGCCTGGGGCTCAGCATGGGCCTGGCCACTCACGGGTCTCTGACTGTCCGGGGCCACGGCTGTCTCAGCCTCAGTCAGCTGCTTGGGCGTGTGGGCAGTGCTCTCACCAGATTGTGGCCCACACTGTAAGGCCGGACTCATACCCACCCAGGTGACAGTATCTGCACTGGTGGAAGGTGCATTAGTGTCATGGGACGCTGCTTCCTCAGAGTCTGGCTCTTCCTCTGAGGTGGTGAATGACACGCACGCAGATGGATTCGACTCTGTTCTTACACCTGGAAGACACAATGGGAAGAGGACATTATCAGTTCTGCTGTAACACACTTCACAATGTTAGCAGCATTGCATTACCAAACCAACAATTCACATTGCCCATCTTTAATATCAATTGGACGTCTGCTCACCTTGGAGCCCGATGTCAATCTGCCCGAATGAGCGTGCCTGCTGCCTTGGTGCCAGCTGCAGGGCCTCCTCCTCGGCATCCCTCACTTGAAGCAGATTGGCAGGACCTCCTCCGGTGCAGGAGGACTCCCTCGAATTGTAGGCGGGGCCCACTTAGAGGGGCAACGGGGGCAGATATTAACAACAACATGTCAACAGGGCGATATATGTCAAAAGACAGTTCCTGGCCACAACGTGGGGGAAGGGGGGTGGATCTTGTGTGCATGTCTGAGTGAGCCACTTATGTAGGTGCCATTCCCTGAGCAACGGACAAGGGTAAGTTCTGTCATACATTGCACCATTCATGGCGCTTATTCCCTCCCCGCCGAACCTCCCCATCTTCAGCAAGGCAGTGACACACATATGCTACTCTGTGTGGGTGCACCCAGTTTCAAAGGAGCCCTGATACCCGTGGCCCTGGTACTTACTCTCGCACTTCTTCCCAGGTCATTCATCCGTTTCCAGCACTGCACCAAGTCGTGCCGTATGGCACCACGGCTGCTCACTTCCTGAGCCACCTCTAGTCAGGGTGCCTTGTTCAGGCGAGAGGGCCTCTTCCTGCCATTGCTGGGGAAGAGGACCTCCCGCCCTGCCCACACAGCCTGGAGGAGGGTGGTCAGGGAGGATTCACTGAACCGTGATGCCACCCTGCCACGCTACTGTCTCTCCATAACATTATATCCATTGAATTTGCCAAAACTGTGTCCCAGGAATCTTCTTTGACACAGGAACATGCTGCTGTAATGGCAGCCCTTTAAATAGAGCCCCAGTACATTATTCTCAGCTGTGCCGGTGTGCAGCACGGAGCCAGCAGTCCTGCACCCCTCCCCCACGTATTATTGGGGGAGGGTTGCACACGGCCTCTCTGGAAATGAGCCCCACGTTTAATATTGCGGGGGCTCAGCGATGGCCAGTGAATGCGGGCACATCGCCGAGTTCAAAGGGCATGGCCGTGGAGTAAAATTCAGCCCTATGTGTCTGTCTTCACAGAGTAAGCAATAAAATACTAAAAACTTCCCAGAAATAATGAAGAATCAAGGTGCTAGTTTAAATGAGGAACTGCAAGATATTAACATTAGTAAAAAAAAGTACGAGAGAAATTAATGGGACTTCAAGTGGATCTGATATCTCCATCCCAGAGTGTTGAAAGAGGTGACTGTAGAGCTGGTGGATGTATTGGGGTCATCTTTCAAAATTCTATCGACTCTGGAATGGATCCTGCAGATTGAAAGGTGACAATTGTAATCCCACTATTTAAGAAAGGAGGGAGAGAGAAAATGGTGAACTTCAGACCTGTTAGTCTAACATCATAGAGAATCTGCGAGAATCTACAATAAAGGATGTGATAACAGGACATTTCGAAAATAATGAAAGGCAGAGTCAACAGGGATTGATGAAATTTAAATCATGTTTAACAAATCTGTTGGAGATTTTTGAGGAGGTAACTAGCAGAATAGATAAGGGGGAAGCGGTGGATGTGGTATATTTAGATTTTCAGAAAGCTTTTGAGAACATCGCATGCAAGTGGTTGGTAAACAAAATTAGAACACATGGGATTGGGGGGAATGTACTGACACGGACTGAGAACTGGTTAATGGACAGAAAACATAGAGTAGGAATAAATGGGTCATTTTCAGTCTGGCAGGCTGTAACTAGTGCAAGGATCAGTGCTTGGACACCAGCTATTCACAATCTCGATCAATATTTGGATGTGGGGATTAAATGTAATATTTCCAAGTTTGCAGATAACACAAAATTAGGTGGATGTGTGTGTTGTGAGGAGGATGCAAAGACGCTTCAAGGGGATTTGGAGAGGCTAAGCGAGTGAACAAAAATTTGGTGGATGGAATACAATGTGGAGAAATGTGAGGTTATCCACATTGGTAGGAAAAACAGAAATACAGAGTACTTCTTAAATATTAAGAGGCTGGGAGGTGTTGAATTTCAAAGGGACTTGGATGTCCTTGTTCGTGAGTGTCTGATAGAGAACATGAAGATACAGCAAGCAAGTCGGAAGCTAAATAGTATGTTGGCCTTTATTACGAGAGGATTTGAGTGTAGGAATAAAGATGCCTTACTGCAATGATATAGCACCTGGGTGAGACGACAACTGGAGTATTGTGTACAGTTCTGGTCTCCTTACCGAAAGAAAGATAGACTTGCCATGGAAGGAGTGCAACGAATGTTCACCAAACTAATTCCTAGGATGGAGGGATTGTCCTATGAGGAAAGATTAAATAGACTGGGCCTTTATTCTCTGGAGTATAGAAGAATGAGAGGTGATCTCATTCAAACAGACAACATTCTTACAGGATTCGAAAGGGTTTATGCAGGAAGGATGTTTCCCCCAGATGCAGAGTCTAGAACCAGGGGACACAGTCTCAGAATGAAGGACAGGCCATTTAGGACTTAGATGAGGAGAAATTTCTTCACTCAGAGGGTGGTGAATCTTTGGCATTCTCTGCCCCAGAGGGCTGTGGAGGTTCAGTCGTTGAGTATGTTCAAGACTGAGATCGATAGATTTCTACATATTAAAAACATCAAGGGATATGGGAATAGTGCAGGAAAATGGTGTTGAAGTAGAAGATCAGTCATGATCTTGAATGGCAGAGCAGACTCGAAGGGCTGAATGGCCTACTCCTGCTGCTACATCCAACGTTCTTATGTTCATTGTTATGTTGGGTATGATCGCAATTCACAGGAGAATAAATTTACAGTTAATTGTTAAATTGGACAGGATAACAAATACACATGTATAAAGTAACAGCTGAATGTTAATTTGGGTTTGATAACCATTACTGAGGGTATAGAATTTCAGTTGATGTTAAATTGGATCTGATAATCGATATACAGGGAAAGATAATTAGAGTTAAGAACACAGGAACACAAGAAATAGGAGCAGGAATGGACCATACAGCCCATTGAGACTGCTCCACCATATAAAACAATCATGGCTGATCTTCGGATTCAACTCCACTTTCCCGCCCACACCCCATATCCATTGATTCCTTGAGAGAGTGAAAATCTGTTTATCTGTTTTTAGGAGGTTGAGAGGGGATTTGAGGACAATTTTTTTCACCCAGAGGGTGGTTGGAATCTGGAACACACTACCTGAATGGGTGGTAGAGGCAGGAACGAACCCCCATAACATTTAAGAAGTATTTAGATGAGCACTTGAAATGCCATAGCAGACAAGGCTATGGGCCAAGTGCTTGAAAATGGGATTAGAATAGATAGCTGCTTGATGGCCAGCACAGACACGATGGGCCGAATGGCCTGCTTCTATCCTGTATGACTCTGTAACTCTACCCCAGCCTTAAATGTATTTAACAATGGAGCATCCACAACCCTCTGGGGTAGAGAATTCCAAAGATTCACAACCCTTTGAGTGAAGCAATTTCACCTCATCTCAGTCCCAAATGATCACCCCCTTATCCTGAGACCGTTCCCACATGTTTTAGATTCCCCGACCAGTGGAAATAATGCCACAGTGTTTACCCTATTCAGTCCCTTCAGAACCTTATATGTTTCAATGAGATCGCCTCTCATTCTTTTAAACCCCAGAGAATACAGGGCCAATTTACTTAGCCTCTCATCATAGGACAACCCCCTCATCCAAGAGACCAATTGGGTAAACCTTCACAGTGCCACCTCCAATCAGCTTGTCCTTTCTTAAATGTGGAGACCAAAACTGCACACAGTATTCCAGATGTGGTCTCACCAAAACCCTGTACAATTGTAGCAATACTTCCTTATTCCTGTTCTCCAATCCCCTTGCAATAAAGATCAACATGCCATTTGCCTTCCTAATTGTTGCTATACCTGCATGTTAACTTTCTGCATTCCTTGTACAAGCACACCAAAATCTCTTTGAACATTGACACTTACAAGTTTCACACCTTTTAAAAAAGATTCTACTTTTCTATTCTTACGACCAAAGTGAATATCTTCACATTTCCCTACATTATACTCCATCTCCTATCTTGTTGCCCACTCACTTAACCTGTCTGTATCTCATGATAGCCTCTCTGTGTCCTCCCCACAGTTTACCTTGTCACCTCGCTTTGTATCATCAGCAAACTTAGATACATTACTCTTTGTCTCTTTATCTAAGTTATTAATATAGAGTGTAAATAGCTGAGACCCAGCACTGATCCTTGCGACACTCCACTATTCACTGCCCGCCAACTTGAAAATGCCACATTCATGCCCAATCATAGCTTCCTGTCCATTCACCAATCATCTATCCATGCTCCTATATTACCCCCAACTCCATGAGCCCTTATCTTGCCCATTAACCTTTTGTGTGGCACCTTATCAAATGCCTTTTGGAAATCCCGGTATGCTACATCTTGAGAATTGCTGAAAATAGAGACGTGTTGTTGAAGTTTTTCATCCTGCACTCATCAGGGCAATACACAAGAATAAGCAAGGTCAGGGAAAACAACAACTTCTACTGCCTCAGAAGACAGTGCTTGATTGGTTGGCAAGTGAACTCTGATTGGTAGAGGCATTGCCATGGAGAATGCAGTAGTTTATGGTGACTGTTAACTGCCAAGCTTTGTTTGAAATTTAAACCGAACAGCTTGACTCTGATTGGTTAAAGCATTGCCCTGAGGAATGAACCAACGAATGGCTGTAACTTATTTTGTTCAGCTGAAAGAGGCGCAATGTGTGTACATGGTCTTTCTGTCTGCAATGAACAGGGCCCTGTATGTTAATATATGTAGTTTCCAGTACATGCTGCGAGCCCTACTGACAATCTTAAATTGGTTGTCAGCGTAATTCCTAACACACAGCAGATTATTTAGGAAATGTTGTCCAATTGTGGAATCACATCTAATGTTAGACACTGTGTTTTGAGTTTTGCAAGCAAGGGCTGGTTGGGTACAGCCTGTACCTTGTCCGCTATGAGCAGCAGAAGGGACATGTTGTCTGATATGATCCACCAGTGTTAGGGATGTACTTCGCATCACATTGGCATTGAAATTCATATTACATATTACTCATTTGTGTGATAAACAAGACGTCTTTCTGGCTTGACAGCAGCATCCTGTTAGAGGTGAACACCACACGTGTTGCTGCTGCATAGTAGCAGCGTGAAACAGCTAGCTTTAGCTGTTCAAAGTTTTGGGATACATTACCCTTCCAGGGTAATTTGAGGTAGACTGGGCACGATTCAGGGCTGGAAATGACGGCCTTTGGCCCGTTCATAAGTTTGTGCAATATACAGTGAGAAATGATGTGATCAGGGTAGCCATTGTAACCCAGGATGAGTGTCCTGTTGAGTGCAAGACGAAAAGCTTCAAAAACATGTCTCTATTTTCAGCAATTCTCAAGTTCTGTACTACCAAACGACTATTTGTATACTACATCTACTGGTTCCCCTTATCTACCCTATTAGTTACATCCTTAGAAATCTCGATTAAATTTGTCAAAAAGGATCTCCCTTTTGTAAAACTATGTTAACATGTTCTCATCATACTGTGCTTTTTCTTAATAATTATTATTCCTAAATAATAGATTCCAGCATTTTCCCAATAATTGATGTTACGCTAACTGGGATGAAAATCATAGCTGGTGCATCCACTATCTCTGCAGTTATCTCTTTTAGAACACCAGGGTGTAGGCCAACATGTCCTGGAGATTTGTCAGATTTTAGTCCCTTAAATTTCTCCAATACATTGGGCTGCATTTTACATTCCCACCGTCACAATCGGCACTAGATGTAAACAATGGCGGTCCGTCCACACAGACCACACATTGCGGAGTCACCACTATTTTAAATGGCTGGGGCGGATCGCCTCAAACCCCAATGATGTGGAGGGGGCGGGAGGTCTGTCCCCAGAATTGGCACTGATGCCATTTTTAAAGGGCTTTGAGCCCTCTCTACATTTAAATATTTAAAGGAGAGTGGATATAAAAAACAAAGTAATTTATCTGCCCCTCTCCCACCCCCCAACAACCATAGACTGAATTCCTTGCCTTCTCCACCCCACCCCCCACAGAATACTTACCTTGTGCACCTGACCTTTAGACCTCAAAGTTCATAAACTTTAAACTTTACCCCTTCCCTCCATTCCCTACACCGATGAAATGACTCTGACTCCACTCCCCCCACCTCCCACACAGAAAATCCTACCTGTTCCCCCTTCCCCACAAGTGTTCCATCCCAGACGGGGATCCGAAGGTGCAGACGTGCTGGCCACTGTCACCAATATTGTTCCGGGACACACGACGGGAGCGTGACTCTAATCAATTCATTTATTTACATTAATTAACATATTTAAATTGGGCGCCCGTCACCGAGCAGTGGGGGAGCCACCACAAGGCCTCGTCACTGCCGATACTATGGGACCGGGCCTTCCCGACTTTGAGGTCTGTGATGGGCCTCTCCTGGAGACATTTTCCACCATCAGCCCCAACATGACCCCCGATGTCAGGGGCTCTGTAAAATTCAGCCCTTTTTCTCTGTTGATATGAATTTCCTTAATTTCCTCACTTTTTAGCCCCTAGGTTACTGTTTATTTCTGGTTTGGAACTTGACTCTTCTACTGTGAAGACAGACACAAAATATTGGTTCAATTCCTCTGCCATTTCCTCATTCCCCATGATAATTTATTCTGTCTCTGCTTCTCAGGGACCAACGTTCTTTTAGCTTCTCTCTTACTTTTGATATACCTATAAAATCTCTTACAATCTTTTTATATTACTGGTTGGTTTACTCTCATTCTTTTTTTTTTCCTTTCTATCAACTTTTTGGTGGCCCTTTACTGGTTTCTAAAACACTTCTAATTCTCAGACTTGCTACTTTTTTTTGCAACATTGTTAGCTTCTTCTTGTAATCTAATATTATCCTTAACATCCTGAGTGAGCAACAGATGGGTCTTTCTTGCTGAATTTTTGTTTTCAAAGGAATGTATTTTTCTTGAACATTTTGAATTGTTTCTGTAAAGGTTTCCCACTGTTGATTTACTGCCATACTTTTTAGTCTATTTACCCAATTAACCTGAGCCAGTTCTCGCCTCATGCCTACATAATTGGCTGTGTTTAACTTTAAGATTCTTGTTTGTGATTGAGGATTTCTCTTTCAAACTTAATATGGAATTCAATGGTATTATGATCATTGTTTCCCAGTGGATCTTTTCCTATGGCATTGCTTATTAACTCTGCTGCATCACACAATACTAGATCTAAGATAGCTTTATCTCTGGTTGGCTCCACAACGTATTGCTTCAAGAAACAATCCCAAAAACATTCTATATACTCATCTTCTAGACCACTCCTGCCAATTTCATTGTCCCAGTCTATCTGAAGATTAGTGTCCCCACAATTATTATATTGCCTTTGTTGCAAGCTCCAGCAATTTCTTGTTTAATACTCTATCCAACGGTATAACTACTGTTAGGGGTTTATAAACTACTCCCAACAGTGTTTTCTGATTATTGCTATTCCTTATTTCCACCCATACTGATTCAAATTCATGACCTTCTGAGGCCAGATGCTTTCTCACTAATGCCGTTATGTCATCCTTTACCATCAGTGCTGCCCCTCTCCCTTTGCTATTCTGTCTGTCTTTCCGAAATATTGTGTACCCTGGAATATTTATTTCCCGAACGCGATCACCATGTAACCATGTCTCTGTAATGGTGATTGGATCCAAATCATGTACCTCTATTTATGCTACTAGTTCATCAATCTTATTGCAGATGCTTCACTCATTCAGATAAAGAAATCTTAATTTCTTTTTTTTGCTTCTATTCCCTTCAATGACCCTATTCGCTGATGTACAATTTTTGTTAAAAACTCTGCCCCTTCCTGTCCCATTCTGCCTGTCTTTACCCACAATGCTATGCTGTTCCAATGTCTTGGCCTTTCTCTTTGGATTTTTAAATCTCACCTCTCCCGAACCCTGCCCCCCATTCTGCTCGTTCACGACCTCTAGTCATATCTGCTGGCTCACTCTTGAGTTTGTACGTACTGTCCCTTCCCACCACACCCTGAATATCATTACCCTTATTGCTATCTTGCTCTCTTGCCTTCTCTCTCTTTAAATTATCACATCTTCCCTCACTTGATCCCTCACCCCCAATATTTAGTTTAAAACCCGAGTTAATTGTTAAATTGTGCCTGATAACCAATACACAGAGCAATAAAGTTAAATTAATTCTTATGTTGTGGTTGATAATTAATATAATGATTATAATATTAAATCAAGGAGAACCCAAAGATGTTTTATCAATACTTTAAGAGTAAGAGGATAACCAAGGAAACAGTAAAGCCGAGAAAAGACCAAAAAAGATCCCCATGTATGGAGGTGGAAGATGACGGGTAGATGCAGACAATGCAGTTAAGCAGGAGGAGGAATGTGAGGTATTGGATACGATAAACATCAGGTGAAAGGAAGTATTAAGGGGATTAGCATTCTTGAAAGTGAATAAATCACCAGGGCCAGATGAAATGTACTCCAGGCTGTGAAATGAAGCCAGGATGGAAGTAGTGGAAGGTCTGACCATCATTTTCCAGTCCTCACTGGATACAGATGTTGTGCCAGAGGATTGGAGCTCTGTTAATGTTGTAGCTTTGTTTAAAAAGGGAGTGAGGGATAGATTGAATAATTACAGGCCAGACAGCCTAACCTCATTAGTGGGCAAATTACTGGAATCAATTCTGAGAGACAGGATAAACTGTCACTTAGAAAGACACAGATAATCAAGAATAGTCAGCATGGATTTGTTCAGGGAAGGACGTGTCTGACTAAGTTGATTGAATTTTTTGAGGAAGTGACAAGAAGGATTGATGATGGTTGTGCAGTTGCTGTGGTCTACATGGATTTTAGCAAGGATTTTGACAAGGTCCCACATGACAGACTGATTAAAAAAAAATAAAAACGCATGGAATCCAGAGGAATGTAACAAATTAGCTCAGTGGCAGGAAACAAAGGGGAATTGTTAATGGATATCTTTGCGATTGGAAGGCTGTTTCCTGTCCGGTTCTACAGGGCTCAGTACTCAGTCTCATGTTTTTTGTGGTATATATTAACAATTTGGACGTAAATGATGGGGGCATGACAAAGAATTTTGCAAGCCACACAAATCTGGCTGCATGGTTGACAGCAAGAAGGATAGGTGTAGACTGCAGGAAGATATCAATGGACTGGTCAGGTGGGCAGAAAAGTGCAAATGGAATTTAACCCAGAGAAATGTGAGGTGATGTATTTGGGGAGGTCAAACAAGGCAAAGGATATACGATAAATGGGAGAATACTGAGAGGTGTCGAGGAAATCAGGGACCTTGGACTGAATGTTCACAGATCCCTGAAGGTAGCAGGACAAGTTGATAAGGTGGTTAAGAGGCATGTGGAATCCTTTCCTTTATTAGCTGAGGTATAGAATATAAGAGCAGGGAGGTTATGCTGGAACTGTATAAAACATTAGCTAGAACACAACTTGAGCCCTGTGTGAAGTTCTGGTCAGCTCATTACAGAAAAGATGTAATTGCACAAGAAAGCGCACACAGGAGATTTACGAGGATGTTGCCAGGACTGGAAAAGTGCAGCTTTGAGGAAAGATTGGATAGGCTGGGGGTTTTCTCCTTGGAACAGGGAAGGCTGAGCAGAGATTTGATTGGGATGTACTGCAGGGGTTTCAGTTCCCTTCCTCCTTACAATGATTCTGAGACCTCAGAATTACAAAAACAAAATACACATAACAAACAGGTTTTGGCTCAACCCAAATTTGTTAGTTTATTTGAACAACAAAACCAAAGTACAAACTCCACGATGGTTTGACAGAAACTTACAATTACCCACGCGGTTGGTCATTACCAATGTTGATTATAGGCCTGGATCTGGAGATGACCGGTCCCCGTCTGTCTTCACCTGACTGCAGTGCCCACGTTCCAATGTTGTCCTTTCTTATTGTGTTCCCATCACAATATCCCACGCCTGGGTTAGAATTAGAATTAGAACATTGCAGCGCAGTACAGGCCCTTTGGCCCTCGATGTTGCGCCAACCTGTGAAACCATCTGACCTACACTATTCCATTTTCATCCATATGTCTATCCAATGACCACTTAAATGCCCTTAATGTTGGCGAGTCTACTACTGCTGCAGGCAGGGCGTTCCACGCCCCTACTCCTCTCTGAGTAAAGAAACTACCTCTCACATCTGTCCTATATCTATCACCCCTCAACTTAAAGCTATGTCCCCTCGTGTTTGCCATCACCATCCGAGGAAAAAGACTCTCACTATCCACCCTATCTAACCCTCTGATTATCTTATATGTCTCTATTAAGTCACCTCTCCTCCTCCTTCTCTCCAACGAAAACAACCTCAAGTCCCTCAGCCTTTCCTAGTAAGACCTTCCCTCCATACCAGGCAACATCCTAGTAAATCTCCTCTGCACCCTTTCCAAAGCTTCCACATCCTTCCTATAATGCGGTGACCAGAACTGCACGCAATACTCAAGGTGCGGTCTCACCAGAGTTTTGTACAGCTGCAGCATGACCTCGTGGCTCCGAAACTCGATCCCCCTACTAATAAAAGCTAACACACCATATGCCTTCTTAACAGCCCTATTAACCTGGGTAGCAACTTTCAGGGATTTATGTACCTGGATACCAAGATCTCTCTGCTCATCTACACTACCAAGAACCTTCCCATTAGCCCAGTACTCTGCATTCCTGTTACTCCTTCCAAAGTGAATCACCTCACACTTTTCCGCATTAAACTCCATTTGCCATCTCTCAGCCCAGCTCTGCAGCCTATCTATGTCCCTCTGTACCCTACAACATCCTTCGGCACTATCCACAACTCCACCGACCTTCGTGTCATCCGCAAATTTACTAACCCACCCTTCTACACCCTCTTCCAGGTCATTCATAAAAATGACAAACAGCAGTGGCCCCAAAACAGATCCTTGCGGTACACCACTAGTAACTAAATTCCAGGATGAACATTTGCCATCAACCACCACCCTCTGTCTTCTTTCAGCTCGCCAATTTCTGATCCAAAGCTCTAAATCACCTTCAACCCCATACTTCCGTATTTTCTGCAATAGCCTACCGTGGGGAACCTTATCAAACGCCTTACTGAAATCCATATACACCACGTCCACTGCTTTACCCTCATCCACCTGTTTGGTCACCTTCTCAAAAAACTCAATAAGGTTTGTGAGGCACGACCTACCCGTCACAAAACCGTGCTATCGCTAATGAACTTATTCTTTTCAAGATGATTATAAATCCTGTCTCTTTTAACCTTTTCCAACATTTTACCCACAACCGAAGTAAGGCTCACAGGTCTATAATTACCAGGGCTGTCTCTACTCCCCTTCTTGAACAAGGGGACAACATTTGCTATCCTCCAGTCTTCTGGCACTATTCCTGTCGACAATGACGACATAAAGATCAAGGACAAAGGCTCTGCAATCTCCTCCCTGGCTTCCCAGAGAATCCTAGGATAAATCCCATCTGGCCAAGGCGACTTATCGATTTTCACACTTTCCAAAATTGCTAACACCTCCTCCTTGTGAACCTCAATCCCATCTCGCCTAGTAGTCTGAATCTCAGTATTCTGCTCGACAACATTTTCTTTCTCTGCTGTAAATACTGACGAAAAATATTCATTTAACGCTTCCCCTATCTCCTCTGATTCCACACACTACTTCCCACCACTATCCTTGATTGGCCCTAATCTAACTCCAGTCATTCTTTTATTCCTGATATACCTGAAGAAAGCCTTAGGGTTTTCCCTGATCCTATCCGCCAATGACTTCTCGTGTCCTCTCCTTGCTCTTCTTAGCTCTCCCTTTAGATCCTTCCTGGCTAGCTTGGGCCTCAGCTGTAGTTTCAGTTATCAGACTGCTGAGCCACCTGGTCTTTCACACCTCTTTATCTTGGTCTTTCAGTCTCCTAAGCTATACAGAACAGTAAGGTCAGAGACAACTCCTTATCTCCTGTTCTGTTGTCTACACAACATAAACATAATGTAATTTCCCTCACGGTAATGGGTCCTCGCACCACCTTCCCCCCATCACACCCCTTCCCCCTTTGCCCTTCCCTCCATACCCCTACCCCCCACAACCCCTTCCCCCTCGCACCCCCTTCCCTGTACCCCCTTCTGCCTGCAACCCCTTCCCCCCTCGCACCCCCTTCCCCTGTACCCCCTTCCCCCCGCACCCCCTTCCACCCACCACCTCCCCCCTCGCAGCCCCTTCCCCCAACCCTCCCCCGTGCTCCCCCTTCCCTCCTCACCCCCCTCGCACCTCCTCCCTTCGTTCACCCCCTCCCGCCTTCCCTCTCCATCCATGAAATCGCACAGTTTATTTGTTAGGGCCCCTGCTCAGGGATAGGAGCTAAAAACCCCACTGCCTTGTGGGCGTCTCAGGAGAGACCAAGACTAAGGGAGCCAACCCCAACAGAAAACCCGGAGCAGAACCCCTAAGGTAATCATGTGTCACCTTTGGCATGTTTCCAGCAGTTCCTGCAGCCATAACGGTGCCAAACGTCATCCTCCGCACTCCTTTAGACCCCACTAGTAAGGCCGAGAGGGGGGTTTTGACACTTGGGCAACTCACAACCTCCATACATTCCACCCAGGCATGCACCATAGAGAGGTCACTCCATAGTTGCCTCACAGCGACCAAAACAACACGGAAGACAGCAGTTACAGGTTTTAAGTCCAGCTCAATTGGCGGAGAGATTGGGCGTCACGGGTTGCCTTTGTCGTTGGGAGAGGTCATTGCATCTCACTGGACAGCTACCGCCCGCCTCAGACCAAGCAGCCCCCCGGTCAGAAAGGTTCTGTCCTGCCACAGTCCACCTGCTTCAATGGGTACTTGGAGCTCAGAGTCATTGCCCGACAAGTGGACTGGAACACCACACCAAGCAGCACAACAAAAAAAAAGGAAAGAAGGTACCAGTCCTTCATTTTGCAAGCTGGAACTTCAGAACTATGTGTCCTGGCCTGTCAGAAGACCTGACACAAATCAACAATTCTCGGAAGACTGCCATCATTAACAACGAGCTCAGTAGATTCAATGTGGACATTGCAGCACTTCAGGAGACACGCCTCCCTGCGAGCAGATCTCTACGTGTGCAAGACTACACCTTCTACTGGCAGGGTAGGGATCCTGAAGAACCAAGGCAGTATGGAGTGGGCTTCGCCATCAGAAACTCCTTGCTCAGCATGATGGAGGCACATTCAAATGGCTCAGAACACATACTGTCCATCCGACTGCTCACCACCTCTGGTCCAGTACACCTACACAGCATCTATGCTCCAACACTCTGCTCCCCACCTGCAGTTAAAGATTAACTCTACGAGGAACTCCAGAATATCATTAGTAGCATTTCTAATACCAAACATTTGTTCCTGCTGGGGGACTTTAATGCCAGGGTTGGGGCTGACCATGACTCATGACCCTCCTGCCTTGGACGGTATGGCATTGGAAGGATGAATGAGAATGGACAGAGACTGCTGGAGTTGTGTACCTATCACAACCACTGCATCACCAACTCCTTCTTTCATACTAAACCCTGTTACCAGGTTTCATGGAGGCACCCAAGATCATGTCGTTGGCACCAGCTGAACCTCATCGTCACAAGGCGAGCCTCTATAAACAGTGTCCAAATCACACACAGCTTCCACAGTGCGGACTGTGACACCGACCAATCCCTGGTTTGCAGCAAAGTTAGACTCAAACCAAAGAAGCTACATCACTCCAAGCAGAAGGGCCGCCCACGCATCAACACTAACAGAATTTCTTATCCACCGCTGTTACATAAGTTTCTAAATTCACTTGGAAAACCCCTTCAAAACACTCCTGCAGAGGATGCAGAGACGAAGTGGGCCGACGTCAGAGACACAATCTATGACTCAGTAATGACCACCTTTGGCAAACATGAGAAGCAGAATGCAGACTGGTTTCAATCTCACTTTGAAGAGCTGGAACCTGTCATAGTCACTAAGCGCATTGCACTGTTGAACTACAAGAAACCCCCAGTGAGTTGACATCCATAGCCCTTAAAGTAGCCAGAAGCGCTGCACAAAGAACACCCAGGCGCTGTGCAAATGACTACTGGTAACACCTATGCAATCGTATTCAGCTGGCCTCTGACATCGGAAACATCAGAGGAATGTATGATGGCATTAAGAGAACTTTTGGGCCAACCATCAAGAAAATCACCCCCCCCTCAAGTCTAAATCAGGGGACACAGTCACTGACCAACGCAAGCAAATGGACCGCTGGGTGGAGCACTACCTAGAACTGTACTCCAGGGAAAATGTTGTCACTGAGACGGCCCTCAATGCAGCCCAGTCTCTGACAGTCATGGATGAGCTGGACGAACAGCCAACAAAATCAGAACTCAGTGATGTCATTGATTTTCTAGCCAGTGGAAAAGCCCCTGGAAAGGACGGCATTACCCCTGAAATAATCAAGAGTGCCAAACCTGCTGTACTCTCAGCAGTCCATGAATTACTTTGCCTGTGCTGGGATGAGGGAGCAATTCCACAGGACATGTGCGTTGCCAATATCATCACCCTCTATA
The DNA here is from genome assembly GCF_036365525.1 of Heterodontus francisci. Lineage (NCBI taxonomy): Eukaryota > Metazoa > Chordata > Chondrichthyes > Heterodontiformes > Heterodontidae > Heterodontus > Heterodontus francisci. The sequence goes on along the minus strand of NC_090375.1, from coordinate 204,928,523 downwards.
AGAACAAAGGTGACCGCGGTGACTGCAACAACTACCGTGGAATATCCCTGCTCAGCATAGTGGGGAAAGTCTTTGCTCAAGTAGTTTTAAACAGACTCCAGAAGCTGGCTGAGCGTGTCTACCCTGAGGCACAGTGTGGCTTTCGAGCAGAGAGATTCACCATTGGCATGCTGTTCTCCCTTCGCCAGCTACAGGAGAAATGATGCCCACAAAAGATGCCCCTCTACGTTGCTTTCATAGATCTCACCAAAGCCTTTGATCTCGTCAGATTACTAGCAAAGATCGGATGTCCACCAAAGCTACTAAGCATCATCACCTCATTCCATGACAATATGAAAGGCACAATTCAGCACAGCAGTGCATCATCAGACCCCTTTCCTATCCTGAGTGGCATGAAATAGGGCTGTGTTCTCACACCGACACTGTTTGGGATCTTCTTCTCACTGCTGCTCTCACATACTTTCAAGTCTTCAGAAGAAGGAATTTTCCTCCACACAGGATCAGATGGCAGGTTGTTCAACCTTGCCTGTCTAAGAGTAAAGACCAAAGTACGGAAAGTCCTCATCAGGGAACGCCTCTTTGCTGACGATGCTGCTTTAACATCTCACACAGAAGAGTGTCTGCAGAGACTCATCGACAGGATTGCTGCTTCCTGCAACCAATTTGGCCTAACCATCAGCCTCAAGAAAACGAACATCATGGGACAGGATGTCAGAAATGCTCCATCCATCAATATCAGCGACCACGCTCTGGAAGTGGTTCAAGAGTTCACCTACCTAGGCTCAACTATCACCAGTAACCTGTCTCTCGATGCAGAAATCAACAAGCGCACGGGAAAGGTGTCTGCTGCTATGTCCAGACTGGCCAAGAGAGTGTGGGAAAATGGCCCACTGAGAGGGAACACAAAAGTCCGAGTGTATCAAGCCTGTGTCCTCAGTACCTTGCTCTATGGCAGCGAAGCCTGGACAATGTATGTCAGCCCGAGCATCGTCTCAACTCATTCCATCTTCGCTGTGTCCGGAGAATCCTTGACGTCAGGTGGCAGGATCGTATCTCCAACACAGAAGTCCTCGAGGTGGCCAACATCCCCAGCATATACACCCTACTGAGCCAAAGGCGCTTGAGATGGCTTGGCCATGTGAGCTGCATGGAAGGTGGCAGGATCCCCAAGGGCCCATTGTATAGTGTGGCTCGTCACTGGTATCAGACCCACTGGCTGTCCATGTCTCCGCTTTAAAGATGTCTGCAAACACGACATGAAGTCCTGTGTCATTGACCGCAAGTCGTGGGAGTCAGTTGCCAGCGATCAGCAGAGCTGGCGGGCAGCCATAAAGGCGGGGCTAAAGAGTGGCGAGTCGAAGAGACTTAGCAGTTGGCAGGAAAAACAAGACACAAGTGCAAGGAGAGAGGCAGCTGTGGAACAGCCCCGACAACCAATTTTAACTGCAGCCCCTGTGGAAGAGTCTGTCCCTCTGGAATTGGCCTTGACAGCCACTCTATGCACTGCTCCACAAACCACTGACCACCTCTAGGTGCTTACCCATTGTCTCTCGAGACAAGGAGGCCAAAGAAGAAGAGAAGAAGAATGGGTGCTTAGTTCATGGTATTGTTCAGGTGTTAATGCATGTGTCATTCTTGTCAGGAACTGACAGTGATTCATAATGTCAATTAACTTGTGACATTGCCCAGTTGTTAATGTCCTCCAAACTGATCATGAGTCAGAGTTTCAGTGAACTTATTCCTCTTGTACATCAAGGATAACTGTTTCATGTCGTTCAGTACAAAATTGAGAGGGCTCTGGATAGACTGGATGGGAAGGGTCTGTTTAATTTAGCAGAGTGGTCTGTGACTAGGGGGCAGAGATTTAAAGAGATCAGTCGAGAGATTAGAGGGGAGATGAGGAAAAACTTTTTCAGCCAGAGGGTGGTGGGGGTCTGACATTGTGTTTTCAGCCAGAGGGTGGTGGGGGTCTGACATTGTGTTTTCAGCCAGAGGGTGGTGGGGGTCTGACATTGTGAATCACAATCAGTTCCTGGCAATGGGTGGTCGAGTAGAAAACCTGGGCTGGAATTTTTAAAACTTGTCACCGATCTCGGGGTGAGCTTCAAAAATGGTGGGACACACGTGCGGGGGTTTCCCCGTGGAGCTGCCGTGATATTTAGCACAGTGGCTCATTTACATGGAGGGGGCTCCCGATGACATAGAGGGGTGGGTGCTTTGTCCCCGGCAACGGCGTCAGGAGCCACCGCGCTGGCATGTTTTTAAAGGGTTCAGGCCCTTCCGCATCATTTCAATATTTAAAGCAAAAGGGGAGAAAAAAATCAAACCTAAAAATTTATTCATAGTTTCAATACCTAATCCCACTCAGCCAATGACTGATCACTTTATTAATTGCCCTCTGTCCCCCAAAAAGCTTTTCTTCTGATCCCGAACTTTCCCCCTCGAACATCATTCACTTTAACCCTCGACCCCTTCAGATCATCCCCTTAACCAATAGCAAGCGTTTTTCTCCTGCCCCCTTCCCACCCCAAAAACTTCACTCTTCCTCCCTCCACAACAGTGTTCCTCCTCAGATCCGAAGGCGCAGGAGTTCCGGCAACTGGCTGGAATATCGGAGCAGGGCAGCCTTCGCAATGAGGTAAGTATTTATTGACTCATTAACATTTATTTAAATATTTAAATTAAGTTTCCATCGCCGAGCGGCAGGGACGCGATCACGAGGCCTCGTGCTGCCGGGAATATGGGGAGGGTCCTTGTCGGCGTGAAGTCTTGTGGCAGGCCGATACCGGAGGCAATTTCTGGGCACTCCCATCACAACGTTTGACGTCGGGGAGGGGGCCGGGGGCGCTGGTAAAGTCCACACCTTCCTCTTATTGAAACTTTTTATGATTCTATGATTCTAGGGTTCACTAGATTGGTTCCTGGCGTGAGAGGGTTGGCCTATGCTGAGAGGCTGAGTAAATTGGGTTTTAGAAGAATGAGAGGTGATCTCATTGAAACATAAAAGATTCTTAAGGGGCTTGACAGGGTAAACACTGAGAGGATGGAAATCTAGAACTCAGGGACATAATCTCAGGATGAGAGGCCAATCATTTCACACTGAGATAAGGAGGAATTTTAACTCAAAGGGTTGTGAATGTTTGGAATTCTCTTCCACAGAGAGCTGTGAATCCTTCATCATTGAAAACAGTTCAGGCTGAGATAGTGAGATTTTTGGTCTCTCAGTGAATGAAGGGACATGGGGAGTGGGCAGGAAAGTGGAGTTGAAGCTGAAGATCAGCAATGATTGTATTGAATGGTGGAGCAGGCTCGATGAGCTGTATGGTCTAATCCTGCTTCTATTTATTATGTTCGTATGTTCTTCAGATAATGATAGACTTCAAGAGGATGTAGACAGACTGGTGAAATGGGTGGACAGGTGACAGATGAAATTAATACAGGGAAGTGTGAAGTGATTCATTTCGGTGGGAAGAACAAGGAGAGTCAATATAAAGCAAACGGTTAAGGATTACAGAGGCATGGCTGCAGGGTGACCAGGATGGGAAATGAACATCCAGGGGTACTCAGTATTTAGGAAGGACAGACAAAAAGTAAAAGGCAGTGGGGTTGCATTGCTGGTTAAAGAGGAAATTAACGCATTAGTGAGGAAGGATATTAGCTCTGACGATGTGGAATCTGTATGGGTAGAGCTGAGAAACACTAAGGGGGAAGTAACGTTATTGGGGTTGTATATAGACCCCCAAACTGTAGTGGTGTTGTTGAAAATGGCATTACACAGGAAATTAGAGATGCATGCGATAAAGGAACATCTGTAATTATGGGTGACGTTAATCTGCATATAGATTGGGCAAATCAAATTAGTTACAATACTGTAGAGGAGGAATTCATGGAGTGTTTATGGGATGGTTTTCTGGACCAATACGTTGACAAACCAATTAAGAGAACAGGCCATCCTAGACTTGGTATTGTGTAATGAGAGAGGAATAATTGACAATCAATTTGTGTGAAACCCCTTAGAGATGAGCAACCATAGTACGATAGAATTCTTCACAAGATGGAAAGTGACCTTGTTGATTCTGAGACGAGGGTCCTGAATCTTAAGAAAGGAAACCAAGAAGGTATGAGGCGCGAGTTGGCTATGATGGATTGGGAAACGTTACTTAAAGGGATGATGGTGGATAGGCAATGGCAAACATTCAAAGAGCACGTGGATGAACTGCAACAATTGTTTATTCCTGTCTAGCACAAAAGTAAAATGGGAAAGTTAGTCAAACCATGGCTTACAAAGGAAATTAGAGATAGCATTAGATCCAAGGAAGAGGTATACAAATTTGTCAGAAAAAAGCAACAGACATGAGGATTGGGATCAGTTTAGAATTCAGCAAAGGAGGACCAAGGGATTGATTAAGAAGGGGGAAATAGAGTACAAGAGTAAGCTTGCGGGGAACAAAAAAACTGACTGCAAAAGTTTCTATAGGTATGTGAAGAGAAACAGTTTGGTGAAGACAAATGTAAGTCCCTTACAGTCAGAGACAGGGGAATTTATTATGAGGAACGAAGAACAACTAAATGTATATTTTGGTTCTGTCTTCACAAAGGATGACACAAATATTATACCAGAAATGTTGGGGAACACAGTGTTTCGTGAGAGAGAGGAACTGAATGCAATCAGTATTAGTAGAGAAATGGTGATGGGGAAATTGATGGGATTGAAAGCCGATAAATCCCCAGGACCTGATAATATAGATCCCAGAATACTAAAGGAAGTGGTCCTAGAAATAGTGGATGCATTGGTGGTCATCTTCCAAGATTCTATAGACTCTGGAACAGTTCCTACAGATTGGAGGGTAGCTAATGTAACCCCACTATTTAAAAAGGGAGGGAGAGAGAAAACTGAATTATAGACCAGTCAGCCTGACGTCGGTAGTGGGGAACATTCCAGAATCCATTATCAAAGATTTTATCGCAGAGCACTTGGAGAACAGTGGTAGAATCGGACAGAGTCAGCATGGATTCACAAAAAGGAAATCATGCTTGACAAATCTACTAGAATTTTTCGAGGATGTAACATGTAGAGTTGATGAGGGGGAGCCAATGTATGTGGTTTATTTGGACTTTCAGAAGGCTTTTGACATAGTCCCACATAAGAGATTAGCGTGTAAAATTAAAGCGCATGGGATTGGGGGAAGTGTATTGTGCTGGATAGAGAATTGGTTGGCAGACAGGAAACAAAGAGTTAGAATAAACAGGTCTTTTTGCAAATAACAGGCAGCGACTAGTGGGGTACCACAGGGATCGGTGCTCGGACCCCAGCTATTCACAATATATATTTATGATTTAGATGAGGGAACTAAATGCAATATCTCCAAATTTGCAGATGACATGAAACTGGGGGGAGGGTGAGTTGTGAGGAGGATGCAGAGAGGCTTCAGGGTGATTTGGACAAGTTGAGTGAGTGGTCAAATGCATGGCAGATGCAGTATAATGTGGATAAATGTGAGGTTATCCACTTTGGTAGCAAAAGCAGGAAGGCAGATTATTATCTGAACGGCTATAAACTGAGAGAGGGGAATATGCAGCGAGACCTGGATGTTCGTATGCACCAGTCGCTGAAGGTAAGCATGCGGGTGCAACAGGCGGTAAAAAGGGCAAATGGTATGTTGGCCTTCATAGCGAGAGGATTCGAGTACAGGAGCAGGGATGTCTTGCTGCAATTATACAGGGCCTTGGCAAGGCCACACCTGGAATATTGTGTGCAGTATTGGTCTCCTTATCTGTGGAAGGATGTTCTTGCTATAGAGGGAGTGCAGCGAAGGTTTACCAAACTGATTCCTGGGATAGCAGGACTGACGTATGAGGAGAGATTGAGTCGGTCAGGAATATATTCGCTGGAGTTCAGAAGAGTGAGGGGGGGATCTCGTAGAAACCTATAAAATTCTAACAGGACTTGACAGCTTGGATGCAGGAAGGATGTTCCTGATGGTTGGGGAGTGCAGAACCAGGGGACATAGTCTAACGATACGGGGTAAACCTTTCAGGACTGAGATGAGGATAAATTGCTTCAACCAGAGAGTGGTGAGACTGTGGAATTCATTTCCACAGAAAGCAGTTGAGGCCAAAACATTGTATGTTTTCAAGAAGGAGTTAGATATAGCTCTTGTGGTGAAAGGGATCAAAGGATATGGGGGGAAAGCCGGAACAGGTTACTGAGTTGGATGATCAGCCATGATCATAATGAATGGCGCAGCAGGCTTGAAGGACCGAATGGCCTATTCCTGTTCCTATTATCAATGTTTCTATGTAAAAGATACAATTCTAAAGGGAGTGCAGGAACAGAGAGACCTGGGGGTAAACGTGCACAAACTGTTGAAGGTGGCAGGGCAAGTTGAGAAAGTGGATAATAAGGCAGACGGGTTCCCGGGTTTTATAAATAGAGGCAGAGAGTACAAAAACAAAGAAGTTATGGTGAATCTTAATAAAACACTGGTTCTCCTTCAACTGGAGTATTGTGTCCAGTACCGGGCGCTGAACTTCAGGAAGGATGTGAAGGCGTTAGAGATGGTTCGGAAAAGATTTACGAGAATGGTTTTAGGGATGAGGGATTTCAGTTCTGTGGATAGATTGATGAAGCTGGGGTTGTTCTTCTTGGAGAAGAGAAGGTTGAGAGGAGATTTAATAGAGGGGGCAAAATCATGACGGGTCTGGATGGAGTAGATGGAGAGAAACTGTTCCCATTGGGGGAAGGGTCGAGAACCAGAGGACACAGATTTAAAGAGAATGGTAAAAGAATCAAAAGCAATATGAGGAAATACTTTGTTACACAGTGAGTTTTTCAGATCTGGAATGCACTGCCTGAGAGTGTGGTGGAGGCTGATTCAATCCTGGATTTCAAACAGGAATTGGAGAATTATCTGAAGAGAACAAACTTGCAGGGTTACTGGGAAAAGACGGTGGAGTGGGACCAACTCAGTTCCTCTTGCAGAGAGCCAGCACAGAGTCAATGGGCTGAATGGTCTCCTTCTGTGCAGTAACTATTCTATGAATCTATGACTCTATTATCTTGTAGATGGTAAACACTGCAGCCACGATGTGCCGGTGGTGGAAAGAATGAATGTTTAAGGTGGGGACTAAGGTGCCGAGCAAGCGGATCACTTTGTCCTGGATGTTGTCGAGCTTCTTGAGTGTTGTTGGAGCTGCACCCATCCAGGCAAGTGGAGAGTATTCCATCACATTCCTGACTTGTGCCTTATTGATGCTGGACAGGCTTTGTGGAGTTGGGAGGTGAGTTACTCGCTGCAGAAATCCCAGCCTCTGACCCGTTCTCGTAGCCAAAGAATTTATGTGACTGGTCCAGTTAGGTTTCTGTTCAATGGTAATCCCTAGAATGTTGATAGTGGAGGATTCAGCGATGGTAATACCGTTGAATGTGAACAGGAGATAGTTAGATTCTCTCTTGTTGCAGATGGTCATTGCCTGGCATTTGTGTGGCACGAATGTCACTTGCCACTTATCAGCCTCGATGTTATCCAGGTCTTGCTACAAGTGGACACGCACTGTCTCAGTATCTGAAGATAATGCCTGCCATTATTTTTATGTTTCAGCAAGCTGCTTTTATAATTCCTGTCTTTAGCTTAAATATGGAATAAGTTTTACATTCAAACCTGAGTTTTATCCTCCCTGTCACCCAGAAGAGACAAACTGTTAAAGACAGCTATCAGTAGTGAAATCAGCCTGATGCCTGTTCCTGATTTGCTAAACAATCATTAAGCATCCATGGGAAGATCAGACTTGGTTGTGAGTCATCAGCTCTGCCTATTTGTCGTACAGCCTGCCAGCACTCAATGAGGAGGCTCTCCAAATTAAACAGTGGAAACCTTGGTGAGGTAGCAGCATCCCTGAATCGAACTACATTAAACATGTCACCACTTTCAGGAAAAGAAAGGAGGGGAACTGCTAATAGATGGACTGCCATTGTTGGACCATTGTTTTCAAAGGGATAAAGGGATTGACTGAATAATTACAGGCCAGGCAGCCTAACCTCCGTGCTGGGAAAATTATTGGAGAAAAATCTAACAAGAGGGTATAAATCATCATTTAAAAAACATGGATTAATCAAGGACAGTCAGCATGGATTTGTTAGGATAAGATCGTGTTTGACTAACTTGATTGAATTTTGAGCAAGTAACAAGGAAGGTCGATGAGGGGAGTGCATTTGGTTCCATCCACCTGTATCTTTGGAAGGTTTTTGACAAGGCCCTGCAAAGCAGGCTGGTCAGCAAATTAAAAACTCATGTGATCCAAGGGAAAGTGACAAGTTGGATCTAAAATTGGTTCAGTGGCAGGAAGCAAAGGGTAATGCAGACATCAAATATCACAGCATCTTTATCAATGAGACAATTTTCAGCATCTGCAGTATTTTGCTTTTATTTTAGTGGACAATTTAATATACCCGGTGTGTCAGATTTTGACAACAAAAGCCCTCCAGGGACCTTTTGTGTCAAAATAATTGGGGGGTGTATAAGAAAAGGAGCCAGCAATCAAACCAGCATTCAAAATTTATTATAAAAGCAAAATACTGCGGATGCTGGAAATCTGAAACAAAAACAAGAAATGCTGGATTCACTCAGCAGGTCTGGCAGCATCTGTGGAAAGAGAAGCAGAGTTAACGTTTCGGGTCAGTGACCCTTCTTCGGACCCCTATCCGAAGAAGGGTCACTGACCCGAAACGTTAACTCTGCTTCTCTTTCCACAGATGCTGCCAGACCTGCTGAGTGAATCCAGCATTTCTTGTTTTTGTTTCAAAATTTATTAAACGGACAACAAGCTCCAATTACCACGGTTAACCCCACATTCTAATTACTAACGAGTAAGGTTACAACCCAACAGCCACAAGTGACTGGTCTCCCTTCCCGGCCTTGACTACAGAACCAGAAAATGGACTTGCAATAATAAAAACTAATAAAATTGTATATGATAATATAAAGCTTGAGTTGGTACCGGTAATATTGAATATCTCAGATACCCAGCTGTCTGGCTGGTGCCCTGAGAAGACCCGAGAGTTGTACAAGGTATTACTGTAACAATTGCTGAGACAGGAATTTGGTAATGAGGGAATTAAGACTCAGGGTGGGCCAATCCGTAAAACTCTACCACCAACTGCAGACAAAAATCAAAAAGCTAGAGAAAGATACGGACACAGAATTGCAGGACCAGAGTTGGGAGGAGAAGATTTGGGATTGGGGAATGAATTTGAATATCCACCCTTGGATTAGGATAATTTCTCATTTGCTTGTTGGAATACAGTTAATACTGGCCATAACATGGGGCATACTAGCTTGCCGATCATACAGGCGCTATGTGCAGCGAAGGAGGATGAAAACCAGAGCAAAGGCAAGGGAGACAATTTGTCTATTGAGAACTATTATTTGAGTAACCAGTAACATATAATATTAGTGAACAGTGACATTTCAAATCATGGGAATGTTTGTAGTACATACAGTTCGTGAATGTTAGAACAAATTCGAGAAAATTCGAGGCAAATTGATGCAGGACAGGTACCAGTTTGGATCAATGACACCCAGTTGGAATACTTAGCTAGTCACACAAATGATAAAATTACCAGGTGCCAAATCAGAAAACTTAAAGTATGGAAAGATCAGGAATGTGTAAATACAGGATCTATGAGTATTGGAGTAATGTTAGGAATACCTGTAATACTGAGAGATAAGTTAGAGATGCAATTACACAGAGTAGAAAATATAGGGGTGATAAGGGGAAAAGATTACATAAAATACAATGATATTTTACCCTATGTTATGGAAATTGGAAAAGAGGTAATTGGAACAACATTGTCCATTGTCTGAGTGTAGTCTGGAAAACCAGGTGATCATATGCCCTCATCCTAAATATAAAATGGCAGAATCAAAATGTGGGTTTAATACCACTGTAAATTGCACCATGGAGACTAGGAAAGCATTGTCAGGGTTAACCCATGTGGCCTATATGGGAAAGGGGAGATTGCTTAACTACCACAGTGAAGGAGTACCAGTATGGACATAAACGGACTTGTCCGGTGAGCAACAGTACATTTTGGTTCAACCCACAAAGACCAACCCGAGTAGGGAAGATGGAGTTGGTAGAGATACAGAAACAAAAGACAGAAACGATAACTGTGACAGAAAGTATTAAGGAGGATTTGACATATTACCTCCGGGACTATGAATATACTATTCAGCCATTGCCCACATGCTTGGGTAAAGAGAGACAGCAGTGAGACGTCATTGCTGTAGTGTACTACAGTTTGGAACAACAGTCGACGATGCTACATGATGAGATTGACAAGATAAATGATTCTATCTGGCAGGAGGACTTATGGAACTGGGGGTCAGACGTGCAGATACACCCCTGGTTTAGAATTATCTCCCATGTCCTGATAGTGGTTCTGGGTGTCATGGTGTTATATGTGACCTACTTAATTTGGCAACTTTAGAAATTAATTAGGCGATGTAAGAGGATGTATGAATACAGGTTGGACAGCTACCCAAAAAAGCAATTCGTGTTCGAACTTGCTCTGTCAAAGGAGGGACAATTAGTTATGCCATAGAAGGGGGAATTGTATAACCTTTTCATATATACTTAAAATGAATTAATGAATGATCAATGTACTTTATGAAATTGTATTATGTTTGTACAATCGATTATGTAACAGTGAAGCTTAAATGAGATGGTAATTGTACAAGTGTTCCACCCTTTTATATTGTAAACGAGTAACTGAAGCCCTTGCAAAACTTATGCCTTTACAGAGCTCCCGCAGGCCCCTCTTGTGGCACAAGCAGGCAACGTATTGAGTGTGACCCCTCTGGGTGTTGAAGGCTGTTTCTAGACAAATAGAGACCATTAAAGGCACCTAGGTGGGATCAAGGGATTGATTTTTTAAAATGTTTTGAGGAGTCAAGAGGGGGACTGTGGGAACGAAATTTTAGAATTTTAAGAACAGAATTTTATGGGGCATTTAAGATGAAATAAATTAATCAATCATGTACTGCTAACAAGCTAGCTTCAGTGCTGCAGGGAGGGACAGCTTATCAGAAATGACTTCATAACTTCAGGGCTGCAGAGGCAACTTGGCCTTGCAGTTGGTACAGCGAGAGAGAGAGAGAGAGAGACATTGTGCTTCAACAGCACTCTTCTTATCTCATCACCCAGACATGACACAATCCTAAGGAACAGTTAGTGTGGGAAACCTACCTTTCTGATTCAGCAGTTTGCTGAGCTTTTTGCTTCTGTATTATACTGTTTAAATGTTATTTGAGTAAATGGATTCATATAATCCTAGTGAATATATATACATTCATATACAAGTTGATCAGTAGAGAGAAGGTTATCATAGAATGATAAAAGGAGGGAATGTGGAAGTGAGCAGAAAGGCATGACACTATGCTTAATGGGAAATTTAGCCAAGTTAGGAATAATAGGAGCAGTTTGCTGAGCTTTGCTAGGATGACTTAATTGTTAAGAAACAGCCATAGCAGAATGCAGCTTGCAACTAATCTAACCCACAACCATCAGTCACAAGGTGTCAGCAGAACCATGACAGATGTGGGGAGTGAGACCAGAATGTTCGTTGATGACTCCCTTGCTTCTGCTTTTTTATCTGACTCCTCTGCTCCTGCTTTTTATCTTGCCTGTGTAAAACAATATAATATTAGTAACAAGTATGTATTGAGAATGGAGTGTATTGTTAACCTCAATAACAGATGTACTGCATGTTATTGAAGTTGAATTGTACCACACTGATTGGTTAAACAAGGAGGGGTAGCATGAATCTTAATGTATAAACAGTATTATCTGTATCACGAACGGTCACTTACTCTGGTGGACCCGACAGACTCTGTTGGAGTCAGTGCCGCTGTGTCAGAGTAAGTCCGCCGGCTAATGCGCAAATAAAGTAATTGATTTTACCTACACATCCGACTCGGTATATTTACTGAACCAGACTGAAGGCAAAAAGAACTGAGATTAACATTTGTATGGCAGGAAGGTTGTTTCCAGTGGGGTTCTGCAGTGCTCAGTACTGGCTCCCTTACTGTTTGTCGTATATATCAATGATTTAAACTTGTGTCGGGGGCCTGAATAAGAAGTTTTGTGTGTGATACAAAAATTGACTGTGTGGCTGAGAGTGAGGAAGAAAGCTGGAGACTGTAGGAACAGTGGCAAATGAAGATCCAATCGGAGAAATGTGAGGTAATACATTCAGGAAGGACAAACAAAGCAAGTGAACACAAAATAGATGGTAGGTATCTGAGAAATGTAGATGAACAGAGGGACCTTGGAGTGTATATTCCTTGTAAATATGGACTGAAATGACGATGTAACTGATCAATTTTCAGCTGCATACCATGACTACAGTTATGCCTGTAATGATATAAGAATGTACATAAGGCATGATATATGAAGTCTAATTGGCCACTGCTGAATTTGTTAGCTTGATCTTTGTGGGAACACAAGGGTTAAGGGAGTGAAAATAGTAAAGAAAACCTGGGAAATTCACTGTGTGCTTCATTCTTAAGACAAGATATAAACAGTAAATGACGAAAGGCTTGAAATTATAAGAAGGCAGGATCTTTTCTTTTCTTTTTGGGCCTCCTTATCTCGAGAGACAATGGATACGCGCCTGGAGGTGGTCAGTGGTTTGTGAAGCAGCGCCTGGAGTGGCTATAAAGGCCAATTCTGGAGTGACAGGCTCTTCCACAGGTGCTGCAGAGAAATTTGTTTGTTGGGGCTGTTGCACAGTTGGCTCTCCCCTTGCGCCTCTGTCTTTTTTCCTGCCAACTACTAAGTCTCTTCGACTCGCCACAATTTAGCCCTGTCTTTATGGCTGCCCGCCAGCTCTGGCGAATGCTGGCAACTGACTCCCACGACTTGTGATCAATGTCACACGATTTCATGTCGCGTTTGCAGACGTCTTTATAACGGAGACATGGACGGCCGGTAGGTCTGATACCAGTGGCGAGCTCGCTGTACAATGTGTCTTTGGGGATCCTGCCATCTTCCATGCGGCTCACATGGCCAAGCCATCTCAAGCGCCGCTGACTCAGTAGTGTGTATAAGCTGGGGATGTTGGCCGCTTCAAGGACTTCTGTGTTGGAGATATAGTCCTGCCACCTGATGCCAAGTATTCTCCGAAGGCAGCGAAGATGGAATGAATTGAGACGTCGCTCTTGGCTGGCATACGTTGTCCAGGCCTCGCTGCCGTAGAGCAAGGTACTGAGGACACAGGCCTGATACACTCGGACTTTTGTGTTCCGTGTCAGTGCGCCATTTTCCCACACTCTCTTGGCCAGTCTGAACATAGCAGTGGAAGCCTTACCCATGCGCTTGTTGATTTCTGCATCTAGAGACAGGTTACTGGTGATAGTTGAGCCTAGGTAGGTGAACTCTTGAACCACTTCCAGAGCGTGGTCGCCAATATTGATGGATGGAGCATTTCTGACATCCTGCCCCATGATGTTCGTTTTCTTGAGGCTACTGGTTAGGCCAAATTCATTGCAGGCAGACGCAAACCTGTCGATGAGACTCTGCAGGCATTCTTCAGTGTGAGATGTTAAAGCAGCATCGTCAGCAAAGAGGAGTTCTCTGATGAGGACTTTCCGTACTTTGGACTTCGCTCTTAGACGGGCAAGGTTGAACAACCTGCCCCCTGATCTTGTGTGGAGGAAAATTCCTTCTTCAGAGGATTTGAATGCATGTGAAAGCAGCAGGGAGAAGAAAATCCCAAAAAGTGTGGGTGCGAGAACACAGCCCTGTTTCACACCACTCAGGATAGGAAAGGGCTCTGATGAGGAGCCACCATGTTGAATTGTGCCTTTCATATTGCCATGGAATGAGGTGATGATACTTAGTAGCTTTGGTGGACATCCGATCTTTTCTAGTAGTCTGAAGAGACCACGTCTGCTGACGAGGTCAAAGGCTTTGGTGAGATCAATGAAAGCAATGTAGAGGGGCATCTGTTGTTCACGGCATTTCTCCTGTATCTGATGAAGGGAGAACAGCATGTCAATAGTCGATCTCTCTGCACGAAAGCCACACTGTGCCTCAGGGTAGACGCGCTCGGCCAGCTTCTGGAGCCTGTTCAGAGCGACTCGAGCAAAGACTTTCCCCACTATGCTGAGCAGGGAGATTCCACGGTAGTTGTTGCAGTCACCGCGGTCACCTTTGTTTTTATAGAGGGTGATGATGTTGGCATCGCGCATGTCCTGGGGTACTGCTCCCTCGTCCCAGCACAGGCATAGCAGTTCATGTAGTGCTGAGAGTATAGCAGGCTTGGCACTCTTGATTATTTCAGGGGTAATGCTGTCCTTCCCAGGGGCTTTTCCGCTGGCTAGGGAATCAATGGCATCACTGAGTTCCGATTTGGTTGGCTGTATGTCCAGCTCATCCATGACTGGTAGAGGCTGGGCTGCATTGAGGGCAGTCTCAGTGACAGCATTCTCCCTGGAGTACAGTTCTAGGTAGTGCTCAACCCAGCGGTCCATCTGTTTGCGTTGGTCAGTGATTATGTCCCCCGATTTAGATTTGAGGGGGGTGATCTTCTTGATGGTTGGCCCAAGAGCTCTCTTCATGCCATCATACATTCCTCTGATGTTTCCGGTGTCTGAGGCCAGCTGAATATGACTGCATAGGTGTTGCCAGTAGTCATTTGCGCAACGCCTAGCTGTTCTTTGTGCAGTACTTCTGGCTGCGGATGTTAAATCGCTGGGTGCTTTCTTGTAGTTCAAAAGTGCAATGCGCTTAGCGGCTATGACAGGTTCCAGCTCTTCATTATGAGATTGAAGCCAGTCTGCAGAAGGCAGGATATGGACAATAAAAAGATCAAAAGACTGTAATTATAAGAAATGAGGTATGGGATCTGTTCTTCTGTTCTTATCACAAACATTCCAATGGTACAAATCGCTATGATTATCAAAATACTGGCAGGATGAATCTTATTAAGGGAATCTTGTAACATCTTCTGGCTCCATGGTCATCATTATGGTCAGGGGAATGAGGAACCTTGAAACAGTGTGAAGGAAGCCACCTGGGTGATTGAGAAAGGGACAGACATTCACAGCATGGTTGGTAACAGAGGCCGTCTATTTTGTCCTCATCACTAGCATCTGCTAGGGACTCTGTCCATGAGAGGTAACATCCACCTCTGACCACTCACAGAGCTGACATTGCAGGGAGTAACCAATCCCTGATGACCACAGGTTCTGAACACATGTCCAGAGGGGTATAAGAAAAGTGAACCTTCCTTTGTTCTTCACTGTGCAGCCGAACCGTTGGCCGACCTGTCAGAATTAAATCTTTTCCTCTGGTTGTCTGATCAGTCTTCCAGGTGTGACCAGAGACTAGAGGGAACAACTGGGCTGGGTAAGAGAAAAGCGTGTGCGTATCATTCTGGGAACATGTAACCCTTTATCGTCCTGTTTGAGTTAATGCAGAAAGCTGGAGGGGGAAATGCCATTTCTCTGTGGTTGAATTAAAGAGATTGAAGGGCAAGGCCGGGGACTGTGTGGAAGATTCAGCTTTGTGGATATCATCCAGACAACTGAATGTGTAAACCTTTGATCTCATAGGTAAAAGTAAGAAAAGCCAATAGATTGGGACGATTCAGCTTCTGTGGGGTATTTATAAAAAGACTCAATTGAATTGAAAGATAACAATGAGGCAAATTCGGTTAAGGGACAGTTTCCTTAGATTCCATGTGGCCATGGATCCCAGGGTTCCATGTGCAGGCTTCCATTTTCTCACGAGCCGCAGGAGCGACAGCGGGATCTTAAAATTCAGCCTGTTATAGCAGGGCACTGAGAAAAATTCATGGTAATCAATAAGAGTCAACATGGTTTTGTGAAAGGGAAATCATATTTAACCACTTTATTGGAGTTCTTTGAAGAAGTAACATGTGCTGTGGATAAAAGCTCATGGTATAGGGGATAACATATTGACATGGATAGAAGATTAGCTCGCTAACAGGAAACAGAAATTAGGCATAAATGGGACATTTCTGGTTGGGAAGATGTAATGAGTGATGTCTTGTTTCATTCATTCATGGGATGTGGGTGGCAGTGCCTAGGCCACCATTTATTGCCCATCCCTAATTGTCCATTTGAAGCTGCCTTCTTGAACCGATGCAGTCCATGTGAGGTAGGTCGACCCATAGTGCTGTTAGGGAGGTATTTCCAGGATTTTGACGCAGCGACAGTAAAGGAACAGCAATAAAATTCCAAGTCCAGATCGTGTGTGACTTGAGGGGATGTTGCAGGAGGTGGTATTCCCATGTATTTTCTGCCCTTGTCCTTCTAGGTAGTAGAGGTTGTGGGTTTGGAAGGTGCTGTCGAAGGAGCCTTGGTGCGTTGCTGCAGTGCATCTTGTAGATGGTACACACTGCTGCCACTGTGTCGGTGGTGGAGGGAGTGAATGTTTGTAGATGGGGTGTCAGCCAAGACGGTTGCTTTTTCCTGGATATTGTTGAGCTTCTTGAGTGTTGTTGAAGCTGCACTCATCCAGGCAAGTAGAAAGTCTTCCATCAGACTCCTGACTTGTGCCTTGTAGATAGTGGACAGGCTTTGAGGAGTCATGAGGTGAGTTACTCACCGCAGGAGTCCTAGCCTCTGACTTGCTCTTGTAGCCACAGTATTTATGTGGCTACTCCAGTTCAGTTTCTGGTGCTACAATTGAAGGGAGGGCATTGATGAAGCAACTGAAGATGGTTGGGCCTAGGACACTACCCTGAGGAACTCCTGCAGTGATGTCCGGGAGCTGAGATGATTGACCTCCAACAATCACAACCATCTTCCTTTGCGTTAGGTATGGCTCCAACCAGTAGAGAGTTTTCCCCCTAATTCCCATTGACTCCATTTTTGCTAGGGCTCCTTGATGCCGTAATCAGTCAAATGCTGCTTTGATGTCAGGGGCAGTTACTCTCACCTCACCGCTTGAGTTCAGCTCTTTTGTCCATGTTTGAACCAAGGCTTAATGAGGTCACGGGCTGAGTGACCCTGGCGGGACCCAAACTGAGCGTCACTGAGCAGGTTATTGCGAAGCTAGTGCTGCTTGATAGCACTGTCGATGACACCTTCCATCACTTTACTGATGATAGAGAGCAGATTGATGGGGCGGTAATTGTCTGGGTTGGACTTGTCCTGTTATTTGTGTGTAGGACATACCTGGGCAATTTTCCACATTGCAGGGTTGATGCCAGTGTTGTAGCTGTACTGGAACAGCTTGGCTAGGGGCGTGGCAAGTTCTGGAGCACAGGTTTTCAGTACTATTGCTGGAATATTGTCAGAGCCCATAGCTTTTGCAGTATCCAGTGCCTTCAGTCGTTTCTTGATATCACGCGGAGTGAATCGAATTGACTGAAGTCTGGCATCCATGATGCTGGGGAATTAAGGAGGAGGCCGAGATGATCATCAACTCGGTAATTCTGGTTGAAGATTGTTGCAAATGCTTCAGCCTTATCTTTTGCACGATTATGCTGGGCTTCTCCATCATTGAGGATGGGGATATTTGTGGAGATATCTCCTCCAGTTAGTTGTTTAATTGTCCACCACCGTTCACAACTGGATGTGACAGGACTGCAGAGCTTAGATCTGATCCTTTAGTTATGGGATCACTTAGCTCTGTCTATCGCATGCTGCTTATGCTGTTTGGCACGCAGATAGTCCTATGCTGTAGCTTCACCAGGTTGACACCTCATTTTGAGGTCTGCCTGGTGCTGCTCCTGGCATGCCCTCCTGCACTCTTCATTGAACCAGGGTTGATCCCGCAGTTTGATGGTTTGGTAGAGTGGGGGATATGCCGGGCCATGAGGTTACAGATTGTGGTTGAGTACAATTCTGCTGCTACTGATGGTCCACAGTGCCTCATGGATGCCCAATTTTGCATTGCTAGATCTGTTCGAAATCTATCCCATTTAGCATGTCGGTAGTACCACGATGGAGGGCATTGTCAATGTGAAGACGGGACATTGTCTCCACAAGGACTGTGCGGTGGTCACTCTTACCAATACTATCATGCACAAATGCATCTGTGGTAGGCGATTGGTGGGGATAAGGGCGTGTGTTTTTCCCTCTTGTTGTTTCCTTCACCACTTGCCACAGATCCAGTCTAGCAGCTATGTCCTTTAGGACTCAGCCAGCTCAGTCAGTAGTGTGCTACCAAGCTACATTTGTTGATGGACATTGAAGTCCCCCACACAGAGTACATGCTGTGCCCTTGCTGTTCAAAATGGAGGAGGACTGGTTCATCAGCAGGAGGTTTCCTTGCCCATGTTTGACCTGATGCCATGAGACTGTATACCACTGTGCCGTTACCTCTACTGGGTCTGTCCTGCCAGTGGGACAGGACATACCCGGGGATGGTGATGGCAGTGTCTGGGACATTGTCTGTCAGGTATGATTCTGTGAGTATGACTATGACAGGCTGCTACTTGACTAGTCTGTCGGACAGCTCTCCCACCTTTACTACAAGCCCCCAGATGTTAATAAGGAAGACTTTGCAGGATCAACAGGCCCAGGTTTGCTGTTGTCATTTCCACTGCCTAGGTCGATGTCGGGTCGTCCATCCTGTTTCATTCCTTATTAAGTTTGTAACGGTTAGATACAACTGAGTGGCTTGCGAGGCCATTTCAGAGAGCATTTTAAGAGTCACATTGCTGTGGGTCTGGGGTCACATGTCCGCCAGACCACGTAAGGACAGCAGATTTCCTTCCCTAAAGGACATTAGTGAAGCAGATGTGTTTTTACAACAATCGACAATGGTTTCATGCCCATCATTAGACTAACTTTTAATTCCAGATTTATTAATTGAATTCAAATTCCACCTTCTGCTGTGGTGGGATTTAAACCCATGTCCCCAGAGCAATACCCTGGGTCTCTGGGTTACTTGTCCTGTGACAATACCACTGTGCCACCACCTCCCCACAGAGATCAGTACTGGGGCCTCAACTTTTTACAATTTATACAAACGACTTGGATGAAGAGACCAAAGGTCTGGTTGCGAAATTTTCTGATGACACAAAGATAGGTAGAAAAGTAAGTAGTGA
The DNA here is from genome assembly GCF_036365525.1 of Heterodontus francisci. Taxonomy (NCBI): domain Eukaryota; kingdom Metazoa; phylum Chordata; class Chondrichthyes; order Heterodontiformes; family Heterodontidae; genus Heterodontus; species Heterodontus francisci. The sequence continues at coordinate 204,909,436 of NC_090375.1, read as the reverse complement.
AGAGGACATAAGGAGGCTACAAAGGGATATAGATAGGTTAAAGGACTGGGGTAAAGATCTGGCAAATGGAGAACAATATGGGAAAAAAATGTCCATTTTGGCAGGAAGAATAGAAAAGAAATATATTATCTAAATGGTGAGAGATTGCAGAGCTCTGAGATGCAGAGGGATCTGGGTGTCCTCGTGCATGGATCACAAAAGGTTAGTTTGCAGGTTCAACAACTAATTAGCAAAGCTAATAGATTCTTAATGTTTATTGCGAGGGGAATTGAATACAAAAGTTGGGAGGTTATGCTTCAGCTATACAGGACATTGGTGAGACCACATCTGGAGCACTGTGTACAGTACTGGTCTCCTTATTCAAGGAAGGATGGAAATGCATTGGAAGCAGTTCAGAGAAGGTTTACTGGACTAATACCTTTTTTTAAATTCATTCATGGGATGTGAGCATCGCTGGCCAGGCCAGCATTTATTGCCCATCCCTAATTGCCCTTCAGAGGGTGGTGGTGAGCTACCTGGAATGGACAGGTGATCTTATGGGGAAAGGTTAGACAGGCTTGGCTTGTATCCACTGGAGTTTAGAAGAGTAAGAGATGACTTGATTGAAACATATAAGATTCTGAGGGGTCTTGACAGGGTGGATGTGGAAAGGATGTTTCCCCTTGTTGGGGAATCTAGAACTAGGGGTCACTGTTTAAAAATAAGGGGTCACCCATTTAAGACAGAGATGAGGAGAATTTTCTTCTCTCAGAGGTTTGTGATTCTTTCTAACTCTCTTCCTCAAAAGGCAGTGGAAGCAGAGACTTTAAATATTTTACATCAGAGGTAGATAGATTTTGATAAGCAAGGGGTGAAAGGTTATCGGGGCAGGCGGGAATGTGAAGTCGAGGTTACAATCAGATCAGCCATGATCTTGTTGAATGGTGGAGCAGGCTCAAGGGGTTGAGTGGTCTACTCATGTTCCTAATTCATATGTACGTATATTCGTAGGTCAGTTTGTGAGTTTTGTTTTCCATTGATAGATCCTACATGGTTATATTCACCTGTTCATCAGCTATCAGTGTCATGCACAGGGATTGATCACACAGGGAAAGACCCTATCAGTGACTCCAGTAACATCATGCCCAAGGGGAGAGTGAGGATCACTCCTGGATCTAAGGGGGTCTTTTCCTTTATCTGACACTGCAGTCGAGATAGCCTGGCCAGATATTGGAAGAGGATCCCTCTTGATTGATTGATCATCGATCAGTGGGAACTTGGTGAGATTAAAGACAGACGGGGTGAGAGTCTGTGGGTATCATTGGTAACAGTGATTTCAAAGGCATGTTCACTGGGATTGTCATGCTATTTCACTGGAATTCTATGTAATCTACGTGTAATCTTTAATCATGTTCTTGAAAGCCACACGGAGTAAAGCTAAGGATACTTCAGCAGACTCATGAGTGTTAGCATTTATCTCCTTATTGGATCAAATCCACACGACAGCTAGTGAACTGTGTACAGTTCTGGTCACCACATTACAGGAAAGATGAGATCACACTAGACAGGATACAAAAAAGATTCACAAGGAAGTTTCCAGGAATGGAGAATTTTAACAATGAGGAAAGGTTAGACAGGATGGAGTTGTTTTCTTTGGAACAGAGGAGGCTGAGGGAAGGTTTAATTGAGGAGTATAAATTTGAGCAGCCCAGACAGAGTGAAGAAGAAGGACCCATTTCTGTTAGCAGAGAGGTCAATAACCATGGGGCATTGATGAAAAGTAATTGATAAAAGGATGACAGAGGAGTTGAGGAGAATTCTTTTCACCCAGGGGGTGGTGGGAGTCTGGAACTGACTGCCTGAAAGGGTAGTCGAGGCAGAACCCCTCATTGTATTTGAAAAACACCTATATATGCAGATGTGATGCTGTTACTGACAGGGATACAGACCAAGAGCTGTAAGGTGTATTAGAGTGGATAGCTCTTTTTCAATCAGCACAGGCACAATGGGCCGAATGGTCTCCTCAGTGACAAAAATCTTTCTATGTTTCTACTTCCTGGGAGTGTTTGATGGGGACAGTGTCGAGGGAACTTTACTCTGTATTTAACCCTGTGCTGTACCCACTCTGAGAATGTTTGATGGGGACAGTGTAGAGGGAACTTTACTCTGTATTTAACCCTGTGCTGTACCCACTCTGAGAATGTTTGATGGGGACAGTGTAGAGGGAACTTTACTCTGTATTTAACCCTGTGCTGTACCCACTCTGAGAATGTTTGATGGGGACAGTGTAGAGGGAACTTTACTCTGTATTTAACCCTGTGCTGTACCCACTCTGAGAATGTTTGATGGGGCAGTCTAGAGGGAACTTTACTCTGTATTTAACACTGTGCTGTACCCACTCTGAGAATGTTTGATGGGGACAGTGTAGAGGGAACTTTACTCTGTTTTTAACCCTGTGCTGTACCCACTCTGAGAATGTTTGATGGGGACAGTGTAGAGGGAACTTTACTCTGTATTTAACCCTGTGCTGTACCCACTCTGAGAATGTTTGATGGGGACAGTGTCGAGGGAACTTGACTCTGTTTTTAACCCTGTGCTGTACCCACTCTGAGAATGTTTGATGGGGCAGTCTAGAGGGAGCTTTATTCTGTATCTAGCTCAAGCTTTACCTGCCCTGGGTGTGTGCGAAACAGTGTGAGTGAGAGTGAGAGTATGAGAGAGATAGCGAGTGTGTTTCTGAGAATGTGCGAGATCGGTGGATGCGAATGAGACGATGAGAGAGTGAGTGTGTGTGAGACAGTGTGAGAGACTGAGTGAGTGTGAGACAGTGTGAGAGTGAGTGTGTGTGTCACAGTGTGAGAGAGTGAGTGTGCGTGAGACAATGTGAGAGAGTGTGTGTGTGAGACAGTGTGAGAGAGTGTGTTTGAGACAGTGTGAGAGAGTGAGTGTGTGTGTGACAGTGTGAGAGAGTGAGTGAGTGTGTGTGTGTGACAGTGTGAGAGAGTGAGTGTGTGTGTGACAGTGTGAGAGAGTGAGTGTGTGAGAGGCAGTGTGAGAGAGTGAGTGTGTGTGTGACAGTGTGAGAGAGTGAGTGTGTGTGTGACAGTGTGAGAGAGTGAGTGTGTGAGAGGCAGTGTGAGAGAGTGAGTGTGTGTGAAACAGTGTGAGAGTGAGTGTGTGTCAGACAGTGTGAGAGAGTGTGAGAGAGTGAGAGTGAGTGTGTGAGTGTGAGAGAGTGAGTGTGTGAGTGTGAGAGAGTGAGTGTGTGTGTGTGAGAGAGTGAGTGTGTCTGAGACAGTGTGAGAGAGTGTGTTTGAGACAGTGTGAGAGAGTGAGTGTGTGTGTGACAGTGTGAGAGAGTGAGTGTGTGTGTGACAGTGTGAGAGAGTGAGTGTGTGAGAGGCAGTGTGAGAGAGTGAGTGTGTGAGAGGCAGTGTGAGAGAGTGAGTGTGTGTGAAACAGTGTGAGAGTGAGTGTGTGTCAGACAGTGTGAGAGAGTGTGAGAGAGTGAGTGTGTGTGAGTGTGAGAGAGAGTGTGTGTGAGACAGTGTGAGAGAGTGAGTGTGTGTGAGAGAGTGTGAGAGAGACTATTGATATAGATTGTGAGAGAGAGATAGTCTAATAGAGAGAGTATGTAATACAGCCCCTGAACCATAGCCCAGCTCAGTCTGACCACTCTATTGACTCGGGAAGCTGCAAATGAATTACTGCACTAAATAGCTGAAGTCACTGTTTACAGAGGAGCTCAGACTGAATGCAACAAAATAGTGGATCAGTCCTGAAAGAAATTAGAATAAATTTTAATCTAAAATAGAGCCATGTACTAAACACAGGAGCTGTGTCCTAAACACAGTGGCAGCTCTCACTGCTGGGAGCATTTTCAGATCCCCAATGATTTCTGGTGTCATTCAGTTAATGGAAGTCTGTGGATAAATATTACATTCATGGACTGGAAACACTGGGTCCCACCTCTCGTCCGCTCTCAGTTGTTTTGTTTATTAATTAATTGACTGATTGATATAACCGGATATTTCACCGCACTCTTTACTTGCTCTCTGAACTTGGACTGAGTAGCTCCATAAATAAATGTGTTTGTGCAGCAACTTAAATTGAGCAGCACAGTTCCAACATGTCCAAAGTAATATACAAAATCTCTGGAATTGTTGGGATCACTTCCTGCGATGTTATAATATAAGAAATATAGAACATATACTGACCACAGAAGTATGAAGTTGCCGGATATGGTGAAGAGTAAAATCACAGACTTCCTTCTGCTCTCCATCTCTGGGTCACTGCGATTCTCTCCCTTGTTTTGACCCCTCAGTCCCTTACGGACTCGACTGGCCACTAAAATGTGTCTGACTGTCAGAGCGTTGAGCAACAGAATTAAAGTGAATGGGAGCAATGGAGTTAAAACTGTATGAAACCAGTTAAATCCCACCCATCTGGGAACAGTATAATAGACTGGCTTTGTAATACAGAGATAAGGTACATTGTCGATTCTCCCATAAGATTCATATCTAAAGTAGAAGGGGACATTTCTTAAACAGAGCAGAATGCAGGTTGTTGCGAGAACCACAGCCGCAGTTTTCTCGGTGCAATATTTAGTTTTCAGCTTCTGGCAACAAATGGCCACAAATCGATCAAAGGTGAAAGTGACGGTGAACCAGACAGAACACTCTGTAGCTGCACAACTCAGGACATAGATAATACTACACACAGGGGTGATATGCAGAAAACACAATGGGAAATAATAATTACTGATCTGTCTCAGTATGACCTCAGTGATAATGACCAGTAGATCTGCCGTTGTCATGGCCACCAGGTAACGAGTGGTGCAGGTGGAGAGTTCACAGTGTCCACGGGACAGGATCACAATCGTCACTAAATTAACTGTAAGGGGAAAAGAGACTGGAAATTACTGATCAAATATTCTCCATGTCTGAGAAGAGACAATAAGTATTTGAGTAAAAATAAAATAATGATACTGTGATAATGTTGAAAACACTCAGCAGGTCAGGTAGTATCAGTGTAGAGAGGCACAGAGTTAATGTTTCAGGCTGATAGTCTTTCATTAGAACTGGAAGATATTAGAGATTAACAGTTTTCAAGCAATGATGGAACCAGTCAAATGTGAGCTATAGGGAGAGGAAAGAACAAAGGGGAAGGTCTGTAATCGGATGGAGGGCAGGAGGGATTCAATGACAAAAGGGATGATGGTGTAAGGAGAATGGGGCAATTAAAGAAACAGAAGATGGGTCCAGAGGAGGTGTAAATGATTCCAGCAGAATAACAGAGGGAGAGGGAAGCATGGAAAATCTTCCCAAGAGCAGGAGGCTCCAGTGGTCTGGGAATATAATGGAGAATGGTGGGTGTGTCGTGTAGTGTTTGATTGATCTGTGTTTGATTGTATTAGTCTTTCCAATTATCTGTGTTCACTGTGTTTGAGTGCTTAAGCCTCTGGATGGAGCTGAAGAGTTGAAATTGAAAGCAAAAGAGAAAGATCAAAATGTACTGCAGAAAAACACAGACTGTTCTAAAGAAGAGATTGTCCTAAGATCGAGAGTGAACCACAATTTAAAGTTGGAGATTAGGTTTGAATCAAATATCCAAATCACACCCACAAACCTGCTTCATCAATATCAGGTCCAAAGTAGATTAAACGTTTGTTAGGTACCAATGCTTACCTGTTGTCTGACAACAGCAAGTGGAATGTGAGATGTTTGATAAAGAGCAGACCAGGATATTCTGAGGATATTGGTTATGAGGATACATTTCCTTTTCCTATGAGTGATATTGATCATTCGCTTCATCAAGCTGATCAAACAGATCCATAACCTTAAATTCATAAATGTAATTGCAGAGCGAAGAGACTTTCCTAACTCAAAGACTATTTCTGTACTTAGAGAAAACAGACAAGTCGAACACTAAGACATAACTTGATGTATTTATGTTTGATGTTTAGAATGTTTTAATTCAAAAATAATATCTTCAGTCTAAAGGGGGAAAATGTAATGTTTGATTGAAATGAGTTTGATTCTATTAGCCTGTCCACTTATCTGTGTTCATTGTGTTTGATTGCTTAAGCCAATGGGTAGAGCTGAAGTGTTGAAACTGAAACCAAAGGAACAAGACTAAAATGTTCTGCAGAAAAACACAGACTGTTATGAAGAAGACATTGCACTGAGATCTAGTCAAAGCTGAGATAGTTTAATCTGCTCTAAATAAACTAGCTAGTGATTTAATACAAGTGTGATATCTGCATTGCTTTGAGATAAATCAGAGATACAAAATATATCCAGCAACCTGGCATGTACAGAACAGGTAGACCCAGACATAGGAACCAGCTGATTGGCCATGTCATTGGGCGGGGCAGGGGGGTCCGACCCGGCCATTTAAATGAGCTGCTACACTGATTAACGTGGCAGCTCTGCAATGTGCTACTACATGAAGTAAATGAGGTGAATAACATTTAAGGGGAAGCTAGATAGGTATGTGAGGCAGAAAGGAATAGTAGGACATGCTGATGGGGTTCGATGAGCTGGGACAGCGAGAGATTTGTGTGGAGCATAAAGACAAACATTAACCAGTTGGACTGAATGGCAAGTTTCTGTTCTGTAACTTTTATGCAGCGCACGATTTATTTCATTTGTCTTGCTCAGCCCCCACCTGCCAAGAATGAGGCACATTCATTTTGTGAACATTTAATTTGAAACTGTTACTGGAGTGAAGAAAGGACTTGTTAAACAGATCAGCCGTGGCGGGAAAAGACATTTGCATATTAACAGACAGTGATTGGAAGGACAAAGGACCATTCCCAAACACATGTGTTCAGATGAAGGGTCACTGACCTGAAACGTTAACTCTACTTCCCTCTCCTCAGATGCTGCCAGACCTGCTGAGTATTTCCAGTGTTTCTTGCTTTTATTATTATTAATTCTTTACAGCTGTTATTAACTGCCCCTGGCCTCATGTCGATATTGTGGAACCCTGAATTGTGTGTTCCTCAGTAAAACATGTCTCTCCTCGCAGTGACACATCTCACTGATCGAAGGGCAGAGCTCACTGCAGCTGACATGTGTAGAGACTGTGAATCAGAGATAAAAACTGGATCATCAAACCTGAATCAGTTTGCAGAAGTGGACGTTTTAATAACCACAGCCCAAAATTCATCCTGTGTAATAGCAAGATAATAAAATTCAGCACTCAGGACTCACAGATTCTCAGGACTGTGTTGGGGTAGGAGATTAATTAGCACCAGAAGGTGTTCACAGTAACTCTGTGTAGCGTAAGGAGATCATTATACAGAGGATTTGAATACTGTAGCAGTGCGGTCCTGCTGTTTAACTGTCAGTAAATAGTTAGTATCTGTTTCTGTTGGTGCAGTTCAATAGCAAACAGAGCAATATCAATACATTTCACTTCATAAAATTATTACCAAACATCTGCAACCAATAAAACTCTCCCTCTTCACCATTGATTACAACTATAAAACATGAAGTCAGCTCCATGGAAGGTAGAGATTAGTGACCTAAAATAATGATTTCAAGTAGAACCTGATTGTTCCACTCCCGTTAGTGACCCACACTCAGTACAATTCTACAGTGACAGATACTCCCAGTAATGCATGGACACTGGGATCAGGTGTTCCACTCCGGTTAGTGACCCACACTCAGTACAATTCTACAGTGACAGATACTCCCAGTTATACATGGACACTGGGATCAGGTGTTCCACTCTGGTTAGTGACCCACACTCAGTACAATTCTACAGTGACAGATACTCCCAGTAATGCATGGACACTGGGATCAGGTGTTCCACTCCGGTTAGTGACCCACACTCAGTACAATTCTACAGTGACAGATACTCCCAGTTATACATGGACACTGGGATCAGGTGTTCCACTCTGGTTAGTGACCCACACTCAGTACAATTCTACAGTGACAGATACTCCCAGTAATGCATGGACACTGGGATCAGGTGTTCCACTCCGGTTAGTGACCCACACTCAGTACAATTCTACAGTGACAGATACTCCCAGTTATACATGGTCACTGGGATCAGGTGTTCCACTCCGGTTAGTGACCCACACTCAGTACAATTCTACAGTGACAGATACTCCCAGTAATGCATGGACACTGGGATCAGGTGTTCCACTCTGGTTAGTGACCCACACTCAGTACAATTCTACAGTGACAGATACTCCCAGTTATACATGGTCACTGGGATCAGGTGTTCCACTCCGGTTAGTGACCCACACTCAGTACAATTCTACAGTGACAGATACTCCCAGTTATACATGGTCACTGGGATCAGGTGTTCCACTCCGGTTAGTGACCCACACTCAGTACAATTCTACAGTGACAGATTCTCCCAGTAATACATGCTCACTGGGATCAGGTGTTCCACTCTGGTTAGTGACCCACACTCAGTACAATTCTACAGTGATAGATACTCACAGTTATACATGGTCACTGGGATCAGGTGTTCCACTCCGGTTAGTGACCCACACTCAGTACAATTCTACAGTGACAGATACTCCCAGTTATACATGGTCACTGGGATCAGGTGTTCCACTCCGGTTAGTGACCCACACTCAGTACAATTCTACAGTGACAGATACTCCCAGTAATACATGGTCAGTGGGATCAGGTGTTCCACTCCGGTTAGTGACCCACACTCAGTACAATTCTACAGTGACAGATACTCCCAGTTATACATGGTCACTGGGTTCAGGTGCTCCACTCCGGTTAGTGACCCACACTCAGTTCAATTCTACAGTGACTATACTCCCAGTTATACATGGTCACTGGGATCAGGTGTTCCACTCCGGTTAGTGACCCACACTCAGTACAATTCTACAGTGACAGATACTCCCAGTTATACATGGTCACTGGGATCAGGTGTTCCACTCCGGTTGGTGACCCACACTCAGTACAATTCTACAGTGACAGATACTCCCAGTTATACATGGTCACTGGGATCAGGTGTTCCACTCTGGTTAGTGACCCACACTCAGTACAATTCTACAGTGACAGATACTCCCAGTTATACATGGTCACTGGGATCAGGTGTTCCACTCCGGTTAGTGACCCACACTCAGTACAATTCTACAGTGACAGATACTCCCAGTAATACATGGTCAGTGGGATCAGGTGTTCCACTCCGGTTAGTGACCCACACTCAGTACAATTCTACAGTGACAGATACTCCCAGTTATACATGGTCACTGGGTTCAGGTGCTCCACTCCGGTTAGTGACCCACACTCAGTTCAATTCTACAGTGACTATACTCCCAGTTATACATGGTCACTGGGATCAGGTGTTCCACTCCGGTTAGTGACCCACACTCAGTACAATTCTACAGTGACAGATACTCCCAGTTATACATGGTCACTGGGATCAGGTGTTCCACTCCGGTTGGTGACCCACACTCAGTACAATTCTACAGTGACAGATACTCCCAGTTATACATGGTCACTGGGATCAGGTGTTCCACTCCGGTTAGTGACCCACACTCAGTACAATTCTACAGTGACAGATACTCCCAGTTATACATGGTCACTGGGATCAGGTGTTCCACTCCGGTTAGTGACCCACACTCAGTTCAATTCTACAGTGACTATACTCCCAGTTATACATGGTCACTGGGATCAGGTGTTCCACTCCGGTTAGTGACCCACACTCAATACAATTCTACAGTGACAGATACTCCCAGTTATACATGGTCACTGGGATCAGGTGTTCCACTCCGGTTAATGACTCACACTCAGTACAATTCTACAGTGACAGATACTCCCAGTAATACATGGTCAGTGGGATCAGGTGCTCCACTCCGGTTAATGACCCACACTCAGTACAATTCTACAGTGACAGATACTCCCAGTTATACATGGTCACTGGGATCAGGTGTTCCACTCCGGTTAGTGACCCACACTCAGTACAATTCTACAGTGACAGATACTCCCACTAACACCTTCCTTCAGACAGTTACTTGCACTGAGTTCTGATTTAGCAGTATGCAATATTCCACTAAAGGCAGTAACTGGATAATTTAGAAAGTCTGTGAGTTACAAACAGAGATTAATTTTCAGTTGAGGCAATGGAATAAAATCACAGAGATAATTCAGTTCATTTAACTTAAGGAAATGATATCACTGATCTGGTCTCTGTATAACAGTGAGCACTAAATCAGCAATGTAACATTATCAGTCACAGAGAAAAAAAACAGAGACACAGATTAACACAATCTCAATGGTTAGAGTCACTTACCAGGAACACCAATTACTGCAAGGACCAGGTAATATATCTTAATGACACTCCCAAATGTTTTGTACATTTTCTGTGAAATGATCTGTCCCTTCGTATTGCAGACAATCTCTCTCTGTATTAAACTCTGAGTCAGTACATTCCCTGATCCTTTAATTTATACCCTGTGGAATCTCCCTGGGGGATATTGAGGTTGCAACATTGTTCAAATTGTTTTCTTGAATTTGAACAAACCGATTTCGACATCGAGTTCAGTTTGTGCTGTGATCGAATATATTTAGTGCTGAGATTTATTTGGAAAACTTCAAAGACTGAATAATTCTGATCACATTATTTAATTAATGAAAATTAGAAACTCTATTCTCCCAGCAATGAGTTTGTTCTCTCAAACACCATCAGTCCCATCTCTCGATCTCACATTGTTTCAGTGATCTCCTTCACTCGACTGTGACCATTGTGATATTAAATTCCAACTGTTCGAGTGTCTCTCTCAGGACTGTTTCCACTGCACTCTGGGATGTGGCCACCCTCTTTAACTGTGGACAATCAGTTAAGTGATTAAAGTGGGTTATTTGTGACTATACATTGCAGAATTCAACTGATCCAGAGTCTGAAACTAATTCAACTACACAAACTGATACGGCAACTCATTCTAATACAGCACCTCAAACTAATACAATGCTTTAATCCAAAAGTCGAAGAGACTTAGTAGTTGGCAGGAAAAAAGATAGAGGTGCAAGGGGAGAGTCAACAGTGCAACAGCCCCAACAAACAAATTTCTCTGCAGCACCTGTGGAAGAGCCTGTCACTCTAGAATTGGCCTTTACAGCCACTCCAGGCGCTGCTTCACAAACCACTGACCACCTCCAGGCGCGTATCCATTGTCTCTCGAGATAAGGAGGCCCAAAAGAAGAAGAAGAAGAATCCAAAAGAGCACTTCATTCTTTTAATTCTGTTGGTGGGATATGGGCATTGCTGCTCGGTCAGCATTTATTGCCCATCCCTAATTTCCCTTGAGAAGATGCTGATGAGTTACCTTCTTGAACTGCTGTAGTCCATGTGGTGTAGATTACACCCACAATGCTGTGAGGGAGGGAGTTCCAGGTTTTTGACCCAGCGACAGTGAAGGAACGACGATATAGTTCCAAGTCAGGATGATGGGTGACTTGCAGAGGAACTTGCAGGTGGTGGTGTTCCCATGTGTCTGCTGTCCTTGTCCTTCTAGGTGGTAGAGGTCATGGGTTTGGAAGATGGTACACCCTGTTGCCGCTGTGCGTTGGTGATGAAGGGAGTGAATGTTAAAGTGGTGGATGGGGTGCCAATCAAGTGGGCTGCATTGTCCTGGATGGTGTCGAGCTTCTTGAGTATTGTTGGAGCTGCACCCATCCAGGAAACTGGAGAGCATTCAATCACACCCCTGATTTATGCTTTGTAAATGGTGGACAGGCTTTGGGAGTTGGGAGGTAAGTTACTCGCTACAGAATGTCCTGCTTCTGACCTGCACTGAGAGTCACACTATTTAGGTGGCTGATCCAGTTACGTTTCTGATCAATGTTAACCTCCAGGATGTTGATGGTGGAAGATTCAGCAATGGTAATGCCATTGAATGTCATATGAAGATATGAACATGCAAATTAGGAGCAGGAGTAGGCCACTTGGCTCCTCGGGCCTGCTCCACCAGTCAATAAGATCAGGGCTGCTCTGATTGTAACGTCAGTTCCACATTCCCGCCTAAGGGGTAAAAGGTAAAAGGGATTTTGATTTACAGCTGTTTCTTAGGAGTAGAAGGAATAATAAAAATAAATAAGTTTGTCACATTATGGTAGGATGTTTTCGGTTCAGTGAGGTGTCCCAAAGTCAAATAGTCAGATGCCAGTCGAAGTCTCTCCAGGCGAGGTTGATGAACAGTCTTTGATGGGTAGGTGTTCAAGGCAATTTGACTGCAGGACTAGTAGGTGTCACACAGGTCTTTCTGCAGGGGTGTAGCAAATGGTCTGCTCAGGACTCACAGCAGCAACACAGCAGTCGAAGTTTTGTTCAGGTTCCAGGATTTCCCAAAACACAGGAGGTTGCAGGAACCACACTAGATACAGGAATTCTTCAGAGACAGGAGGCAATAGGAATCTGCCAGCTTTCAAATGCAGGATTTCTTTTCAACACCTCCCAACTCCCAAAGCCTGTCCACCATCTACAATGTATAAATCAGGGGTGTGATTGAATGCTCTCCAGTTGCCTGGAAGGGTGTATCTCCAACAATACTCAAGCCTCATTTCCAGAGTGGGGTCTTTTTCCCCAGTCTCCAGGCAGGTCATGTCTAAGTTTGAAATGCCTGCTCTTTGTCCAACTCACTGGGTTTTAAAAGTCCAGAGAGAAAGCAAAAAGCCTTCCTGAGCTGATCACGTGACCAGACAGAGAGTCTCCACTGTCATTCAAAGTGTTGCTTTGAGGAGGTCAAACCCCTGGCTGGCTTCCTTGTAACCCTTTGCTTTCCTATTATTGCAAACAAAGTCAACATCCAAAAATTCCAGCTGTTTGCAGGTCCAAGACCACTGGAAATCCTTTTTTTTTCAGTTTATAAAACACACAGAGAATTTTAAGATTTTGGTGCAAAAATACAACTTCTAGTAACAAGTGTCTGTGGTGTCTAGTGTTTTCTACATAACCCTTTGGAAATGTCATACTCCTCTCCCCCATCTTCCTTACACCAGTAATGACCCTGACATGAGAAACTGCTTCTCTGTCGTTTCGGAGAGAGAGAGGAAAACAGCTTCTCTGTGGCTCTGTTTCATACAATGCCTACTGTTTCGATAAGAATTGTGTATCACTCTGAGAAGTATCATTTATTAAAGGGTTCCATTTCTTACACATTGAATTCAGCCTTACCGAAATCTCGAATCATAGCAGCTGTTTTACATCTCTTCCTTTCAAACACTATGTTGATCTCAATCATATTATGATTGCTATTAGATAAATGTTCACAGAGCTTTAGACTGCTGACTAAACCTGGCTCATTACTCACTCCGAAATCTAACATGTCCTGCCCCCTTGTCGGTTCCAGGATGTATTGTTGCAGAAAATTATCTCGGACATACTGAAGAAATTCACTATCTTTCTGACATGTGCTAGTCTGTTTATTCCAATCAAATGAAAGTTAAAATCCTCCATTAAAACCACTCTACCTTTGTTACATGCTTGTCTAATTTCTGCATTTACAAGCTACCACTCCACAGAGACTTCCAGGGATCTATATACAACTCCTGCTAGTCTTAAATCATTTTCTACTTCTTAATTGTACTCGTAAAGTCTCGACTACAGGATGGCCAAATCTAAAGCCCCCTGGATGCCAAGGAACTTACAGGGTAAGATAGGGTAGACAAGGAAAGCTTGTGTCTGACACTGAGAACTCAATCCATCAGAAAACCGAGAGGAGTATAGAAAGTGGACGGGTGAAATCAAAAAGGAAGTTAGGAAAGCAAAAAGATGGCATGAAAGAATATTGGCAAGAAAAGTCAAGGAAAACCAAAAAATATTTTATCAAAACATTAAGAGTTGGAAGATAACTAAGGAATGAGTAGGGCCCATAAAAGACCGGAAAGGTAACCTATATGTACGGATGGAAGATGTTAGAGTACGTTCTGACTGTATTCACAAAAGAGGGGATGATGTAGATATTGTAGCTGAGAAAGAGGGGGGTGAAGTATTGGATGTGATAAACATAGGGAGACAGGAAGTATCAATGCGATTAGCATCTTTGAAATTGGATAAATCACCAGGGCCAGAGGGAATGTACCACAGGCAGTTAAAAGAAGCCAGGGAGGAAATAGTGGAAGGTCTGACCATCATTTTCCAGTCCTCACTGGATACAGGTGTGGTGCTGGAGGACTGGAGGATTGCTAACATTGTATCACTGTTTAAAAAAGGAGTGAGGAATAGACCGAATAACTACAGGGCAGTCAGTCTAACCTTGTCATGGGCAAATTACTGGAATCAATTCTGAGAGACAGGATAAACTGTCACTGAGAAAGGCACAGATTAATCAAGGATAGTCAACATGGATTTGTTAAGGGAAAATCGTGTCCAACTAAATTGATTTTTTTCAAGAAGTAGCAAGGAGGATTGATGAGGGTAGTGCAGTTGATATGGTCTATTTGAATGTTAGTCAGGCTTTTGACAAGGTCCCATATGGAAGACTTGTTAAAAAAATAAAAGCCATGGGATTCAGGGAATGTACCAAGGTGGCTCAGTGACAGGAAACAAAGGGTAATTGTTGATGGAAGTTTTTGCGACTGGAGGGCTATTTCCAGTGGCGTTCCTCAGGGCTCAGTACTAGGTCCCCCGCTGTTTGTGGTATATAATAACGATTTGGATGTAAATGTAAGAGGAATGATCAAGAAGTTTGCAGTCGCCACAAAAAATGGCCACATGGAAGATAGTGAGGAGGATAGCAATAGACAGCAGGAAAATAGACTGGTCAGGTGGGCAGAAAAAGTAGTAAATGGATTTCACCAGGAGAAGTGTGAGGTGATGATTTGGGGAGGTCAAACAAGGGAAAGGAATACACAATAAATGGGAGAATACGGAGAGGTGTTGTGGGATCTCAGTTGCAGGATCTCATTAGTTGCATACAAAGTCCGACTGTAGCTTTAAGAAACTTTATTGCAGTACGAAATGGTTGCATCACCAGATCAGCAAAGCGAACAACAACACCTGCGCTCTCCTCTCTTCTTCCTGCGCAGGGAAATCAAGCCTTTCTTATACAAAAGCAAAATACTGCGGATGCTGGAAATCTGAAACAAAAACAAGAAATGCTGGAATCACTCAGCAGGTCTGGCAGCATCTGTGGAAAGAGAAGCAGAGTTAACGTTTCGGGTCAGTGACCCTTCTTCGGAACTGACAAATATTAGAAAAGTCACAGATTATAAACAAGTGAGGTGGGGGTGGGGCAAGAGATAACAAAGGAGAAGGTGCAGATTGGACCAGGCCTCATAGCTGACCAAAAGGTCACGGAGCAAAGGCAAACAATATGTTAATGGTGTTTTGAAAGACAAAGCATTAGTACAGATTAGGTGTGAATATACTGAATATTGAACATCAGCAAGTGCAAACCTGAAGAAAAACAACCTGAAAAAAACAGTGGGTAAGCAAACTGAACAAACTAAGATGAAATGAAATAAATGCAAAAAAAGATTGTCAAAAATGTAAAAAAGAATGTAAAAAAAAGGAAGAAAAAATAACTAAAAATGAAAGTAAAATGGGGGGCTGTCATGCTCTGAAATTATTGAACTCAATGTTCAGTCCGGCAGGCTGAAGTGTGCCTAATCGGTAGATGAGATGCTGTTCCTCGAGCTTGTGTTGATGTTCACTGGAACACTGCAGCAATCCCAGGACAGAGATGTGAGCATGAGAGCAGGGGGGAGTGTTGAAATGGCAAGCAACCGGAAGCTCAGGGTCCTGCTTGCGGACTGAGCGGAGATGTTCCGCAAAGCGGTCACCCAGTCTGCGCTTGGTCTCCCCAATGTAGAGGAGACCACACTGTGAGCAGCGAATACAGTATACTACATTGAAAGAAGTACAAGTAAATCACTGCTTCACCTGAAAGGAGTGTTTGGGGCCTGGGATAGTGAGGAGAGAGGAGGTAAATGGGCAGGTATTACACCTCCTGCGATTGCAGGGGAAGGTGCCCTGGGACGGGGACGAGGTGGTGGGGGTAATGGAGGAGTGGACCAGGGTGTTGCGGAGGGAACGATCCCTTCGGAATGCTGACAGGGGAAGGGAGGGGAAGATGCGACTGGTAGTGGCATCACGCTGGAGGTGGCGAAAATGGCGGAGGATGATCCTTTGTATATGGAGGCTGGTGGGATGAAAAGTGAGGACAAGGGGAACCCTGTCACGGTTCTGGGAGGGAGGGGAAGGGGTGAGGGTAGAGGTGCGGGGAATGGGTCGGACACGGTTGAGGGCCCTGTCAACCACAGTGGGGGGAAATCCTCGGTTGAGGAAAAAGGAGGTCATATCAGAAGCACCGTCTATAACTATAAGAAGCCTTTCTTATAGTTCTTCATACAAATCAGTGACACCCACTTTCTGTTTCCAATTGGTTTACAAACTTCGCAGTTTCTTGGTGTCAGGGCCTGATTGGGGTACTGCCTTGTCACCTTCTTACTCCAGCAGTTTCTCATCCCCCTATCTCCTTGCACCGTTAGGCTGATTACTAGACAATAGGCGGCTATTAAGCAGTCTGCAGCTGTCCTGTTAGTTTCTGCTTGTTTGCTTCTACTGATAAGCTGTCTCTGCAGCACTGAAGTTACTTTATTATTTCTGATAAGCTGTCTCTGCAGTTCCAAGGTTAGTTTGTTAGCAGTCTATAATTAATTGATTAGTTCACATTAAATGTCCCCATTGTTCTGTCCCCACAGGTGAAGAGGAAGTGAGGACCTTGGGGGAGTAAATGTCTACAGACCCCTGAAAGTAGCAGGACAGGTCAATAAGTAAAAAGTAAATAGTAAAAAGGCATTTGGAATCCTTTTCCTTATTAGCCGAGGTATAGAATATAAGAACAGGGAGGTTATGCTGCAACTGCATCAAACATTAGTTAGGCCACGACTTGAGTACTGTGTGTAGTTCTGGTTACCTAATTACACATAGAATGTAATTGCACTGGAGAGGGTACAGAGATTTACAAAGATGTTGCCAGGACTGGAAAAATGCAGCTATGAGGAAAGATTGGATAAGCTGGGGGTTTTCTCCTTGGAACAGAAAAGGCTGAGCGGAGATTTGATTGGGATGTACTGCAAGAGTTTCAGTTCCCTTCCTCCTTACAATGATTCTTGGACCCTGGAATTACAAGAACAAAATACACGCGACAAACAGGTTTTGGCTCAAACCAAATTTGTTGGTTTATGAGAACAACAAAACCACAGTACAAACTCCGCTATGATTTGACAGAAACTTACAATCACCCACGCGGTTGGTCATTCCCGATGTTGACTGTAGGCCTGGATCTGGAGATGACCGGTCACCGTCCGTCTTCACCTGACTGCAGTGCCCACGTTCCGATGTTGTCCTTTCTTATAGTGTTCCCATCACGCTATCCCACGCCTGGGCCTCAGCTGTAGTTTCAGTTATCAGACTGCTGAGCCGCCTGGTCTTTCACACAGAGCAGAGAATGGGGAATTTTCAAGTTGGCAGGCAGTGAGGTTCAGCAAGGCTCAATGCTGTGGCCTCAACGATTTACATTTTATATTAATGACTTGGATGAAAAGACAGAGAGTAATTTATCTAAGTTTGCTGATGATACAAAGCTCGATGGAAAGGTAAGCTGTGGGGAAGATGTAGAGAGGCTACAAAGAGATATAGACAGGTTATGAAGGTGGGCAACAGGATGGCAAATGGAATATAATCTAGGGAAGAGTGAAATTGTTCATTTTGGTCGTAAAAATAGAAAATCAGAATGTTTTTTAAAAGTTGCAAAACTGGTAAGTGTTGATGCTCTGAGAGACTTGGGGGTACGGGTACAAGGAATGCACAAAGTTAACATGCAGGTGCAGCAGGCTATTAGGAAGGCAAATGGCATGTTGGCCTTTATTGCAAGGGGATTGGAGTACAGAAATAAAGAAGTCTTAGTAAAATTGTACACGGCTTTGGTGAGACTGCACCTGGAATACTGTGTGCAGTTTTAGCCTTCTTGTTTAAGAAAGGATATACTTGCACTGGAGGCAGTGCAGCGAAGATTTACTAAATTGGGATGAGGGGGTTGTCCTATGATGAGAGGCTGAGTAAATTGGGCCTATATTCTCTGGAGTGTAGAAGAATGAGAGGCAATCTCATTGAAACATACAAGATTCTGAAAGGGTTTGACAGGGCAGAAGCTGAGAGATTGTATCTACTGGTCAGGGAATCTAGAACACAAGGGCACAGTCTCAGGATAAGGGGCAACTGAATCAGGACTGAGATGAGGAGAAATTACTTCACTCAAAGGGTTGTGAATCTTTGGAATTCTCCACCCCAGAGGGTTGTGGAAGTACCATTAGATTTAAGGCTGGGTTAAATATATTTTTGGTCTCACAAGAAATCAAGGGATATGGGGAGTGGGCAGGAAAGTGGAATTGAAGCCCAAAATCAGTCATGATCGGACTGAATGGCGAAGCAGGCTCGATGGGCCGTATGGTCTGAACCTGCTCCTATTTCTTGTTCTATTGTGTTCTTGTATTCTTGACCCTGTTCTTCCCACTCCACAGTGAGAACGTACCTCCTCCCCCCTCCCCACTAGTATTTCGCCTCAGTTCCTCGGATGGGGATCCAAAGATGCGTGAGTGCCGGCCTGCGGCAGGAAGATCCTCAAATCAGCGGCAAGGTGAGAGACGGACCAGGGGCATGGAGACTATCCCTGTCCCTGCGACTTCCTAGGAGAGCAGAGGGGTTCAAACGAGCCCTGAGATGGAGGAGGTGAGCCTGCTCGACATATCTGGGGTCCCTCTGCCTGGTGATTCCAATGTAGATGCCAGGCCCTCCGCCAGTCAATCAAGCTTCACCAGTACAGAGGTGGCACCACGAAGAAGCATCCGCAAACATTTGAGAAAATACACCGTGACACAAATGGATCTGCACGGGTGACATTACATGGTAAAAATTTATTTCACTAAATGCTTTTCACCAGCATGAGTTGTTTGTCCTGTGTGAATGACGTGTGGTAGCATGCCCCCCTCCTGTCTCCTCCCATTACACCATTGTCCTTTCAGAACTGCCAATGTATGGAATAACATCATTGCCATGCCAGTATTACTCATGTCTGTCTCCACAGATGCAGTGACATGGACAATTACTCAGTTTGCTGCTGCCAGTAATGGTGGACAAAAAGAGATTGCAAATGCTGACTGCTGCACAACAGGTGAATCAGGGTAGCAATAAAAGCAAAATACTGAGGATGCTGGAAAGCTGAAATAAAAACAGAAAGTGCTGGAAAAACCCAGCAGGTCTGGCAGCATCTGTGGAACACTGCAACAATCCCAAGAAAGAGATGTGAGCATGAGAGCAGAGGGATGTGTTGAAATGGCCAGCAACTGGAAGCTCGGGGTCCTGCTTGCGGACTGAGCGGAGGTGTTCTGCAAAGCGGTCACCCAGTCTGCGTTGGTCTCTCTAATGCAGAGGAGACCACATTGTGAGCAGCGAATACAGTATATTACATTGAAAGAAGTACAAGTAAACGGCTGCTTCACCTGAAAAGAGTGTTTAGGGCCTTGGACAGTGAGGAGAGAGGAGGTAAAAGGGCAGGTATTACACCTCCTGCGATTGCAGGGGAAGGTGCTGTGGGAAGAGGGACGAGGTGGTGGGGGTAATAGAGCAGTGGACAAGGCTGTTGCAGAGGGAATGATCCCATCGGAATGATGGGAAGTGAGGGGAAGATGCCTTTGGTAGTGGTATCACGCTGTAGGTGGCGGGAATGGCAGAGGAAGACCCTTTGGAGATAGAGGCCGATGGAGTGGAAAGTGAGGACAAGGGGAATCCTGTCGTGGTTTTAGGAGGGAGGGGAAGGGGTGAAGGTAGAGGTGCCGGAAATGGGCCGGACACGGTTGAGGGCCCTGTCAACCACACTGGGGGGTGGGGGGCGGGGGGGTGGGGTGGCGGCTGGTGGGGAATCCCCGGTTGAGGAAAATGGAAGAAATATCAGAAGCTCTGTCATGGAAGGTAGCATCATCAGAGCAGATGTGTCGGAGACGGAGAAACTGGGAGAATGGAATGGAGACCTTACAGGAGGCAGGGTGTGAAGAAGTGTAATTGAGATAGCTGTGAGAGTCGGTGGGCTTATAATGGATATTAGTAGGCAGCCTATCCCCAGAGATGGAGACATAGAAGTCAAGGAAGGGAAGGGAAGTGTCGGAAATAGACCATGTAAAGGTGAGAGAAGGGTGAAAACTAGAAGCAAAGTTGATAAAGTTTTCCAGTTTGGGGAGGGAGCTGGAAACGGCACCGATACAGTCATTAATGTACCGGAAAAAGAGCTGGGGGAGGGGGCCTGAGTAGGACTGGAACAAGGAATGTTTGACATATCCCACAAAAATACAGGCATAACTATGGCCCATGTGGGTACCCATAGCAACACCTTTTACTTGAAGGAAGTGAGTGGAGTTGAAGAAGAAGTTGTTCAACGTGAGAACAAGCTCAACTAGGCGGAGGAGGGTGCTGGTGGATGCGGACTGGTTGGGCCTCTATTCAAGGAAGAAGCCGAGAGCCATCAGTCCGTCCTGGTGGGGGATAGAGATGTAGAGGGATTGGACGTCCAGAGTGAAGAGGAGGCGGTTGGGGCCTGGACAATGGAAATTATCAAAATGACGAAGGGCTTCAGAAGAGTCACGAATGTAGGTGGGAAGAGACTGGATGAGTGGAGAAAAGATAGAGTCGAGATAGGAAGAAATAAGTTCAGTGGGGCAGGAGCAGACTGAAACAATGGGTCTGCTGGGACAGTCCCATTTGTGGATTTTGGAAAGGAGGCAGCAGTGGGCTGTTCGGGGTTGCGAGACTGAGGTTGGAAGCTGTAGAGGGAAGATCTCCAGAGGAGATGAGGTCAGTGACAATCCTGTGGACAGTCACTTGATGTTCGGTGGTGGGGTCCTGGCCCAGGGGGAAGTAGGAAGAAGTGTCTGAGAGTTAGTGCTGAGCCTCTGTAAGGTGGACGTCGGTACACCATACAATAACAGCACCACCCTTGTCTGCAGGTGTGATGATAATGTCGGGGTTAGAACTGAGAGTATGGAGTGCGGCAAGTTCAGAGGGGGGCAGGTTAGAGTGAGTGACGGGGAAAGAGAAATTGAGATGACCAATGTCTCGCTGACAGTTTTCAATGAAAACATCAAGAGTGGATAAGAGGCCAGAGGGATGGGTCCAGGTAAAGGGAGAAGGCTGGAGGTGGGTGAATGGGAATGCTGATCGGTGAAGGACTTCGGATCAAGGAAGTGAACCCGAAGGCAGAGATGATGGAAGAAGTGCTCAACGTCATGCCGAGCGCGAAGTTCATTGAGGTGGGGACATAAGGGGATAAAATTGAGTCGTTTACTGAGTACAGAACGTTCAGCGTCAGACAGGGGGAAGTCAGAGGGTTTAGTGAATACAGGGTGAATGAGGGTGCAGTGTGGCTTGCAGAGCTCATGGTGGTTCCTATGGTCTGGAGAACATTTGATCATTGCTGTTCATTCCTTGCTCGCTGCTCGCCCTGCATGTGGCACCTGGATGCTCTCTGTGCTCCCATGAACGTCTCTTGCTGTAAGTCCTCTGCATCCTCATCATCCGAGGATGAGTCCTTCTCATGTCTCTCCTCATCCTGCAAGGCCTCCCCCTATTGAGTTTGTAGTTGTGCAGAGCACAGCAAACAGCAACAATACGAGCTACCCTTTCTGCCTCGTACTGCAGGGCACCACCTGATCTATCCAGGCAGTGGAATCACATTTTCAGCATGCCAATCGCCTGCTCAATGGTGGTTCTTGTAGCTCCGTGGCTGACTTTGTATCTCTCCTCTGAATCACTGGTGGGGTTTCTCACTGGTGTCAGGAGCCATATCTTGAAGGAGTGGCCCTTGTCTCCAAGAAGACACCTCTCGATCTGAGTCTCTTCAATGAACAGCAACAGAAGCTGGAAATGGCGCAGGATGAAGGTGTCATGGCAGCTGCCTGGAAATCGGGCACAGCATTGCATGAAGTGCTTCTGGTGATCACATACCAGCTGTGCATTGATTGAGTGGAAGACCTTCCGGTTTAGGTACACAGCTGGTGACCCAACGGGAACCTTGATGGTCACGTGGGTCCCACTTGCAACTGTGGGTTCCTGCAATACTCTGGGCCGGGCTGTCAGGTTCTCTCCCGAACCGGACATAGTCACTGGCCCTCTGCTATAGGGCATCGGTGAGCTCCCTGATACAGCGGTGCACTGCTGACAATGTGAGTCTCCTGTGGGACCCTGAAATGATTCAGAGGCATAAAAATTAAGAGCCGCTGTCATTTTGAGGGCCACAGTCGTAGGATGTCCACTGAAGCCCATGGGCTACAGGTCATCATTCAGCAGGGCACAGAGATGTGTCACTGCCTCTCTAGACATCCGCAGTCACCTCTGACACTGGAGCTCTGACATCTGCAGAAATGTCATTCGGGACCTGTAGATGTGCAGTGATCTGCAGTGGCGAGCTCTCTTTGGGGGCTGCTGCTAGCTCATGCCCGGGGACCTCTATGTGGCTGTAACTGCCTGTTGGTTTTGCTTGCGGTGCATTTGGTTCCTCACCATAAACAGATAATGAATATAGGGTGAACCATCCCCATTTCCAAGTTGCAATTAAACTTGGTTTCTTCACTTCTTTGAAGGTACCGAACAGGTCAGAGATTGATGTTGACTGGTACATCAGGTACTTTCGTGCTTCAACTATGTGGCGTGGCATGGCATTGCCCATTTTCGCCCCCACTGAGAGTGGCACAGCATGACCACATTCAGATTGGAGCAGTTGCATCGATTGTCCCACCAGCCAGATTATCTTTACACAACTCATGTTTCTAGCACCCTCCCAACACACACAGGGTTCCCAGAGTGCCATTGCTCCTTCACTCACACAAATATTCAATGGTGTAGAGTGTTCCCCCTTTAAGGAGAGAGGGTATGCAGAGTTGTGCTGCCAGTAATACCACCTCCCTCCCATCTCCCTTCACGTTTGCAGAGTTGTGCCCTCATTAACACCATCCCCCCTCCCACCTCCCTGCAAAGTTTCACCCCAAGTAATGCTATCCCTCTCCCTTGAGACCCACCTCACTGGACTAACCTTTACAGACTCCGAGTACGGCAACCTCTGTCCAGCCGGATTTTATTGGTCGGAATGGGACGGTACGTGATAGACGCCCATTCACAGGAATATGTGGAACTGTTGAGTATGAGGCAACGGGATGCATAATGAGGCAAATTAAGTAATGCTTTGAATATTTAAATTGTGCTACCCTGCCAAGTGACCGGGGCTGCATCAGACCTTGCTGCTGCCAGTAATATGGGGCGGGGTCTTCCCAGCATTGGGAAACTGGGCAGGCCGCTCCAAAAGGAATTTTCTGCAAGCTTCCCCACCTCCGCCATGACCCCGACGTCAGTGGGCCAGTAGAATATCTCCCTGAGATTGAAAGAGAAATATACAGAGGTTATCTCACAGAGAAAGTCAGAGAATGTGACAGAGAGAAAAAGAGAGGTGTATATAGAAACACAGGGAATCTGACTGAGACAGTTGGACAACGAAACAGGAAAAATGACAAAGAGAGACAGAGTGAGATAGATAGACATAAGCAGAAAGAATGGGAGTGGTGGTTTAGAGGGACCTGCCAATATACATGAGTGCAGTGTGGATTCAGGGAATCTATGCCGATACAGGAGTGTGAGAAAGGGGTCAGAGGAACCTCCCAGATACAGGAGTGTGAGAGATGGGTTAGAGGTGTTATGTTTTATTGATTGATAATTTTCTGTCATTCACTGACTGGGGATCTGAAATTATATTTTCAAGATACTTTTAAAAGACAAGCTGCCAGAAAAGTCATCCTTTCAGCTTAAGATGATCATCTACTTTGCTATACTGAATCCTACATTAGAAAATATTGTGAGGAGGGAGATGAAATGTCTGTTTCCCAGCAAGAACCAAGACCCAGGAGATAGAAAAGGAACTATTTGTTCTTTCAGCAAGCAGAGAAATACTGCTAACTGCTATGTTTGAATGAGTGACTATCATGTGTGGTTTTAAGTTGGTGTGTTCTCTGCACAGAGGAGAAGCAACTGGACTCTGACACATGCAGACCCAGGTGGGGGTCTCTTTCTCTCCGTCTGTCCATTCCAGCTTGAAAGCTTTCAAATCCTGCCGGTTGACTGCCTCCCTTTGCATACTCGAGCCACAATCAGAAACCCAATTGAAAAATATCATCCACGTTGCTGTCTCCAAAGAGGCTCACTGAACTAGTCATCTATCTCTTCAAACTAAAAGCCACAGGATGACTGAGGTCAGCTAAAAGCCAGCTGAATCACCAAAATCCAAAATTGTTTTTTGCTATGGACTTTAACTCAACCAATCTACCTTTCCATACTCTGTAACCTATTTGTGTGTGTGTAAACCTCCAGAGTGTGTGTGTGAGAGTGAAAGTTGGCCTGTTGTTTATTATTTTACTTCAGTTTGAGTAAAATAAAGCTAAGCTCTTTCTTTGTTAACTCAAGAAAACTTGTCAGATTTTTTCTTGTTTTGATCATAGTAAGTAAGTAATCAAGAACCCACTGAATTGGCCAGTACTTCGACTTTAAGAAAGAGTTAAACCTGTTGTGGTCAAGCTACGAGAAGGAAAAGAGGGAGACCCTTCAAACACTCCTCACTTGCTCGTAACAGAAATTTGGAAGCTCACGTATGGGATTAAACATAAAGATGAATGGGAAACCTGGAACAGGAAACTGGAAGTGGGAAAATAAATTGATCTCTAGCAATAATTTAAGAGTTCAATGCAGGTTTTCTTGTAGTTTTCAGTGCTAGAGTACTAAGATGTTCACATTCGAGGCAAGTACCTTCCTATAACAGAGTGAAGTAACTTGGACCAGATTAGAAGCCCTATCTGTTGAAGATTTGAGGAATGTAGCTGGGCAATCAAAGATTACTATCATTCCAAAAATTAGGAAGCCTGAAATCCTAAAACTTGTGGCCAACCATTTAAAAATTGACACTGAAGAACTGGAGGCAGACATAGAATCTGAAATAAAGTAACATTAGCTAAGGTACAATTAGAAGAGAGGAGACTAGAATTAGAATTTCAGAATGGAGAGAAAGGAAGAATTTTCCAGGAAAGGGAGAAAGAAAGAGCTTTCCAGGAAAGGGAGAAAGAAAGAGATTTCCAGAGGGAGAAAGAGGAGAGAGAGTTCCACAAAAGAGAAAAAGAAAAAGCTTTCCAAAAGGAGTAAAGGCAGCTCGAATTGAATAGGGGAAGAGCCAATGTATCAAGTGATGGCAGTGCTAGTGCAGGAGTTACCCCGAACTCAGGACTGGGTGCTAAGCTCTTAAAGTTCTCCCAGTTGATACCAAAGTTCAATGAGGGGGATGTCGAAGCATTTTTCATCTCATTTGAAAATATTGAAAAACAATTGAAGTGGCCAGTAGCGAGCTGGACACTGTTGTTGCAAAGCAAAATTAACAGGAAAAGGCCATGCGCTTGATTCACTGTTTCCTGAGAGTACATCAGATTATGATATGACTAAAAATGCTATCCTGCACACATATAAGCCACTACTGGAGGCATACTGTCAAAAGTTCCAAACTCTCCGAAAGCAGCCAGAACAAACTTACTTTCGGGTTTGAAAGAGTTAAGCAGCTTGCTTTTGACCAGTGGAATAGGGCGCTTAAGATAACATCCACCTATGAAAACCTCAGAGGGTGCTCCTCCTCGAGGAGTTCAAACACTCTTCCCCTTTCCATAAGAAACCACATTGAGGAACAAAAGGTTCCAAGAGCCTGGCAGGCAGCAATCCTGGCTGATAAATATACACCTATTCAAAAGCAATTTCCCCAAGAGAAACCCTTCCTTAGTCACCTCTAAAAACCTGAAAAGGATATAAAGTGGGAGGGTGATAGGAGGATGAACAACCATGAGTGAGAAGGGAGAACTGGAAACACGGGGGGCCCTCCTCAGGCCAAAAAGGAAGGTGTTGAGAACAGGGGTGATGCCCAAAACTCTGTATGTTTCAATTCTTACCAGGCAGGTGTCCTTTGAGCTGACTGCCGGATGTTATGGGGAAAACCCATAGGTTTACTCAAGGTGCACCAGACCAGTTCAAAGAAAGGGCACCTGACGAAAAGCACAGCAGACTGGTTTGTGGCTTTAACTGAGGCAGTAAAACCCAGTAAACCTACCGCTGAGTGTGTGGGAAAACGTAACAAAATCCCTGAGAGTTACCAAGGTATTGTGTCCAGAGGAAAAGTGACCCCATACCCCTTGAGTGAGGCGAGTAAGCCCATAGTTTTACTGAGGCATACTGGAGCACCCTTCTGTTGGGAAAAGGCATGACCTTTGCCCAGACAGTGCATTGAATGCTAGAGGGCAAGTAAACGGTATTGGAGGGAAGTATATGCTGTCATGAAAGTCCAAAATACCAGAGGGGAAATATTAATTTCATCAGTTGGAACCTTATGTTAAACCTGTAATGGAAAATCCTGCAGCTTTTTTTTTAAGCTGGCAGCCAAGATGGCCATGGCAATTTATATTTGAAACACCAAATGATTAAACTGGAGGCGAAAAGTCTCACCCAGCCTAACCATATCAATGGCTTGATCTCAGTAATTAAATTACCTAGAATGGCTTTATCAACACGGTCATCAAGGCCATCTACAACCATAGATGTTGAAAGAGCCAAACTTCTCCAAGTGAGTTTGGACATCTTGAGGCATGTAGCACCTTGAATCTCAGAGAACATTCCAGCCAAAACCTCATTAAAAACAAAGGGAGAATTGATAGTCATGTGACTGCTTGCACATTTCTGAAGAAACTGTAAGCTTTGTCACAAATGGGAGAGAGCAGGAACTGAAAAGCAATCAAGGAAGCAGGATCACGCTCCCTCTCTCCCCCGAAAGTATCAAGAGTAGATCCAGCTGTGACTGGGAACCACCCCTCTCTGCAGCCCCTTCCCCCCAACCCACAAGCCTACAGACTTCTGCAGCTAACAACCAGGGGATGGGAATCAACACCCCTCTTCAGCCTTCAGGATCCCTGAGCAAAGCAAGCCCGTCACTGTGCATGTGGCCCAGCAAGGAATTCAGGGCAACAAATTCAGCTGAGGACTTTTGGACTCACATACTGTATTTAAATTCCATTTATTCCAGATTTTGTTCCAACCACCAAATCTGTTTTTCCTCTGTAAATTATTTTTGTGTGTGTGTGATTCTCGTGTGAATGTGTGCATGAATGTGTTACATATTTTTAGTATGTTAAACCCTGTTAAATTGTTAAGTGTAATAAACTTCCCACTTTCTTGTTAAAACTGAAGAAAACCTGTCTGATTGGTTCTTTTGCAATTATATTCGAGGAACAGGAGCAGGAGCTCACTGAGGTGGGAGGTTCAATCACTCAGTTAGAAAAAGATAAATCCTGTTGCGGTCAAACAAGAGAATGGGCGAAAGGGGATCCTGAGACCCCCCACCTCACCTGGCCAGAACAGAAATTTTAGGGTTATAGACCAGGGTCGCAATCTAAAGACAAATGAGAAATTGGAAGTGGGAAACGAAATTGATTCCTACCAAAAAAAAAACTTCAATGCAGGTTTCTTTGTGGTTTTTGCTCCTAGAATACTAACATGTCCGCATCAGATGCCAGTTCATTTCCAAACCAGGGTGAAGGGACTTGGGATAAGTTAAAGGCCCTATCTATTGAAGAGTTGAGGAATATAGCTGGGCACTTTGGAATTACTTTCCATACAAAAGCTAAGCAATCCAAAATCTTAAGACTTGTGGCCAACCATTTTTCACTTGAACCTGAAGATTCAGAAGGAGCGTTGGAGTCAGAGTCAGACAGGGTAATGTTAGCTAAAATACAATTAGAACAGAGGAAGCAAGCATCAGAATTCCAGAGGGAAGAGGGGGAAAAAGAAAGGGAGAGAGAAGAGAGGGAAAGAGAGAGGGAAGAGAGGGTAAAGGAATGAATTTTCCAGAAGGAGAAGGAGGAAAGGGGGCTAAGGTGACTTGAATTACCCAGGGAGCAGCATTGCAACCCCAGTGAAAGTATGGGTATTGTGAAAGCTACCCTTAACTCAGGGACCTGTGCTGAGATCTTAAAGTTATAGAACATAGAACATAGAACAGTACAGCACAGTACAGGCCCTTTGGCCCACGATGTTGTGCCGAACCTTTAACCTACTCTAAGATCAAATTAACTACCTACCCTTCATTCTACTATCATCCATGTACCTATCCAAGAGTCGTTTAAGTGCCCCTAATGTATCTGCTTCTACTACCACCGCTGGCAGCGCATTCCACGCACCCACCACTCTCTGTGTAAAGAACCTACCTCTGACATCTCCCCGAAACCTTCCTCCAATCACCTTTAAATTATGCCCCCTGGTGATAGCCCTTTCCACCCTGGGAAAAAGTCTCTGACTATCCACTCTATCTATGCCTCTCATCATCTTGTACCCCTCTATCAAGTCACCTCTCATCCTTCTTCGCTCCAATGAGAAAAGCCCTAGCTCCCTCAATCTTTCTTCGTAGGACATGCCCTCCAGTCCAGGCAGCATCCTGGTAAATCTCCAATGCACCCTCTCTAAAGCTTCCACATCCTTCCTATAATGAGGCGACCAGAACTGAACACAATATTCCAAGTGTGGTCGAACGAGGGCCTTATAGAGCTGCACCATAACCTCGTGGCTCTTAAACTCAATCCCCCTGTTATTGAAAGCCAACACACCATACGCCTTCTTAACAACCCTATCAACATGGGTGGCAACTTTGAGCAATCTATGGACATGGACCCCAAGATCCCTCTGTTCCTCCACACCTCCAAGAATCCTGTCTTTAAGCGTGTATTCCACATTCAAATTCGACCTTCCAAAATGAATCGCTTCACACTTTTCCAGGTTGAACTCCATCTGCCACTTCTCAGCCCAGCTCTGCAACCTGTCAATGTCCCGTTGCAACCTACAACAGCCTTCCACACTATCCACAACTCCAGCAACCTTCGTGTCATCGGCAAACTTGCTAACCCAGCCTTCCACTTCCTCATCCAAGTCATTTACAAAAATCACAAAGAGCAGAGGTCCCAGAACAGATCCTTGTGGAACACCACTTGTCACCGAGCTCCATGCTGAATACTTTCCATCTACTACCACCCTCTGACTTCTATGGGCCAGCCAATTTTGTATCCAGACAGCCAACTTTCCCTGAATCCCATGCCTCCTTACTTTCTGAATTAGCCGACCATGGGGAACCTTATCAAAAGCCTTGCTAAAATCCATATACACCACATCCACTGCTCTTCCTTCATCAATGTGTTTTGTCACATCTTCAAAGAATTCAATGAGGCTTGTGAGGCATGACCTGCCCCTCACAAAGCCATGCTGACTGTCTCTAATCAAACCATGCTTTTCCAAGTAATCATAAATCCTGTCTCTCAGAATCCTCTCCAATAATTTGCCCACTACCGACGTAAACCTGACTGGTCTATAATTCCCAGGGTTATCCCTATTCCCTTTCTTGAACAAGGGAACAACATTTGCCACCCTCAAGTCATCCGATACTACTCCAGTGGACAGTGAAGACGCAAAGATCATCGCCAAAGGTGCAGCAATCTCTTCCCTCGCTTCCCGTAATATCCTTGGGTATATTCCGTCTGGCCCCGGGGACTTATCTGTCCTCATCTCATTCAAAATTTCCAGCACATCCTCCCTCTTAACCTCAACCTGTTCGAGCATATCAGCCTGTTCCACGCTGTCCTCACAAACGACCAGGTCCCTCTCACTAGTGAATACTGAAGCAAAGTATTCATTTAGGATCTCCCCTATCTCCTCCGACTCCAGGCACAAGTTCCCTCCACTATCCCTGATCGGCCCTACCCTCACTCTGGCCAGACTCTTGTTCCTCACATAAGTGTAGAACGCCTTAGGATTTTCCTTAATCCTACCCGCCAAGACTTTTTCATGTCCCCTTCTCGCTATCCTCAGTCTATTCTTCAGTTCCTTCCTGGCTACCTTGTAACCCTCTAGAGCCCTGTCTGATCCTTGCTTCCTCAACCTTAAGTAAGCTTCCTTCTTCCTCTTGACTAGCTGTTCCACATCTCTTGTCATCCAAGGTTCCTTCACCCTACCATCCATTCCCTGCCTCATCGGGACAAACCTATCCAGCAGTCGCAGCAAGTGCTCCCTAAACAACCTCCACATTTCTGTTGTGCATTTCCCTGAGAACATCTGTTCCCAATTTATGCTCCCCAGTTCCTGTCTAATAGCATTGTAATTCCCCCTCCCGCAATTCAATATTTTCCCATCCTGTCTGCTCCTGTCCCTCTCCATGACTATAGTAAAGGTCAGGGAGTTGTGATCACAATCACCGAAATGCTCTCCCACCGAGAGATCTGCCACCTGGCCTGGTTCGTTGCCAAGCACCAAGTCCAACATAGTCTCCCCTCTAGTCGGCCTATTTACATATTGAGTCAGGAAACCTTCCTGGACACACCTGACAAAAACTGCTCCATTCAAACTATTTGCACTAAGGAGGTTCCAATCAATATTAGGGAAGTTGAATTCACCCATGAGAACAACCCTGTTACTTCTGCACCTTTCCAAAATCTGCCTCCCAATCTGTTCCTCCATGTCTCTGTTGCTATTGGGGGGTCTATAGAAAACTCCCAACAAAGTGACTGCTCCTTTCCTGTTTCTGACTTCCACCCATAATGACTCAGTAGACAAACCCTCCTCGACGGCCTCCCTTTCTGCAGCTGTGATACTATCCCTAATTAACAATGCCACTCCCCCACCTCTTTTCCCTCCCTCCCTATTCCTTTTGAAACATCTAAACCCCGGAACATCCAACATCCATTCCTGCCCCTGTGATATCCACGTCTCCGTAATGGCCACAACATTGTAGCTCCAAATACTGATCCATGCTCTCAGTTCATCACCCTTATTCCTGACTCTTCTTGCATTAAAATAGACACACTTCAACCCATCATACTGGCTGCAACTTTGCCCTGTCAACGATCTAACCTTCCTCACAGACTCTCTGCACTCGGTATCTGCCTGTTCAACAGCTACCCCATCCACTAATCCGTGGCTCCGGTTCCCATCCCCCTGCCAAACTAGTTTAAACCCTCCCGAAGAGCTCCAGCAAACCTCCCGCCCAGGATATTGGTGCCGCTCCAGTTCAGATGCAACCCGTCCTTCTTGTACAGGTCCCACCTTCCCCAGAAGGTATCCCAATGATCCACATATCTGAATCCCTCTCTCCTACACCAGTTCTGTAGCCACGTGTTCAGCTGCACTCGATCGCTGTTTCTCGCCTCACTAGCACATGGCACCGGTAACAATCCTGAGATTACTACTCTGCTCGTCCTGCCTTCAGCTTCCAACCTAACTGCCTATATTCGCTTTTCAGGTCCTCATCCCTTTTCCTAGCTATGTCATTGGTACCGTTATGTACCACGACCTCTGGCTGCTCCCTCTCCTCCTTAAGAATCCTGTGGACTCGATCCGAGACATCCCTGACCCTGTTGATTCTGAAGTTCCGTGAGGGAGATGTGGAAGCATTTTTTGCCGCGTTGAAAAGCTTGCAAGTCCATTGAAATGGCCGGCCGAGAGCTAGACTCTGTTGCTACAAAGCAAGCTAACAGGAAAAACATGTTTATTCACTGTTGCCAGATGAAGGTTCACCAGATTATGAATTAACTGAAAATGCTATCCTCGGGGTATATGAGCCAGTACAGGAAGCATACCACCAAAAATTCCAAAACCTCCAGAAACAGCCTGATCAAATTTACCTCGAGTTTGAAAGAAGTAAGCAGCTGGCGTTTGACCAGTGGCTAAGGGCTCTTTAAGTACAGTCAACTTATAAAAACCTCAGGGAGATGATTCTTCTTGAGGAATTTAAAAATGCCCTTCCCCTTTCTATTAAAACCCATGTACGGGAACAAAAGTTTCAAAGAGCCAGGCAGGCCGTAGTTCTGGCCGATGAATTTAATCTCACATATAAATTTTCACTCCAAGGAAAATTCTTCCCTCGTCACCCCCACAAATCCAAGAAGGATAAGAGGTGGGCAGGATGATAGGAGCCCAACTAGCCCTTGGCGATAATGGAGAGCTGGACACACAGAGTGTCCTCCACAAGCCAAAAAAAACAGTGCTGAAAGCATGAGTGAGATCTGGATACCTGTGTGTTTCCACTGTAACAAGGCAGGTTACGTCCGAGCAAGGCACACCAGACCATTGCAGGAGAAGGGGCCATGATGGAAAGCACAGAAGAGCAGGCTGTGGCTTTACCTGCAACAGCAGTAAGAGCCAGGAAACATACTGCAGTGGGTGCAGGAAAATTTAACAACATCCCTGAAGGTTATCTGGATTTTGTTTCTAAAGGGATAGTAACCCCATGGCACCCGGGTGGGGCAAGCAAGCCCATCGTCATCTCAAGATCACTGCCAGTCCCACGTGCAAGTGAGCATAAGAATAGGCAAATTGAGCGATTGAACACGTGACTGGAGAACTGGTGTAGGAGGGAGGACATCAGATTTCTGAGACACTGGGACCAGTTCTGGGGCAGGTGGGACCCGTACAAGATGGACGAGTTGCATCTTAGCAGGACTGGGACGAATACCCTTGCAGGGAGATTTGCTAGTGCTGTCGGGAAGGGTTTAAACTAAATTGTCAGGGGGAATGGAAACCTGAGAGGTAGTTCAGAACTGGAAGTAAAACTGGTAACTTTTTCGGGGTGTGGTAACCAAGAGCAAGTGTTAGAGAAGAATACCAAGATGCACAGAATACTGCGGGAGATAGGGAATAGTAAGTTATTAGATGGGGTCAGAGTGAGGGAGAAAGTAATAAAGTCTGATTCAGGGTTAATGTGCATGTATGTGAATGCATGAAGTGTACATAATAAGACGGCTGAAGTACAGGTGCAGATTACCATGTGGAAATATGATGCTGTGGCTGTAACAGAGACCTGGTTCATAGAAGGGCAGGACTGGGTGTTAAATATTCCGGGATATAAGGTGATCAGGTAAGATAGGAAAGTGAAAAAATGTGGAGGGGTGGCAGTATTCATTAAGGAGAGCAATGTAATGCTGGAGAAAAAGGATGTACTAGCGGGGTCAAGGACAGAATCAGTTTGGCTGGAGCTAAGGAACAGAAAAGGTGCAGTTACATTGCTCTATGTTGTCTAAAGGTTACCGACTAGTGGGAAGGACATGGAGGAACACATTTGCAGGAAAATTATCAAAATGTGAAAAAAGTATAGGCTAGTTATAATGGGGGACTTTAATTGTCCAAACATAGACTGGGATAAGAGTAGTGTAAAGGGCAGTGAGCTGCAAGAGGTCCTAGAGTGCGTTCAGGAAAATTTTCTACAACAGTATGTTGCTCGTACAATGAGAAAGGAGGCACTCGAGACGTGCTAGAAGATCATAAGGTCATAAGAACGAGAAGCAAGAGTAGGTAATTCAGCCCCTTGAGCCTGTTCCGCCATTCAATACGATCATGGTTGATCTCATCCCGGTCTCAACTCCACTTTCCTGCCCATTCCCCATAACACTTCAACCCTTTACGAATTAAAAATCTGTCTATCTCCTCTTTAAATTTACTTAATCTTCCGGCATCCACCGTACTCTGGGGTAGTGAATTCCATAGAATCATGACCCTTTGTGAGAAGTAATTTCTATTCATCTCTGTTTTAAATCTGCTACCACTTATCCTAAAACTATGACTTCTCGTTCTAGATTGCCACACCAGAGGAAACATCTACGTCTACTTTGTCAATCCCCTTAATCATCTTATATACCTCAATTCGATCTCCTCTAATTCTTCTAAACTCGAGACAGTAAAGACCTAAACTGCTCAATCTCTCTTCATAAGACAAACCCCTCATCTCTGAAATCAATCTAGTGAGCCTCCTCTGAACTGCCTCAAACTACATCCCTCCTCAAGTAAGGGGACCAAAACTGTATGCAATACTCCAGGTGTGGTCTTACTAATGCCTTGTACAGTTGCAGCAACACTTCCCTACTTTTATATTCTATTCCTTTAGCAATAAATCAAAAATTCCATTTTCATTCCTTATTACCTGCTGTACCGGCACACTAGCTTTCTATGATACATGCACAAGGACACCCAGATGCCTTTGCACTGAAGCATTCTGAAGTTTCTCTCCATATTAATAACAACTTGCCTTTTTATTCTTCTGACCAAAGTGGATAACCTCACACCATAGAGTCAATGAGTCGTACAGCATAGAAACAGGCTGTTCGGCCACCGTGTCCATGCTGACTATAATGCCTATCTATAGTAAACCCACCTGACTACATTAATTCCATATCATTCTATGCCCCTTACTCATTCCAGTAACCAGATGCATCTTAAATGTCGCTACTGTTCCTGCCTCCACCACCTCCTTAGGTAGCTCATTCCAGATATCCACTGCTTTTTGTGTGAAGAATTTACCCCTTTGATCCCCTTTAAGCCTCCTCCCTCTCACCTTAAATCTTTGCCCTCCAGTTTTCGTCACCCCTACTATAGGAAACAGACTCTGGCTATCTACCCTATCTATGCCTCTCATAATTTTACATACCTCTATCATGTCCCCTCTCAGCCTCCTTCACTCCAGGGAAAACATACCCAGCCTATCCAATCTCTCTTTATAACTCAAGCCCTCCAAACCAGGCAACATCCTTGTGAATCTTTTCTGCACCCTCTCTAGCTTAATCACATCTTTCCTGTAGTACGGCGACCAGAACTGCACACAGTACTCCAAATGCAGCCTAACCAACGTTATGTACAACTGTAACATGACGTCCCAACTCTTGTACTCACTGCCTCGATCATTGAAGGCAAGCATGACATACGCCTTCTTCACCTCCCAGTCTACCTGTTCCACTTTCGTGGAACTATGTGCTTGCACCCCAAGGTCTCTCTGCTCAAGAACACTCCCCAGGGCCCTGCCATTCACAGTATATGTCCTGTCTTGATTTAACATCCCAAAATGCATCATTTCACACCAGTCTGCGTTAAATTCCATTTGCCAATCCCTTGCCCACTTTCCCAGTTGATCTATATCCTTTTCTAACCTTAGACACCCTTCTTCACTGTACACTATTTCGCCAACGTTGGTGTCATATGCAAGCTTACTAATCATGCCCCTTACATTCACATCCAAGTCATTAATACATATGACAAACAACAGAGGGCCCAGCACCGATCCCTGTGGCACACACTGGTTACCGACCTCCAATCTGAAAAGCAACCCTCCACTACCACCCTCTGCCTCCTATCCCCAAGCCAATTTTGCATCCAATTTGCTAGCTCACCCTGGATCGCATGTGTTCGAACCTGACGGGCCAGCCTGCCATGCGGGACCTTGTCAACGGCCTTGCTAAAATCCATGTAGACAACGTCCATCACCCTGCCTTTGTCAATCCTCTTGGTCACCTCCTCTAAAAACTCAATCAAATTTGTGAGACATGATTTCCCACACGCAAAGCCATGCTGACTATCCCTAATCAGACCATGCCTTTCCAGGTGCATATAAATCCTGTCTCTCAGAATCCCTTCCAATAACTTTCCCAACACTGATGTAAGGCTCGCCGGCCTGTAGTTCCCTGGCTTATCACTGATGCCCTTCTTAAATAAATTCAGAACATTAGCTGTCCTCCAGTCTTCCAGTACCTCACCCGT
The DNA here is from genome assembly GCF_036365525.1 of Heterodontus francisci. Taxonomy (NCBI): domain Eukaryota; kingdom Metazoa; phylum Chordata; class Chondrichthyes; order Heterodontiformes; family Heterodontidae; genus Heterodontus; species Heterodontus francisci. The sequence goes on along the minus strand of NC_090375.1, from coordinate 204,873,805 downwards.
GGCGAACGATGATGCAAAAATCTCTGCCAGGGCCCCAGCAATCTCCTCCCTTGCTTCCCAAAGCATCCCAGGATACACCTGGTCAGGACCTGGGGATTTATCAACCTTAATGTGCTTGAAAACCTCCAACCCCTCCTCCTTTGTAATGTGATCCATGTTAAACGCCATCTGCCATATTTGGCCCATTCACCTAACCTATCCATATTCATTTGTAAATTTCTTACCTCTTTATTGCAATTTACAAACCCACTGATCTCAGTGTTAGCTGCAAATTTGGCTCTAGTACCTTCTATCCCTGCATCCAAGTCACGAATAAAAATTGTAAATATTTGGGGCCCAAGGATCGAACACTGTAGCACCCCACCAGTTACATCATGCCAACCAGAAAAAGACCCATTTTTCCCGACTCTCTGTTTTCTGTTGGTTAGCCACTCCTCTGTCCAAGCTAATAAATTGCCCCGAACCCCATGTGGTCTTACCTTGTGTATTAAACTTTTGTGCAGCACCTTATTAAATGCCATCTGGAAGTCCAGATATACTACATCTACAGGATCCCCATTATCCACTTTGCGTGTTACAGCTTTGAAGAACTCTAGCAAATTAGTTAAACACGATTTACCCGTCATAAAACCATGCTGACTCTGATGGGTTGCGTTTTGACTTTCTAAATGTCCTGTTGTTATTTCCTTAATAATGGATTCTAACAATTTCTCAATGACAGATGTTAAACTAACTGGTCTACAGTTTCCTAGTTTCTGCCTCCCTCCCTTTTTGAATAAGGGTGTTACGTTAGCTTTTTTTCCAATCCACTGGAACCTTCCCTGCATCCAGGGAATTTTGGAATATTATAACCAATGGATACACTATCTCCACTGCCACTTCCTTTGAGACCCTAGGACGTAGTCTATCAGGCCCTGGCAACTTGTCTCCCTTTAATCCCAATAGTTTGCTCAGTACCTTTTCCCTAGTGATGATGATTTTTCTAAATTCCTCTCTCTCTATAACCTCTGTACTTCCTGTTACTACTGGGATGGTACTGCTGTCCTCCACTCTGAAAACTGAGGCAAAATACTGATTTAGTGTCTCTGCCGTTTCTGTGTTCCCCTCTATTAACTCCCCAGTCTCATCCTCCAATGGACCAACATTCACTTTAGCTACCGTCTTACCTTTTATATACTGATAGAAGCTTTTGCTATCCGTTTTTATATTTTGTACTAGTTTCCTTTCATGATTTACCTTTGCTCTTTTTATTACTTTTATAGAATCCCTTTGTTGATCTTTAAAAGTTTCCCAGTCTTCCAGCCTGCCTCTCACCTTTGCAATATGGTATGCCTTAGTGTTGGTCTTTATGTTATCCTTAACTTCCTTGCTTAGCCACGGATGCTTTTTCTCCCTCTTAGAATCTTTCTTCCTCTCTGAATGATATTTTAGTTGGGAGGAATTGAATATCTCCTTAAACATCTGCCACTGTTCATCAACTGTCCTACCTTTTAGTCTTCCTGTGTCTGTGGGGGAGAATTTTGGGGATAGTGACCATACTCTGCACGATTTAAGGTAGTTATGGAAAAGAACAAAGACAGACTGGAAATAAAGGTACTGAATTAGGGGAAGGCCGATTTCAGTATAATAAAACATGATCTGGCCAAAGTGGACTGGGAACAGCTACTTGTAGGAAAGTCCTTATCAGACCAGTGGGAGACATTCAAAGAGGAAATAGTGAGAGTTCAGAGACAACATGTACCCATAAAGGTGAAGGGCAGGAAGAACAAGTCCAGGGAACCTGGATGTCAAGGGATATAGAGGATTAGATCAGAAAAAAAGGAGGCATATGGCAGATTCGGAGGGCTGAAAACAGCGGAGGCACTAGAGGAGTATAGAAAGTGTAGGGGAGTACCAAAAAAAGTAGTTAGGAGAGCGAAGAAGGGACATGAAAAAACACTGGTGGGCAAGATAAAGGAACATCCCAAGACGTTTTATAAGTACATTAAGGGCAAGAGCACAACCAGGGAAAGAGTAGGGCCCATTAGGGACCAAAGTGGCAATCTGTGTGTGGAGCCAGAGGACATAAGTGAGATTTTAAATGAATACTTTTCATTTGTGTTCACTTTGGAGAAGGACGATGCAGGTGCAGAGATCAGGGAGGGGGATTGTGATATACTTGAACATATTAGCATTGAAAGGGAGGAAGTTTTAACTGTTTTAGCAGGCTTAAAAGTGGATAAATCCCCTGGCCCAGATTATATGTATTCCTGGCTGTTATGTGAGGCAAGGGAGGCGATAGCAGGGGCTCTGACACAAATTTTCAAATCCTGTCTGGCCACAGGAGAAGTATCAGAGGACTGGAGGAAAGTGAATGTGGTACCATTATCCAAGAAGGGTAGCAGGGATAAACCAGGTAATTACAGGCCAGTGAGTCTATCATCAGTGGTTAGGAAACTATTGGAGAACATTGTGAGGGACAGGATTAATCTCTACTTGGAGAGAGAGGGCCTAATCAGGGATAGTTAGCATGGCTTTGTCGAGGCGGTGACTCGATGTGTAGATGAGAGTAAAGCAGTTGATGTCGTCTACATGGACTTCAGTAAGGCTTTTGATAAGGTCCCGCATGGAAGATTGGTGAAGAAAGTAAGAGCCCATAGCCCATAGACCTCACAATTTGGCAAATTAGATCCAAAATTGCCCTCGTGGCAGGAGGCAGAGGGTAATGGTCGAGAGTTGTTTTTGCGATTGGAAGCCTGTGACCTGTGGTGTACCACAGGGATCGGTTCTGGGACCCTTGCTGTTTTTAGTGTACATTAATTATTTAGACGTGAATATAGGAGGTATGATCAGTAAGTTCACAGATGACACAAAAATTGGTGGTGTCGTAAATAGTGAGGAGGAAAGCCTTAGACTACAGGACGTTACAGATAGGCTGTTGGGATGGGCGGAGAAGTGGCAAATGGAATTTAATCCTGAGAACTGTGAGGTGATGGGAGGACTAACAAGGCAAGGGAATATACAATGGATGGTAGAACCCTAGGAATAACAGAAGGTCAGAGGGACATTAGTGTACTTGTCCATAGATCACTGAAGGCAGCAGCATATGTAGACCTCACATAAGATATCCCAGTGTGTTTCATCTTCCAATTCCTTTGTAGCAGAGACCTTGAAGACCTTGGAATGGATTGTTTTTTTACTTAAAAAGTGTTTCTGGTTCACATTCTATTGTAATTGGGATGTGTATAGATTTTTAATTCTGCTCATAAAAAGAGTTCACTGAGTCTTGAAAACTGACGATTTATTCAATCTTTAATTCTAAAAGGTATAATGTATTAATTATATATAAATTCTATCTAATTAAGTGTATTATACCTATGTTTCATCACACACCAGGGCTATTGTTCCTGAGACTGTTCATCCACATCAACACCAGGGATATTGTTCCTGAGACTGTTCATCTACATCAACACCAGGGCTATTGTTCCTGAAACTGTTCATCTACATCAACACCAGAGCTATTATTCCTGAGACTGTTCATCTACATCAACACCAGGGCTATTATTCCTGAGACTGTTCATCTACATCAACACCAGGGCTATTGTTCCTGAAACTGTTCATCTACATCAACACCAGGGCTATTATTCCTGAGACTGTTCATCCACATCAACACCAGGGCTATTGTTCCTGAAACTGTTCATCTACATCAACACCAGGGCTATTGTTCCTGAAACTGTTCATCTACATCAACACCAGGGCTATTATTCCTGAGACTGTTCATCCACATCAATACCAGGAATATTGTTCCTTAGAATGTTCATCCACATCAACACCAGGGCTATTGTTCCTGAAACTGTTCATCTACATCAACACCAGGGCTATTATTCCTGAGACTGTTCATCCACATCAACACCAGGGATATTTTTCCTGAGACTTTTCATCCACATCAACACCTGAGATCATAACAAAATAATTTGTAAATCATGCTTTGAAGAAATTTCGAAAGAATACAAAATTATTTTGTTTTCCATATCCTCCACTCACTATATTGTATTGCACACAACTAAAAATGGTTCATTAAATCAGTTTGTTCAGTGGAATGTAACTAATATCCCTGCTCACATTCCCTAGATGACTGTCTCCATGGAGGTTGCTCTGTGATATTAATAAGGGCTCCTCTGAAGAAGTCTCTGCATTGATGTTTCACACAAGAAATGGGATACCCTGTAATTTACCAGATAGAGCTCATTTACTACCCGATTCTTGCAACCGTCAGTATTCCTGGTAAGACAGTGAAATGATACAGTGAAAGTTGAATATCAATGTGTGACTGTTCATGTTATATTTTCCCTATTTGCTGCTGTCCGTTAATTGCCAAGTGATTGTTTTATTTTCCTAATGTAATTTCTGAAGTTATATCGCTTTTTGAATTTTCACTGCAGAAAATTCTCTTTAATGTTTACAATAGAAACTCTTCATATAGTCTGCATGAAGATCATAGCAGAAATAAATGATCAATTTTAAATGAGCTGATAAGTGGTTTACATGTCTTTCCAGGAGTTAATGTACTCTAACTCTATTTCATTGACATCTGGTGTTACTGCAAAAGTTTCTCTTGTCTGTATGAATTTGAATTCAGCTTTGATTTTGTTTCTGAATGTAAGTGGAAGGGGACAGCGGTGATTTCTGTTACTGGTACACGATCTACCCCACCAGACCTTTCCATTCTGCACTTTGCCAAGCCAATGTTTAAAAACAGGATAAGTTTCACTCTCCATATTGTACAGATGATAACCCAACAGGGTGAGAGTGCGGTCTCTGTGTCGTACAGATGATAATCTAACAGGCCAAGACTGCGCTCCCCTTGTAGTACAGATGATAATCTAACAGTCTGAGAGTGCACTGTCCGTGTCGTACAGATGATAATCTAACAGGCCGAGAGTGCACTCTCCGTGTCGTACAGATGATAATCTAACAGTCTGAGAGTGCACTGTCCGTGTCGTACAGATGATAATCTAACAGTCTGAGAGTGCACTGTCCGTGTCGTACAGATGATAATCTAACAGTCTGAGAGTGCACTCTCCGTGTCGTACAGATGATAATCTAACAGTCTGAGAGTGCACTGTCCGTGTCGTACAGATGATAATCTAACAGGCCGAGAGTGCACTGTCCGTGTCGTACAGATGATAATCTAACAGTCTGAGAGTGCACTGTCCGTGTCGTACAGATGATAATCTAACAGTCTGAGAGTGCACTGTCCGTGTCGTACAGATGATAATCTAACAGTCTGAGAGTGCACTGTCCGTGTCGTACAGATGATAATCTAACAGTCTGAGAGTGCACTCTCCGTGTCGTACAGATGATAATCTAACAGTCTGAGAGTGCACTCTCCGTGTCGTACAGATGATAATCTAACAGTCTGAGAGTGCACTGTCCGCGTCGTACAGATGATAATCTAACAGTCTGAGAGTGCACTCTCCGTGTCGTACAGATGATAATCTAACAGTCTGAGAGTGCACTGTCCGTGTCGTACAGATGATAATCTAACAGTCTGAGAGTGCACTGTCCGTGTCGTACAGATCATAATCTAACAGGCCGAGAGTGCACTGTCCGTGTCGTACAGATGATAATCTAACAGTCTGAGAGTGCACTGTCCGTGTCGTACAGATGATAATCTAACAGTCTGAGAGTGCACTGTCCGTGTCGTACCGATGATAATCTAACAGTCTGAGAGTGCACTGTCCGTGTCGTACAGATGATAATCTAACAGTCTGAGAGTGCACTGTCCGTGTCGTACAGATGATAATCTAACAGTCTGAGAGTGCACTGTCCGTGTCGTACAGATGATAATCTAACAGTCTGAGAGTGCACTGTCCGTGTCGTACAGATGATAATCTAACAGGCCGAGAGTGCACTGTCCGTGTCGTACAGATGATAATCTAACAGTCTGAGAGTGCACTCTCCGTGTCGTACAGATGATAATCTAACAGGCCGAGAGTGCACTGTCCGTGTCGTACAGATGATAATCTAACAGTCTGAGAGTGCACTGTCCGTGTCGTACAGATGATAATCTAACAGTCTGAGAGTGCACTGTCCGTGTCATACAGATGATAATCTAACAGGCCGAGAGTGCACTGTCCGTGTCGTACAGATGATAATCTAACAGTCTGAGAGTGCACTGTCCGTGTCGTACAGATGATAATCTAACAGTCTGAGAGTGCACTGTCCGTGTCGTACAGATGATAATCTAACAGTCTGAGAGTGCACTGTCCGTGTCGTACAGATGATAATCTAACAGTCTGAGAGTGCACTCTCCGTGTCGTACAGATGATAATCTAACAGTCTGAGAGTGCACTGTCCGTGTCGTACAGATGATAATCTAACAGGCCGAGAGTGCACTGTCCGTGTCGTACAGATGATAATCTAACAGTCTGAGAGTGCACTGTCCGTGTCGTACAGATGATAATCTAACAGGCCGAGAGTGCACTGTCCGTGTCGTACAGATGATAATCTAACAGTCTGAGAGTGCACTGTCCGTGTCGTACAGATGATAATCTAACAGTCTGAGAGTGCACTCTCCGTGTCGTACAGATGATAATCTAACAGGCCGAGAGTGCACTGTCCGTGTCGTACCGATGATAATCTAACAGTCTGAGAGTGCACTCTCCGTGTCGTACAGATGATAATCTAACAGGCCGAGAGTGCACTCTCCGTGTCGTACAGATGATAATCTAACAGGCCGAGAGTGCACTCTCCGTGTCGTACAGATGATAATCTAACAGTCTGAGAGTGCACTCTCCGTGTCGTACAGATGATAATCTAACAGTCTGAGAGTGCACTCTCCGTGTCGTACAGATGATAATCTAACAGTCTGAGAGTGCACTGTCCGTGTCGTACAGATGATAATCTAACAGGCCGAGAGTGCACTGTCCGTGTCGTACAGATGATAATCTAACAGTCTGAGAGTGCACTGTCCGTGTCGTACAGATGATAATCTAACAGTCTGAGAGTGCACTCTCCGTGTCGTACAGATGATAATCTAACAGTCTGAGAGTGCACTGTCCGTGTCGTACAGATGATAATCTAACAGTCTGAGAGTGCACTCTCCGTGTCGTACAGATGATAATCTAACAGTCTGAGAGTGCACTGTCCGTGTCGTACAGATGATAATCTAACAGTCTGAGAGTGCACTGTCCGTGTCGTACAGATGATAATCTAACAGTCTGAGAGTGCACTGTCCGTGTCGTACAGATGATAATCTAACAGTCTGAGAGTGCACTCTCCGTGTCGTACAGATGATAATCTAACAGTCTGAGAGTGCACTCTCCGTGTCGTACAGATGATAATCTAACAGTCTGAGAGTGCACTGTCCGTGTCGTACAGATGATAATCTAACAGTCTGAGAGTGCACTGTCCGTGTCGTACAGATGATAATCTAACAGTCTGAGAGTGCACTGTCCGTGTCGTACAGATGATAATCTAACAGTCTGAGAGTGCACTCTCCGTGTCGTACAGATGATAATCTAACAGTCTGAGAGTGCACTGTCCGTGTCGTACAGATGATAATCTAACAGTCTGAGAGTGCACTCTCCGTGTCGTACAGATGATAATCTAACAGTCTGAGAGTGCACTGTCCGTGTCGTACAGATGATAATCTAACGGTCTGAGAGTGCACTCTCCGTGTCGTACAGATGATAATCTAACAGTCTGAGAGTGCACTGTCCGTGTCGTACCGATGATAATCTAACAGTCTGAGAGTGCACTGTCCGTGTCGTACAGATGATAATCTAACAGTCTGAGAGTGCACTCTCCGTGTCGTACAGATGATAATCTAACAGTCTGAGAGTGCACTCTCCGTGTCGTACAGATGATAATCTAACAGTCTGAGAGTGCACTGTCCGTGTCGTACAGATGATAATCTAACAGTCTGAGAGTGCACTGTCCGTGTCGTACAGATGATAATCTAACAGTCTGAGAGTGCACTCTCCGTGTCGTACAGATGATAATCTAACAGTCTGAGAGTGCACTCTCCGTGTCGTACAGATGATAATCTAACAGTCTGAGAGTGCACTGTCCGTGTCGTACAGATGATAATCTAACAGTCTGAGAGTGCACTGTCCGTGTCGTACAGATGATAATCTAACAGTCTGAGAGTGCACTGTCCGTGTCGTACAGATGATAATCTAACAGTCTGAGAGTGCACTGTCCGTGTCGTACAGATGATAATCTAACAGTCTGAGAGTGCACTCTCCGTGTCGTACAGATGATAATCTAACAGTCTGAGAGTGCACTGTCTGTGTCGTACAGATGATAATCTAACAGTCTGAGAGTGCACTGTCCGTGTCGTACAGATGATAATCTAACAGTCTGAGAGTGCACTCTCCGTGTCGTACAGATGATAATCTAACAGTCTGAGAGTGCACTGTCCGTGTCGTACAGATGATAATCTAACAGTCTGAGAGTGCACTGTCCGTGTCGTACAGATGATAATCTAACAGTCTGAGAGTGCACTGTCCGTGTCGTACAGATGATAATCTAACAGTCTGAGAGTGCACTCTCCGTGTCGTACAGATGATAATCTAACAGTCTGAGAGTGCACTCTCCGTGTCGTACAGATGATAATCTAACAGTCTGAGAGTGCACTGTCCGTGTCGTACAGATGATAATCTAACAGTCTGAGAGTGCACTGTCCGTGTCGTACAGATGATAATCTAACAGTCTGAGAGTGCACTCTCCGTGTCGTACAGATGATAATCTAACAGTCTGAGAGTGCACTCTCCGTGTCGTACAGATGATAATCTAACAGTCTGAGAGTGCACTGTCCGTGTCGTACAGATGATAATCTAACAGTCTGAGAGTGCACTGTCCGTGTCGTACAGATGATAATCTAACAGTCTGAGAGTGCACTCTCCGTGTCGTACAGATGATAATCTAACAGTCTGAGAGTGCACTGTCCGTGTCGTACAGATGATAATCTAACAGTCTGAGAGTGCACTGTCCGTGTCGTACAGATGATAATCTAACAGTCTGAGAGTGCACTGTCCGTGTCGTACCGATGATAATCTAACAGTCTGAGAGTGCACTGTCCGTGTCGTACAGATGATAATCTAACAGTCTGAGAGTGCACTGTCCGTGTCGTACAGATCATAATCTAACAGTCTGAGAGTGCACTGTCCGTGTCGTACAGATGATAATCTAACAGTCTGAGAGTGCACTGTCCGTGTCGTACAGATGATAATCTAACAGTCTGAGAGTGCACTCTCCGTGTCGTACAGATGATAATCTAACAGTCTGAGAGTGCACTCTCCGTGTCGTACAGATGATAATCTAACAGTCTGAGAGTGCACTGTCCGTGTCGTACAGATGATAATCTAACAGTCTGAGAGTGCACTCTCCGTGTCGTACAGATGATAATCTAACAGTCTGAGAGTGCACTGTCCGTGTCGTACAGATGATAATCTAACAGTCTGAGAGTGCACTGTCCGTGTCGTACCGATGATAATCTAACAGTCTGAGAGTGCACTGTCCGTGTCGTACAGATGATAATCTAACAGTCTGAGAGTGCACTGTCCGTGTCGTACAGATCATAATCTAACAGTCTGAGAGTGCACTGTCCGTGTCGTACAGATGATAATCTAACAGTCTGAGAGTGCACTCTCCGTGTCGTACAGATGATAATCTAACAGTCTGAGAGTGCACTCTCCGTGTCGTACAGATGATAATCTAACAGTCTGAGAGTGCACTCTCCGTGTCGTACAGATGATAATCTAACAGTCTGAGAGTGCACTGTCCGTGTCGTACAGATGATAATCTAACAGTCTGAGAGTGCACTGTCCGTGTCGTACAGATGATAATCTAACAGTCTGAGAGTGCACTGTCCGTGTCGTACAGATGATAATCTAACAGTCTGAGAGTGCACTCTCCGTGTCGTACAGATGATAATCTAACAGTCTGAGAGTGCACTGTCCGTGTCGTACAGATGATAATCTAACAGAGCGAGAGTGCACTGTCCGTGTCGTACAGATGATAATCTAACAGTCTGAGAGTGCACTGTCCGTGTCGTACCGATGATAATCTAACAGTCTGAGAGTGCACTGTCCGTGTCGTACAGATGATAATCTAACAGTCTGAGAGTGCACTGTCCGTGTCGTACAGATGATAATCTAACAGTCTGAGAGTGCACTGTCCGTGTCGTACAGATGATAATCTAACAGTCTGAGAGTGCACTGTCCGTGTCGTACAGATGATAATCTAACAGTCTGAGAGTGCACTGTCCGTGTCGTACAGATGATAATCTAACAGTCTGAGAGTGCACTGTCCGTGTCGTACAGATGATAATCTAACAGTCTGAGAGTGCACTCTCCGTGTCGTACAGATGATAATCTAACAGTCTGAGAGTGCACTGTCCGTGTCGTACAGATGATAATCTAACAGTCTGAGAGTGCACTGTCCGTGTCGTACAGATGATAATCTAACAGTCTGAGAGTGCACTGTCCGTGTCGTACAGATGATAATCTAACAGTCTGAGAGTGCACTGTCCGTGTCGTACAGATGATAATCTAACAGTCTGAGAGTGCACTGTCCGTGTCGTACAGATGATAATCTAACAGTCTGAGAGTGCACTGTCCGTGTCGTACAGATGATAATCTAACAGGCCGAGAGTGCACTGTCCGTGTCGTACAGATCATAATCTAACAGGCCGAGAGTGCACTGTCCGTGTCGTACAGATGATAATCTAACAGTCTGAGAGTGCACTCTCCGTGTCGTACAGATGATAATCTAACAGTCTGAGAGTGCACTCTCCGTGTCGTACAGATGATAATCTAACAGTCTGAGAGTGCACTCTCCGTGTCGTACAGATGATAATCTAACAGTCTGAGAGTGCACTGTCCGTGTCGTACAGATGATAATCTAACAGTCTGAGAGTGCACTGTCCGTGTCGTACCGATGATAATCTAACAGTCTGAGAGTGCACTGTCCGTGTCGTACAGATGATAATCTAACAGTCTGAGAGTGCACTGTCCGTGTCGTACAGATGATAATCTAACAGTCTGAGAGTGCACTCTCCGTGTCGTACAGATGATAATCTAACAGTCTGAGAGTGCACTCTCCGTGTCGTACAGATGAACATAGAACATAGAACATAGAACATACAGCACAGAACAGGCCCTTCGGCCCACAATGTTGTGCCGATCCTTTGTCCTCTGTCAAGGACAATTTAATCTATACCCCATCATTCTCCTTTATCCATATACCTATCCAAAAGCCTTTTGAAAGTCCCTAAAGTTTCTGACTCAACAACTTCCCCGGGCAAGGCATTCCATGCCTCGACCACTCTCTGGGTAAAGAACCTTCCCCTGACATCCCCCTTATATCTCCCACCCTTCACCTTAAATTTATGACCCCTTGTAACGCTTTGCTCCACCCGGGGAAAAAGTTTCTGACTGTCTACCCTATCTATTCCCCTGATCATCTTATAAACCTCTATCATGTCACCCCTCATCCTTCTCCGTTCTAATGAGAAGAGGCCTAGAATGTTCAGCCTTTCCTCGTAAGACTTATTCTCCATTCCAGGCAACATCCTGGTAAATCTCCTCTGCACCCTCTCCAAGGCTTCCACATCCTTCCTAAAATGAGGCGACCAGAACTGCACACAGTACTCCAAATGAGGCCTTACCAAGGTCCTGTACAGCTGCATCATCACCTCACGGCTCTTAAATTCAATCCCTCTGCTAATGAACGCTAACACCCCATATGCCTTCTTCACAGCCCTATCCACTTGAGTTGCAACTTTCAATGATCTATGCACATAGACCCCAAGGTCTCTCTGCTCCTCCACATGCCCAAGAACCCTACCGTTAACCCAGTATTTTGCATTCATGTTTGTCCTTCCAAAATGGACGACCTCACACTTTTCAGGGTTAAACTCCATCTGCCACTTTTCAGCCCAGCACTGCAACCTATCCAAGTCCCTTTGCAGACGACAATAGCCCTCCTCGGTATCCACAACTCCACCAACCTTTGTATCATCTGCAAATTTACTGACCCACCCTTCGACTTCCTCATCCAAGTCGTTAATAAAAATCACAAACAGGAGAGGACCCAGAACTGATCCCTGCGGCACGCCACTGGTAACTGGGCTCCAGGCTGAGTATTTACCATCTAAGACCACTCTCTGCCTTCTATCAGTTAGCCAATTCTTAATCCAACTGGCCACATTCCCCACTATCCCATGCCTCCTGACTTTCTCCATAAGTCTACCATGGGGGACCTTATCAAATGCCTTACTAAAATCCATGTACACCACATCCACTGGTTTACCCTCATCCACTTGCTTGGTCACCTGCTCAAAGAATTCAATCAGGCTTGTGAGGCAAGACCTACCCCTCACAAAACCGTGCTGACTGTCCCGAATCAAGCAGTGTCTTTCCAGATGCTCAGAAATCCTATCCCTCAGCACCTTTTCCATCAACTTGCCTACCACCGAAGTAAGACTAACTGGCCTGTAATTCCCAGGGTTGTTCCTATTCCCTTTCTTGAACAGGGGCACAACATTTGCCACCCTCCAATCACCTGGTACCACCCCCGTCAGCAGAGAAGATGAAAAGATCATTGCCAGCGGCTCTGCAATTTCATCCCTTGCTTCCCATAACATCCTTGGATATACCCCGTCAGGCCCGGGAGACTTGTCTATCTTCAAGTTATTCAAAAACCCCAACACATCTTCCCTCCTAACGAGCACTTCCTCGAGCTTACCAGTCTGCTTCCCACCGTCCTCTTCAGTAATACACCCCTTCTCATTCGTAAATACCGAAGAGAAGTACTCATTCAAAACCTCACTTATCTCTTCCGGCTCAACACACAGTCTCCCGCTATTGTCCTTGACCGGACCTATGGTCCCCCTAGTCATCCTCATATTTCTGACAGTCTGAGAGTGCACTCTCCGTGTCGTACAGATGATAATCTAACAGTCTGAGAGTGCACTCTCCGTGTCGTACAGATGATAATCTAACAGTCTGAGAGTGCACTCTCCGTGTCGTACAGATGATAATCTAACAGTCTGAGAGTGCACTGTCCGTGTCGTACAGATGATAATCTAACAGTCTGAGAGTGCACTGTCCGTGTCGTACAGATGATAATCTAACAGGCCGAGAGTGCACTGTCCGTGTCGTACAGATCATAATCTAACAGGCCGAGAGTGCACTGTCCGTGTCGTACAGATGATAATCTAACAGTCTGAGAGTGCACTCTCCGTGTCGTACAGATGATAATCTAACAGTCTGAGAGTGCACTCTCCGTGTCGTACAGATGATAATCTAACAGTCTGAGAGTGCACTCTCCGTGTCGTACAGATGATAATCTAACAGTCTGAGAGTGCACTGTCCGTGTCGTACAGATGATAATCTAACAGTCTGAGAGTGCACTGTCCGTGTCGTACCGATGATAATCTAACAGTCTGAGAGTGCACTGTCCGTGTCGTACAGATGATAATCTAACAGTCTGAGAGTGCACTGTCCGTGTCGTACAGATGATAATCTAACAGTCTGAGAGTGCACTCTCCGTGTCGTACAGATGATAATCTAACAGTCTGAGAGTGCACTGTCCGTGTCGTACAGATGATAATCTAACAGTCTGAGAGTGCACTGTCCGTGTCGTACAGATGATAATCTAACAGTCTGAGAGTGCACTCTCCGTGTCGTACAGATGATAATCTAACAGTCTGAGAGTGCACTCTCCGTGTCGTACAGATGAACATAGAACATAGAACATAGAACATACAGCACAGAACAGGCCCTTCGGCCCACAATGTTGTGCCGATCCTTTGTCCTCTGTCAAGGACAATTTAATCTATACCCCATCATTCTCCTTTATCCATATACCTATCCAAAAGCCTTTTGAAAGTCCCTAAAGTTTCTGACTCAACAACTTCCCCGGGCAAGGCATTCCATGCCTCGACCACTCTCTGGGTAAAGAACCTTCCCCTGACATCCCCCTTATATCTCCCACCCTTCACCTTAAATTTATGACCCCTTGTAACGCTTTGCTCCACCCGGGGAAAAAGTTTCTGACTGTCTACCCTATCTATTCCCCTGATCATCTTATAAACCTCTATCATGTCACCCCTCATCCTTCTCCGTTCTAATGAGAAGAGGCCTAGAATGTTCAGCCTTTCCTCGTAAGACTTATTCTCCATTCCAGGCAACATCCTGGTAAATCTCCTCTGCACCCTCTCCAAGGCTTCCACATCCTTCCTAAAATGAGGCGACCAGAACTGCACACAGTACTCCAAATGAGGCCTTACCAAGGTCCTGTACAGCTGCATCATCACCTCACGGCTCTTAAATTCAATCCCTCTGCTAATGAACGCTAACACCCCATATGCCTTCTTCACAGCCCTATCCACTTGAGTTGCAACTTTCAATGATCTATGCACATAGACCCCAAGGTCTCTCTGCTCCTCCACATGCCCAAGAACCCTACCGTTAACCCAGTATTTTGCATTCATGTTTGTCCTTCCAAAATGGACGACCTCACACTTTTCAGGGTTAAACTCCATCTGCCACTTTTCAGCCCAGCACTGCAACCTATCCAAGTCCCTTTGCAGACGACAATAGCCCTCCTCGGTATCCACAACTCCACCAACCTTTGTATCATCTGCAAATTTACTGACCCACCCTTCGACTTCCTCATCCAAGTCGTTAATAAAAATCACAAACAGGAGAGGACCCAGAACTGATCCCTGCGGCACGCCACTGGTAACTGGGCTCCAGGCTGAGTATTTACCATCTAAGACCACTCTCTGCCTTCTATCAGTTAGCCAATTCTTAATCCAACTGGCCACATTCCCCACTATCCCATGCCTCCTGACTTTCTCCATAAGTCTACCATGGGGGACCTTATCAAATGCCTTACTAAAATCCATGTACACCACATCCACTGGTTTACCCTCATCCACTTGCTTGGTCACCTGCTCAAAGAATTCAATCAGGCTTGTGAGGCAAGACCTACCCCTCACAAAACCGTGCTGACTGTCCCGAATCAAGCAGTGTCTTTCCAGATGCTCAGAAATCCTATCCCTCAGCACCTTTTCCATCAACTTGCCTACCACCGAAGTAAGACTAACTGGCCTGTAATTCCCAGGGTTGTTCCTATTCCCTTTCTTGAACAGGGGCACAACATTTGCCACCCTCCAATCACCTGGTACCACCCCCGTCAGCAGAGAAGATGAAAAGATCATTGCCAGCGGCTCTGCAATTTCATCCCTTGCTTCCCATAACATCCTTGGATATACCCCGTCAGGCCCGGGAGACTTGTCTATCTTCAAGTTATTCAAAAACCCCAACACATCTTCCCTCCTAACGAGCACTTCCTCGAGCTTACCAGTCTGCTTCCCACCGTCCTCTTCAGTAATACACCCCTTCTCATTCGTAAATACCGAAGAGAAGTACTCATTCAAAACCTCACTTATCTCTTCCGGCTCAACACACAGTCTCCCGCTATTGTCCTTGACCGGACCTATGGTCCCCCTAGTCATCCTCATATTTCTGACAGTCTGAGAGTGCACTCTCCGTGTCGTACAGATGATAATCTAACAGTCTGAGAGTGCACTCTCCGTGTCGTACAGATGATAATCTAACAGTCTGAGAGTGCACTCTCCGTGTCGTACAGATGATAATCTAACAGTCTGAGAGTGCACTGTCCGTGTCGTACAGATGATAATCTAACAGTCTGAGAGTGCACTGTCCGTGTCGTACAGATGATAATCTAACAGGCCGAGAGTGCACTGTCCGTGTCGTACAGATCATAATCTAACAGGCCGAGAGTGCACTGTCCGTGTCGTACAGATGATAATCTAACAGTCTGAGAGTGCACTCTCCGTGTCGTACAGATGATAATCTAACAGTCTGAGAGTGCACTCTCCGTGTCGTACAGATGATAATCTAACAGTCTGAGAGTGCACTCTCCGTGTCGTACAGATGATAATCTAACAGTCTGAGAGTGCACTGTCCGTGTCGTACAGATGATAATCTAACAGTCTGAGAGTGCACTGTCCGTGTCGTACCGATGATAATCTAACAGTCTGAGAGTGCACTGTCCGTGTCGTACAGATGATAATCTAACAGTCTGAGAGTGCACTGTCCGTGTCGTACAGATGATAATCTAACAGTCTGAGAGTGCACTCTCCGTGTCGTACAGATGATAATCTAACAGTCTGAGAGTGCACTCTCCGTGTCGTACAGATGATAATCTAACAGTCTGAGAGTGCACTCTCCGTGTCGTACAGATGATAATCTAACAGTCTGAGAGTGCACTCTCCGTGTCGTACAGATGATAATCTAACAGTCTGAGAGTGCACTCTCCGTGTCGTACAGATGATAATCTAACAGTCTGAGAGTGCACTGTCCGTGTCGTACAGATGATAATCTAACAGTCTGAGAGTGCACTGTCCGTGTCGTACAGATGATAATCTAACAGTCTGAGAGTGCACTCTCCGTGTCGTACAGATGATAATCTAACAGTCTGAGAGTGCACTCTCCGTGTCGTACAGATGATAATCTAACAGTCTGAGAGTGCACTGTCCGTGTCGTACAGATGATAATCTAAAAGTCTGAGAGTGCACTGTCCGTGTCGTACAGATGATAATCTAACAGTCTGAGAGTGCACTGTCCGTGTCGTACAGATGATAATCTAACAGTCTGAGAGTGCACTCTCCGTGTCGTACAGATGATAATCTAACAGTCTGAGAGTGCACTGTCCGTGTCGTACAGATGATAATCTAACAGTCTGAGAGTGCACTGTCCGTGTCGTACAGATGATAATCTAACAGTCTGAGAGTGCACTCTCCGTGTCGTACAGATGATAATCTAACAGTCTGAGAGTGCACTCTCCGTGTTGTACAGATGATAATCTAACAGTCTGAGAGTGCACTGTCCGTGTCGTACAGATGATAATCTAACAGAGCGAGAGTGCACTCTCCGTGTCGTACAGATGATAATCTAACAGTCTGAGAGTGCACTCTCCGTGTCGTACAGATGATAATCTAACAGTCTGAGAGTGCACTCTCCGTGTCGTACAGATGATAATCTAACAGTCTGAGAGTGCACTGTCCGTGTCGTACAGATGATAATCTAACAGAGCGAGAGTGCACTCTCCGTGTCGTACAGATGATAATCTAACAGTCTGAGAGTGCACTCTCCGTGTCGTACAGATGATAATCTAACAGTCTGAGAGTGCACTCTCCGTGTCGTACAGATGATAATCTAACAGTCTGAGAGTGCACTCTCCGTGTCGTACAGATGATAATCTAACAGTCTGAGAGTGCACTCTCCGTGTCGTACAGATGATAATCTAACAGTCTGAGAGTGCACTCTCCGTGTCGTACAGATGATAATCTAACAGTCTGAGAGTGCACTCTCCGTGTCGTACAGATGATAATCTAACAGAGTGAGAGTGCACTCTCCGTGTCGTACAGATGATAATCTAACAGTCTGAGAGTGCACTGTCCGTGTCGTACAGATGATAATCTAACAGAGCGAGAGTGCACTGTCCGTGTCGTACAGATGATAATCTAACAGTCTGAGAGTGCACTCTCCGTGTCGTACAGATGATAATCTAACAGTCTGAGAGTGCACTGTCCGTGTCGTACAGATGATAATCTAACAGTCTGAGAGTGCACTGTCCGTGTCGTACAGATGATAATCTAACAGTCTGAGAGTGCACTGTCCGTGTCGTACAGATGATAATCTAACAGAGCGAGAGTGCACTGTCCGTGTCGTACAGATGATAATCTAACAGTCTGAGAGTGCACTGTCCGTGTCGTACAGATGATAATCTAACAGTCTGAGAGTGCACTGTCCGTGTCGTACAGATGATAATCTAACAGTCTGAGAGTGCACTCTCCGTGTCGTACAGATGATAATCTAACAGGCCGAGAGTGCACTGTCCGTGTCGTACAGATGATAATCTAACAGTCTGAGAGTGCACTGTCCGTGTCGTACAGATGATAATCTAACAGAGTGAGAGTGCACTGTCCGTGTCGTACAGATGATAATCTAACAGTCTGAGAGTGCACTCTCCGTGTCGTACAGATGATAATCTAACAGTCTGAGAGTGCACTGTCCGTGTCGTACAGATGATAATCTAACAGAGCGAGAGTGCACTGTCCGTGTCGTACAGATGATAATCTAACAGTCTGAGAGTGCACTGTCCGTGTCGTACAGATGATAATCTAACAGTCTGAGAGTGCACTGTCCGTGTCGTACAGATGATAATCTAACAGTCTGAGAGTGCACTGTCCGTGTCGTACAGATGATAATCTAACAGTCTGAGAGTGCACTGTCCGTGTCGTACAGATGATAATCTAACAGTCTGAGAGTGCACTGTCCGTGTCGTACAGATCATAATCTAACAGTCTGAGAGTGCACTGTCCGTGTCGTACAGATGATAATCTAACAGTCTGAGAGTGCACTGTCCGTGTCGTACAGATGATAATCTAACAGTCTGAGAGTGCACTGTCCGTGTCGTACAGATCATAATCTAACAGTCTGAGAGTGCACTGTCCGTGTCGTACAGATGATAATCTAACAGTCTGAGAGTGCACTGTCCGTGTCGTACAGATGATAATCTAACAGTCTGAGAGTGCACTCTCCGTGTAGTACAGATGATAATCTAACAGTCTGAGAGTGCACTGTCCGTGTCGTACAGATGATAATCTAACAGTCTGAGAGTGCACTCTCCGTGTCGTACAGATGATAATCTAACAGTCTGAGAGTGCACTCTCCGTGTCGTACAGATGATAATCTAACAGTCTGAGAGTGCACTGTCCGTGTCGTACAGATGATAATCTAACAGAGCGAGAGTGCACTGTCCGTGTCGTACAGATGATAATCTAACAGTCTGAGAGTGCACTGTCCGTGTCGTACAGATGATAATCTAACAGTCTGAGAGTGCACTGTCCGTGTCGTACAGATGATAATCTAACAGTCTGAGAGTGCACTGTCCGTGTCGTACAGATGATAATCTAACAGTCTGAGAGTGCACTGTCCGTGTCGTACAGATGATAATCTAACAGTCTGAGAGTGCACTCTCCGTGTCGTACAGATGATAATCTAACAGTCTGAGAGTGCACTCTCCGTGTCGTACAGATGATAATCTAACAGTCTGAGAGTGCACTGTCCGTGTCGTACAGATGATAATCTAACAGAGCGAGAGTGCACTGTCCGTGTCGTACAGATGATAATCTAACAGTCTGAGAGTGCACTGTCCGTGTCGTACAGATGATAATCTAACAGTCTGAGAGTGCACTGTCCGTGTCGTACAGATGATAATCTAACAGTCTGAGAGTGCACTGTCCGTGTCGTACAGATGATAATCTAACAGTCTGAGAGTGCACTCTCCGTGTCGTACAGATGATAATCTAACAGTCTGAGAGTGCACTCTCCGTGTCGTACAGATGATAATCTAACAGTCTGAGAGTGCACTCTCCGTGTCGTACAGATGATAATCTAACAGTCTGAGAGTGCACTCTCCGTGTAGTACAGATGATAATCTAACAGTCTGAGAGTGCACTGTCCGTGTCGTACAGATGATAATCTAACAGTCTGAGAGTGCACTCTCCGTGTCGTACAGATGATAATCTAACAGTCTGAGAGTGCACTCTCCGTGTCGTACAGATGATAATCTAACAGTCTGAGAGTGCACTGTCCGTGTCGTACAGATGATAATCTAACAGTCTGAGAGTGCACTCTCCGTGTCGTACAGATGATAATCTAACAGTCTGAGAGTGCACTGTCCGTGTCGTACAGATGATAATCTAACAGTCTGAGAGTGCACTGTCCGTGTCGTACAGATGATAATCTAACAGTCCGAGAGTGCACTGTCCGTGTCGTACAGATGATAATCTAACAGTCTGAGAGTGCACTCTCCGTGTCGTACAGATGATAATCTAACAGTCTGAGAGTGCACTCTCCGTGTAGTACAGATGATAATCTAACAGTCTGAGAGTGCACTGTCCGTGTCGTACAGATGATAATCTAACAGTCTGAGAGTGCACTCTCCGTGTCGTACAGATGATAATCTAACAGTCTGAGAGTGCACTGTCCGTGTCGTACAGATGATAATCTAACAGAGCGAGAGTGCACTGTCCGTGTCGTACAGATGATAATCTAACAGTCTGAGAGTGCACTCTCCGTGTCGTACAGATGATAATCTAACAGAGCGAGAGTGCACTGTCCGTGTCGTACAGATGATAATCTAACAGTCTGAGAGTGCACTGTCCGTGTCGTACAGATGATAATCTAACAGTCTGAGAGTGCACTGTCCGTGTCGTACAGATGATAATCTAACAGTCTGAGAGTGCACTCTCCGTGTCGTACAGATGATAATCTAACAGTCTGAGAGTGCACTGTCCGTGTCGTACAGATGATAATCTAACAGTCTGAGAGTGCACTCTCCGTGTCGTACAGATGATAATCTAACAGTCTGAGAGTGCACTGTCCGTGTCGTACAGATGATAATCTAACAGTCTGAGAGTGCACTCTCCGTGTCGTACAGATGATAATCTAACAGTCTGAGATTGCACTGTCCGTGTCGTACAGATGATAATCTAACAGTCTGAGAGTGCACTGTCCGTGTCGTACAGATGATAATCTAACAGTCTGAGAGTGCACTGTCCGTGTCGTACAGATGATAATATAACAGAGCGAGAGTGCACTGTCCGTGTCGTACAGATGATAATCTAACAGTCTGAGAGTGCACTCTCCGTGTCGTACAGATGATAATCTAACAGTCTGAGAGTGCACTCTCCGTGTCGTACAGATGATAATCTAACAGTCTGAGAGTGCACTCTCCGTGTCGTACAGATGATAATCTAACAGTCTGAGAGTGCACTGTCCGTGTCGTACAGATGATAATCTAACAGTCTGAGAGTGCACTGTCCGTGTCGTACAGATGATAATCTAACAGAGCGAGAGTGCACTGTCCGTGTCGTACAGATGATAATCTAACAGGCCGAGAGTGCACTGTCCGTGTCGTACAGATGATAATCTAACAGAGCGAGAGTGCACTGTCCGTGTCGTACAGATGATAATCTAACAGTCTGAGAGTGCACTGTCCGTGTCGTACAGATGATAATCTAACAGTCTGAGAGTGCACTCTCCGTGTCGTACAGATGATAATCTAACAGTCTGAGAGTGCACTCTCCGTGTCGTACAGATGATAATCTAACAGAGCGAGAGTGCACTGTCCGTGTCGTACAGATGATAATCTAACAGTCTGAGAGTGCACTGTCCGTGTCGTACAGATGATAATCTAACAGAGCGAGAGTGCACTGTCCGTGTCGTACAGATGATAATCTAACAGTCTGAGAGTGCACTGTCCGTGTCGTACAGATGATAATCTAACAGTCTGAGAGTGCACTGTCCGTGTCGTACAGATGATAATCTAACAGTCTGAGAGTGCACTGTCCGTGTCGTACAGATGATAATCTAACAGTCTGAGAGTGCACTGTCCGTGTCGTACAGATGATAATCTAACAGTCTGAGAGTGCACTGTCCGTGTCGTACAGATGATAATCTAACAGTCTGAGAGTGCACTGTCCGTGTCGTACCGATGATAATCTAACAGTCTGAGAGTGCACTGTCCGTGTCGTACAGATGATAATCTAACAGTCTGAGAGTGCACTGTCCGTGTCGTACAGATGATAATCTAACAGTCTGAGAGTGCACTGTCCGTGTCGTACAGATGATAATCTAACAGGCCGAGAGTGCACTCTCCGTGTCGTACAGATGATAATCTAACAGGCCGAGAGTGCACTGTCCGTGTCGTACAGATGATAATCTAACAGTCTGAGAGTGCACTGTCCGTGTCGTACAGATGATAATCTAACAGGCCGAGAGTGCACTCTCCGTGTCGTACAGATGATAATCTAACAGTCTGAGAGTGCACTCTCCGTGTCGTACAGATGATAATCTAACAGTCTGAGAGTGCACTGTCCGTGTCGTACAGATGATAATCTAACGGTCTGAGAGTGCACTCTCCGTGTCGTACAGATGATAATCTAACAGTCTGAGAGTGCACTCTCCGTGTCGTACAGATGATAATCTAACAGTCTGAGAGTGCACTGTCCGTGTCGTACAGATGATAATCTAACAGTCTGAGAGTGCACTCTCCGTGTCGTACAGATGATAATCTAACAGTCTGAGAGTGCACTGTCCGTGTCGTACAGATGATAATCTAACAGTCTGAGAGTGCACTGTCCGTGTCGTACAGATGATAATCTAACAGTCTGAGAGTGCACTCTCCGTGTCGTACAGATGATAATCTAACAGTCTGAGAGTGCACTCTCCGTGTCGTACCGATGATAATCTAACAGTCTGAGAGTGCACTCTCCGTGTAGTACAGATGATAATCTAACAGTCTGAGAGTGCACTCTCCGTGTCGTACAGATGATAATCTAACAGTCTGAGAGTGCACTGTCCGTGTCGTACAGATGATAATCTAACAGTCTGAGAGTGCACTGTCCGTGTCGTACAGATGATAATCTAACAGGCCGAGAGTGCACTCTCCGTGTCGTACAGATGATAATCTAACAGTCTGAGAGTGCACTGTCCGTGTCGTACAGATGATAATCTAACAGTCTGAGAGTGCACTCTCCGTGTCGTACAGATGATAATCTAACAGTCTGAGAGTGCACTCTCCGTGTCGTACAGATGATAATCTAACAGTCTGAGAGTGCACTGTCCGTGTCGTACAGATGATAATCTAACAGAGCGAGAGTGCACTGTCCGTGTCGTACAGATGATAATCTAACAGTCTGAGAGTGCACTGTCCGTGTCGTACAGATGATAATCTAACAGAGCGAGAGTGCACTGTCCGTGTCGTACAGATGATAATCTAACAGTCTGAGAGTGCACTGTCCGTGTCGTACAGATGATAATCTAACAGTCTGAGAGTGCACTCTCTGTGTCGTACAGATGATAATCTAACAGTATGAGAGTGCACTGTCCGTGTCGTACAGATGATAATCTAACAGTCTGAGAGTGCACTGTCCGTGTCGTACAGATGATAATCTAACAGAGCGAGAGTGCACTGTCCGTGTCGTACAGATGATAATCTAACAGTCTGAGAGTGCACTCTCCGTGTCGTACAGATGATAATCTAACAGTCTGAGAGTGCACTCTCCGTGTCGTACAGATGATAATCTAACAGAGCGAGAGTGCACTGTCCGTGTCGTACAGATGATAATCTAACAGAGCGAGAGTGCACTGTCCGTGTCGTACAGATGATAATCCAACAGTCTGAGGGTGCACTCTCCGTGTCGTACAGATGATAATCTAACAGTCTGAGAGTGCACTGTCCGTGTCGTACAGATGATAATCTAACAGTCTGAGAGTGCACTCTCCGTGTCGTACAGATGATAATCTAACAGAGCGAGAGTGCACTGTCCGTGTCGTACAGATGATAATCTAACAGTCTGAGAGTGCACTCTCCGTGTCGTACAGATGATAATCTAACAGTCTGAGAGTGCACTCTCCGTGTCGTACAGATGATAATCTAACAGTCTGAGAGTGCACTGTCCGTGTCGTACAGATGATAATCTAACAGTCTGAGAGTGCACTGTCCGTGTCGTACAGATGATAATCTAACAGTCTGAGAGTGCACTGTCCGTGTCGTACAGATGATAATCTAACAGTCTGAGAGTGCACTGTCCGTGTCGTACAGATGATAATCTAACAGTCTGAGAGTGCACTGTCCGTGTCGTACAGATGATAATCTAACAGTCTGAGAGTGCACTGTCCGTGTCGTACAGATGATAATCTAACAGTCTGAGAGTGCACTGTCCGTGTCGTACAGATGATAATCTAACAGTCTGAGAGTGCACTGTCCGTGTCGTACAGATGATAATCTAACAGTCTGAGAGTGCACTGTCCGTGTCGTACAGATGATAATCTAACAGGCCGAGAGTGCACTGTCCGTGTCGTACAGATGATAATCTAACAGTCTGAGAGTGCACTCTCCGTGTCGTACAGATGATAATCTAACAGTCTGAGAGTGCACTGTCCGTGTCGTACAGATGATAATCTAACAGAGCGAGAGTGCACTGTCCGTGTCGTACAGATCATAATCTAACAGTCTGAGAGTGCACTCTCCGTGTCGTACAGATGATAATCTAACAGTCTGAGAGTGCACTGTCCGTGTCGTACAGATGATAATCTAACAGTCTGAGAGTGCACTCTCCGTGTCGTACAGATGATAATCTAACAGTCTGAGAGTGCACTGTCCGTGTCGTACAGATGATAATCTAACAGGCCGAGAGTGCACTGTCCGTGTCGTACAGATGATAATCTAACAGTCTGAGAGTGCACTGTCCGTGTCGTACAGATGATAATCTAACAGTCTGAGAGTGCACTGTCCGTTTCGTACAGATGATAATCTAACAGTCTGAGAGTGCACTGTCCGTGTCGTACAGATGATAATCTAACAGTCTGAGAGTGCACTGTCCGTGTCGTACAGATGATAATCTAACAGTCTGAGAGTGCACTGTCCGTGTCGTACAGATGATAATCTAACAGTCTGAGAGTGCACTGTCCGTGTCGTACAGATGATAATCTAACAGAGCGAGAGTGCACTGTCCGTGTCGTACAGATGATAATCTAACAGTCTGAGAGTGCACTCTCCGTGTCGTACAGATGATAATCTAACAGTCTGAGAGTGCACTGTCCGTTTCGTACAGATGATAATCTAACAGTCTGAGAGTGCACTGTCCGTGTCGTACAGATGATAATCTAACAGTCTGAGAGTGCACTGTCCGTGTCGTACAGATGATAATCTAACAGTCTGAGAGTGCACTGTCCGTGTCGTACAGATGATAATCTAACAGTCTGAGAGTGCACTCTCCGTGTCGTACAGATGATAATCTAACAGGCCGAGAGTGCACTGTCCGTGTCGTACAGATGATAATCTAACAGTCTGAGAGTGCACTCTCCGTGTCGTACAGATGATAATCTAACAGGCCGAGAGTGCACTGTCCGTGTCGTACAGATGATAATCTAACAGTCTGAGAGTGCACTGTCCGTGTCGTACAGATGATAATCTAACAGAGCGAGAGTGCACTGTCCGTGTCGTACAGATGATAATCTAACAGTCTGAGAGTGCACTCTCCGTGTCGTACAGATGATAATCTAACAGTCTGAGAGTGCACTCTCCGTGTCGTACCGATGATAATCTAACAGTCTGAGAGTGCACTCTCCGTGTCGTACAGATGATAATCTAACAGTCTGAGAGTGCACTCTCCGTGTCGTACAGATGATAATCTAACAGTCTGAGAGTGCACTGTCCGTGTCGTACAGATGATAATCTAACAGTCTGAGAGTGCACTGTCCGTGTCGTACAGATGATAATCTAACAGTCTGAGAGTGCACTGTCCGTGTCGTACAGATGATAATCTAACAGTCTGAGAGTGCACTGTCCGTGTCGTACAGATGATAATCTAACAGAGCGAGAGTGCACTCTCCGTGTAGTACAGATGATAATCTAACAGTCTGAGAGTGCACTGTCCGTGTCGTACAGATCATAATCTAACAGACTGAGAGTGCACTCTCCGTGTCGTACAGATGATAATCTAACAGTCTGAGAGTGCACTCTCCGTGTCGTACAGATGATAATCTAACAGTCTGAGAGTGCACTCTCCGTGTCGTACAGATGATAATCTAACAGTCTGAGAGTGCACTCTCCGTGTCGTACAGATGATAATCTAACAGTCTGAGAGTGCACTGTCCGTGTCGTACAGATGATAATCTAACAGTCTGAGTTTGCACTGTCCATGTCGTACAGATGATAATCTAACAGTCTGAGAGTGCACTGTCCGTGTCGTACAGATGATAATCTAACAGTCTGAGAGTGCACTCTCCGTGTCGTACAGATGATAATCTAACAGGCCGAGAGTGCACTGTCCGTGTCGTACAGATGATAATCTAACAGTCTGAGAGTGCACTGTCCGTGTCGTACAGATGATAATCTAACAGTCTGAGAGTGCACTCTCCGTGTCGTACAGATGATAATCTAACAGTCTGAGAGTGCACTCTCCGTGTCGTACAGATGATAATCTAACAGTCTGAGAGTGCACTCTCAGTGTCGTACAGATGATAATCTAACAGTCTGAGAGTGCACTGTCCGTGTCGTACAGATGATAATCTAACAGTCTGAGAGTGCACTGTCCGTGTCGTACAGATGATAATCTAACAGTCTGAGAGTGCACTCTCCGTGTCGTACAGATGATAATCTAACAGTCTGAGAGTGCACTGTCCGTGTCGTACAGATGATAACCTAACAGTCTGAGAGTGCACTGTCCGTGTCGTACAGATGATAATCTAACAGTCTGAGAGTGCACTGTCCGTGTCGTACAGATGATAATCTAACGGTCTGAGAGTGCACTCTCCGTGTCGTACAGATGATAATCTAACAGGCCGAGAGTGCACTCTCCGTGTCGTACAGATGATAATCTAACGGTCTGAGAGTGCACTGTCCGTGTCGTACAGATGATAATCTAACAGTCTGAGAGTGCACTGTCCGTGTCGTACAGATGATAATCTAACAGGCCGAGAGTGCACTGTCCGTGTCGTACAGATGATAATCTAACAGGCCGAGAGTGCACTGTCCGTGTCGTACAGATGATAATCTAACAGAGCGAGAGTGCACTGTCCGTGTCGTACAGATGATAATCTAACAGTCTGAGAGTGCACTGTCCGTGTCGTACAGATGATAATCTAACAGTCTGAGAGTGCACTGTCCGTGTCGTACAGATGATAATCTAACAGTCTGAGAGTGCACTGTCCGTGTCGTACAGATGATAATCTAACAGTCTGAGAGTGCACTGTCCGTGTCGTACAGATGATAATCTAACAGTCTGAGAGTGCACTCTCCGTGTCGTACAGATGATAATCTAACAGTCTGAGAGTGCACTCTCCGTGTCGTACAGATGATAATCTAACAGGCCGAGAGTGCACTGTCCGTGTCGTACAGATGATAATCTAACAGGCCGAGAGTGCACTGTCCGTGTCGTACAGATGATAATCTAACAGTCTGAGAGTGCACTGTCCGTGTCGTACAGATGATAATCTAACGGTCTGAGAGTGCACTGTCCGTGTCGTACAGATGATAATCTAACAGAGCGAGAGTGCACTGTCCGTGTCGTACAGATGATAATCTAACAGGCCGAGAGTGCACTGTCCGTGTCGTACAGATGATAATCTAACAGTCTGAGAGTGCACTCTCCGTGTCGTACAGATGATAATCTAACGGTCTGAGAGTGCACTGTCCGTGTCGTACAGATGATAATCTAACAGAGCGAGAGTGCACTGTCCGTGTCGTACAGATGATAATCTAACAGGCCGAGAGTGCACTGTCCGTGTCGTACAGATGATAATCTAACAGAGCGAGAGTGCACTGTCCGTGTCGTACAGATGATAATCTAACAGTCTGAGAGTGCACTCTCCGTGTCGTACAGATGATAATCTAACAGTCTGAGAGTGCACTCTCCGTGTCGTACAGATGATAATCTAACAGTCTGAGAGTGCACTCTCCGTGTCGTACAGATGATAATCTAACAGTCTGAGAGTGCACTGTCCGTGTCGTACAGATGATAATCTAACAGTCTGAGAGTGCACTGTCCGTGTCGTACAGATGATAATCTAACACTCTGAGAGTGCACTGTCCGTGTCGTACAGATGATAATCTAACAGTCTGAGAGTGCACTGTCCGTGTCGTACAGATGATAATCTAACGGTCTGAGAGTGCACTGTCCGTGTCGTACAGATGATAATCTAACAGTCTGAGAGTGCACTGTCCGTGTCGTACAGATGATAATCTAACAGTCTGAGAGTGCACTGTCCGTGTCGTACAGATGATAATCTAACAGGCCGAGAGTGCACTGTCCGTGTCGTACAGATCATAATCTAACAGTCTGAGAGTGCACTGTCCGTGTCGTACAGATGATAATCTAACAGTCTGAGAGTGCACTCTCCGTGTCGTACAGATGATAATCTAACAGTCTGAGAGTGCACTCTCCGTGTCGTACAGATGATAATCTAACAGTCTGAGAGTGCACTCTCCGTGTCGTACAGATGATAATCTAACAGTCTGAGAGTGCACTCTCCGTGTCGTACAGATGATAATCTAACAGTCTGAGAGTGCACTGTCCGTGTCGTACAGATGATAATCTAACAGTCTGAGAGTGCACTGTCCGTGTCGTACAGATGATAATCTAACAGTCTGAGAGTGCACTGTCCGTGTCGTACAGATGATAATCTAACAGAGCGAGAGTGCACTGTCCGTGTCGTACAGATGATAATCTAACAGAGCGAGAGTGCACTGTCCGTGTCGTACAGATGATAATCTAACAGTCTGAGAGTGCACTGTCCGTGTCGTACAGATGATAATCTAACGGTCTGAGAGTGCACTGTCCGTGTCGTACAGATGATAATCTAACAGTCTGAGAGTGCACTGTCCGTGTCGTACAGATGATAATCTAACAGTCTGAGAGTGCACTGTCCGTGTCGTACAGATGATAATCTAACAGTCTGAGAGTGCACTGTCCGTGTCGTACAGATGATAATCTAACAGTCTGAGAGTGCACTCTCCGTGTCGTACAGATGATAATCTAACGGTCTGAGATTGCACTGTCCGTGTCGTACAGATGATAATCTAACGGTCTGAGAGTGCACTCTCCGTGTCGTACAGATGATAATCTAACAGTCTGAGAGTGCACTGTCCGTGTCGTACAGATGATAATCTAACGGTCTGAGAGTGCACTGTCCGTGTCGTACAGATGATAATCTAACGGTCTGAGAGTGCACTGTCCGTGTCGTACAGATGATAATCTAACGGTCTGAGAGTGCACTGTCCGTGTCGTACAGATGATAATCTAACAGTCTGAGAGTGCACTGTCCGTGTCGTACAGATGATAATCTAACGGTCTGAGAGTGCACTGTCCGTGTCGTACAGATGATAATCTAACGGTCTGAGAGTGCACTCTCCGTGTCGTACAGATGATAATCTAACAGTCTGAGAGTGCACTGTCCGTGTCGTACAGATGATAATCTAACGGTCTGAGAGTGCACTGTCCGTGTCGTACAGATGATAATCTAACAGTCTGAGAGTGCACTCTCCGTGTCGTACAGATGATAATCTAACAGTCTGAGAGTGCACTGTCCGTGTCGTACAGATGATAATCTAACGGTCTGAGAGTGCACTGTCCGTGTCGTACAGATGATAATCTAACAGTCTGAGAGTGCACTGTCCGTGTCGTAC
This sequence comes from Heterodontus francisci, assembly GCF_036365525.1. NCBI lineage: Eukaryota > Metazoa > Chordata > Chondrichthyes > Heterodontiformes > Heterodontidae > Heterodontus > Heterodontus francisci. Next base: position 204,844,519 of record NC_090375.1, on the reverse strand, counting down.
AGATGATAATCTAACGGTCTGAGAGTGCACTCTCCGTGTCGTACAGATGATAATCTAACGGTCTGAGAGTGCACTGTCCGTGTCGTACAGATGATAATCTAACGGTCTGAGAGTGCACTGTCCGTGTCGTACAGATGATAATCTAACAGGCCGAGAGTGCACTGTCCGTGTCGTACAGATGATAATCTAACAGAGTGAGAGTGCACTGTCCGTGTCGTACAGATGATAATCTAACAGGCCGAGAGTGCACTGTCCGTGTCGTACAGATGATAATCTAACAGGCCGAGAGTGCACTGTCCGTGTCGTACAGATGATAATCTAACAGTCTGAGAGTGCACTGTCCGTGTCGTACAGATGATAATCTAACAGTCTGAGAGTGCACTCTCCGTGTCGTACAGATGATAATCTAACAGTCTGAGAGTGCACTGTCCGTGTCGTACAGATGATAATCTAACAGGCCGAGAGTGCACTGTCCGTGTCGTACAGATGATAATCTAACGGTCTGAGAGTGCACTGTCCGTGTCGTACAGATGATAATCTAACAGGCCGAGAGTGCACTGTCCGTGTCGTACAGATGATAATCTAACAGGCCGAGAGTGCACTGTCCGTGTCGTACAGATGATAATCTAACAGTCTGAGAGTGCACTGTCCGTGTCGTACAGATGATAATCTAACAGGCCGAGAGTGCACTGTCCGTGTCGTACAGATGATAATCTAACAGTCTGAGAGTGCACTGTCCGTGTCGTACAGATGATAATCTAACAGTCTGAGAGTGCACTCTCCGTGTCGTACAGATGATAATCTAACAGTCTGAGAGTGCACTGTCCGTGTCGTACAGATGATAATCTAACAGGCCGAGAGTGCACTCTCCGTGTCGTACAGATGATAATCTAACAGAGCGAGAGTGCACTGTCCGTGTCGTACAGATCATAATCTAACAGTCTGAGAGTGCACTGTCCGTGTCGTACAGATGATAATCTAACAGTCTGAGAGTGCACTCTCCGTGTCATACAGATCATAATCTAACAGTCTGAGAGTGCACTGTCCGTGTCGTACAGATGATAATCTAACAGTCTGAGAGTGCACTCTCCGTGTCGTACAGATGATAATCTAACAGGCCGAGAGTGCACTGTCCGTGTCGTACAGATGATAATCTAACAGGCCGAGAGTGCACTGTCCGTGTCGTACAGATGATAATCTAACAGTCTGAGAGTGCACTGTCCGTGTCGTACAGATGATAATCTAACAGGCCGAGAGTGCACTGTCCGTGTCGTACAGATGATAATCTAACAGTCTGAGAGTGCACTCTCCGTGTCGTACAGATGATAATCTAACAGTCTGAGAGTGCACTCTCCGTGTCGTACAGATGATAATCTAACAGTCTGAGAGTGCACTGTCCGTGTCGTACAGATGATAATCTAACAGTCTGAGAGTGCACTGTCCGTGTCGTACAGATGATAATCTAACAGGCCGAGAGTGCACTCTCCGTGTCGTACAGATGATAATCTAACAGGCCGAGAGTGCACTCTCCGTGTCGTACAGATGATAATCTAACAGTCTGAGAGTGCACTCTCCGTGTCGTACAGATGATAATCTAACAGTCTGAGAGTGCACTCTCCGTGTCGTACAGATGATAATCTAACAGAGCGAGAGTGCACTCTCCGTGTCGTACAGATGATAATCTAACAGTCTGAGAGTGCACTGTCCGTGTCGTACAGATGATAATCTAACAGTCTGAGAGTGCACTCTCCGTGTCGTACAGATGATAATCTAACAGTCTGAGAGTGCACTCTCCGTGTCGTACAGATGATAATCTAACGGTCTGAGAGTGCACTGTCCGTGTCGTACAGATGATAATCTAACAGTCTGAGAGTGCACTGTCCGTGTCGTACAGATGATAATCTAACAGTCTGAGAGTGCACTGTCCGTGTCGTACAGATGATAATCTAACAGTCTGAGAGTGCACTGTCCGTGTCGTACAGATGATAATCTAACAGTCTGAGAGTGCACTGTCCGTGTCGTACAGATGATAATCTAACAGTCTGAGAGTGCACTCTCCGTGTCGTACAGATGATAATCTAACGGTCTGAGAGTGCACTGTCCGTGTCGTACAGATGATAATCTAACGGTCTGAGAGTGCACTGTCCGTGTCGTACAGATGATAATCTAACAGGCCGAGAGTGCACTGTCCGTGTCGTACAGATGATAATCTAACAGAGTGAGAGTGCACTGTCCGTGTCGTACAGATGATAATCTAACAGGCCGAGAGTGCACTGTCCGTGTCGTACAGATGATAATCTAACAGGCCGAGAGTGCACTGTCCGTGTCGTACAGATGATAATCTAACAGTCTGAGAGTGCACTGTCCGTGTCGTACAGATGATAATCTAACAGTCTGAGAGTGCACTCTCCGTGTCGTACAGATGATAATCTAACAGTCTGAGAGTGCACTGTCCGTGTCGTACAGATGATAATCTAACAGGCCGAGAGTGCACTGTCCGTGTCGTACAGATGATAATCTAACGGTCTGAGAGTGCACTGTCCGTGTCGTACAGATGATAATCTAACAGGCCGAGAGTGCACTGTCCGTGTCGTACAGATGATAATCTAACAGGCCGAGAGTGCACTGTCCGTGTCGTACAGATGATAATCTAACAGTCTGAGAGTGCACTGTCCGTGTCGTACAGATGATAATCTAACAGGCCGAGAGTGCACTGTCCGTGTCGTACAGATGATAATCTAACAGTCTGAGAGTGCACTGTCCGTGTCGTACAGATGATAATCTAACAGTCTGAGAGTGCACTCTCCGTGTCGTACAGATGATAATCTAACAGTCTGAGAGTGCACTGTCCGTGTCGTACAGATGATAATCTAACAGGCCGAGAGTGCACTCTCCGTGTCGTACAGATGATAATCTAACAGAGCGAGAGTGCACTGTCCGTGTCGTACAGATCATAATCTAACAGTCTGAGAGTGCACTGTCCGTGTCGTACAGATGATAATCTAACAGTCTGAGAGTGCACTCTCCGTGTCATACAGATCATAATCTAACAGTCTGAGAGTGCACTGTCCGTGTCGTACAGATGATAATCTAACAGTCTGAGAGTGCACTCTCCGTGTCGTACAGATGATAATCTAACAGGCCGAGAGTGCACTGTCCGTGTCGTACAGATGATAATCTAACAGGCCGAGAGTGCACTGTCCGTGTCGTACAGATGATAATCTAACAGTCTGAGAGTGCACTGTCCGTGTCGTACAGATGATAATCTAACAGGCCGAGAGTGCACTGTCCGTGTCGTACAGATGATAATCTAACAGTCTGAGAGTGCACTCTCCGTGTCGTACAGATGATAATCTAACAGTCTGAGAGTGCACTCTCCGTGTCGTACAGATGATAATCTAACAGTCTGAGAGTGCACTGTCCGTGTCGTACAGATGATAATCTAACAGTCTGAGAGTGCACTGTCCGTGTCGTACAGATGATAATCTAACAGGCCGAGAGTGCACTCTCCGTGTCGTACAGATGATAATCTAACAGGCCGAGAGTGCACTCTCCGTGTCGTACAGATGATAATCTAACAGTCTGAGAGTGCACTCTCCGTGTCGTACAGATGATAATCTAACAGTCTGAGAGTGCACTCTCCGTGTCGTACAGATGATAATCTAACAGAGCGAGAGTGCACTCTCCGTGTCGTACAGATGATAATCTAACAGTCTGAGAGTGCACTGTCCGTGTCGTACAGATGATAATCTAACAGTCTGAGAGTGCACTCTCCGTGTCGTACAGATGATAATCTAACAGTCTGAGAGTGCACTCTCCGTGTCGTACAGATGATAATCTAACGGTCTGAGAGTGCACTGTCCGTGTCGTACAGATGATAATCTAACAGTCTGAGAGTGCACTGTCCGTGTCGTACAGATGATAATCTAACAGTCTGAGAGTGCACTGTCCGTGTCGTACAGATGATAATCTAACAGTCTGAGAGTGCACTGTCCGTGTCGTACAGATGATAATCTAACAGTCTGAGAGTGCACTGTCCGTGTCGTACAGATGATAATCTAACAGTCTGAGAGTGCACTCTCCGTGTCGTACAGATGATAATCTAACAGTCTGAGAGTGCACTGTCCGTGTCGTACAGATGATAATCTAACAGGCCGAGAGTGCACTGTCCGTGTCGTACAGATGATAATCTAACAGTCTGAGAGTGCACTGTCCGTGTCGTACAGATGATAATCTAACAGTCTGAGAGTGCACTCTCCGTGTCGTACAGATGATAATCTAACAGTCTGAGAGTGCACTGTCCGTGTCGTACAGATCATAATCTAACAGGCCGAGAGTGCACTGTCCGTGTCGTACAGATGATAATCTAACAGAGTGAGAGTGCACTGTCCGTGTCGTACAGATGATAATCTAACAGTCTGAGAGTGCACTCTCCGTGTCGTACAGATGATAATCTAACAGAGCGAGAGTGCATTGTCCGTGTCGTACAGATGATAATCTAACAGTCTGAGAGTGCACTGTCCGTGTTGTACAGATGATAATCTAACAGTCTGAGAGTGCACTCTCCGTGTCGTACAGATGATAATCTAACAGTCTGAGAGTGCACTGTCCGTGTCGTACAGATCATAATCTAACAGGCCGAGAGTGCACTGTCCGTGTCGTACAGATGATAATCTAACAGAGTGAGAGTGCACTGTCCGTGTCGTACAGATGATAATCTAACAGTCTGAGAGTGCACTCTCCGTGTCGTACAGATGATAATCTAACAGAGCGAGAGTGCACTGTCCGTGTCGTACAGATGATAATCTAACAGTCTGAGAGTGCACTGTCCGTGTTGTACAGATGATAATCTAACAGTCTGAGAGTGCACTGTCCGTGTCGTACAGATGATAATCTAACAGGCCGAGAGTGCACTGTCCGTGTCGTACAGATGATAATCTAACAGTCTGAGAGTGCACTGTCCGTGTCGTACAGATGATAATCTAACAGTCTGAGAGTGCACTGTCCGTGTCGTACAGATGATAATCTAACAGTCTGAGAGTGCACTGTCCGTGTTGTACAGATGATAATCTAACAGTCTGAGAGTGCACTGTCCGTGTCGTACAGATGATAATCTAACAGTCTGAGAGTGCACTGTCCGTGTCGTACAGATGATAATCTAACAGTCTGAGAGTGCACTGTCCGTGTCGTACAGATGATAATCTAACAGTCTGAGAGTGCACTGTCCGTGTCGTACAGATGATAATCTAACAGGCCGAGAGTGCACTGTCCGTGTCGTACAGATGATAATCTAACAGGCCGAGAGTGCACTGTCCGTGTCGTACAGATGATAATCTAACAGTCTGAGAGTGCACTGTCCGTGTCGTACAGATGATAATCTAACAGGCCGAGAGTGCACTGTCCGTGTCGTACAGATGATAATCTAACAGTCTGAGAGTGCACTGTCCGTGTCGTACAGATGATAATCTAACAGTCTGAGAGTGCACTGTCCGTGTCGTACAGATGATAATCTAACAGGCCGAGAGTGCACTGTCCGTGTCGTACCGATGATAATCTAACAGTCTGAGAGTGCACTCTCCGTGTCGTACAGATGATAATCTAACAGTCTGAGAGTGCACTGTCCGTGTCGTACAGATGATAATCTAACAGGCCGAGAGTGCACTGTCCGTGTCGTACAGATGATAATCTAACAGTCTGAGAGTGCACTCTCCGTGTCGTACAGATGATAATCTAACAGTCTGAGAGTGCACTGTCCGTGTCGTACAGATGATAATCTAACAGTCTGAGAGTGCACTGTCCGTGTCGTACAGATGATAATCTAACAGTCTGAGAGTGCACTCTCCGTGTCGTACAGATGATAATCTAACAGTCTGAGAGTGCACTGTCCGTGTCGTACAGATGATAATCTAACAGTCTGAGAGTGCACTGTCCGTGTCGTACAGATGATAATCTAACAGAGCGAGAGTGCACTGTCCGTGTCGTACAGATGATAATCTAACAGGCCGAGAGTGCACTGTCCGTGTCGTACAGATGATAATCTAACAGGCCGAGAGTGCACTGTCCGTGTCGTACAGATGATAATCTAACAGTCTGAGAGTGCACTGTCCGTGTCGTACAGATGATAATCTAACAGTCTGAGAGTGCACTGTACGTGTCGTACAGATGATAATCTAACAGTCTGAGAGTGCACTGTCCGTGTCGTACAGATGATAATCTAACAGTCTGAGAGTGCACTCTCCGTGTCGTACAGATGATAATCTAACAGTCTGAGAGTGCACTGTCCGTGTCGTACAGATGATAATCTAACAGTCTGAGAGTGCACTGTCCGTGTCGTACAGATGATAATCTAACAGAGCGAGAGTGCACTGTCCGTGTCGTACAGATGATAATCTAACAGTCTGAGAGTGCACTGTCCGTGTCGTACAGATGATAATCTAACAGTCTGAGAGTGCACTGTCCGTGTCGTACAGATGATAATCTAACAGGCCGAGAGTGCACTGTCCGTGTCGTACAGATGATAATCTAACAGTCTGAGAGTGCACTGTCCGTGTCGTACAGATGATAATCTAACAGGCCGAGAGTGCACTGTCCGTGTCGTACAGATCATAATCTAACAGGCCGAGAGTGCACTGTCCGTGTCGTACAGATCATAATCTAACAGGCCGAGAGTGCACTGTCCGTGTCGTACAGATGATAATCTAACAGAGCGAGAGTGCACTGTCCGTGTCGTACAGTTGATAATCTAACAGTCTGAGAGTGCACTGTCCGTGTCGTACAGATGATAATCTAACAGAGCGAGAGTGCACTGTCCGTGTCGTACAGATCATAATCTAACAGTCTGAGAGTGCACTGTCCGTGTCGTACAGATGATAATCTAACAGTCTGAGAGGGCACTGTCCGTGTCGTACAGATGATAATCTAACAGTCTGAGAGTGCACTGTCCGTGTCGTACAGATGATAATCTAACAGAGTGAGAGTGCACTGTCCGTGTCGTACAGATGATAATCTAACAGTCTGAGAGTGCACTGTCCGTGTCGTACAGATGATAATCTAACAGGCCGAGAGTGCACTCTCCGTGTCGTACAGATGATAATCTAACAGTCTGAGAGTGCACTGTCCGTGTCGTACAGATGATAATCTAACAGTCTGAGAGTGCACTGTCCGTGTCGTACAGATGATAATCTAACAGTCTGAGAGTGCACTGTCCGTGTCGTACAGATCATAATCTAACAGGCCGAGAGTGCACTGTCCGTGTCGTACAGATGATAATCTAACAGTCTGAGAGTGCACTGTCCGTGTCGTACAGATGATAATCTAACAGTCTGAGAGTGCACTGTCCGTGTCGTACAGATGATAATCTAACAGTCTGAGAGTGCACTCTCCGTGTCGTACAGATGATAATCTAACAGAGCGAGAGTGCACTGTCCGTGTCGTACAGATCATAATCTAACAGTCTGAGAGTGCACTCTCCGTGTCGTACAGATGATAATCTAACAGAGCGAGAGTGCACTGTCCGTGTCGTACAGATCATAATCTAACAGTCTGAGAGTGCACTGTCCGTGTCGTACAGATGATAATCTAACAGTCTGAGAGTGCACTCTCCGTTTCTTACAGATGATAATCTAACAGAGCGAGAGTGCACTGTCCGTGTCGTACAGATCATAATCTAACAGTCTGAGAGTGCACTCTCCGTGTCGTACAGATGATAATCTAACAGTCTGAGAGTGCACTGTCCGTGTCGTACAGATGATAATCTAACAGTCTGAGAGTGCACTCTCCGTGTCGTACAGATGATAATCTAACAGTCTGAGAGTGCACTGTCCGTGTCGTATAGATGATAATCTAACAGTCTGAGAGTGCACTGTCCGTGTCGTACAGATGATAATCTAACAGAGCGAGAGTGCACTGTCCGTGTCGTACAGATCATAATCTAACAGTCTGAGAGTGCACTGTCCGTGTCGTACAGATGATAATCTAACAGTCTGAGAGTGCACTGTCCGTGTCGTACAGATGATAATCTAACAGAGTGAGAGTGCACTGTCCGTGTCGTATAGATGATAATCTAACAGTCTGAGAGTGCACTGTCCGTGTCGTACAGATGATAATCTAACAGGCCGAGAGTGCACTCTCCGTGTCGTACAGATGATAATCTAACAGTCTGAGAGTGCACTGTCCGTGTCGTACAGATGATAATCTAACAGTCTGAGAGTGCACTCTCCGTGTCGTACAGATGATAATCTAACAGTCTGAGAGTGCACTGTCCGTGTCGTACAGATGATAATCTAACAGTCTGAGAGTGCACTGTCCGTGTCGTACAGATGATAATCTAACAGTCTGAGAGTGCACTGTCCGTGTCGTACAGATGATAATCTAACAGTCTGAGAGTGCACTGTCCGTGTCGTACAGATCATAATCTAACAGGCCGAGAGTGCACTGTCCGTGTCGTACAGATGATAATCTAACAGTCTGAGAGTGCACTGTCCGTGTCGTACAGATGATAATCTAACAGAGTGAGAGTGCACTCTCCGTGTCGTACAGATGATAATCTAACAGTCTGAGAGTGCACTGTCCGTGTCGTACAGATGATAATCTAACAGAGTGAGAGTGCACTCTCCGTGTCGTACAGATGATAATCTAACAGTCTGAGAGTGCACTCTCCGTGTCGTACAGATGATAATCTAACAGTCTGAGAGTGCACTCTCCGTGTCGTACAGATGATAATCTAACAGTCTGAGAGTGCACTCTCCGTGTCGTACAGATGATAATCTAACAGTCTGAGAGTGCACTGTCCGTGTCGTACAGATGATAATCTAACAGTCTGAGAGTGCACTGTCCGTGTCGTACAGATGATAATCTAACAGGCCGAGAGTGCACTGTCCGTGTCGTACAGATGATAATCTAACAGGCCGAGAGTGCACTGTCCGTGTCGTACAGATCATAATCTAACAGGCCGAGAGTGCACTCTCCGTGTCGTACAGATGATAATCTAACAGAGTGAGAGTGCACTGTCCGTGTTGTACAGATGATAATCTAACAGTCTGAGAGTGCACTGTCCGTGTCGTACAGATGATAATCTAACAGTCTGAGAGTGCACTGTCCGTGTCGTACAGATGATAATCTAACAGTCTGAGAGTGCACTGTCCGTGTCGTACAGATGATAATCTAACAGTCTGAGAGTGCACTGTCCGTGTCGTACAGATGATAATCTAACAGTCTGAGAGTGCACTGTCCGTGTCGTACAGATGATAATCTAACAGTCTGAGAGTGCACTCTCCGTGTCGTACAGATGATAATCTAACAGTCTGAGAGTGCACTCTCCGTGTCGTACAGATGATAATCTAACAGTCTGAGAGTGCACTGTCCGTGTCGTACAGATGATAATCTAACAGTCTGAGAGTGCACTCTCCGTGTCGTACAGATGATAATCTAACAGTCTGAGAGTGCACTGTCCGTGTCGTACAGATGATAATCTAACAGTCTGAGAGTGCACTGTCCGTGTCGTACAGATGATAATCTAACAGTCTGAGAGTGCACTGTCCGTGTCGTACAGATGATAATCTAACAGTCTGAGAGTGCACTCTCCGTGTCGTACAGATGATAATCTAACAGGCCGAGAGTGCACTCTCCGTGTCGTACAGATGATAATCTAACAGAGTGAGAGTGCACTGTCCGTGTCGTACAGATGATAATCTAACAGTCTGAGAGTGCACTCTCCGTGTCGTACAGATGATAATCTAACAGTCTGAGAGTGCACTGTCCGTGTAGTACAGATGATAATCTAACAGTCTGAGAGTGCACTGTCCGTGTCGTACAGATGATAATCTAACAGTCTGAGAGTGCACTCTCCGTGTCGTACAGATGATAATTCAGTCTGAGAGTGCACTGTCCGTGTCGTACAGATGATAATCTAACAGTCTGAGAGTGCACTGTCCGTGTCGTACAGATGATAATCTAACAGTCTGAGAGTGCACTGTCCGTGTCGTACAGATGATAATCTAACAGTCTGAGAGTGCACTGTCCGTGTCGTACAGATGATAATCTAACAGTCTGAGAGTGCACTGTCCGTGTCGTACAGATGATAATCTAACAGTCTGAGAGTGCACTGTCCGTGTCGTACAGATGATAATCTAACAGTCTGAGAGTGCACTGTCCGTGTCGTACAGATGATAATCTAACAGTCTGAGAGTGCACTGTCCGTGTCGTACAGATGATAATCTAACAGTCTGAGAGTGCACTGTCCGTGTCGTACAGATGATAATCTAACAGTCTGAGAGTGCACTGTCCGTGTCGTACAGATGATAATCTAACAGTCTGAGAGTGCACTGTCCGTGTCGTACAGATGATAATCTAACAGTCTGAGAGTGCACTCTCCGTGTCGTACAGATGATAATCTAACAGTCTGAGAGTGCACTCTCCGTGTCGTACAGATGATAATCTAACAGTCTGAGAGTGCACTGTCCGTGTCGTACAGATGATAATCTAACAGTCTGAGAGTGCACTGTCCGTGTCGTACAGATGATAATCTAACAGTCTGAGAGTGCACTGTCCGTGTCGTACAGATGATAATCTAACAGGCCGAGAGTGCACTGTCCGTGTCGTACAGATGATAATCTAACAGTCTGAGAGTGCACTGTCCGTGTCGTACAGATGATAATCTAACAGTCTGAGAGTGCACTGTCCGTGTCGTACAGATGATAATCTAACAGTCTGAGAGTGCACTGTCCGTGTCGTACAGATGATAATCTAACAGTCTGAGAGTGCACTGTCCGTGTCGTACAGATGATAATCTAACAGTCTGAGAGTGCACTGTCCGTGTCGTACAGATGATAATCTAACAGTCTGAGAGTGCACTCTCCGTGTCGTACAGATGATAATCTAACAGTCTGAGAGTGCACTGTCCGTGTCGTACAGATGATAATCTAACAGTCTGAGAGTGCACTGTCCGTGTCGTACAGATGATAATCTAACAGTCTGAGAGTGCACTCTCCGTGTCGTACAGATGATAATCTAACAGTCTGAGAGTGCACTCTCCGTGTCGTACAGATGATAATCTAACAGTCTGAGAGTGCACTGTCCGTGTCGTACAGATGATAATCTAACAGTCTGAGAGTGCACTGTCCGTGTCGTACAGATGATAATCTAACAGTCTGAGAGTGCACTGTCCGTGTCGTACAGATGATAATCTAACAGTCCTGAGAGTGCACTGTCCGTGTCGTACAGATGATAATCTAACAGTCTGAGAGTGCACTGTCCGTGTCGTACAGATGATAATCTAACAGTCTGAGAGTGCACTCTCCGTGTCGTACAGATGATAATCTAACAGTCTGAGAGTGCACTCTCCGTGTCGTACAGATGATAATCTAACAGTCTGAGAGTGCACTGTCCGTGTCGTACAGATGATAATCTAACAGTCTGAGAGTGCACTGTCCGTGTCGTACAGATGATAATCTAACAGTCTGAGAGTGCACTCTCCGTGTCGTACAGATGATAATCTAACAGAGTGAGAGTGCACTCTCCGTGTCGTACAGATGATAATCTAACAGTCTGAGAGTGCACTGTCCGTGTCGTACAGATGATAATCTAACAGTCTGAGAGTGCACTCTCCGTGTCGTACAGATGATAATCTAACAGTCTGAGAGTGCACTGTCCGTGTCGTACAGATGATAATCTAACAGTCTGAGAGTGCACTGTCCGTGTCGTACAGATGATAATCTAACAGTCTGAGAGTGCACTGTCCGTGTCGTACAGATGATAATCTAACAGTCTGAGAGTGCACTGTCCGTGTCGTACAGATGATAATCTAACAGTCTGAGAGTGCACTCTCCGTGTCGTACAGATGATAATCTAACAGGCCGAGAGTGCACTGTCCGTGTCGTACAGATGATAATCTAACAGGCCTGAGAGTGCACTGTCCGTGTCGTACAGATGATAATCTAACAGTCTGAGAGTGCACTCTCCGTGTCGTACAGATGATAATCTAACAGTCCGAGAGTGCACTGTCCGTGTCGTACAGATGATAATCTAACAGTCTGAGAGTGCACTGTCCGTGTCGTACAGATGATAATCTAACAGTCTGAGAGTGCACTCTCCGTGTCGTACAGATGATAATCTAACAGTCTGAGAGTGCACTCTCCGTGTCGTACAGATGATAATCTAACAGTCTGAGAGTGCACTGTCCGTGTCGTACAGATGATAATCTAACAGTCTGAGAGTGCACTGTCCGTGTCGTACAGATGATAATCTAACAGTCTGAGAGTGCACTGTCCGTGTCGTACAGATGATAATCTAACAGTCTGAGAGTGCACTGTCCGTGTCGTACAGATGATAATCTAACAGGCCGAGAGTGCACTGTCCGTGTCGTACAGATGATAATCTAACAGTCTGAGAGTGCACTGTCCGTGTCGTACAGATGATAATCTAACAGTCTGAGAGTGCACTGTCCGTGTCGTACAGATGATAATCTAACAGTCTGAGAGTGCACTGTCCGTGTCGTACAGATGATAATCTAACAGTCTGAGAGTGCACTGTCCGTGTCGTACAGATGATAATCTAACAGGCCGAGAGTGCACTGTCCGTGTCGTACAGATGATAATCTAACAGTCTGAGAGTGCACTGTCCGTGTCGTACAGATGATAATCTAACAGTCTGAGAGTGCACTGTCCGTGTCGTACAGATGATAATCTAACAGGCCGAGAGTGCACTGTCCGTGTCGTACAGATGATAATCTAACAGTCGAGAGTGCACTGTCCGTGTCGTACAGATGATAATCTAACAGTCTGAGAGTGCACTGTCCGTGTCGTACAGATGATAATCTAACAGTCTGAGAGTGCACTCTCCGTGTCGTACAGATGATAATCTAACAGTCTGAGAGTGCACTGTCCGTGTCGTACAGATGATAATCTAACAGTCTGAGAGTGCACTGTCCGTGTCGTACAGATGATAATCTAACAGTCTGAGAGTGCACTGTCCGTGTCGTACAGATGATAATCTAACAGTCGAGAGTGCACTGTCCGTGTCGTACAGATGATAATCTAACAGGCCGAGAGTGCACTGTCCGTGTCGTACAGATGATAATCTAACAGGCCTGAGAGTGCACTGTCCGTGTCGTACAGATGATAATCTAACAGTCTGAGAGTGCACTCTCCGTGTCGTACAGATGATAATCTAACAGTCTGAGAGTGCACTCTCCGTGTCGTACAGATGATAATCTAACAGTCTGAGAGTGCACTGTCCGTGTCGTACAGATGATAATCTAACAGTCTGAGAGTGCACTGTCCGTGTCGTACAGATGATAATCTAACAGTCTGAGAGTGCACTGTCCGTGTCGTACAGATGATAATCTAACAGTCTGAGAGTGCACTGTCCGTGTCGTACAGATGATAATCTAACAGGCCGAGAGTGCACTGTCCGTGTCGTACAGATGATAATCTAACAGGCTGAGAGTGCACTGTCCGTGTCGTACAGATGATAATCTAACAGTCTGAGAGTGCACTCTCCGTGTCGTACAGATGATAATCTAACAGTCTGAGAGTGCACTGTCCGTGTCGTACAGATGATAATCTAACAGTCTGAGAGTGCACTGTCCGTGTCGTACAGATGATAATCTAACAGTCTGAGAGTGCACTGTCCGTGTCGTACAGATGATAATCTAACAGTCTGAGAGTGCACTGTCCGTGTCGTACAGATGATAATCTAACAGTCTGAGAGTGCACTGTCCGTGTCGTACAGATGATAATCTAACAGTCTGAGAGTGCACTGTCCGTGTCGTACAGATGATAATCTAACAGTCTGAGAGTGCACTGTCCGTGTCGTACAGATGATAATCTAACAGTCTGAGAGTGCACTGTCCGTGTCGTACAGATGATAATCTAACAGTCTGAGAGTGCACTCTCCGTGTCGTACAGATGATAATCTAACAGTCTGAGAGTGCACTGTCCGTGTCGTACAGATGATAATCTAACAGTCTGAGAGTGCACTGTCCGTGTCGTACAGATGATAATCTAACAGTCTGAGAGTGCACTGTCCGTGTCGTACAGATGATAATCTAACAGTCTGAGAGTGCACTGTCCGTGTCGTACAGATGATAATCTAACAGTCTGAGAGTGCACTGTCCGTGTCGTACAGATGATAATCTAACAGTCTGAGAGTGCACTGTCCGTGTCGTACAGATGATAATCTAACAGTCTGAGAGTGCACTGTCCGTGTCGTACAGATGATAATCTAACAGTCTGAGAGTGCACTGTCCGTGTCGTACAGATGATAATCTAACAGTCTGAGAGTGCACTGTCCGTGTCGTACAGATGATAATCTAACAGTCTGAGAGTGCACTGTCCGTGTCGTACAGATGATAATCTAACAGTCTGAGAGTGCACTCTCCGTGTCGTACAGATGATAATCTAACAGTCTGAGAGTGCACTGTCCGTGTCGTACAGATGATAATCTAACAGTCTGAGAGTGCACTGTCCGTGTCGTACAGATGATAATCTAACAGTCTGAGAGTGCACTGTCCGTGTCGTACAGATGATAATCTAACAGTCTGAGAGTGCACTGTCCGTGTCGTACAGATGATAATCTAACAGTCTGAGAGTGCACTGTCCGTGTCGTACAGATGATAATCTAACAGTCTGAGAGTGCACTGTCCGTGTCGTACAGATGATAATCTAACAGTCTGAGAGTGCACTCTCCGTGTCGTACAGATGATAATCTAACAGTCTGAGAGTGCACTGTCCGTGTCGTACAGATGATAATCTAACAGTCTGAGAGTGCACTGTCCGTGTCGTACAGATGATAATCTAACAGTCTGAGAGTGCACTCTCCGTGTCGTACAGATGATAATCTAACAGTCTGAGAGTGCACTGTCCGTGTCGTACAGATGATAATCTAACAGTCTGAGAGTGCACTGTCCGTGTCGTACAGATGATAATCTAACAGTCTGAGAGTGCACTCTCCGTGTCGTACAGATGATAATCTAACAGTCTGAGAGTGCACTCTCCGTGTCGTACAGATGATAATCTAACAGTCTGAGAGTGCACTCTCCGTGTCGTACAGATGATAATCTAACAGTCTGAGAGTGCACTGTCCGTGTCGTACAGATGATAATCTAACAGTCTGAGAGTGCACTCTCCGTGTCGTACAGATGATAATCTAACAGTCTGAGAGTGCACTGTCCGTGTCGTACAGATGATAATCTAACAGTCTGAGAGTGCACTGTCCGTGTCGTACAGATGATAATCTAACAGTCTGAGAGTGCACTGTCCGTGTCGTACAGATGATAATCTAACAGTCTGAGAGTGCACTGTCCGTGTCGTACAGATGATAATCTAACAGTCTGAGAGTGCACTGTCCGTGTCGTACAGATGATAATCTAACAGTCTGAGAGTGCACTGTCCGTGTCGTACAGATGATAATCTAACAGTCTGAGAGTGCACTGTCCGTGTCGTACAGATGATAATCTAACAGTCTGAGAGTGCACTGTCCGTGTCGTACAGATGATAATCTAACAGTCTGAGAGTGCACTGTCCGTGTCGTACAGATGATAATCTAACAGTCTGAGAGTGCACTGTCCGTGTCGTACAGATGATAATCTAACAGTCTGAGAGTGCACTGTCCGTGTCGTACAGATGATAATCTAACAGTCTGAGAGTGCACTGTCCGTGTCGTACAGATGATAATCTAACAGTCTGAGAGTGCACTGTCCGTGTCGTACAGATGATAATCTAACAGTCTGAGAGTGCACTCTCCGTGTCGTACAGATGATAATCTAACAGTCTGAGAGTGCACTGTCCGTGTCGTACAGATGATAATCTAACAGTCTGAGAGTGCACTGTCCGTGTCGTACAGATGATAATCTAACAGTCTGAGAGTGCACTGTCCGTGTCGTACAGATGATAATCTAACAGTCTGAGAGTGCACTGTCCGTGTCGTACAGATGATAATCTAACAGTCTGAGAGTGCACTGTCCGTGTCGTACAGATGATAATCTAACAGTCTGAGAGTGCACTCTCCGTGTCGTACAGATGATAATCTAACAGTCTGAGAGTGCACTCTCCGTGTCGTACAGATGATAATCTAACAGTCTGAGAGTGCACTGTCCGTGTCGTACAGATGATAATCTAACAGTCTGAGAGTGCACTGTCCGTGTCGTACAGATGATAATCTAACAGTCTGAGAGTGCACTGTCCGTGTCGTACAGATGATAATCTAACAGTCTGAGAGTGCACTGTCCGTGTCGTACAGATGATAATCTAACAGTCTGAGAGTGCACTGTCCGTGTCGTACAGATGATAATCTAACAGTCTGAGAGTGCACTGTCCGTGTCGTACAGATGATAATCTAACAGTCTGAGAGTGCACTGTCCGTGTCGTACAGATGATAATCTAACAGTCTGAGAGTGCACTGTCCGTGTCGTACAGATGATAATCTAACAGTCTGAGAGTGCACTGTCCGTGTCGTACAGATGATAATCTAACAGTCTGAGAGTGCACTGTCCGTGTCGTACAGATGATAATCTAACAGTCTGAGAGTGCACTGTCCGTGTCGTACAGATGATAATCTAACAGTCTGAGAGTGCACTGTCCGTGTCGTACAGATGATAATCTAACAGTCTGAGAGTGCACTGTCCGTGTCGTACAGATGATAATCTAACAGTCTGAGAGTGCACTGTCCGTGTCGTACAGATGATAATCTAACAGTCTGAGAGTGCACTGTCCGTGTCGTACAGATGATAATCTAACAGTCTGAGAGTGCACTGTCCGTGTCGTACAGATGATAATCTAACAGTCTGAGAGTGCACTGTCCGTGTCGTACAGATGATAATCTAACAGTCTGAGAGTGCACTGTCCGTGTCGTACAGATGATAATCTAACAGTCTGAGAGTGCACTGTCCGTGTCGTACAGATGATAATCTAACAGTCTGAGAGTGCACTGTCCGTGTCGTACAGATGATAATCTAACAGTCTGAGAGTGCACTCTCCGTGTCGTACAGATGATAATCTAACAGTCTGAGAGTGCACTGTCCGTGTCGTACAGATGATAATCTAACAGTCTGAGAGTGCACTGTCCGTGTCGTACAGATGATAATCTAACAGTCTGAGAGTGCACTCTCCGTGTCGTACAGATGATAATCTAACAGTCTGAGAGTGCACTGTCCGTGTCGTACAGATGATAATCTAACAGTCTGAGAGTGCACTCTCCGTGTCGTACAGATGATAATCTAACAGTCTGAGAGTGCACTGTCCGTGTCGTACAGATGATAATCTAACAGTCTGAGAGTGCACTGTCCGTGTCGTACAGATGATAATCTAACAGTCTGAGAGTGCACTGTCCGTGTCGTACAGATGATAATCTAACAGTCTGAGAGTGCACTGTCCGTGTCGTACAGATGATAATCTAACAGTCTGAGAGTGCACTGTCCGTGTCGTACAGATGATAATCTAACAGTCTGAGAGTGCACTGTCCGTGTCGTACAGATGATAATCTAACAGTCTGAGAGTGCACTCTCCGTGTCGTACAGATGATAATCTAACAGTCTGAGAGTGCACTGTCCGTGTCGTACAGATGATAATCTAACAGTCTGAGAGTGCACTGTCCGTGTCGTACAGATGATAATCTAACAGTCTGAGAGTGCACTGTCCGTGTCGTACAGATGATAATCTAACAGTCTGAGAGTGCACTGTCCGTGTCGTACAGATGATAATCTAACAGTCTGAGAGTGCACTGTCCGTGTCGTACAGATGATAATCTAACAGTCTGAGAGTGCACTGTCCGTGTCGTACAGATGATAATCTAACAGTCTGAGAGTGCACTGTCCGTGTCGTACAGATGATAATCTAACAGTCTGAGAGTGCACTGTCCGTGTCGTACAGATGATAATCTAACAGTCTGAGAGTGCACTGTCCGTGTCGTACAGATGATAATCTAACAGTCTGAGAGTGCACTCTCCGTGTCGTACAGATGATAATCTAACAGTCTGAGAGTGCACTGTCCGTGTCGTACAGATGATAATCTAACAGTCTGAGAGTGCACTGTCCGTGTCGTACAGATGATAATCTAACAGTCTGAGAGTGCACTGTCCGTGTCGTACAGATGATAATCTAACAGTCTGAGAGTGCACTGTCCGTGTCGTACAGATGATAATCTAACAGTCTGAGAGTGCACTGTCCGTGTCGTACAGATGATAATCTAACAGTCTGAGAGTGCACTGTCCGTGTCGTACAGATGATAATCTAACAGTCTGAGAGTGCACTGTCCGTGTCGTACAGATGATAATCTAACAGTCTGAGAGTGCACTGTCCGTGTCGTACAGATGATAATCTAACAGTCTGAGAGTGCACTGTCCGTGTCGTACAGATGATAATCTAACAGTCTGAGAGTGCACTCTCCGTGTCGTACAGATGATAATCTAACAGGCTGAGAGTGCACTGTCCGTGTCGTACAGATGATAATCTAACAGTCTGAGAGTGCACTGTCCGTGTCGTACAGATGATAATCTAACAGTCTGAGAGTGCACTGTCCGTGTCGTACAGATGATAATCTAACAGTCTGAGAGTGCACTGTCCGTGTCGTACAGATGATAATCTAACAGTCTGAGAGTGCACTGTCCGTGTCGTACAGATGATAATCTAACAGTCTGAGAGTGCACTGTCCGTGTCGTACAGATGATAATCTAACAGTCTGAGAGTGCACTGTCCGTGTCGTACAGATGATAATCTAACAGTCTGAGAGTGCACTGTCCGTGTCGTACAGATGATAATCTAACAGTCTGAGAGTGCACTGTCCGTGTCGTACAGATGATAATCTAACAGTCTGAGAGTGCACTGTCCGTGTCGTACAGATGATAATCTAACAGTCTGAGAGTGCACTCTCCGTGTCGTACAGATGATAATCTAACAGTCTGAGAGTGCACTCTCCGTGTCGTACAGATGATAATCTAACAGTCTGAGAGTGCACTGTCCGTGTCGTACAGATGATAATCTAACAGTCTGAGAGTGCACTGTCCGTGTCGTACAGATGATAATCTAACAGTCTGAGAGTGCACTGTCCGTGTCGTACAGATGATAATCTAACAGTCTGAGAGTGCACTGTCCGTGTCGTACAGATGATAATCTAACAGTCTGAGAGTGCACTCTCCGTGTCGTACAGATGATAATCTAACAGTCTGAGAGTGCACTGTCCGTGTCGTACAGATGATAATCTAACAGTCTGAGAGTGCACTGTCCGTGTCGTACAGATGATAATCTAACAGTCTGAGAGTGCACTCTCCGTGTCGTACAGATGATAATCTAACAGTCTGAGAGTGCACTGTCCGTGTCGTACAGATGATAATCTAACAGTCTGAGAGTGCACTGTCCGTGTCGTACAGATGATAATCTAACAGTCTGAGAGTGCACTGTCCGTGTCGTACAGATGATAATCTAACAGTCTGAGAGTGCACTGTCCGTGTCGTACAGATGATAATCTAACAGTCTGAGAGTGCACTGTCCGTGTCGTACAGATGATAATCTAACAGTCTGAGAGTGCACTGTCCGTGTCGTACAGATGATAATCTAACAGTCTGAGAGTGCACTGTCCGTGTCGTACAGATGATAATCTAACAGTCTGAGAGTGCACTGTCCGTGTCGTACAGATGATAATCTAACAGTCTGAGAGTGCACTGTCCGTGTCGTACAGATGATAATCTAACAGTCTGAGAGTGCACTCTCCGTGTCGTACAGATGATAATCTAACAGTCTGAGAGTGCACTGTCCGTGTCGTACAGATGATAATCTAACAGTCTGAGAGTGCACTGTCCGTGTCGTACAGATGATAATCTAACAGTCTGAGAGTGCACTGTCCGTGTCGTACAGATGATAATCTAACAGTCTGAGAGTGCACTCTCCGTGTCGTACAGATGATAATCTAACAGTCTGAGAGTGCACTGTCCGTGTCGTACAGATGATAATCTAACAGTCTGAGAGTGCACTGTCCGTGTCGTACAGATGATAATCTAACAGTCTGAGAGTGCACTGTCCGTGTCGTACAGATGATAATCTAACAGTCTGAGAGTGCACTGTCCGTGTCGTACAGATGATAATCTAACAGTCTGAGAGTGCACTGTCCGTGTCGTACAGATGATAATCTAACAGTCTGAGAGTGCACTGTCCGTGTCGTACAGATGATAATCTAACAGTCTGAGAGTGCACTCTCCGTGTCGTACAGATGATAATCTAACAGTCTGAGAGTGCACTGTCCGTGTCGTACAGATGATAATCTAACAGTCTGAGAGTGCACTGTCCGTGTCGTACAGATGATAATCTAACAGTCTGAGAGTGCACTGTCCGTGTCGTACAGATGATAATCTAACAGGCTGAGAGTGCACTGTCCGTGTCGTACAGATGATAATCTAACAGTCTGAGAGTGCACTGTCCGTGTCGTACAGATGATAATCTAACAGGCTGAGAGTGCACTGTCCGTGTCGTACAGATGATAATCTAACAGTCTGAGAGTGCACTGTCCGTGTCGTACAGATGATAATCTAACAGTCTGAGAGTGCACTGTCCGTGTCGTACAGATGATAATCTAACAGTCTGAGAGTGCACTGTCCGTGTCGTACAGATGATAATCTAACAGTCTGAGAGTGCACTGTCCGTGTCGTACAGATGATAATCTAACAGTCTGAGAGTGCACTGTCCGTGTCGTACAGATGATAATCTAACAGTCTGAGAGTGCACTGTCCGTGTCGTACAGATGATAATCTAACAGTCTGAGAGTGCACTGTCCGTGTCGTACAGATGATAATCTAACAGTCTGAGAGTGCACTGTCCGTGTCGTACAGATGATAATCTAACAGTCTGAGAGTGCACTCTCCGTGTCGTACAGATGATAATCTAACAGTCTGAGAGTGCACTGTCCGTGTCGTACAGATGATAATCTAACAGTCTGAGAGTGCACTGTCCGTGTCGTACAGATGATAATCTAACAGTCTGAGAGTGCACTGTCCGTGTCGTACAGATGATAATCTAACAGTCTGAGAGTGCACTGTCCGTGTCGTACAGATGATAATCTAACAGTCTGAGAGTGCACTGTCCGTGTCGTACAGATGATAATCTAACAGTCGAGAGTGCACTGTCCGTGTCGTACAGATGATAATCTAACAGTCTGAGAGTGCACTGTCCGTGTCGTACAGATGATAATCTAACAGTCTGAGAGTGCACTGTCCGTGTCGTACAGATGATAATCTAACAGTCTGAGAGTGCACTCTCCGTGTCGTACAGATGATAATCTAACAGTCTGAGAGTGCACTGTCCGTGTCGTACAGATGATAATCTAACAGTCTGAGAGTGCACTGTCCGTGTCGTACAGATGATAATCTAACAGTCTGAGAGTGCACTGTCCGTGTCGTACAGATGATAATCTAACAGTCTGAGAGTGCACTGTCCGTGTCGTACAGATGATAATCTAACAGTCTGAGAGTGCACTGTCCGTGTCGTACAGATGATAATCTAACAGTCTGAGAGTGCACTGTCCGTGTCGTACAGATGATAATCTAACAGTCTGAGAGTGCACTCTCCGTGTCGTACAGATGATAATCTAACAGTCTGAGAGTGCACTCTCCGTGTCGTACAGATGATAATCTAACAGTCTGAGAGTGCACTGTCCGTGTCGTACAGATGATAATCTAACAGTCTGAGAGTGCACTGTCCGTGTCGTACAGATGATAATCTAACAGTCTGAGAGTGCACTGTCCGTGTCGTACAGATGATAATCTAACAGTCTGAGAGTGCACTGTCCGTGTCGTACAGATGATAATCTAACAGGCCGAGAGTGCACTGTCCGTGTCGTACAGATGATAATCTAACAGTCTGAGAGTGCACTGTCCGTGTCGTACAGATGATAATCTAACAGTCTGAGAGTGCACTGTCCGTGTCGTACAGATGATAATCTAACAGTCTGAGAGTGCACTGTCCGTGTCGTACAGATGATAATCTAACAGTCTGAGAGTGCACTGTCCGTGTCGTACAGATGATAATCTAACAGGCGAGAGTGCACTGTCCGTGTCGTACAGATGATAATCTAACAGTCTGAGAGTGCACTGTCCGTGTCGTACAGATGATAATCTAACAGTCTGAGAGTGCACTGTCCGTGTCGTACAGATGATAATCTAACAGTCTGAGAGTGCACTGTCCGTGTCGTACAGATGATAATCTAACAGTCTGAGAGTGCACTGTCCGTGTCGTACAGATGATAATCTAACAGTCTGAGAGTGCACTGTCCGTGTCGTACAGATGAT
The DNA here is from genome assembly GCF_036365525.1 of Heterodontus francisci. Taxonomy (NCBI): domain Eukaryota; kingdom Metazoa; phylum Chordata; class Chondrichthyes; order Heterodontiformes; family Heterodontidae; genus Heterodontus; species Heterodontus francisci. The sequence goes on along the minus strand of NC_090375.1, from coordinate 204,822,252 downwards.
AATCTAACAGTCTGAGAGTGCACTGTCCGTGTCGTACAGATGATAATCTAACAGTCTGAGAGTGCACTGTCCGTGTCGTACAGATGATAATCTAACAGTCTGAGAGTGCACTGTCCGTGTCGTACAGATGATAATCTAACAGTCTGAGAGTGCACTGTCCGTGTCGTACAGATGATAATCTAACAGTCTGAGAGTGCACTGTCCGTGTCGTACAGATGATAATCTAACAGTCTGAGAGTGCACTGTCCGTGTCGTACAGATGATAATCTAACAGTCTGAGAGTGCACTCTCCGTGTCGTACAGATGATAATCTAACAGTCTGAGAGTGCACTGTCCGTGTCGTACAGATGATAATCTAACAGTCTGAGAGTGCACTGTCCGTGTCGTACAGATGATAATCTAACAGTCTGAGAGTGCACTGTCCGTGTCGTACAGATGATAATCTAACAGTCTGAGAGTGCACTGTCCGTGTCGTACAGATGATAATCTAACAGTCTGAGAGTGCACTGTCCGTGTCGTACAGATGATAATCTAACAGTCTGAGAGTGCACTGTCCGTGTCGTACAGATGATAATCTAACAGTCTGAGAGTGCACTGTCCGTGTCGTACAGATGATAATCTAACAGTCTGAGAGTGCACTGTCCGTGTCGTACAGATGATAATCTAACAGTCTGAGAGTGCACTGTCCGTGTCGTACAGATGATAATCTAACAGTCTGAGAGTGCACTGTCCGTGTCGTACAGATGATAATCTAACAGTCTGAGAGTGCACTCTCCGTGTCGTACAGATGATAATCTAACAGTCTGAGAGTGCACTGTCCGTGTCGTACAGATGATAATCTAACAGTCTGAGAGTGCACTCTCCGTGTCGTACAGATGATAATCTAACAGTCTGAGAGTGCACTCTCCGTGTCGTACAGATGATAATCTAACAGTCTGAGAGTGCACTGTCCGTGTCGTACAGATGATAATCTAACAGTCTGAGAGTGCACTGTCCGTGTCGTACAGATGATAATCTAACAGTCTGAGAGTGCACTCTCCGTGTCGTACAGATGATAATCTAACAGTCTGAGAGTGCACTGTCCGTGTCGTACAGATGATAATCTAACAGTCTGAGAGTGCACTGTCCGTGTCGTACAGATGATAATCTAACAGGCTGAGAGTGCACTGTCCGTGTCGTACAGATGATAATCTAACAGTCTGAGAGTGCACTCTCCGTGTCGTACAGATGATAATCTAACAGTCTGAGAGTGCACTCTCCGTGTCGTACAGATGATAATCTAACAGTCTGAGAGTGCACTGTCCGTGTCGTACAGATGATAATCTAACAGTCTGAGAGTGCACTCTCCGTGTCGTACAGATGATAATCTAACAGTCTGAGAGTGCACTGTCCGTGTCGTACAGATGATAATCTAACAGTCTGAGAGTGCACTCTCCGTGTCGTACAGATGATAATCTAACAGTCTGAGAGTGCACTGTCCGTGTCGTACAGATGATAATCTAACAGTCTGAGAGTGCACTGTCCGTGTCGTACAGATGATAATCTAACAGTCTGAGAGTGCACTGTCCGTGTCGTACAGATGATAATCTAACAGTCTGAGAGTGCACTGTCCGTGTCGTACAGATGATAATCTAACAGTCTGAGAGTGCACTGTCCGTGTCGTACAGATGATAATCTAACAGTCTGAGAGTGCACTGTCCGTGTCGTACAGATGATAATCTAACAGTCTGAGAGTGCACTGTCCGTGTCGTACAGATGATAATCTAACAGTCTGAGAGTGCACTGTCCGTGTCGTACAGATGATAATCTAACAGTCTGAGAGTGCACTGTCCGTGTCGTACAGATGATAATCTAACAGTCTGAGAGTGCACTGTCCGTGTCGTACAGATGATAATCTAACAGTCTGAGAGTGCACTGTCCGTGTCGTACAGATGATAATCTAACAGTCTGAGAGTGCACTGTCCGTGTCGTACAGATGATAATCTAACAGGCGAGAGTGCACTGTCCGTGTCGTACAGATGATAATCTAACAGTCTGAGAGTGCACTGTCCGTGTCGTACAGATGATAATCTAACAGTCTGAGAGTGCACTGTCCGTGTCGTACAGATGATAATCTAACAGTCTGAGAGTGCACTGTCCGTGTCGTACAGATGATAATCTAACAGTCTGAGAGTGCACTGCTCCGTGTCGTACAGATGATAATCTAACAGTCTGAGAGTGCACTGTCCGTGTCGTACAGATGATAATCTAACAGTCTGAGAGTGCACTCGTCCGTGTCGTACAGATGATAATCTAACAGTCTGAGAGTGCACTGTCCGTGTCGTACAGATGA